>NC_058088.1:76885849-77582753 GCF_014858855.1 Bufo gargarizans | reverse complement strand
GATTTTGAAACAGTTATGTATGCGCAGAACAGAACTGTAACGTCATAGGCACGAAACTAAGCAAGTGTTGTGTTACTTCTGAGGTACAGAGTGCATATTATAAACAACGTTAGGAAGTTAATCAGGTTTAGATAGAGTCGCTTTTAGTCTTTAGTGTAAAAAAAAAAAAAAAAAAAAAAAAAAAAAAAAGAAACGCCCATCACATAGTAACATAGCATATAAGGCTGAAAAAAAAACATTTGTCCATCCAGTTCGGCCTGTCATCCTGCAAGTTGATCCAGGTACAAGCCAATTTTCCCCACTTAAGTGGCCCCAAAGCCATGAGGCAGACAGCCAGGCGTCACATTTTTATCTTACACAGAAGGAGAAAAACGGTTTAGAGACCACGTACGTCAGCAATGTAAAATACAATGAGCATATAAACATAAAATCAGGTCATATGTCCGCCTATGATAATGGGGGTCTTACACGATGTTCAGTTTCTGCATGAGATCGGATGAATGAGGCCTGAAGCGGACTAGAGATTTACGGATGGCATGGAGTCCTTCTCTAAGAGTCAGGAGGAAAAAGTATCAGAGATTTTCTGCTGCTCTTAGGCTACTTTCACACTAGCGTTCGTCGGTCCGCTCGTGAGCTCCGTTTGAAGGGGCTCACGAGCGGACCCGAACGCAGCCGTCCAGCCCTGATGCAGTCTGAATGGAGCGGATCCGCTCAGACTGCATCAGTCTGGCGGCGTTCAGCCTCCGCTCCGCTCGCCTCCGCACGGACAGGCGGACAGCTGAACGCTGCTTGCAGCGTTTGGGTGTCCGCCTGGCCGTGTGGAGGCGTGCGGATCCGTCCAGACTTACAATGTAAGTCAATGGGGACGGATCCGTTTGAAGATGCCACAATATGGCTCAATCTTCAGGCGGATCCGTCCCCCATTGACTTTACATTGAAAGTCTGGACGGATCCGTACGAGGCTATTTTCACACTTAGCTGTTATATGCTAAAAATAATGCAGACGGATCCGTTCTGAACGGAGCCTCCGTCTGCATTATTATGATCGGATCCGTTCAGAATGGATCCGATCGAACGCTAGTGTGAAAGTAGCCTTAAACGTGACGCTGCAATATAATGACCCAAGGAGGATAAAAATGCTTAGATGCATAAAAGGGTGGTCTCATCACAATAAACCCCCTTCCCTATATGTCCTATGGGGTAGAGGGGTGACATAAGTCTGAGCCAGAGCAGAAACACACCAACACAGTGCCGCTCTCACCCTGGCGCACCACATCCATGTAGCATATGTAAAAACCTTGATCAGCCAAAACGTCAGAAGCCGAATGGTCTACCGGACCAGCCTCATCAGAAATGGAGGATGTCTTAAAGGGGTTGGCCCATCTGGCACATTGATGGCATATTGCTAGGACAGGGATCAGCAACCTCCACCACTCCAGCTGTTCTGAGACTACAACTCCTGGAATGCTCCATTCACTTCTATAAGAGTCAGAAGAACAATGTTGCATGCTGGGAGTTGTAGTTTCACAGCAGCTGGAGCGCCGAAGGTTGCTGATACCTGTGCTCAGATGTGCTACCAATGTCAGATAGGTGCGAGTCCCACCTATCTCCAGAACAGGGACCTGAAGTACAGGACAGCACAACATGCATGTGCAGCACGCTCTCTCCATTCATCGCTATAGGATTTCTGACTACAGTTGAAATGCGCACACGAGCAAGCATGGCCACCTCTCCACTCATCGCTCTGGGACTACCAGACTTAGAGCCAGCGCTCGGCGGTGACCGGAGGGTGGCCGCCCACTTGTGGGGTCCGGTTCAGACATGACACCCACCTGACTGATGACATATTCTAACCCCCTATAAACACATGGCGCCTGCTACAGAGAAGGGGTCAGGATATTCACATAAAGGTCCACCCTTCCCCCGCAGTCATAGATTATTAATACAGACACCAGCCATTACAATCACTACGCCGCCATCATCCCGGAGGGAGAAGACTTCCTATACAGACGGCACTGTACTCCATTCATCCCTCTGTTCTCTTCCGCACAGCGCAGTTACCAAACTCATGACGATCAATAAAGTTATCCATGTTCAAACTATGCCCAGAGCGCCCCCCTCACTCACTGGCTGAAGTCCGCGGGGGGGATGTTGGCCGCGTTCAGAGCCGCTTTATCGTATCTCTCCATGTTGGCTTTTCTGTTCTAGGAGATCAGCTTCACTTCCTGGATGAACGAGATCATGTGATCCTGGTCACATGACACGCGGCATTGAGAGCAGGCGGCGCAGGCTCAGACTGCAGCCAGTGCGGTGGTGCTGATCTCCACCAGGTGGCGCTGCGCGGCGTTCAGAGCGGCTTTGTTGTCCGGTCACATACTGGGCTAAAAGCCCTTTTGTGATGTCATGATCACGTGATCAGCCACTTGTGTGGGAGGAGTCAGGCTCTGGGCCTGCCTAGAAATGGCACGTGTTCATACAGGAGTACAGGATTACTATGTGCGCAGTAGGGGCTTGGTGTGTTTGTATGAAATGAATGTATTATTGAAAAATAGGAGGAGTGAGTAACAGAGGAGAGAACTACAACTCCCAGCACAGTCAGTCTTTTATTTTAACCACTTCCCATCTGGGCCATTTGCCCGCTTCCTGACCAGGCCTAATTTTGCAAAACTGACATATCTCACTTCATGTGGTAATAACTTTGGAACGCCTTTATTTATCCAAGTCATTCAGAGATTGTTTTCTCGTGACACATTGTACTTCATGATAGTCATAAATTTGAGTCAAAATATGTCACCTTTATTTATGAAAACATCCCAAATTTACCCAAAAATTTGAAAAATTCGCAATTTTCTAAATTTCAATTTCTCTGCTTTTAAAACAGAAAGTGATACCTCATAAAATATTTATTATTTAACATTCCCCATATGTCTACTTTATGTTGGCATCATTTTGGAAATGTCATTTTATTTTTTTAGGACGTTAGAAGGCTTAGAAATTTAGAAGAAATTCTTCAAATTTTTAAGAAAATTGCCAAAACCAACTTTATAAGGACCAGTTCAGGTCTGAAGTCACTTTGTGGGGCCTACATAGTGGATACCCCCATAAATGACCCCATTGTAGAAACTACACCCCTCAAGTTACTCAAAACTGATTTTACAAACTTTGTTAACCCTTTATGCGTTCCACAAGAATTAAAGGAAAATGGAGATCAAATTTTTAAATTTCACTTTTTGGGCAGATTTTCCATTTTAATCCAATTTTTTCTTTAACACATCGATGGTTAACAGCCAAACAAAACTGAATATTTATTACCCAGATTATGCGGTTTACAGAAACACCCCACATGTGGTCATAAACTGCTGTATGGGCACACGGCAGGGCGCAGAAAAAAAGGAACTCCACATGGTTTTTAGATGCCATGTCCCATTTGAAGCCCCCTGATGCACCCTTACAGTAGAAACTCCCAAGAAGTGACCCCATTTTGGAAATTAGGGGATAAGGTGCCAGTTTTATTAGTACTATTTTTGGGTACATATGATTTTTTGATCATTCATTATAACACTTTATGGGGCAAGGTGACCAAAAAATTGGTTGTTTTAGCACAGTTTCTATTTATTTATTTTTACAGCGTTCACCTGAGGGGTTCAGTCAAGTGACATTTTTATAGAGCAGATTGTTACGGACGTGGCGATACCTAATATGTATACTTTTTCTCATTTATTAAAGTTTTACACAATAATAGCATTTTTGAAACAAAAAAATTATGTTTTAATGTGTCCATGTTCTGATAGCTATAGTTTTTTTATTTTTTGAGAGATTTTCTTATGTAGGGGCTAATTTTTTGCGGGATGAGGTGACTGTCTTATTGGTACCATTTTGTGGGACATACGCGTTTTTGATCACTTGGTGTTGCAGCTTTTGTGATGCAAGGTGACAAAAATTGCTTGTTTTGACACAGTTTTTTTTTTTTTTTTACGGTGTTCATCTGAGGGGTTAGCTCATGTGATATTTTTATAGAGCTGGTTTTTACGGACGCGGCAATACCTAATATGTATACTTTTTTTTATTTGTTTCACTTTAACACAATAATAGCATTTTTGAAACCAAAAAATGATGTTTTATTGTCTCCATGTTCTAAGAGCTATAGTTTTTTTTATTTTTTTGAGAGATTTTCTTATGTAGGGGCTCATTTTTTGCGGGATGAGGTGACGGTTTTATTGGTACCATTTTCTGGGACATACGCATTTTTGATCACTTGGTGTTGCATATTTTGTGATGCAAGGTGACAAAAATTGCTTGTTTTGACACAGTTTTTTTTTAATTTTTTTTTACAGTGTTCACCCGAGGGGTTAGCTCATGTGATATTTTTATAGAGCTGGTTTTTACGGACGTGGCAATACCAAATATGTCTATTTTATTTTATTTTTTTCTATTTTTAATTTTTTTATTTATTCCTTACTTGGGGACCTTTTTATTTTTACATGTGAAACTTTTTTTTATTTTATTTTTTTCAACCCTTTATTTTTTTTTATTTTTTTTTACACTTTTCGTCCCCCATAAGGTCATACAAGACCTCTGGGGGACATTTGCTTCACTTTTTCTTTTTTTTTCCACTATTGATTTCTCCTGTAACTGGGCCTGACATAGTAGCCCCAGTTACAGAAGAAATGCACCCCCCAGAGAGGCTGTACAGCGTGATTCTGCGCTGTACAGCCTCAATGCAGGGCTGATCGAGGTCTGTGAGAGACCTCACACAGCTCCTGCAGCTCCGGTCCCGGCGAGCGCTGTGTCTGCAGCGATCCGGAAGGCAGGGACACCTGGGCACTGTCCCTGCCTTCTCTCTGGGTTGCCCTGCTGTCACTGACAGCAGGGAACCCGATCAGCAGCTGCACGATTAGCGTGCAGCTGCTGTTTCTGAAAGGACGTTCAGAAACGTCCGTTCAGAAATAGAGGTCCACCCATAGGACGTTTATATCCTATGGGCGGACGTAAAGCGGTTAATGGTGAATCAGTTGAAATTATAGGGAGAGGAGTGTAGATGGAAAGAGCTACAACTCCCAACATGACGTGACTACTATAGGGCATCGCTAAACGGCACAGGAACATTATGTCCAGACTGTTCTAACCAGGGGCGGACTGGGAAGTTAAAGTGGCCCTGGAAAAAATACGAAAAGCGGCCCCATTTTGTAATTGGGTCCAAATTGATGGAAGGCATTGCCAACAATACCATATTGTGGCACATTATAGCACCCCAACAGAGCCAAATACCACAGTCCATCACATAATACTGCTGACAGCAGCACTAAATACATCCCCAAAAACTTCCACTGGCTGACCATGAGGAGGGCTCAGGCGTAGGGTTGCCACCTTTTCTTCAAGCCAAACCCGAACAGAAGGGAGGGAGGGCCCCCTTCCAGGCCCCACCCATGTCCCACCTCCAGCCACACCCATGCCCCACCTCTAGCCACGCCCATGTTCCACCTCCACCCCTGGTCGCTGTCACACCGCGATCGTTACGCCCTGAAGAGGCTCATTAGCATATTATACGTCTTTATTTTAAGAGAACGGCGGCAGCGGCAGGGAGTTATAAAACACACTGTTATGTAGCTGACTGACATCAGCCCATCGCTAATGTCAGTCAGCTACATAACGTAACGTTTTTTCTGATGATTGACAGATTCATAAACCTGTTTAAATGGTTTCTACCACTAGAATTACTGTTATGTAGCTGACTGATATAGCGATGCGCTAATGTCAGCACTACATAACAGTATGTTTCTAATGTTAGTCCCTGCAGCCGTTTTTGCTAAAAAAAAGCACTTTAATAATATGCTAATGAGCCTCTAGGTGCTATATGGGCGTAAAATCAGCACCTAGCGGCTCTGTCCACTCACCCATTATCCCGCCCAGGTCCAGTGTTGTGCCCGCCCCGCTCCTCTTGATTGATGCCACTGTTCCCTGCATCGATGGCGAAATCCCGCGCCTGTGCCGTTCACTATGTCTTCGGCGCAGGCGTAGTGAGTGAATGATGCGATCCTGGTGCCGGATTCCTCACTGCACTTGCGCCGATGACGTCACAGTGAGGAAGTCGGCACCAAGAGAGTGGCCTTCACTCACTGCGCCTGCGCCGAAGACATAGTGAACGGCACAGGCGTGGGATTTTGTCAACGCTGCTGCGAACAGTGGCATCAATCAAGAGGAGCAGGGCGGGCAGAACAGGGGACCTGGACGGGATAATGGGTGAGTGGCGGAGCCTCTAGGTGCTGATTTTACGCCCACATAGCACCTAGAGGCTCATTTAGCAAAAATGGCTGCAGGGACTAATGTTAGAAACATACTGTTATGTAGTGCTGACATGGGCGCATCGCTATATCAGTCAGATACATAACAGTATTTCTGGTGGTAGAAACCCTTTAAACACTGTTACATTTACACACTTCAAATGTTTTATATACCTTTTTAGAAGTGTCTATCTAGGACAGGTGTCAGGACTGTCTTGGTCACTCTGCAGGCAGGGCACAGTGGGCAGGGGCACTGCTGGAGCTGGGCTGGAGCTTGAAGAAGAATGATTTCAATTCTCCCTCCCTGCCTCTCTCTCTCTGATGTCACTTCCTGTGTGGACCTGACTTCCTTATCAGAGAGAAGGAGGGAGGGACTGGGAGGCAGAGGAGGAGCGAGGGAGACTGAAGCTGCTGAACAGTGAGTGAACACAGCACTGCCTGGCATCACTGTAGTGTGTAGACTAGAGGAGGGAGGAGGGAGGAGGGAGGGAGGGAGCGCTGCGCTCAGCTGATCACCCGGCCGCAGTGAGTGACAGCTTAAATATGTGATCGGATCGACGGAGTCTCGGTCGGACGTCCGTCCACACACACTGCAGTTTACTTTGAATGAATAATCCTGTGTCCGGGTCTGAGAAAGGTTTGTACCCGGACACAGAATTACAAACCCGGACTGTCCGGGTCAATCCCGGACGGGTGGCAACCCTACTCAGGCGGCCCCCTGGGCATCAGCTCGCCCGGAAATTTCCCTGTAAGGTCTACGGCCAATCCGTCCTGGCTCTAACCCCCGTAGAAGGTAATGATGCATATTGGGAGTTGTAGTTTTAGAACAGCTGATCCCTGTTATGATAGGCCATCAGGGGACAGTACCAACCGCTCCTCCACACACAGGAGCTCCACCCCCTCACATGGTGACATCACACAGGGCCTTCACCACTTCTCCTCTGCACTGCTGAGCTCTGTCTATTCCAGCACCGGTCATATAATGAGAACATCCCTCAGGTCCTTCTGGACTTCCTAGCTTCTCCTCTGCACACCTAGCTTTCCAGGTGTAATTAGGGGGTGGCCCTTTCATCCATGGTCGGCCCCCTTACCCCCACAGACCCCAAAGCAGCTGCATAATCTGCCTCCATTGGAGGTACACGACTGCCGTTACATGGACATTTAATTTTCTGGTGCAAGGACCTCCCGAAGATGAGCTGAAACCATTAAACCTTTTTTTTTGTTTTTTTTTGCCTTTTCTTTTTACAGCACGTAGAGAGCAGTTAAAGACTACCTAAACTTTAAAGTACCCTTTATTCAAATTTATAGGAAATGGTGAAGTCGTTTGCTCTGGGCTCTTACCTGCTGTTATGTGTTTATGCTTGCTCTCTGCTGCTTCATTGTTGCTAGGCCTGTGGGAGCCTCCGGTTCTTCTGTGTCTTGAAGGAACCGTTGTCTTTCTCCTTACAATACCTTCAGGGATCATCAGGGCGAATTAGGGTCCCAGGTTACGGGTACGAGCCCTCCCACCATCAAGATTGGCTCATACAGTCAGAAGGCTAGGGATGCATAGGAGGTGACCTGCTCCCTTATCCTGGCTTCCAGGCCTAGTGGCATGGTCTATATAGACATTGTGCGGTGTTTTTTTTTCCTCCACTCCCCACTGTGACAAATATGCCCAGTTATGTGCCCCCTCACAGAAATATGCCCAGTGTGACATCACCACGCCACCTGGTGTGACGACATCATCTCGGGCAATGTGAGATTTTGCACAAAATGGCGGCAGTGGCATCTGAGGGGTACAATGATGGGGAGTGGCGATATCGCAACTCCATGTCATTGCACCCTCTGCTTACAAAAAAATGCTCTTTGTGACGAAGTATTTCAGCCAAATAGAATTTTCCAAAACTTTGCTCATCTCTAGGTATAACCAATAGGAAGAGAGAGATCCCGCTGTATAAAGCACTAGTGAGACCTGAAGCTGAGGCAACCACTTGGTCCTTCACCAGAGCCCGCTGTGAGGCCTAATGGATTTTGTTGCTAGGGACCCAGGTTGCATCTGCCGAGTGGATTACAGAAAACTGGTGTGGGCACGTTAGGGCAGACCTAACAGAATGATTTGGGAGGTACAAAGGAAAAGTCAGCAAGCAGGATCAAAAACAAAAGACAGACATGGTAAATGCAGTATATGTGAGGTAAAACCAGAGACGGGCCATGGTCAGCTACCAGAAGAGTTGATATATGCTGGAGCAGAAGCCATAGGGTAAATCTAAAAACAGCCAGAAGTCAGTTACCAGAAAAGTCAATGGGAAATCACACAGAGCCGTAATACAAATGAAAATCACAGGCAAGTCAACTAGGAATCAGCAATCTTAAATCCCCAGCCTAGCTCTGGGATTGGACACAAAAACCTGATTGGCTCGGCTTCTAGTCACCCTGACAGGTCGACCAGGAACTCCTGACAGCTGCTCCCTACCTTAAAACAAGAGTTGTGCCCCAAATATTGCATCTAGTATATTGGTATCACTTGAAAGCTAAGTTTCGGGGCTTTGTTTGATACAAAGATCTAATTTTTGCAGCCAGGCAAGGCGTATTACGTACAGTATTTCCTTTACACAAAAAGGGTTAAAGTGTATGGTCACTTTGGAAACACCATTTTTTTGTTATGATTATAAAATGGTTTGGTATTGTGTGCTGATTAATTTATTAACGGGGTTTGTGTCACAAAACATATTCTACATTTTTCAAAACAGCACCTGGATCTGAATAATTATGCAATTCAATGTAATAAAAAATTTTGTATAGCTACTGAGTTATTCAATATAATGTATCTGTATAGCGCCACCTGCTGTTTGTTCTTTTCCTTATTTTCAGTCCGTCTCACTGAGCTGGTCACACATGCTCAGTTTAAATCTTCCACTGCCACCAGCAGTATGTTCTGTTAGAAGCTGTGGGAGTTACAGGGAGAGAGCGGCAGCAGAAAGGACACATCCTCTGACCTGCCAAGCTCAAGATAATCTATCAGAGCAATTATAGGTGTGGATGTGGATCTCTATGGGCCCCTGTGCAGTACAGGGCTTGTTCTACCTTGGTTAGAAAGGTATTGTCATCTATATGATGTCTTATTTTCATTGTTTACATCAATCATAGCTAACCCCTTTAATACGGTATTTCAATGTAGTGGTTAAAGTTCTTTTTCTGATAGAGGTCTGCATACAATTAATGCATTGAACTCAGTAATGGTTCAGTATGCAGTAAGCTCCCTCTAGTGGTGGCTGCAGGCAGCCTCCATGGTATCTTTAAAATGTACGTCTATGTAGGGGATTTGGAACTTTGTGTCGGCAAAAAAGCAGAGCTCCTATAGCAGAATATATTACTCATGGGGGCAAATGACACACTCTAATACTGACTTATTCCTAAATAAATAATTTACATCAACAACATAGTGGAGGAAATGGCCGCTGTGCTTTATTAAGGGTCACTTAAAAATATTTTACAACCATACATTAAATAAATAAATAAATTTTAAAACACCATCATAACCGATACCATAAGACCAATAATAAATTAACCATATAAAGACTAAGATCCACTCAGCATGAGCTGAGCGACACTAGCCCTCTAATAAAGCCCAGCGACAGGTGACACAGTGAAAAATTAGGGGAAGGGGGGGGGGACGCTGGTCAGCTCTCCAGGCACTTCTGAGCCAGCTCCGCCGAACCTGGAAATATAAAGGGGAACAGATTCCCGCCGATAATCCAGCAACAAATCAGGGAGCTGGAAATCTCCCCCAGCAACAAGCAGCAACCAATCAGCTGCCTTCTTGACACGCAGCAGCTGGAAACTTCTGGAATGCAGGTAAGACATCTCTGAGGTGATTTTACCTGTAATAGAAAAAAGGGCGGGAAAAGAGATACAGGGAGAAACAAGGCCCCTAAAAACCTTTAACTTTCTGCCTAACAATGGTGTCATTGCCCCCATGTCTCCTCCCAAGCTAGACGCTCTGGTGGGGTCAATTCATGGGGGCAAATGACACACTCTAATACTGACTTATTCCTAAATAAATAATTGACATCAACAACATAGTGGAGGAAATGGCCGCTGAGCTTTATTAAGGGTTACTTACAAATATTTTACAACCATACGTTAAATAAATAAATAAATTTTAAAATACCATCATAACCGATACCATAAGACCAATAATAAATTAACCATATAAAGACCAAGATCCACTCAGCATGAGCTGAGCGACACTACCCCACAAGCCACGCCTAACAAAGGCGAGGCCCCCCACAACACCGCAGCCATTTCTCCACTATATTCTGAAAGCCCAAATTAAAAATATCAATCCCTACTTCGGAAAGATGAACGCTATCGGACCTAAAAAGGCCAGGCAAAAACCCCTCCAAATCCGAATGCCTATAGCTAAACCCACCTACTAAGGGAAGAAATTTCTCTAGGGCCCTATTCACTCTTTTGCAAATTTTAAAAAAAATGTACCCTCCTTACCTGACCAGACTAAGCGAGGGACAATTTCTGAAAAAACTAAATCAGTACCGGGAAGACTATGATGTAATAAGGCCAGATCCCTCTTCATAACCCACAATAATTCACAGGTTCTTAACCTACCTAAATCGTTCCCCCCCAAGGTGGATAACAATCAAATGCGGAACAGGCAATTTTTTCATGAGCCTAATAATTTCTTCCATTTACCCCTTCCAGCACATTCCTCTATTTCCCTGCCAAAGAATAAGAACTTCAGATGCATTAAACGACAAATTCTCTGAATATATTATTTTTTCAGCTCGCTTCTGAGCCCAAAACACAAATGAATGGCCCACAATCCAAATCACAAACTGACTCCCTGTAAAATAAAGAAGGCATTCAGACTGGTAACATTAACTCTGGTCTAACATAAATTCTAAACCTGTTAGATTCCCATCTCCCAATTCTTTTAACTACTGAATCATCTAACCCAAACCTAGAAGCCTCAGTCGCAGCGCCTATCCTGAATGAATGCGACGAGAACTTTACAGAGCTAAGTCGCAACTTCCCCAAACATTTCTTTTAAATTGCGCTAAACTGAAATTTAGTGACAGGGGAGACATCCTGATGCATTAAAAAAGAGCCAGACGTAGCAGGATGAATCTCAAGCAAACACCTTACCAATTTAACTGGACAAAATTCAGAACCTACCCAAGAATATAATCTAACTACCTGACCCCTACCATACTGATCAGTTTTGGACTTTCTGACAAAAATCTCAACTTTATCATTAATAACAACAACATCTGAAAACTCCAAACCCGATAAACTATTACAGCTCGCAGCCACTAACTCACTAACCCTAAAAGCCCCAAAAAAGGCTAACACGAATGCTGTACGAAAGAGCAATACTTCACCTTGATCCCTACACACGTCACCCAAAACCTTGCAAAGGTCACCCAACAAAGAGATAGAAATTGGCCTCCTAGAATCCAACTTACCAACACTTTTCCTGTAACCCTTTAACGACTGTTTAATCAGAAAAAAGGCAGATAACGGTCTCTCACCTTGCAGTTTCTGGAAAAACGAAACACCTGCCACCACCCTAGCAATAGACGAAGCCGCCAATTTTTTCTTAAACAAACTAGTAACAAACAATAAACCGCAACTTAAAACATTCCCTTTAATATCTTCAGAACATGCATTTACGAAATACAACCAATCCCTCCATGCGGCAGAGTAAGCTGCCCATGTTCTCGGGGCTAAAGACCTCTCAATAGCTGCAGACATCAGTCCCAAATCAAACCCCACAGATGTTGAGGACACGTGCTCCCATCCAGATCCGCCTCCGGAGCTAACTCCCGGAATCTCAGGAACTGTGAACGAGACAAAGAATCAGCCAGCACGTTAGAAGGCCCTACAATATATTTCGCTTTGATCCATATATTAAACTTCATACAAAATAAAACGAAATGCCTTAATAACTTTACCACTACATCACATTTGGAAGAGAGAGTATTGACCACAAAACAAACCCCTTTGTTATCCGTGTGTAATAAGATCCTCCTATCCTTAAACTCATAACCCCAAAGAACAACTGCAACAATAACCGGAAAAAGTTCTAATAAAACAATATTCCTTGTGAGCCCATTATCCACCCAGGAAGCTAGCCATTTCTCAGCTGACCATTTACAGTTCCAGAATGCTCCATAACCACAACTACCAGCCGCATCCGTAAATAACCCTAAAGCGTCTGAACTCAGAAATTCCTCCTGCCAGCAACTAGAACCATTAAATTCCTGGAGGCATTCTAACCAAACACCCATATCCTCCTTCAAACATTTAGTCAACCGAATATGGGAATTAGGTGACTTAAGACCCCTAGTCGCAAAATACAATCGACTAGAAAAAACCCTACCTATGGGAATAACCCTACAAGCAAAGTTAAGGGATCCAAGAAGAGATTGCATCTCTCTCAGCGTACATTTCTTCTTACCCAACAAAGACAAGAGCAACATCCGGATTTTTTCCAATTTAGCCTCTGACAGGCGAAATTCCATGCGACTAGAGTCGATAGCTATCCCGAGAAACTCTAAACAAACACAAGGACCAACAGTCTTCTACTCCGCTACTGGAATACCAAAACAAGAACATTTTTTTAAAAACCTAGCTAACAGATCTGAACAAGCACTAGAATGAGAAGAACCGACAAACAAAAAATCATCTAAATACTGAAGAACATCATTAAAATTTTAATCACACTCAACAACCCACTGAATAAAAGAAGAAAATGCTTCAAAATAATAACATGACAACGAAAAACCTATCGGCAGGCATTTATCAAAAGAAAAACGACTGTCAAAATGAAAACCTAACGAGTTGAAACCATCTGGACAAACAGGCAATAAACGAAACACAGATTTAATGTCCGCCTTAGCTAATAGGGCATCTTTGCCGAAAGACCTAACTAATGCTAGTGCACTATCAAAAGAGGCATATGACACAGAAGCCCTAGATTTATTCACCATATCATTCAAAGAGCCTTTCTCTGGGAACGACAGGTGATGAATCAGCCTAAAATCACCAGGCTCCTTCTTTGGCACAACGCCCAAAGGAGAAAGCCTAAAATTAAAAAACGGCGGCTCTGTAAAAGGGGCCCTCAATCCTCCCCAAGTCCAGCTCCTTCTGAATCTTTCTACGGACTACCTCCTTATGCAAATTTACTGATTTTAAATTCTCAACCCAACAGCAGCCAACACCAGAAAAATTTGGAACTTAAACCATACAGAAAACCGTTAAAAATTAAATCAGCTTTCTGACGGTCTGGATAAAGAGCGAGCCACGTTTGCATTTCTGCCAACTTCACTGGACTCAATGCTTTTTGCCACCTGTTCCCTAACGTTTGGCTGCTGCTGGCCTGACTGGGAGTTCCTTTTAACCACCTCCGGACCGCCTAACGCAGATGTGCGGTCCGGAGGCGGCAGCCCTGCGCAGAGTCACGCATATATGCGTCATCTCGCGAGGGCCGGGATTTCCTGTGAATGCGCGCACACAGGCGCGCGCGCTCACAGGAACGGAAGGTAAGCGAGTGGATCTCCAGCCTGCCAGCGGCGATCGCTCGCTGGCAGGCTGGAGATCTGATTTTTTTAACCCCTAACAGGTATATTAGACGCTGTTTTGATAACAGCGTCTAATATACCTGCTACCTGGTCCTCTGGTGGTCCCTTTTGTTAGGATCGACCACCAGAGGACACAGATAGGTCAGTAAAGTCGCACCAAACACCACACTACACTACACCCCCCCCCTCCGTCACTTATTAACCCCTTATGAACCCCTGATCACCCATGATCACCCCATATAAACTCCCTGATCACCCCCCTGTCATTGATCACCCCCCTGTCATTGATCACCCCCCTGTCATTGATCACCCCCCTGTCAGGCTCCGTTCAGACGTCCGTATGATTTTTACGGACCCACGGATACATGGATCGGATCCGCAAAACACATGCGGACGTCTGAATGGAGCCTTACAGGGGGGTGATCAATGACAGGCGGGTGATCACCCATATACACTCCCTGATCACCCCCTGTCATTGATCACCCCCCCCTGTAAGGCTCCATTCAGACGTCCGCATGTGTTTTGCGGATCCGATCCATGTATCCATGGATCCGTAAAAATCATACGGACGTCTGAATGGAGCCTTACAGGGGGGTGATCAATGACAGGGGGGTGATCACCCATATACACTCCCTGATCACCCCCTGTCATTGATCACCCCCCTGCAAGGCTCCATTCAGACGTCCGTATGATTTTTACGGATCCATGGATCGGATCCGCAAAACACATGCGGATGTCTGAATGGAGCCTTACAGGGGGGTGATCAATGACAGGCGGGTGATCACCCATATACACTCCCTGATCACCCCCTGTCATTGATCACCCCCTGTCATTGATCACCCCCCCCTGTAAGGCTCCATTCAGACGTCCGCATGTGTTTTGCGGATCCGATCCATGTATCCATGGATCCGTAAAAATCATACGGACGTCTGAATGGAGCCTTACCAGGGGGGTGATCAATGACAGGGGGGTGATCAGGGAGTCTATATGGGTGATCACCCCCCTGTCATTGATCACCCCCCTGTAAGGCTCCATTCAGACATTTTTTTGGCCCAAGTTAGCGGAAATATATATTTTTTTGTTTGTTTGTTTTTTCTTACAAAGTCTCATATTCCACTAACTTGTGTCAAAAAATAAAATCTCACATGAACTCACCATACCCCTCACGGAATCCAAATGCATTTTTAGACATTTATATTCCAGACTTCTTCTCACGCTTTAGGGCCCCTAAAAAGACAGGGCAGTATAAATACCCCACATGTGACCCCATTTTGGAAAGAAGACACCCCAAGGTATTCCGTGAGGGGCATATTGAGTCCATGAAAGATTGAAATTTTTGTCCTAAGTTAGCGGAAAGTGAGACTTTGTGAGAAAAAAACAAAAAAAAATCAATTTCCGCTAACTTATGCAAAAAAAAAATAATTTATATGAACTCGCCATGCCCCTCATTGAATACCTTGGGGTGTCTTCTTTCCAAAGTGGGGTCACATGTGGGGTATTTATACTGCCCTGGATTTTTAGGGGCCCGAAAGTGTGAGAAGAAGTCTGGGATCCAAATGTCTAAAAATGCCCTCCTAAAAGGAATTTGGGCACCTTTGCGCATCTAGGCGCATCTATATTTTACATATACCCATGCTGGGTGAGAGAAATATCTTGGTCAAATGCCAACTTTGTATAAAAAAATGGGAAAAGTTGTCTTTTGCCAAGATATTTCTCTCACCCAGCATGGGTATATGTAAAATGACACCCCAAAACACATTCCCCAACTTCTCCTGAGTACGGCGATACCAGATGTGTGACACTTTTTTGCAGCCAAGGTGGGCAAAGGGGCACATATTCCAAAGTGCACCTTTCGGATTTCGCAGGCCATTTTTTACACATTTTGATTGCAAAGTTCTTCTCACACATTTGGGCCCCTAAATTGCCAGGGCAGTATAACTACACCACAAGTGACCCCATTTTGGAAAGAAGACACCCCAAGGTATTCCGTGAGGGGCACGGCGAGTTCCTAGAATTTTTTATTTTTTGTCACAAGTTAGCGGAAAATTATGATTTTTCTTTTTTTTTCTTTTTTCCTTACAAAGTCTCATATTCCACTAACTTGCGACAAAAAATAAAAAATTCTAGGAACTCGCCATGCCCCTCACGGAATACCTTGGGGTGTCTTCTTTCCAAAATGGGGTCACTTGTGGCGTAGTTATACTGCCCTGGCAATTTAGGGGCCCAAATGTGTGAGAAGAACTTTGCAATCAAAATGTGTAAAAAATGGCCTGCGAAATCCGAAAGGTGCACTTTGGAATATGTGCCCCTTTGCCCACCTTGGCTGCAAAAAAGTGTCACACATCTGGTATCGCCGTACTCAGGAGAAGTTGGGGAATGTGTTTTGGGGTGTCATTTTACATATACCCATGCTGGGTGAGAGAAATATCTTGGTCAAATGCCAACTTTGTATAAAAAAATTGGAAAAGTTGTCTTTTCCCAAAATATTTCTCTCACCCAGCATGGATATATGTAAAATGACACCCCAAAACACATTCCCCAACTTCTCCTGAGTACGGCGATACCAGATGTGTGACACTTTTTTGCAGCCAAGGTGGGCAAAGGGGCACATATTCCAAAGGGCACCTTTCGGATTTCGCAGGCCATTTTTTACACATTTTGATTGCAAAGTACTTCTCACACATTTGGGCCCCTAAATTGCCAGGGCAGTATAACTACCCCACAAGTGACCCTATTTTGGAAAGAAGACACCCCAAGGTATTCCGTGAGGGGCATGGCGAGTTCCTAGAATTTTTTATTTTTTGTCGCAAGTTAGTGGAATATGAGACTTTGTAAGGAAAAAAAAAATTTAAATAAAAATCATCATTTTCCGCTAACTTGTGACAAAAAATAAAAAGTTCTATGAACTCACTATGCCCATCAGCAAATACCTTAGGGTGTCTACTTTCCGAAATGGGGTCATTTGTGGGGTTTTTCTACTGTCTGGGCATTGTAGAACCTCAGGAAACATGACAGGTGCTCAGAAAGTCAGAGCTGCTTCAAAAAGCGGAAATTCACATTTTTGTACCATAGTTTGTAAACGCTATAACTTTTACCCAAACCATTTTTTTTTGCCCAAACATTTTTTTTTTATCAAAGACATGTAGAACAATAAATTTAGCGAAAAATTTATATATGGATTTCGTTTTTTTTGCAAAATTTTACAGCTGAAAGTGAAAAATTTCATTTTTTTGCAAAAAAATCATTACATTTCGATTAATAACAAAAAAAGTAAAAATGTCAGCAGCAATGAAATACCACCAAATGAAAGCTCTATTAGTGAGAAGAAAAGGAGGTAAAATTCATTTGGGTGGTAAGTTGCATGACCGAGCGATAAACGGTGAAAGTAGTGTAGTGCAGAAGTGTAAAAAGTGGCCTGGTCATGAAGGGGGTTTTAGCTAGCGGGGTTGAAGTGGTTATAGCAACGGGACATAGGATAGGTCCCCCCACAAAAGGAACATTCATGCTTAAAACGACAGTTATGCAACCATTTACATGAAGCCTCGTTATAAGCAAAACAGACACCTTTTCTCATAACCGTCTGAGACGACACCGGCGGCTTTGCTGGTATAGATTTTTGCGGCAACATTAAATTTACCCAGAGCCCAATGTCCTTCACACCCTATTTAAGGGATGGATGGACAACTAACTTTTGGCGGAACGTCTCATCGTTTTGAAACCAAGCCATCCCGCCAAAATTCCTGTAGGCCTCAATAACAATATCCAAATGCTGGAACAGTCCCGAACACAGCTCAGAATGCTTCTCCCCCAAAACCGCAGCATAAACACAAAAAGCCTGAAGCCAATTGTTAAATGATCTAGGGGGAAAGCGTTTATTTTCATGCTCAAATTTTTCATCCTTTTTAAAAGCACTATCTTTGGCGGACGGCAATAACGCCATTAATTCAACGTACTCCATTCGTCAAATACGCTCTTTCATCATAGTAATAAGGTGATAGCCCAAAGGAGACACTTCACAGACTAGAGCCTCCTTCAAAGTCTCCTTAACCCCTGCACCTCTCTCCATCACAGGCACAACATTGCCAACATTATTAACACCAGACGGAATAACCACCGTACTTTGACCATTGCTCCAGACATCTGAAGCGGCATGAACTGTTTGCCTGCTAGAAAACTCAGCTAGCAGCTTAACCAAATTATTTAAAACAGACGACTCAGACAAAGGGACAACATTGATGTTCTCACCCATTGGTTGACCCTCCTGGCGTGGACCAGAGGCTGACGATGATAGGTGTGGTAGTCTTCCCAGGGGGCCCGGAGATGGCTCAACCAACAGAGGTGGGAGCCTCTCAACATGCAGCCCCTGTAGATCAGTCAGGCTGCATCCCTGCTCCACTTCATGCTGCAGCTCCTCACTGGCAGCATCTTGATGACGATCCCCACCAGTAAGAGCACAAGCTGGATATCCTGGCTGACCGCTCTGCCCTCCTGGAGGACCGACGGCCTCTCTGTAAAGCTGCTCCTCTCTGACTGCTACTGCGCCGGCGCCCCGCCCCCGGGGGAGGAGTATAAGCGCTCCTTGCCCTTCTAGCTCCTTTGCCAGGTAGCGCTGCTGACTCCTCTTCCCGGAAACGGCTGAGAGCTTCTCCGGCTGAGCGCTGCTCCGGCATTCTTCTACGAGCTGGAACCGGCCTTTCTTCTTCCACATGCGGTGGCAGCTCCAGGGATGGCGGCGGTGGCGGCAACATCGAGGTCCCCAGCGGCGGTCCAGACGAACTTGGCTTAATAGGAGTGGCGCTGGCATCTTCAAACAGCTCCTCAGCCAGTCTTCTCCTCCGGCGGCCCCCGCTCTCTCCATCAGCTGCTGCAAGAGTTCTTCCATGTCCTACGCTGGTCAGCTCTTTAGGCACTTCTGAGCCAGCTCTGCCGAACCTGGAAATATAAAAGGGAACAGATTCCCGCCGATAATCCAGCAACAAATCAGGGAGCTGGAAATCTCCCCCAGCAACAAACAGCAACCAATCAGCTGCCTTCTTGACACGCAGCAGCTGGAAACTTCTGGAATGCAGGTAAGACATCTCTGAGGTGATTTTACCTGTAATAGAAAAAAGGGCGGGAAAAGAGATACAGAGAGAAACAAGGCCCCTAAAAACCTTTAACTTTCTGCCTAACAATGGTGTCATTGCCCCCATGTCTCCCCCCAAGCTAGACGCTCTGCGGGGGTCAATTCAGGACAGAATTTTGAGATCTAAAATGACATGGTAACAATAAAATAATATTGTGAAAGGAGGGATTCACTTTAAGAACGTCTCTAGCACTCTGTATGCACCATAAAATACAAATATACATTATGTTGTATCTCTGTATCCATATTTTTTTTTTGCAGAATCTGTTAACCTTGTCAGATTGGATTTTACAAGTACCAATAAAAATAGATAAGCATGTCAGGCATATCTGAGAAATCTGAATAATATGTGTGTTCATAGTATTGTGACGTTCTGTCAGTATCTGAATGCAGATTTCCATAGCAATGAAGCCCTGGGCTCATCAAGTCTCTCCGTTCTGTCAACTACTATGGGAGCAGCAAAAGCCATACTAAGAAAACATTCACACCACAGTGAAAAAAGGACCATGAAGAAAAATTTTCATGCCTGTTTTTAAACAATTTTTCATCTGTTCTTGGGCTGTCTGTTTTTAACGGCTATTAAAAACTAATGAATTAATAAATAAATAAATCCCAACCCCTTCAGTGCCCTCCGTATACATAATATCCCCATAGTGCCCCCAGTATGATTAATGACCCCATTATTGACCCCCAGTATTAATAATGCCTTCATTAGTGTCCCCCAGTATTAATACCTCCCACCCCCCGCCTCCATTCTGCTTGTGCGTACAAAAAAAAAAAAAATGCTGCTACATACAATGAGGAGTGAGAGTCCCCTTCACTGGAGACAGCAGGACCTGCACTGCCGGAGTGATGACGTCATCACCTGCGTCCAGTGAGGAACGGATGTCCCCGAGAGTTCAAGTGGATGATATTTTTTTGTTGTTGTTGTTTTAACCAATGAAAGGCCCTTTGTAACTGTTTTAACAGCCATTTAAAACTGTTGTGTTGCGTTTAATGGGGTCCGTCTGGCCATGAAAACAGCTAAATGTTGGACATGTCCTATTTTTTGACAGCTGCTATTCACTGGCCATTAAAAAAACGACCATGTGCATAGCCCCATTGACTTTTTTTTTTTTTTTTTAGTTTTTTAAAAGCTTAATTGCAAAATAGATATCAGTTACAATCACATTGACTCATTGAAAAGGAAAAGGGGAGGTAAACTCCCGTTACACATAAATTGTATTACATGGGTTGTTTAGTGGCGATCAGTAAGCAATAAGCAACATAACAACAATAAAGGATGTTTGTAAACAGTGCTATATTGTATGAAGTACATATTTGCAAGCAAGAGTAGGTCCACAATTATAAGAAATATTGTAAGGTAGGACAATGAGGATAAAATTATCCCTGGAAATTTCTGTAGGATCTCCATTCTTCCCAAAAAGATACAAATTTGTGATGGGATCTGTTTTCCCAAGCAGCTATTTCCTCAAATCTATATATTGAGTCAACTTTATTAGACCAATGTTCCAGAGAGGGGATATTTGGAGACAACCAATGTGTAGGGATTAGGAGTCGAGCAGCTATAATTAAGATCCTGAATATGGGAGGGATTTTTGTATTGTGGTCAGTATGCAGCCCCAGTAGAGCCAGTACTGGTGATGGGGTGATATTTGATCTGCAAATTTCATTGCATTTTTTGAAAATGTTGGTCCACCATTCAAGGATCCGGGGGCATTACCACCAGATGTGAAACATTGTTCCCCGTTCTTCTCCACATCTCCAACAAGTGTCGGAATCCTTGTTACTGTAGCGGCATGTGATGTCAGATGTCTTGTACCATCTGGTTAGTACTTTATATCCATTTTCCTGGATTCTGGTACATCTCGAGGATGTGTGAGGTATATTAAACAGAGTATATTGATCCCCGCATGAGAAATGAGTGTCCAAGTCCCTTTCCCATAAGGTTATAAAGCTAGGTTTGGGAGGTAGGATTGCCGTGTTGAGGTATTTATATAGTTGAGATATAACTTTCCTCGGGGGAGAAGAGCTATGGATAAGGCTCTCAAACCAAGTGAGAGGTCTAGTGAGAGAACTCTTTTGTATATGTTTGTTGATGTAAGTCATCAAGAAGGAGAGCATAAGGGGGTAGGATTTAATTTCTGGGAGAGAAGAGATAAGAGTTTCTCGGTTTACTATCCCCTCCTCATTCTTTAATAAGATGGAGATTATTGATATATCAGAGGATCGTAAACCTTTAGGAACACTTTGTCTAAGCTCCAGGGGCGCCAAGCCCATCACATCTCTGATTTGGACAAGAGGGGAGGGAGATGGAAAGCCCCATTTTGAGTTTTGAAACCATTTCCATGCATCAAGGGTAGATGATACTAGCAAATTGTGTTTGATGGGTGATAACAAATTATGATGGGGATCTACTAGTAAGGCCCTTAAGTTTTGGAGATAAGGAGGGGTCTCCATACCAACCCAGGATTTATGTTTGGGGTTTCTAAACCAGTCTAGGGCTCTGGAGAGAAGTATGGCCTTATTGTATATTAGGGGGTTGGGAAGGCCAATGCCACCTTGAGTTCTAGATCTCTGGAGGGTATTAATGTTGATCCTTGCCTTTTTACCGTTCCATATGAAGGAGCGTATGTATTGACCCAGTGATTGAAAAAAGGAGTTCGATATAGGAATGGGGAGTACCTGGGGAAGGTATGTTAGTCTAGGTAGGACGAGGGACGTGACCATGTTTTTTCGTCCAAACCAAGAAAGTAAGGGGGGGGTTTAAGGTTTCCAGTTGGCTTTTAATAGAACTAAGCAGGGGGATATAGTTTAGTTTGAATAGTGATGCAATATCGGGGTGAATCTTGACTCCTAAATAAGATATATAGGGTGAGTCCCAATTAAAGGGAGAGGAAAGAGCCAAGGTAGTTTTTTGTTTCTGGCTTAGCCCTATACTTAAGATGTGGGATTTTTTCATGTTGATTTTGAAATTGGAAAGGAGACTGAATTTTTCCAAAATGGAATATATACTTTTTAGAGATTTATCGGGATTAGAGGACATAATAAGAAGATCGTCGGCGAAGGCGGCTATTTTGTGCTCCTGATCACCCAATTTCGGCCCTTCAATAGTGCCTTCACTACGTATGAGAGAGAGGAGGGGTTCTAAAATCAATACAAAGATCAAGGGGGACAAAGGGCATCCTTGCCTAGTCCCATTGTTTATGGGAAAGGGGTGGGAAATAGTGTTGTTGATCAGCACCGATGCCGAGGCATTAGTGTACATGGCTTGAACAGAACTTATAAAGGTATTAGGGATTCCAAAATGTTCCATGGTGTGATACATATAGTTCCATTGTACCCGGTCGAAGGCTTTTTCGGCATCGGTGCTGACCAAGACTAGAGGAAGGCGATGTTTTGAGGCATGAAGCAATACATTTAAGACTCTGGCTGTATTGTCTTTTCCTTCCCTACCTTTGATAAAACCTGTTTGATCTCTATGGATGAGATGGGGAAGAATGGGGGCAAGACGGTTAGCCAATAGTTTAGCCAACAGTTTTAAGTCCAAATTTAATAAAGAGATAGGGCGGTAGTTACTGCAGTCCGTGGGGTCTTTGCCCTCTTTGGGGATGATTGAGATGTTTGCCTTTGCCATTTCATGAGAGAGAGGGTCACCTTGTAAGGTTTGATTACAGACATTGAGTAAGTGTGGTAGTAGGACAGATTGAAATGAGCGGTAATATAGAGCTGGGAACCCGTCAGGGCCAGGGGCCTTACCTTTTGGGAGTTGTTTTATAGCTAAAAGCAGTTCCTCACTAGAAAATGGGGAATTTAGGGTGTTAATGTGAGCGTCGGTCATTCGGGGCAGATCTATAGAGCGGAGAAAGAGTTTAATTAGATCCTGATGTGTGGTGTCTGGGGTAGTGCTACTCTGGGTAGGGAGGTTATAGAGGGAGCGATAGAACTCGGAGAATATCCGAGCTATGTCTTCAGTATTAGAAAGTATGTCACCTTCTTTGTTGCGAATTTTGCTGATTAAATTTTGGGCCTTTCCCTTTTTAATTCTGGACATCATAAATTTGGACACCTTGTCCCCGTGGGCGAAGTATTTATATTGTGCATGGAGATAGTATTTGGCCGATTGTGTATTAAGGAGGTTTTTTAGTTCAGCCCTAAGGAGCGTAAGTTTTGTCATGTGAGAGTCTAACAGGGACCGTTTGTGGAGAATCTCAATATCTCTGATATTTTTTAAGAGAGAATCCATGCGGGCGAGCCTTAGTTTTTTTGTAAAGGAGCCTAAGCTTATGAGTTGGCCCCGGATATATGCTTTGTGGACGTCCCAAAGGGTATATGGGTGGATATTGGGGGTGTTGTTATCTAAGAAAAAGTCTTTCAACCATTTGAGGACCTTTTCTTTGTTTTCTGGGGATTGAATCAACAATTCATTGAGTCTCCAATTGTATGAGTTAATGGGTCTGTCAGGTGTGAGAATGTTGATCCATATAGGGGCGTGGTCAGATATGCTGATAGAGCCTATCTGGGCCTTAGAGCAAAGTTGGATATGTTCTGAAGAAATCAAAAAATAGTCTAATCGCTGATAAGAGCTATGTGGGTGTGAGTAGAATGTATAGTCTTTGACCGAGGGGTTTAGGGTTCTCCAGATGTCAACCAGGCGTCGTTCATGAAGAGATTTTCTCAGTTTGCTTAGGGCCTTATTTGAAATAGCAGATTTACTGGAAGATGAATCTGCTGGGGGTACCAGGGTGAGATTAAGATCTCCGCCCAAAATGGTCACACCTTCTCTGAAATGATCAATTGTCTGGAGAATGCTATAAAGCCATGTAGCCTGGTTGACATTTGGAGCATACACATTAATAAATGTGTAAATCTGGTTTGCTATGTAACCTTTTAAGAAAATAAATCTACCCTCAGGGTCAGTTATATGGTCGATGTGAGTGAAAGGAGTGTTCTTATTAAAACCTATACTAACCCCTTTAGAGGCGGACGAATGAGTACCACAATGGAACCAGGTAGGGAAGTAAGAGTGGGATAGATTCGGGAAGTGGTTTACCTTGAAGTGCGTCTCCTGGAGGAAGGCCACGGAACAGCCCATTTTCTTTAATTCTGAAAGAATTTGGCAGCGTTTGGAGGGGGCGTTAAAGCCTTTTACATTATAGGAAGTAATCTGTATGTCTGCCATATTATATTATAAATAGACTGGGGCTGCCTCGCCGCCTCCCCCCAAAAGGGGCACCACGAAACACAGAAAAATATATGTCATTATTCCTTACTACATGTAGCTTAGACGGACCATAGAACATATTACATCCTAAAACAAAATGGTTAACAACATAACTAGAGAATGATATTGTCACAACCAGACAGCTGAGAAGCTCTGACAGAGGCCTTTCAGAACCTCCTCCTTGAGTTTCTGTGTTGTGGTATTCAGCTCCTCCTCTCGTCAGCCTCTCTCAGCTGTCATGTGTTGGACTAATTGCTTCCCTTTAAATTCTTCCCCAGAAGGCTTTTCTGGGCGGCTTATACTACTTCCTGGAGTGTGTGTGCACGCTGACTCTGTCCTCCTGTTTGCTTCAAAGCTAAGTATTGTACCTTTATCTGTTATTATCTGTTTGCTGGATCCCAGGTGACCCTGACTCCCTCCGTATCTTGTGTAGGGAGCCGGTGGTCGTGTCCCCTCACTATTGTAGGGTGCTCAGGGCTTTATAGTCAAGGTTCGTGGATATGCAAACCTCCACCATTCGGATCTTTGCATAGGCTGAGCAGCCAGGGAAAGTGCCAGGTCTTCTGCAGGGGTCTCCCTTGGTTCCTTAGTTTTTGGATCCAGCGAGTCGTTTATACATGTTGCTTTGCCTTGTTTCCTGTACACCGTCCGTGACATTATAAGCCGCCATAACCGTCTCAAGCATGGATCCGGTTTCACTTTTGGCTGAACGCTTCCAGGGTCTTTCATTGGAGGTAGCTGATCTCCGTAAGACTTTTTCTCATATAAGATTTAACTTTTATTCTTATTATTTAAAATAAATATGAGACAGCTGAATTTAGTGAAACTGCTGCGCTGTTTAGAGACAGAAGGGGCCAGTTATGTAGTACAGGTTAGAGGTACTATGGCTGGTCAGTTTGTATATAGAGGACAACATTAGTATATTTTACTAGAATTCCCTATATCTCCACCCTACTTGACCTACTCTAGTCAGGGTGATGACCTAAATGGCTGTAGTCGGGGCACTCGTCTTTGAAAAGACGACCCCCAGCCTCAGGAACCTCGGACCTGTTCTATAATTCCCTATTCTCTTACCTCTCTGCTGTTGAATCCCTTTCCTTTTATCCGACGCGTTTCGCCTGATTAGGCTCCTCAGGGACTAAGGAAGATTATCCGGTGTTGCAGGCAGTGGCTCTCATCCGGTTCGATCATGCGGCAGTGGCGGCGTTTGTGAAGCTGTGTCTCACTTTTGTGCGCCTCGCTCCTCCCCTCTATGGAATACACCAATCATCGGGTCAGGTTCGGACGTACTGATGGCGCTCCCCCTTATGAATATTCACGAGTCTGCTTCCCCGCTGAGACATGCGCAGACTTGAGCTGCGTCTTACGTCAGGCTGTCCGGCTATGCTCAGCTGTAGTCAGGAGGTGACGTGGCGTGTGGGAGTGGTTTGTCGTCATGGGGATCTCAAGCCGCGTCCCCGGCTGGCTTACTATTACGCAAGATATTCCTATCTCCTGGAATCCTGTGGGTAATTCGATTTGATTAATAGAGAAAGCAAGCAGGGCTACTCTAGATGGACAGAGAATAGATAATCCTGTATTTTTTGCTGAGTTATGTTATATTATTAGCTATCATAGTAGCCATCATTTTAGGTATTCTCTACAGGGTTATGATATTTTGATAGTCATCAATTTGATATTATCGGCCATCTTATTTTATATGGGTGACTATATGAATTCTTATGAAATTATGCAGTTTATATGCTGATTTTTATAATATAATACATTGTTGTGTATAGATATATGGGTTCTAGATACTTATATTTTGATGCTTATATATATTTTTATAGGGACCTTATGAGAATATTTATTTATTTATTTATTTACTTATAGGAAGGGTTTGTAGGAGAGATATTCATTTAAGCCGTTTGGTGTGACTGACTTGAGTCTATAGATCCATCTGGCCTCTGCCTTCAGAATTAGTTTATCCCAGTCTCCTCCTCTCTTGGGTTTAGGGACATGTTGGATCCCCATAAACTGAAGGCATGCCACGTTGCCTCCATGGCATTGGTTAATGTGTCGAGCCACGGATGTGTCCTTCTTGTTTTGTATATCATTATAATGATCTCTAATGCGTCTCCTGAATTCTCTTTTAGTCTTTCCTACATAGTCTAGCGGGCAGGAGCACTGTGCGAGGTATACTACCCCTGTGGTTAAACAGTTCACGTAGTCACGGTTGGTATATTGTCTTCCTGTATGTGAGCACGTGAATGTTTTTGTTTTCTTTATCTGGCTACACGCCAGACATCTGCCACATTTAAATGTGCCCGTAGGTTTCCTAGATAACCAGTTCCCAGGACTAGTGGGGGGTAGGTAATGACTATTGACTAGTCTGTCTTTCAGACTTTTACCCTTCCTATAGGTTATTGCTGGATGTGGACCTATAATCTCTTCAAGGTCAGGATCAGTTTTTAGTATGTCCCAGTATTTTGTAAATATCTGCCTTACTTGTCTATGGGCATTATCAAAGGTCCCTATGATCCGTGTGTTTTTAGAGGAGGTCATGTAGTCAATTCTCTTTTTCTTCGGAATTAGTAGCCCATCCCTATTCTCTGAGACAGCCGTCTCATAGGCCACTCGGAGTACACCATCTGGGTATCCTCTGTCTCTAAATCTTAATTCTTCTGCCTCACTCTTAAATTTTCCAAAAGTCGAGCAGTTTCGTCGAATTCTTAGGTACTGGCCTTTCGGTATACCTTTCCGTAGGGAGTAGGGATGGGCACTATCCCAGCGGAGTAAGCTGTTTGTCGCTGTTTTCTTGCGGTATACAGATGTTACAATATTGTTATTGGGTCCTCTCTCTATAAGCACATCTAAGAAAGCTAGATTGTTGTAGCTATGTTCAGATGTAAATTTTAAGCCCATATTGTTATCATTTATTGACTCCATAAATTCCCCAAATTCTTCCACCGTCCCTCGCCACATTACAAAGACGTCATCAATAAATCTCAGCCATAAAACTATCTTGTCCTGCCACCTTTCCATCTCATCAGAGCCAATTATATTGGCTTCCCACCAACCCAGGAGCAAATTTGCGTAAGATGGCGCACAGGAACAGCCCATCGCGGTGCCCCTGAGCTGGTGGTAAAAGTGGTCATTAAAGACAAAATAGTTTCTGGTTAGAATGAAATTAAGTAGGTCAAGTATGAATTGATTATGTCGAGATTGTCTAATATCCCGCATACTCAAAAAACTTTCTACTGCCTTCATACCTAGATCATGTTTGATAGAGCTGTAGAGGGTCTCTACGTCGATTGACACCAGCAGAGTTTGGTCATCCATGGTCACACCGCTGAGTCTCAGGAGGAGATCAGAGGTGTCCCGTATGTAGGACGGTAGTGTCTCTACAAAGGGTTTGATAATTTTATCTATGTAGATCCCAACATTTTGACTTAGACTACCCATACCTGACACTATTGGGCGTCCCTTTAGGGGTGTTATCCCCTTATGGATCTTTGGAGTGGAGTAGAAAGTAGCTAGCACTGGATATTTTGGCAGGAGGAAGTCTAGCTCTGACTGGTCAATTAGTTTGTTGTACAGTGCCTTCCCTAAAATTTGCCGAAGTTCTGAGGCAAATGTAGGGCCAGGGTCTTTTGATAGGATTTCATATGTTTTCTTGTCATTTAGTATGTCCAGACACATAGATTTATATGCGTCTTGGTCCATTATGACCAGGTTTCCTCCTTTATCCGACGGTTTAATTGTTAAATTCCGGTCTTTTTCTAAGGTTGATAGGGCTTGGTATTCTTCTTTACTCAGGTTTGGAATCCCCTTAGTTGTTTTAATGCGTTCCAGATCCCTGGAGACTAAATTGTGGAAAATCGATATACTGGAGTCTGGTAGGGGTGGTGGCATCTGCGTACTCTTAAGTTTAAGTTCTGTGAAGGGGCCCTCTGCTCTATCCTTATCCCCCTCCTCCAGTAAGCCAACAAGGGTCAGTGTGGCCTCAAGTTCCCTGGGGTTCATATTCAGCTCTTCATATTTTTTGCGATCCTGTAGGCGGAAGTAGTTTGTGCCAAAGCAATTTGCGTGTAAACAGTGCTAGGTCCTTACTCCATTCAAACATGTCATATTGGACTGTAGGGACAAATGATAAGCCCTTACTCAGTAACGACATATCACTGGGGGTTACATTATATGAAGATGTGCCCCGACTACAGCCATTTAGGTCATCACCCTGACTAGAGTAGGTCAAGTAGGGTGGAGATATAGGGAATTCTAGTAAAATATACTAATGTTGTCCTCTATATACAAACTGACCAGCCATAGTACTACATAACTGGCCCCTTCTGTCTCTAAACAGCGCAGCAGTTTCACTAAATTCAGCTGTCTCATATTTATTTTAAATAATAAGAATAAAAGTTAAATCTTATATTAAATACACAAAGGCAAACTCAGTTAACAGCATACAGATATTTGAGACTACTGAGAACACTTTATGGTGGGTCTAACTAATAGACACCACTATAAACATATGACAAGACTTTTTCTCAGCTTCAAGTGACCGGTTCAGCTTGCGTTCATGGAGTTTGTTCTGAGCCTAAGATCTCGCTCCCGGATACGTTCTCCGGGGGTAGTGAGAATTTTGTGCGTTTTAGAGAGGCTTGCAAACTCCATTTTCGCCTTCTTCCCCACTCCTCTGGTGATGAGGAACGGAGGGTGGGGATCATTATATCGCTGCTCAGAGGTAACGCTCAGTCCTGGGCCTTTTCGCTGCCGGAGGGGGCACGGCCTCTCCGTTCAGTGGATGAATTCTTTTTAGCCCTGGGTCAGATATATGATGATCCGGATCGTATTGCTCTGGCTGAGTCTAAACTACGTCTATTATGCCAGGGTAAACAATCCGCAGAAATATACTGCTCAGAATTTCAGAGATGGGCAGTTGATACTGGTTGGAATGATGCTGCGCTCCGAAGTCAATTTTGCCATGGTCTTTCAGAGGGATTGAAAGATGCATTTGCCTTTCATGAGAGGCCTATTTCTTTGGACTCTGCTATGTCTCAGGCCGTTCGTATTGACAGGCGTCTTAGAGAGAGAGGAGAGATGTCTCCTTCCTGTCATACGCAGTCCCAGGACAGTGCAGCGGTCCCGCTCTGTGCGCAGGGGTCTCAGTCGCCGTCAGCCCCTTCTGAGCAGGAGCCCATGCAGCTGGGGTTGATTGCTTCTGACAATAGAAGATTCAGCTCGCATGGGAGGGTTTGTTTTTGTTGTGGAGGTATAAATCATTTGGCAAATATTTGTCCCTCTAGGAGATTCAGGCAGTTTTCTGGGAGTAATAAAGAAACAAACAGGAAAAAATCTTTTAAAAATGTTCCGTCTGTTACTATTGGCAGGGTTGAGGCGGAAATTGAAGGTTTTCCATTTGCTTGTAGTTCCCGTTTTGTCCTGCCGGCTAGGGTGGCGCTAGAGAGCAAGAACATTTTTTGTGAGATTTTTGTGGATAGTGGAGCAGCGGTTAATCTCATTGATAATCAATTTGCGATAACTCATGGTTTCCAGGTGCGCACTTTGGGAAAGGATATTCCTGTTTTTGCTATCGATTCCGCTCCACTTTCTCAAAAATCATTAAAGGGCATAGTTCACAATATCCGTTTAATTGTGAGTGATGCTCATGTTGAGGATGTGTCATGTTTCGTCCTTAGCGGTTTACCCACCCCTCTGGTGTTGGGGCTGCCCTGGCTCACTAAGCATAACCCCACCATTGATTGGCAAGCGAGGCAAATAAATGGTTGGAGTGACTTTTGCAGAGAGAATTGCCTCATGACATCTGTTTCTGAGGTTGCTACTAAGACTGTACCATCTTTTCTCTCTGAATTTTCGGATGTCTTCTCTGAGAGTGGAGTTCAGGATTTGCCCCCGCACAGGGAGTACGATTGCCCTATTAATCTCATCCCAGACGCCAAGCTGCCTAAATCTCGTTTATACAATCTTTCCCAACCTGAGAGGATCGCTATGCGTGCTTATATCTCTGAGAGTCTGAGAAAAGGACACATACGACCCTCGAAGTCACCTGTTGCCGCTGGTTTTTTCTTTGTTAAGAAAAAAGATGGTTCTTTAAGACCTTGTCTGGATTTCAGGGAGCTGAACAATATCACAATTCGTGACCCTTATCCGCTTCCTCTGATCCCGGACCTATTTAACCAGGTTGTTGGGGCTAAAGTCTTTTCCAAATTAGATTTAAGAGGGGCATACAACCTGGTCAGGGTCAGAGAAGGGGACGAATGGAAGACGGCCTTCAATACCCCTGAGGGCCATTTTGAAAATTTGGTTATGCCTTTTGGTTTGATGAATGCCCCAGCCGTTTTTCAGCATTTCGTGAACAGCATTTTTTATCATTTGATGGGAAAATTTGTATTGGTGTATTTGGATGACATTTTGATTTTTTCTCCCGATTTCAAAACTCATAAGGAACATTTACGTCAGGTCTTGCTCATCCTGCGGGAGAATAAATTATATGCGAAACTGGAAAAATGTGAGTTTGCGGTTCCAGAAATTCAATTTCTGGGGTTTCTTCTCTCCGCTTCTGGTTTTCGCATGGACCCCGAGAAGGTCCGCGCTGTGCTTGAGTGGGAGCTTCCTGAGAATCAAAAGGCACTGATGCGTTTTTTGGGCTTTGCCAATTATTACAGGAAGTTCATTTTGAATTATTCTTCTATTGTTAAACCACTCACTGATATGACCAGAAAGGGGGTAGATTTTTCTTCTTGGTCAGTAGAGGCGCGTAAGGCTTTTTCTGATATCAAGGAGAGTTTTGCTTCCGCTCCCATCTTGGTGCAACCTGATGTTTCTTTACCCTTCATAGTTGAGGTTGATGCTTCTGAGGTGGGTGTGGGGGTGGTCTTGTCTCAGGGTTCCTCTCCTGCCAAATGGCGACCGTGTGCCTTTTTCTCAAGAAAACTCTCCTCCGCAGAGAGAAATTACGATGTGGGAGATAGGGAATTGTTGGCCATCAAGTTGGCTTTTGAGGAATGGCGCCATTGGCTAGAGGGAGCCAGACACCCTATTACCGTATTTACTGACCATAAAAATCTGGCCTACTTGGAGTCAGCCAAGCGTCTGAACCCGAGACAGGCCAGATGGTCGTTGTTCTTTTCTAGGTTTAATTTTGTTGTCACGTTCCGCCCTGGAGTTAAGAATGTGAAGGCAGATGCCCTGTCACGTTGTTTTCCGGGAGGCGGGAATTTTGAAGACCCGGGTCCCATTTTGGCTGAAGGTGTGGTGGTCTCTGCTCTTTTTCCTGAATTGGAGGCAGAGGTGCAGGCAGCCCAGTCAGAGGCTCCTGATCTTTGTCCTCCTGGGAGGTTGTTTGTGCCTCTCGCTTTAAGACACAAGATTTTTAAAGAACACCACGATACGGTCCTTGCTGGGCACCCGGGGGTAAGAGCCACACTGGATCTCATCGCTCGGAGATTCTGGTGGCCTGCGCTTCGTAAGTCGGTTGAGGGTTTTGTGGCAGCCTGCGAGACTTGCGCTCGTGCCAAAGTCCCTCATTCACGGCCATCAGGTCCTCTCCTTCCCTTACCCATTCCTTCCCGTCCTTGGACACATCTGTCCATGGACTTCATAACGGACCTGCCTCGTTCCTCGGGGAAGACTGTGATTCTGGTCGTGGTGGACCGTTTTAGCAAAATGGTGCATTTCATCCCTTTTCCTGGTTTGCCCAATGCTAAGACGCTGGCGCAGGCATTTGTTGATCACATTGTCAAATTGCACGGTATTCCTTCAGACATAGTCTCTGATAGGGGCACGCAGTTTGTTTCCAGATTCTGGAAGGCTTTCTGTTCTCGCTTGGGGGTTCGGTTGTCATTCTCTTCTGCTTTCCACCCGCAGTCGAATGGCCAGACAGAGTGCGTCAATCAGAATCTGGAGACATATCTGCGTTGTTTTGTGGCGGAGAATCAAGAGGATTGGTGTTCTTTTTTGTCCCTTGCTGAGTTTGCTTTAAATAACCGTCGTCAGGAGTCCTCTGATAAGTCACCATTTTTTGGTGCATATGGGTTTCATCCACAGTTTGGGACTTTCTCGGGAGAGGGGTCTTCTGGTTTACCTGATGAGGACAGATTCTCCTCGTCTTTGTCATCTATTTGGCAAAAGATTCAAGATAATCTAAAGAGCATGAGTAAGAGATATAAGCGTGTGGCTGATAAGAGACGTGTGCTTGGTCCGGACCTGAATGTTGGTGATCTGGTGTGGTTGTCTACCAAGAATATCAAATTGAAGGTTCCCTCCTGGAAGTTGGGTCCTAGGTTTATTGGGCCTTACAAAATCCTGTCTGTCATCAATCCTGTTGCATACCGTCTTGATCTTCCTCAGACTTGGAAGATCCATAATGTTTTTCATAAGTCCTTATTGAAACCTTATGTTCAACCCATTGTACCCTAGCCTTTGCCTCCTCCTCCGATTATGGTTGATGGGAATCTTGAATTTCAGGTCTCTAGGATTGTGGATTCTCGTCTTGTCCGCGGTTCTCTTCAGTACCTTGTTCAGTGGGAGGGGTATGGTCCTGGGGAGAGGATGTGGGTCCCAGTGACGGACATTAAGGCCTCTCGTCTCATCAGGGCTTTCCATAGGTCCCATCCTGAGAAGGTGGGTTCTGAGTGTCCGGAGTCCACTCGTAGAGGGAGGGGTACTGTCACAACCAGACAGCTGAGAAGCTCTGACAGAGGCCTTTCAGAACCTCCTCCTTGAGTTTCTGTGTTGTGGTATTCAGCTCCTCCTCTCGTCAGCCTCTCTCAGCTGTCATGTGTTGGACTAATTGCTTCCCTTTAAATTCTTCCCCAGAAGGCTTTTCTGGGCGGCTTATACTACTTCCTGGAGTGTGTGTGCACGCTGACTCTGTCCTCCTGTTTGCTTCAAAGCTAAGTATTGTACCTTTATCTGTTATTATCTGTTTGCTGGATCCCAGGTGACCCTGACTCCCTCCGTATCTTGTGTAGGGAGCCGGTGGTCGTGTCCCCTCACTATTGTAGGGTGCTCAGGGCTTTATAGTCAAGGTTCGTGGATATGCAAACCTCCACCATTCGGATCTTTGCATAGGCTGAGCAGCCAGGGAAAGTGCCAGGTCTTCTGCAGGGGTCTCCCTTGGTTCCTTAGTTTTTGGATCCAGCGAGTCGTTTATACATGTTGCTTTGCCTTGTTTCCTGTACACCGTCCGTGACAGATATATCTAGTGTGAACAGAAAAGTAATAGGCATAGTAAGGCCTATAGATTGAGGGGGAAATAAGGAAAACATGTTTGAAATCACCATAATGTTAAAGATCTGGCGGGTCTGGTCAGACTTGTAAGGAGGTGTTCAATTGCCCAAAGGTAGTCTTCTGGATGAGGTTTTCCTGGTGTTCCTGGGACTCTTTTGGCGTTTTGGGGTGCGTTGGCGTTCCCAGATGCCTGGTTGTGGAAGATCAGGAAGGTTGGAAAAGTCCTGGATGGGATCCCAATTCTCTATTTCTAGGTGATCTATCTGCAAATGATCAAAGATTGAGCTCAAATCTGCGTATTTAGATACTGAGAGTCTGCGTCCATCAAACATAAAAGACAGGCCAAAAGGGAATGTCCATCTGTATGGGATCCTATGGTCCCTGAGCCATCTTGTCAGCGGGCCCAAAGCCCTTCTTTTATCCAGTGTGGATTGGGCCAGGTCCTGGAAAATTTGTATTTCATGACCGTCCCAGGTCACTTTGCCAGATTGACGAGCTTTGGTGATAATCGCCTACCTCTGTTTTCCTGGGAGTTACATAGGCTATTCATCTTCTGTTGGATACTCAGGAATCGCTGGGATACTTCTGTTTGGTGGCGGATGATCGCTTCTTGCGTGTTTTCTAGTGATTCAACACGGCAGCCCACCTGTAGTATTTCTTGCTTAATGGCCGTTAGATCTGAGCTCAGAGGCTCTAGGGCAGAAGCTAATGAGGAGGACAGAAGTTCCTTCAGGAAGGTGCGCGAGACAGGGAGATCGTCTGTGTCTTCTACGCCGCCTGCAGCTTGATCCAGTAAGTCGGTTTGATTAGAGTGCCGGCCGCGGATAGGGGTCGGCGCCATCTTAGGTTCCCTGGGCTCTTGCAGCGTCGCCGCTTTTTTAATATATTTATCCATTTCTCCGGAGGTAGGGTTTCTCCTGGCCTGTACCTCTTGCTCTCCGGACCGTGGACCTCCGATTTTCACCATGATCGGTGCGCCAGTTTAATAGAAAAGTGCTTCGGTGGTGATTCTTGTAACGGAGCTGTGCCCTCAAGCGTCCATGCTATTCAGGCGCTAGCTCCGCCCCCAGCCCCATTGACTTTAATTGACTCTAAAAAATGTCCATGTGACGGCTGTTACTTAGATGGCTGTCACAGAGCCATTTTTAGCTTTCGTGTGAATGTAGCCCAAAGTGCTTTTTCACACAAGCATGTCCCTTGCAGGAATTGCTCTCCGTGTGAGGGTGGGATTGTGCGTTCTGGACTACAGAAGCGCATGGCATTATCATGATTTATAATGCTGTGTGCTTCTGCCTGACCTTTCGGTAACAGAATCATACTGACATAAAGTTGTCAGTGTGCTTCTGGTAATATGTGCCCTGAGAGCTGCACCAATGTCACTGTATGTGTGCCAGCATAGTCTACATTAAAGGGTTCTACATTTTTCAAACCAATGCCTGGAGTCTGAAGACTTTTGTAATTGCATGTAATTAAAAATGTATTATAACAACTGATTTATTCAATGAAATCTATCTGTATAGCGCCACCTGCTGTTTGCTCTTTCTCTAGTTTCTCTGCCCTGCTTACTGAGACGGAAGCACATGCTCAGTTCCATCCTTCAACAGCCACAAGCTGCAGCAGAAAGGACATGCCCCATGAGAAAGGACACATCCCCTAAGCTGCCAGCTTGAAATAAATCTAGCAGAACAATTGGAGCTGTGAATGTGGAGATCTCTGGATCCATGTGAGGTGCAGGACTGGTTCTAGCTTTGTTAGGCTACTTTCACACTAGCGACACGGACTTCCGGCAGGCTGTTCCGTCCCCATTGACTATAATGGGGGTGGGGCGGAGTTCCGGTAGACGCACGGCAAGAGGCTGCCGGAATAAAACTACGACATGTCCGACATTTATTCCAGCAGCCTCTCGCCGTGCGCTGGAACGCCACCCCGCCCCCATTATAGTCAATAGGGACGGAACAGCCTGCCGGAGGTCCGTGCCGCTAGTGTGAAAGTAGCCTTAGAAAGAGATTGTCATGTACTACATGATGTCAGATTTTTTTTACATGGGATAACCCCTTAAATGTGTGCTGGTGCCATGGTCAGTGACCAGTGTGATGTGTACTGGGTACATAGACAAAAAAAATCCACAGAAAAAACAAAGAAAAAACATCCTGCACGATATGATATACAAATGTGTGGATGTCCCTGGCCATATTATTGAAGAAAACCACAGAAATAAGATAATAATGCACTTATTAAAGTAGATGAAAGCATTATATATGGACAAAGTCCTCACTCTGATATGATAATGTCTGAGACACTTAGTCAATATATTTTGATCAAAACACATCTAAGCCCGCCTACCGAACGCCAAGGTGGTCTCAGGTCAGGCGGGTCCTACGCTAAACCTACCTAAGCCGTTGGGCTTCTATGTTCAGGAGCGCAGACGCCGCACATATGGTGTGCTGCTCCTAGTCACCTCCATGTGCATCAAGCAACCAATGGGAGGAGGAGCAAGCACAGCCATATGTACCACCTAATCAAGGCGCTCTATTGGATAGGAGAGGGGGCAAAAGTGCAGTGGTTTTCTTCAATAATATGGCCAGGGACATCCGCACATTTGTATATCATATCGTGCAGGATGTTTTTACCTTAGTTTTTTTCTGTGGAATTTTTTTGTCTATGTAGTATTTGCTTGAGGGAGTGGCACCTTCAAGTGTGAATGCGCACCTATTATCTTTGGAGTAGCATTCCTCTGCACTTTTGCCCCCTCCCCTACCCGCCTGACCTGAGACCACCTTGGCGTTCGGTAGGCGGGCTTAGATGTGTTTTGATCAAAATATATTGACTAAGTGTCTCAGATATTATCATATCAGAGTGAGGACTTTGTCCATATACAGACGTGGACAAAATTGTTGGTACCCTTTGGTCAATGAAAGAAAAAGTCACAATGGTCACAGAAATAACTTTAATCTGACAAAAGTAATAATAAATTAAAATTCTATAAATGTTAACCAATGAAAGTCAGACATTGTTTTTCAACCATGCTTCAACAGAATTATGTAAAAAAATAAACTCATGAAACAGGCATGGACAAAAATGATGGTACCCCTAGAAAACACAGAACATAATGTGACCAAAGGGACATGTTAATTCAAGGTGTGTCCACTAATTAGCATCACAGGTGTCTACAACCTTGTAATCAGCCATTGGGCCTATATATATGGCTCCAGGTAATCACTGTGTTGTTTGGTGATATGGTGTGTACCACACTCGACATGGACCAGAGGAAGCAAAGGAAAGAGCTGTCTCAAGAGATCAGAAAGAAAATTATAGACAAGCATGTTAAAGGTAAAGGCTATAAGACCATCTCCAAGCAACTAGATGTTCCTGTGAGTACAGTTGCACATATTATTCATAAGTTTAAGATCCATGGGACTGTAGCCAACCTCCCTGGACGTGGCCGCAGGAGGAAAATTGATGACAAATCTAAGAGACGGATAATCCGAATGGTAACAAAAGAGCCTAGAAAGACTTCTAAAGAGATTCAAGGTGAACTTCATGCTCAAGGAACATCAGTGTCAGATCGCACCATCCGTCGTTGTTTGAGCCAAAGTGGACTACATGGGAGACGACCAAGGAGGACACCATTGTTGAAAACGAATCATAAAAAAGCAAGACTGGAATATGCCAAACTACATGTTGACAAGCCACAAAGCTTCTGGGAGAATGTCCTGTGGACAGATGAGACAAAAATCGAAGTTTTTGCCAAGGCACATCAGCTGTATGTTCACAGACGAAAAAATGAAGCATATCAAGAAAAGAACACTGTCCCTACTGTGAAACATGGAGGAGGCTCTGTTATGTTCTGGGGCTGCTTTGCTGCGTCTGGCACAGGGTGTCTTGAATCTGTGCAGGGTACAATGAAATCTCAAGACTATCAAGGAATTCTAGAGAGAAATGTACTAGCCAGTGTCAGAAAGCTTGGTCTCAGTCGCAGGTCATGGGTCTTGCAACAGGACAATGACCCAAAACACACCGCTAAAAACACCCAAGAATGGCTAAGAGGAAAAAATTGGACTATTCTAAAGTGGCCTTCTATGAGCCCTGACCTCAATCCTATTGAGCATCTTTGGAAGGAGCTGAAACATGCAGTCTGGAAAAGGCACCCTTCAAACCGGACACAACTGGAGCAGTTTGCTCATGAGGAGTGGGCCAAAATACCTGCTGAGAGGTGCAGATGTCTCATTGACAGTTACAGGAAGCGTTTGATTGCAGTGATTGCCTCAAAAGGTTGCGCAACAAAATATTAAGTTAGGGGTACCATCATTTTTGTCCATGCCTGTTTCATGAGTTTATTTTTTTACATAATTCTGTTGAAGCATGGTTGAAAAACAATGTCTGACTTTCATTGGTTAACATTTATAGAATTTTAATTTATTATTACTTTTGTCAGATTAAAGTTATTTCTGTGACCATTGTGACTTTTTCTTTCATTGACCAAAGGGTACCAACAATTTTGTCCACGTCTGTATAGTGCTTGCATCTACTTTAATAAGTGCATTATTATCTTATTTCTGTGGTTTTCTTCAATAATATGGCCAGGGACATCCGCGCATTTGTAAATCATAGTGTAGTTCTGTTTGCAGCTTCATCAACTCCTTTATACAGGAGGTTATACAAATGATCAAAACGGAATAAAGTGAACAAAGTTTGTTTTATTTCTTTACAGTGATGCCCGGTAATATGCACACGCTCTCACAGAGGGACAGATGATTTGGTTTACAGTTTTCCATATCTTCTCACCAGTAGAGGGCACTGTTTGTCAGTAGGACTGTCGTAGTACAGTGGAGAGACTTCTGCTAGATCTATGCGGACATGTAAACTGGTGATTATTTACTACGGTGTGCAAATGGCTGATAGAAATGTCATTTCGACATTGCGCATAGTTTAAAATGAGCGAATCTGTGAGCTGGAAAGGAAAATGTGTTAATCAGAAAGAGCTGTGAAAAACAACATCAGACTTTTTGGAATAAAAATAACCATTTGTATGTCATACTGTCCTATGCCATTGTGAACCGAGAGCGAGGCAGGTGGTTTGACTCCGCAACCAGAAAAGAGTGCGTACGCAGAAGTCAAGATTAAGAAAATTGCATTTACTATAAATTAATAAAAGCAGGTTAACAGTGAAGTTACAGAGGTAAAGACAAGCAAAATATTCAAAACAGTATAAACAGTACAAGTCAAATACTGCAACAATTTGTTTTTGCAATTCCTGCATTACTGTAAGTATCTCTTTAACTGTCCCTTTTTCCACTGTTTCTGGGCCAGAGCTAGCCCCCTGCGACAATGTAACTCCAACTGCGGTCTGAGGCTTCTGAACCATACTATTGGCACGTGAGATGGCCTCTACCTGTACGTCATGAAATTTAGCATCAGTCTCCCGTCGTATAAAGTCCTGCATAGCAACAGTCAAGCTGCCATCACGGATCCCCAGAACAAACTGGTCACGGAGTGTCCGATCAGGGTTACAGAAGGCTGGTGAGCCCCCTCTTTCCTTCCCTTGAATATCTCGGAGCAGTTCTTGTAGGGCATTTGCATACTGAGGGAGACTTTTATTCTCCTTTTGTACCCTCTGGAAGAACCGTGCCTGCAGGGACCCCAGCAATGCAGTTTCTCCATAAATAGTTTCTAGAATCTGGACAACTTTCTCAAATGTCTGTCTTTGTTCAAATGGCCGCAATATCACTGTAGTCTTAGCATCTCCTTGTAAAGTCAATATGGCTAGCTCTACTAGTACTTCTGGTGCGGTCTGGTACATGCGCTGTACCATTCGTATCTGCTCTGCCCACACACTCACAGACATATTATTGCCATCAAACTTTGCTAACTGACTCATTACAGCCCCTGCTGGCATTCTTCCTCCAACACCATTCCTCCTAACGGTGCGTTGCCGTCCATTCAGGTAGGCGGATCCTGCCGACTACGCCAATTTGTGAACCGAGAGCAAGGCAGGTGGTTTGACTCCACAACCAGAAAAGAATGCGTACGCAGAAGTCAAGATTAAGAAAATTGCATTTACTATAAATTAATAAAAGCAGGTTAACAGTGAAGTTACAGAGGTAAAGACAAGCAAAATATTCAAAACAGTATAAACGGAACAAGTCAAATACTGCAACAATTTTCACCTTTACTGTGTCCGTATTTGCCGTGCGGACACTAAGAAATAATTGTCACAGAAACTGTCCCTAACTGACCCTAACTTTCAAGCGGGTGCGCACCCCCCTTATCCCAGTGGTCCAAGTGGACCTCTTACAGTTTGTGGAAGTGCACGATGGGGCCCGATGTCGTCTTTTTCCTTTAACCAACGCAGAATGCGCAACAAAAAAGTCCTCCTCAGCAGGCCGGAAAAACAGTTGAATATAATCCAGAATTTTACAGTTACTGTCCGGTACCTCGACAGCACTGTGAGTCTCTTTACTGTTTGTGGCAATTCACTCAGCCCAATGTCGGCTCCACAGGTTAGTTGCTGCACACAGTCTTTTTTAACTTGGCTTCACTAAATGCACGGTTTCTTTGTACTCCATCCGTCTCTAGACCGAAGTTCACACGGCTTGGCTGCACAGGGAAGTCCTTTAGTATCTCCACACACGTCTTATACAGCACAGAACTTGTTTTCTATCTGGCCAATATGGCAGCAGCTGTAGTTGAAGACTCTCTTCCTCCTTCTTTCTGCTCACACTGAGGCAGGCTGACATCATAAGGGGCGTGTCACTGCAACACTTAGCTGTTGCCTTAAAGGACCAGTATCAAAGTAATACACTTTTTCTATGGTAAACTTCAATGTAAATTGGTCCTATGCTGCCATCTACTGACCAAACGAATACTGCAGGCATTTTACATTTATCTGTATTACTGAAACAGCATTATACATTAAATTTTAACACAGTTTACCAGGATAATGAAAGTTAGAGACATTACATGACTGTTTCTTACACCATTACCATAGCTCCCACTTACTTCTATGGGAGTTATGAAAACAGTGTAGCATAGCCCTGCTTTGCTGTTTCAGTAATGTCCGCCACCTCTGGCCGGTTATGCCATGAGATGAGATGGGAATGCCCCTTTAACATTCAGTGGGAAGAAAGAGGGACTCCTGGGGCACTGTTCAACCCAGCACAATGTCTTGTAGGGCTAGCTCAGCTGAATGTAATGATACCATATTTCACATAGTGATTTGTTGCTTCATTCTGGAGAAAAAAGTATTTTAATCAATATGTAAATCAGCAGTTAAGTGCCCCGAGGGTGGGTCCAAGCCATTTAGTGCACCCTTGTTCCTCTACCTTCTTCTGCCAACCTCTCCTTGATTGCGAGGGCTAGGTGTGATGACTATGCAGAAACCTAGAGCATTTACAGTCAGGTCCATAAACATTGGGACATCGACACAATTCTAACATTTTTTGGGCGCTATACACCACCACAATAGATTTGAAATGAAACAAACTAGATGTGCTTTAACTGCAGACTGTCAGCTTTAATTTGAGGGTATTTACACCCAAATCAGGTGAATGGTGTAGGAATTACAGTTTGCATATGTGCCTCCCACTTGTTAAGGGACCAAAAGTAATGGGACAGAATAATAATCAGAAATCAAACTTTCACTTTTTAATACTTGGATGCAAATCCTTTGCAGCCAATTACAGCCTGAAGTCTGGAACGCATAGACATCACCAGACGCTGGGTTTCATCCCTGGTGATGCTCTGCCAGGCCTCTACTGCAACTGTCTTCAGTTCCTGCTTGTTCTTGGGGCATTTTCCCTTCAGTTTTGTCTTCAGCAAGTGAAATGCATGCTCAATCGGATTCAGGTCAGGTGATTGACTTGGACATTGCATACCATTTAACTTCTTTCCCTTAAAAAACTCTTTGGTTGCTTTTGCAGTATGCTTTGGGTCATTGTCCATCTGCACTGTGAAGTGCCGTCCAATGAGTTCTGAAGCATTTGGCTGAATATGTGCAGATAATATTGCCCGAAACACTTCAGAATTCATCCTGCTGCTTTTGTCAGCAGTCACATCATAAATAAATACAAGAGAACCAGTTCCATTGGCAGCCATACATGCCCACGCCATAACACTACCACCACCATGCTTCACTGATGAGGTGGTATGCTTAGGATCATGAGCAGTTCTTTTCCTTCTCCATACTCTTCTCTTCCCATCTCTATGGTACAATTTGATCTTGATCTCATCTGTCCATAGGATGTTGTTCCAGAACTGTAAAGGCTTTTTTAGGTGTCATTTGGCAAACTCTAATCTGGCCTTCCTGTTTTTGAGGCTCAACAATGGTTTACATCTTGTGGTGAACCCTCTGTATTCACTCGGGTGAAGTCTTCTCTTGATTGTTGACTTTGACACACATACACCTACCTCCTGGAGAGTGTTCTTGATCTGGCCAACTGTTGTGAAGGGTGTTTTCTTCACCAGTGAAAGAATTCTTCGGTCATCCACCACAGTTGTTTTCCGTGGTCTTCCGGGTCTTTTGGTGTTGCTGAGCTCACCAGTGTGTTCCTTCTTTTTAAGAATGTTCCAAACAGTTGTTTTGGCCACGCCTAATGTTTTTGCTATCTCTCTGATGGGTTTGTTTTGTTTTTTCAGCCTAATGATGGCTTGCTTCACTGATAGTGGCACCACTTTGGATCTCATCTTGAGAGTTGACAGCAACAGATTCCGAATGCAAATGGCACACTTGAAATGAACTCTGGACCTTTTATCTGCTCATTGTAATTGGGATAATGAGGGACTAACACACAAAAATGTTAGAATTGTGTCAATGTCCCAATATTTATGGACCTGGCTGTATCTTAGTAAATATCCCCCCAATGTGTTTATTATGTTCTTAAGGCCTCATGCACACAACCGTATGTATATCCGCAAAAAATACGGATGGCATCCGTGTGAATTCCGTATTTTGCGGAATGGAACAGCTGGCCTCCAATAGAACAGTACTATCCTTGTAATTCCCATAATGTGGGAAATAATAGGACATGTTCTATTTTTTTTTTGGAGAACAGGAATACGGACATACAGAAACAGAATGCACAAGGAGTACCTTCCGTTTTTTTTTTTGTGGACCCATTGAAATGAATGGTTCCGCATATGGTCCACAAAAAATAAAAAACTGAACGGACACGGAAAAAAAATACGTTTCTGTGCATGAGGCCTAAATTAAAAAAATGTATTTTAATTCCCTGGGGGCAACCATATTGGGACATACTTCATTGCTTGCTATATCTGCAAAGACTGTGCACCTGTCCAGTCCCTACAACCGGAAACTAGAAACTGACAGGGGAACTACAGAGCTTCCAGCAGAACAATACAGCTGTCATTAAACCTGCTGACCTCTGACCCAGTCTACACAGCAAAGCTGACAAGTGAGCTGCAGAAAACAAATGTCAGCCTACCGTGCTTACTCAAGTGGTCAGGGTGAAATCCTGAATATTTCAAGATTATTTCTATATGAACAATCACATAAAGGGTGGTTTAAATAATATGCTAATTTTGTGTAATACGTTCTCTGTAACATTATCTGCTTCCACCGAGTAATGCTTAGAAATTGAGTAATTGCCATACTTGATACTAGGAATAACCATTGCCTGGCAGTAATGGTGAACCTTTTACAGACCAAGTGCCCAAACTGCAACTCAAAACCCACTTATTTATCGCAAAGTGCCAACACGGCAATTTGACCTCAATACTACAGTCCAGTATAGTATATCTTCCATGTACTTTATCATTTAGCTATAATAGCCTGCCTACATTCCATGCGCTGCCTGTGACGTTCAGGGTTGCCATCAGAAATTTTGGGGCCCCTTACACAGCTCAAGGCCTGGGCCCCCCCTCCTACCCCGCCCCTTTAGAATCTGTCCTGACCCCGCCTCCTGGCCCCCCTCCACCCCCAAGAACCCACCCCCAATTTCATTATTTTTTTACAGCTACAATGACAGTAAAAAGTGATAATCAGTGATTTCAGTAAGGAATTCTTTTTTGACCAAATAATATGAAGCCTGCTACCACGACAAGGTAGACTCTTTAAAGCAGGACCCTAAACTAAGACTAACTACACTACCTGTTCTAATATGCCCTAGCAATCTTCCCCTGGCACATTTAAGATAAAACACCTTAAAAGCATAAGGTTTACTGTTTTACCCAGTTGTGAACTTTTTAATTGTATAAATAAAACCACAAACAAAACACTGCACACAGTATCTATATAAATGTATATAAATACAATAAATTAGTTAAATATTTAACTATGGTGAGTTGACCATCTCCTCAGTTTTAGGCTTGCAAAGTCTTCAATCAAATCCTTAAAACTTAGTTTACGTGCAAGTTCATGCTCAATGGAGAGAAGTGCAAGACTATTCAGACGTTGCTCACTCATTGTTGACCGCAGATAGTTTTTAATTAAAGATAGCTTGCTAAATGCTCTCTCTCCTTCAGCAACAGAGAGTGGAATTGTGGTGAAAATTCTGAGAGCAATAGATATTTCTCCAAATATTCCTTCAAGCTGTAATATATGTATGGAGTTCAACAAGTCAAGAGGGGCTAAGTCTCTTGTAAATGTGGCATCATATACCTTGCAAAGATGCTGAAGTTCGCCTACTAGAGAGCTTGAGAGATCGTCAGAGTAGTAAGAGATCAGGTTTTCTGTGGAGCTTACCAATTCCGCATCTGAAAGAGTTTTTAATTTCAAAATGGGAGTAAACAGGCAGCAAACATTTTCCATTAAATTGAAACCGCTGGTTCAACTCACTAATTATATAATGAAGTGCCACAAAGAAAACGTTGATCTTGAATTCCATTTCAGCTTCTTCTGGTTCAATACATACATCTGGCTGCTGCTTTCTTGACCTATTCAGCCGTGCTTTCAGGATCTTCGGTATCCCCATTTCTTCTGCCACAAGTTCTGCCTCAGAAAGTAGATCTGTCCACCTATCATGAAGTGCCTGCATTTCCAGCTAAAGGGATTTAATATTTTTCAATATCCATTGAAATAGAACTGGCTTGTAGAATCTTGTTTCTCTCTTCAAAACTCTGCAGAACTTTTAACCAAAATGTGGCAAGTATCATAGCCTTAAAAGATAAAAAATAATCTTTCAGTCCCATCGCTTCAGAATGAGCCTCACTTGAAAGTCTTTGGGATGAAATTACTTTTTCGAGGGCTTGAATGATGCCTGGAAGTCTTAAAGCAACTGGGCGAACAGCTTCCACTCTAGCACTCCATCTGGTGTCACTCAAGGCATGCAGCGAACTTCCAATTTCATCCTTCAATATTTTCCACCTTTGTGGACTTCCACTAAACAGTACATATAAACGATTGACACATCCAAAAAACTTAATTACATCAGGGCAGCAGGATGTGGCATGTACACCAACAAGGTTTAAAGAATGGGAAGCACAGGGACAAAATACAGCTTTTGGAAACTTCTTTTGTATTTGTGCTCTAACTCCTTTGTTTTTCCCCGACATATTTGCACCATTGTCAAATCCTTGACCTCTGCAATCATCAAGATTTATTCCATGCTCAGCCAGTCTCAATAACAGCTTTTCTGCTATCTCTTCGCCAGTCTTTTGGTAAAACTCTAAAAACTCAATAAACCTTTCTTGAATAACCCAATTTTCAGTCTCTGAATTTCTATGCACATACCTTAAAACAATGACATTTTGTTCTGTATGTGAAATATCAGGTGTGGCATCACATATCAGAGAGAAATAAATTGCATTCCTCCTTTCAGACAGAATGGTGTCCAGAACATGTTTCCCACATATATTTATAAACTCATTTTGGGTTGCCCAAGATAGATAATGAGCATGAACTTTTCTTCCACTTTCTTGGCTTCTCTTTACTTTTTTTCAAATGTTCATGTAGCATTGGATCATAGTGTGCTATCAATTCCAGTACACCAAGGAAATTCCCGTTGTGCAAGTCTCCAATTCTTTGAGAGCTTCCAGGAAATGCCAAATTTCTTGATGCCAGAAATAAGGTAACATCCAGAAGTCGTTCTAATAAAGCAGAACATTTTTTGATTTCATTGTCCAAACTTTTCTGCAATTGGGAGTCCAAACCATGGCCTGCAATAGATTTTTGAAGCTTCCCCCAACTCCAATAGTGTTGCCTGTGATTGATGGAATTCTCATGTTCTGGCAATCGATTGTACAGAAAATGCCACTTATTTTTTGACGGATTAAATCCCTCTTTCCGACAAAGAGAACTAGTAGCTTTGCCACGGTCAGAAGAGAATGTAAGGCAAGTCACACAGTACAAAACGTGCTTGCTGGTACTCCACCTTAGCCAGTCCTGCACTATTTTCTCATGTCCATTTAATGATTTTGCATAGAGTAAAAACTCACTGAATGAACGTTCTTGACAATCCTTGTCCATGCCTTTTATCATTTCCTGTAGTTGTTGTTCTTTATCTAAACCACAAATCACAATACTTTCTCTGTGTTTGTCCTCAACACATCTGGCCAAACTGCTGGATCTTCCTTAATTTTCCACAAGGCCAGAAATGTTCTCAGTCTGAGTTTCATCTTCTTCTGGTGGGTATGTGTGACCTTCAGTGTTAGTTACAAAAGATGTGCTGCAGGAAGCAGTCTCCTCTTCTGGTTCAACAAGAACTTCTTTCTCAGATGGCTTAACAGACTCTGCAGTGGCAGCTTCCTCTGGCGATTTCTGCTTCTTGAAAAACTTTAACAACACATTTTTGTTTCTAAGTTTTTCTTCTTCCTGTTCTCTTTCTCTCTTCTCCTTCCGCTTCAATGAACCAGACTTATGCTGATACATTGTAAAATGTGACATAAAACCTTCAAAAATTAGAAAAGATCAGTGTTAGGCCCTACCCCCATACAGCTCGATATACATCTACCATATACAGGGTGACCAGATTTAGAAAAACAAAACAGGACACCGATTAGCAATACAACATTGAAAACCTTGATCCGTTGCGCTGTTCCAGAGATACTGCTCTCAATCCTAATTTGTAAATTATCTTCTTGCGTTCCCTAGCCCCGAGTGCACTGGTACACCCACACACCATCTAGACGGGCATACCAGTGCACTCAGGGCTAAGAACGCCCAATGCATTGTTAGAATCAGAATGAATCGTTGTGCCAGTGGCTCAACCTTAGCTACAATCATGGCAAAGGTGCTCTCTCCAGCAGACACACACACCCTATTGTCTTGTGAAAATTGTAGTAGTAATATATAGGCTTCTGGCTGGCACTTAAATAGATAGACTTACATGGACTGGTTTGCCTTGTAAAATATATTGGACAGTTTTATTATTCATGTTCTATTGAATACACATGCATGCGCGTTTATCCAAAAGTTTTGCAATGTCAGCACATCTATATATATCCTTCACACCTGAGCCTCAGTAAAATTGGTGGTGTGAAGGCTATACCGTATATAGATGTGCTGACATTGCAAAACTTTTGGATAAACGCGCATGCATGTGTATTCAATAGAACATGAATAATAAAACTTACACAAGTTTACTACAAAGGAGCGCTTGAAGAAACCACACACAAGTGGGGACTCATCACTGGAAGCTTTACAGTGACCCCTAGGAGTGGTTACTCACAAGTACTATCAGTTCTATTATAGCTCAAGATTTTATGTTATTACATATATATGTCCAATAAATGCTCTATATTTTACAAGACAAACCAGTAAATGTAAGTCCATCTATTTGAGTGCCAGCCAGCCCAGAAGCCAATATATTGTTAGCATCAGGGTTGCACGCACTATTACTATGTACCATCCGGTTAGTGAGGGTGACCTGCTGTCAGTTTCTTAATGAAGTCATTACATTCTATGTTAATACAAAGACCAATATTCCCCCAATACAGTGACCATAAAGTGGTATATACCACTGTACAGAAGTGCTCTGCAGACCGTACATATTATTACAGTATAGTTTTGTTTAAAGACTCACAGGAGATGTCTTCTCTAAACGAATCACAGGGGGTGTCTTCTGTAATGAGAGTTGTCCACTTTTTATTTTGTTCACTATTCGTCTCAGACCGCCATGAAGATTTCTCCCAGATTTCTTCTGTCTCCACAAAACCTATCAGATAAACATTTTAGGCTCTTTTCTTCAGCACAATAATGCCCACCTCTTTACAAATTCCCCATGTGTATTGCCCCACACAGTAATAGTGCCCGCTTTGTGCAACTATTAACAGAGCGGGTCCTACACAAACTATAGGGGCAACTATTAACAGAGGGTCCTACTGAAACTATATAGGGGCGGGCAACTATTGACAGAGGGTCCTACCAAAACTATATGGGGGCAACTATTAACAGAGGGGCCTACCCAAACTTTATAGTGGCCCCATAGTTTGGGTAGGCCCCTTTGTTAATAGTTGCCCCCGTATAGTCGTTGTAGGTCCCTCTCAGCAAAGAGGGGCCTGCTACAACAACTATATGGGGCCCCCCATAAAGTTTGAGTAGGCCCCTCTGTTAATAGATGTCCTCTAGAAGGGCATGCTCTTCTTTCCGGGTGCTGCTCTACTCCTCTGTAGCCAGCAGACTGATCCTCTTGCCTTGCTCCTCTTCCGAGCTCCGCCACAGCGCTACTGAGGTCAGGTAACAAGTGGCAGGCTGGCAGCAGCCGCCGGACCCAGAGGTATGACCCGTGCTGCATGAAAGTGTATGATGTCAGTGTGTGTGAGTGTGACTGATCGATTGACTGCACTGAGTACAAATTGCAATCAGTCAGGTCAGTAGCGACTCTAGTAACAATATATAGGGGGGCACATAAGATACCACAGTCAAAAAGGTGGGGGGCACTAATAATTTTCACCGCTTAATCATACTACTGAAAAAACTAAATAAGTATATATAAATAAGATATCTAAATACGAGAGTATTGCAGTATGCAGGGATGCCACATTATAGCACCACTGGCACTATATTTAGATTTATTTATTATCAAAAAGCATCATACATAACTAAAAAACTTTTTTACTGTCCCTTTAAGCAAAAGCCAGAATATAATTAAAGACAAAAACAGACATTAAACTGCATTTATAATAAAGCAATTTACTTACAAAAGAAGCTATTTAGTCGTCTGCTGTGCCGTCCTCTGCTTGCTTTTGAGGATTCTTTCCCCTCCTTTCTCTCTCTTCCTCAGTGCGTAGGCGCACTGTTATGGGGGATCTGTGGATGACACACTGTTATGGGGGATCTGTGGATGACACACTGTTATGGGGGATCTGTGGATGACACACTGTTATGGTGGATCTGTGGATGACACACTGTTATGGGGGATCTGTGGATGACACACTGTTATGGGGGATCTGTGGATGACACACTGTTATGGGGGATCTGTGGATGACACACTGTTATGGGGGATCTGTGGATGACACACTGTTATGGGGGATATGTGGATGACACACTGTTATGGGGGGATCTGTGGATGACACACTGTTATGGGGGGATCTGTGGATGACACACTATTATGGGGGGATCTGTGGATGACACTCAAACCCAACTGGTCAAACTTGTTAAAGGGAACCTGTCACCGGGATTTTGGGTATAGAGCTGAGGACATGGGCTGCTAGATGGCCGCTAGCACATTCGCAATACCCAGTCCCCATAGCTCTGTGTGCTTTTATTGTGGAAAAAAACCAATTTGATACATATGCAAATTAACCTGAGATGAGTCCTGTACATGAGATGAGTCACGGACAGGACTCATCTCAGGGTAATTTGCATATGTATCAAATCGTCTTTTTTCCACAATAAAAGCACACAGAGCTATGGGGACTGGGTATTGCGGATGTGCTAGCGGCCATCTAGCAACCCATGTCCTCAGCTCTTTACCCAAAATACCGGTGACGGGTTCCCTTTAAATGGATCCCAAACACAATATGCACAATAATAACACCCCCCACCCCCTCCAACACTTAATTAACCCCTTCATGGCCTAAACTTTTTTTTAAAAGCAGAACACACAGCTAAATGGGGCTGGGTGGGCTGGCAAGGGAGGGGTTAATAACAATAAGTGATGGATCATGGAGGATCATCATGGCCCTGGATAATGTTGCTCGGTCTTTGCTCGGGGGTAAAATGAAAAGCTGTTTTCTGGATTATCCCACAGGGCCATGATCCTCCATCACTTATTGTTATTAACCCCTCCCTTTCCAGCCACATTTAGTTGTGTGTTCTGCAGCCGAACACACAGCTAAATGGGGCTGGCAAGGGAGGGGTTAATAACAATAAGTGATGGAGGATCATGGCCCTGTGGGATAATCCAGAAAACAGCTTTGCATTTTACCCCCGAGCAAAGACAACATTATCCAGGGCCATGATGATCCTCCATGATCCATCACTTATTATTATTAACCCCTCCCTTGCCAGCCCACCCAGCCCCTTGCCTTATGGATGGAAACAAGTCAAGTCAAGTAAAAGTAATAACCTAAGTTAACCTAATGGACCTAATGAATCATTAGGGGGGGTCCATCCAAGTCCAAGTTCATATGTGTGATGGAGGAGGGGGTGAGGGCACTAGGGCAGCTGGGCAGGCTTTCACAGACCACAAGTTACCTCCACAAATTATTTTTTTCCAGATTTGATTACCACCAGGGCCAGGCAGTCCGTCCCAGGCTCCCACTCCCAGCCAGTAGCCAGAGGCCAGACCAGACCAGAAGTTCAAGTTCCCGCTGCGCTAATCTGAATGCCGGCAGCGTCCCGGCGTGAGGCAGCAGCAGGCAGCGACAGGCATAGCGTCTGACGTCACCTGCCGCTGCGCAGCTACGTTCCTCTGCGCAGCGGCTCCAGAGCCTTTTAAAGGGGAATGCAGCCGGAATACCGTCCGCAGGTTAGGTTGTACTAACACTTTACTTGGTATATAATAATACGGCCAAATCAGCGGAGCGGGGGGGTCGGGTTGCGGGGCAAGGAATAATCAATTGCCCCCCTGCAGACAAACAAAATATAAAATTTTCTGGGCCCCTTACTGGGGTATCGGCTGTACCCCCCTGATGGCAGCCCTGTGCGTCCTGCGCTGATGAATGGCAGGAACAGACTGAGGCATATTGATAGACCATAGACTTTTTCCAGGGTGCGGGTGCCCATAGAGAGGGCTCTGAGTGTTGCCTCTGGCACCGTGCCATAGGTTTGCCACCACTGGTCTAGGTATTTTGGTCTAGTGATCATGGTGTCCATGGCAAACATGAGGAGGTTAAGATGCGTCACGTGCACTGTGTGAGTCAATAAGCCATAGGTCTCCTTGCTAAATGCTACAGGAAAACACTAAGATAAGAGATGATTGGCACTTTTGGGATAAAGGTATTTTGCGTAGTCAATTAAAGGGGTCGTCCAAGTTATATTTATTAATGACCTATCCTCAGGATAGGTCATCAATATCAGATCGGCTGGGGTACGACACCCGGCACCCCCGCCGATCAGCTGTTTGAAGAGAAGGCGCGCGCCATGCCAGCGCTGCCTCCTCTTCATTGATTACCTGTTGTTCCAGTTTTAGAGCCCCCCTAATGCCTGCGCTCTCTGTGATGGCAGGAGCCTCATTCAGTAACATCAACACAAGCACTTCTAATACAGCAGGGCAGCAAGCTGGGTCCTTAATAGGGATTAGTGCGTCTGGGTTACAGTACATTAAACTTTATATGCGGAGCGTAATCAGTGGTGACAGGTAATACATCTACAGCTGTTGCAAAACTACAACTCCCAACATGCCCAGGCTACCTACAGCTATCAGCCTACGGCAGGGCATGGTGGGAGTTGTAGTTTTACAACAGCTGGAGAGCCTCAGGTTGGCCATGCCTGGTCTAGATCTTTGCGAATTCTCAAAGTGCCAATATTCACGATAAAAATTTGTGATTAGAATATTTGATTGGGTTCAAGTCAGGGCTTTGGCTGGGCCACTCAAGGGCATTCAAAGGGTTGTCCCTAAGCCACTCCTGTGTTGTCTTGGTTGTGTGCTTAGGATCATTGTCTTTTTAAAAGGTAAATCCTTTGCCCCAGTCTGAGGTCCAGAGCACTCTGGATCAGATTTCATTAAGAATATCTCTGTACTCTGCTTCATTCAGCTTTCCCTCAACCCTGTCCAGTCTTCCTGTCCAGGCTGCTGTTAAACACCCCGACAGCATATTGCTGCTACCACCATGCTTCACTATAGATTTGGTATTGGTCAGGTTATGAGCAGTTAGTACAAAAAGTATACCGCCACTTAGAGTACATATGTAGTGGTATCTATTTACACCCAAATACAGGTCCTTCTAAAAAAAATTAGCATATTGTGATAAAGTTCATTATTTTCTGTAATGTACTGATAAACATTAGACTTTCATATATTTTAGATTCATTACACACCAACTGAAGTAGTTCAAGCCTTTTATTGTTTTAATATTGATGATTTTGGCATACAGCTCATGAAAACCCAAATTTCCTATCTCAAAAAATTAGCATATTTCATCCGACCAATAAAAGAAAAGTATTTTTAATACAAAAAAAGTCAACCTTCAAATAATTATGTTCAGTTATGCACTCAATACTTGGTCGGGAATCCTTTTGCAGAAATGACTGCTTCAATGAGGCATGGCATGGAGGCAATCAGCCTGTGGCACTGCTGAGGTGTTATGGAGGCCCAGGATGCTTCGATAGCGGCCTTAAGCTCATCCAGAGTGTTGGGTCTTGTGTCTCTCAACTTTCTCTTCCCAATATCCCACAGATTCTCTATGGGGTTCAGGTCAGGAGAGTTGGCAGGCCAATTGAGCACAGTAATACCATGGTCAGTAAACCATTTACCAGTGGTTTTGGCACTGTGAGCAGGTGCCAGGTTGTGCTGAAAAATGAAATCTTCATCTCCATAAAGCTTTTCAGCAGATGGAAGCATGAAGTGCTCCAAAATCTCCTGATAGCTAGCTGCATTGACCCTGCCCTTGATAAAACACAGTGGACCAACACCAGCAGCTGACATGGCACCCCAGACCATCACTGACTGTGGGTACTTGACACTGGACTTCAGGCATTTTGGCATTTCCCTCTCCCCAGTCTTCCTCCAGACTCTGGCACCTTGATTTCCGAATGACATGCAAAATTTGCTTTCATCCGAAAAAAGTACTTTGGACCACTGAGCAACAGTCCAGTGCTGCTTCTCTGTAGCCCAGGTCAGGCGCTTCTGCCGCTGTTTCTGGGGAATGCGGCACCTGTAGCCCATTTCCTGCACACGCCTGTACACGGTGGCTCTGGATGTTTCTACTCCAGACTCAGTCCACTGCTTCCGCAGGTCCCCCAAGGTCTGGAATCGGTCCTTCTCCACAATCTTCCTCAGGGTCCGGTCACCTCTTCTCGTTGTGCAGCGTTTTCTGCCACACTTTTTCCTTCCCACAGACTTCCCACTGAGGTGCCTTGATACAGCACTCTGGGAACAGCCTATTCGTTCAGAAATTTATTTCTGTGTCTTACCCTCTTGCTTGAGGGTCTCAATGATGGCCTTCTGGACAGCAGTCAGGTCAGCAGTTTTACCCATGATTGCGGTTTTGAGTATTGAACCAGGCTGGGAGTTTTTAAAAGCCTCAGGAATCTTTTGCAGGTGTTTAGAGTTAATTAGTTGATTCAGATGATTAGGTTAATAGCTCGTTTAGAGAACCTTTTCATGATATGCTAATTTTTTGAGATAGGAATTTTGGGTTTTCATGAGCTGTATGCCAAAATCATCAATATTAAAACAAAAAAAAGGCTTGAACTACTTCAGTTGGTGTGTAATGAATCTAAAATATATGAAAGTCTAATGTTTATCAGTACATTACAGAAAATAATGAACTTTATCACAGTATGCTAATTTTTTGAGAAGGACCTGTATAACGAATACATTTTGTAAACTGGGATTCATTAAAACATAACCTGATTTGGGTGAGCCATCATTGTTATTTGGGGTGAGACACGGACTGACATGGGACACTTCCCATGTTCCAGAGAGGATAAGATTTACCCACTATCCTGATGATTGGAGGCTAAAACCACCTTGATCTTGATTGCCCTTGAATACATGTGAAGTCCCCTGATGATGTCTGTAATGAAAGACAGAAACATGGCATGTAGGGCATTGTAATAGGGCTTTTTAGAATACTAGACCCATACCGAGGGAAAGGTTCGGTGTGGGGTCGCCCCTGTCAGGGCGGGTGCTCCATGTGTGGTAGGCAGGCTATAAGATCAGCCCCCTACCCCTAGGAAGGCAGGAAAGCCATAATAGGGTAAAGTAGGAGTGGATATACTGCCATCACGACATCAGCACCCTGGTCACACCGGTCACAGGCACCACCAACTGCCAGGACCCCCCTCCACGACTGTGGATCCTGCTCGGATGAGGTGAGATCCACCCTTTTTTCACGTATTCACTGGTAATTGATGTGATATAGTGGAGGTTATCTGTTGTTGTTATTGTCGTCTCTCACCCAGTGTGAAACATATTTTAAATGACCAAGTAAAGGTTATGTTTTAATGAATCCCAGTTTACAAAATGTATCCGTCCAGGTTATGAGCAGTGCCTGGTTTCCTCTAGACACAATGCTTAGAATTGAAGCCAAAATGTTCAGTCTTTGTTATATCAGAACAGAGAATCTAGTTTCTCACAGTCTGAGAGTCCTTAAGTTGCTTTTTTCCAACTTTCATGTGTCTTTTACTTAGGAGGGGCGTCTTTATGGCCAGTACTATAAAACCCAGATTGATGGAATGCTGCAGTGATTGTTCACCTTCTGGAAGTTTCTTCCATCTGCACATAGGATTTTGGAGCTCAGTCAGAGCAACCATTGGGTTTCTGGTCACTTTCTTACCAAGGTCCTTCTCCCCGAATTACATAGTTTGGTGGGGCACCAGGTTCTTCCATCTGGAACTATGGAGGTTGCTGTGCTCCTAGGAACTTTCAGTGCAGCATACATTTTTTATGTATCCTTATCTAGATCATCTGAGCCTTCACACAATCCTGTCTCTGAGCTCTACAGACAGTTCTTTCCTCTTTAAGGCTTGGTTTTTGCTCTGATATGCATTGTCAGCTGTGAGACCTTTATATAGACTGGGTTGTATCTTTTATAATCATATGCCACTGAATTTAACACAGGTAGACTCCAATCAAGGTGTAGAAACATCTCAAAGATGATCAAGATGAGAGGCCCCAGAGCTAAATTTCAAGTGTCATGGCAAAGGGTGTGAATACTTATATCCATGCAAAATTTTCAAACATTTGTAAAGTTTAGTTTCCACTTTCACATTATGAAGTATGAAGTGCAGAATGATGGAAGGTTTTAGTACAAGGCTGAAACATGACAAAATGTGAAAAAAGTAAAAGGGCCTGAAGACTTTCCAAATGCAGTGTACAGTATAACTAGATCATCAGACACTCAATAATAGCTAAATGCAATCTGTCGTAGCAGTAAGCACACAATGCCAATTGCAAATAAACCAACAGGCTGGATTGAAACATGGCATTTTAGGGGTATTTTTAATATGAGACTTCTTTATTTTGGGATTATATTATGTTACATATGTTGGCTGGGTGAATAGACAACTTTGGACCATATATTCTATATTCAGGTACTGCGCGATGCACTCCCTATCCACCTTCACTGTTTGTCAGTGCCCAAGACCACACAGTATACAGTAGCTATACAACTTCAGATTGGTAATTGCCTGTTTCTGAGTTCTTGTCTATTCGAGGGAGAAACAGACAACGATAAAGAAAACAGTAAAACAGGATTTTTTCTTGAGAAGAAGTGCACAAGGGGAACTAGAGGAGGGAAACTCGCCCAAAAGAAAAAAAATCAAACAAAAGGAAGCTAAACTAGGGACAGGACAGAAGATTTTCAACCTAAGTAGATATATATTGACAAAAGGGGAAAAACAAATCCTAGAAAAGGGCCTAAAGTTCGCACCCAGCACATTGTTTAATAAATTTGAAGCATTTATAGGGGGTTCAGAAATGCATGAGAAGAGTGGCCCTGAAAAAGTATTTTATGAAAAAACAACAAAAAATTTGTAACAACAGAGAGGAGAAAGGGAATAAAAAACAGCCATCCAATGATGGGAGAAAAATTTGGATTAGAAAAACAAAAAAATGAAGAGTGTACAAATAATGAACATAAACACACTGATTTAAGAATAAAATCTAAATACCATCCAGTTCAGGAATACTCCCATGCCCTAATAGTTTCATGAACATGGTAACAAAAGACATACGAAAAATTAGGAGCCCGAAAAAGTCCAAAAGAAAATACATGGGGAACATATCCAAAATAGAAAGAGAGGCGCTAATCAAAATGTAGGAAAATGAAAATATCATCTTAAGACCAGCTGATAAAGGCGGGGGGGGGGGGGGGGGGGGTGGTTGTCATAATGGATAAGGAAACATTTCTGAAGGAGGCATATAAATTATTAGGGGATCCAAAAACTTACAAGATACTGAAAAATTACCCCACAAAAACATTCAAAAAATAACTCAGTAAATTAGTAAAGAGGAGTAAAGAAGAAGCTATTTTAAACAAAAAAGAGGCAGAATTTGTGGAAATAATACAACCAAGAATTGCCGCATTTTACCATAACCCAAAAATACATAACAACACAATAGAACCACCGGGAAGACCGATAGTGTCAGGAGTTGAATGTCTGACGAGTAATCTATCCAGATATATAGATTGTTTCTTGCAACCTTGTGTAAATATGTTACCAACACATCTAAAAGATACCCAAAACATTCTGATTATTTTAAATAAAATAAAATGGGAACCGATTTCACCTGCATGAAATCATTGTACACAATAATTGAGAATAAAAAAGGGTGCGATGTGGTCAAACTATGTCTACAGAATCAGGGAATTTTGGCAAAAAAACTAATGGATTTTATTGGGGATTGCATCGTGTTTATTTTAAAGAAAAACAATTTTTTATTTGAAGACACATTTTATATACAGCAGTGGGCTACTGCAATGGGGACGAGATTCGCACTGGGGTAATATATACGTGGGTCAGTGGGAACATCAGGTTATACACACCATTGGCGAGCTCCAGGTGAATGTCATCCTGTTGAAAAGAGTTAAAGATGTTGTGATATTTATCTGGGGGGGGGGGACTAAATATATATTTTTAATGAAATAAATAAAAATGAAATAGATTCCCCCCAGCATTTAATAATAGGGAAATAAATTTCGTAGATCTCACCATTTACATTGAGGAAGGAAAAATACAGACAAAAACATATAACAAACCGACAGATGTAAACAGCTTTATTTCATGGAACAGTTGCCATCTTCCACAATGGCTGGAAAACATCCCAAAAAGCCAATTCATGAGGATCAGACGGAACTGCACAAAAAAGGATGAATATCAAGTAGAAGCAGACAGATTACAACAGAGATTTGAACAGAGAGGCTACAATAGAGAGAAATTAATAATACAAAAATAATTGGTAGGGAAATTAAATAGACAGGATCTAATGAATAAAAAGACCAAAAAACAGGAAAATAATAATAGATAGGGAGAGCCTTTTGAAATACCTCCAATCATCACGCAATATAATGGCCAGGCAGGAATATTGAGGAAGATCATCAAAAAACACTGGGAGACCCTGAAAGAAGACAAAATAATAGGAGATCATATCCCAAATAACCCCAAATGTATATATAGAAAGGCAAGAAATGTGGGTAGCCTAGTAGCCCCCACAAACAAATGTGTAAGCAAAAAGAGTGAGAGTCAGACAAAAAGTGGGGGTATAAGAGTGAAACCACTAGGAGGCTTCTTTCCATGCGGCACATGTGGGGCATATAAAAAAACTGAAAATAAGTAGGAAGCAACACATTAATACGCAAATAAAAAATTAATGGACAGAAAACGTGGCCACATATAAGATACGAGACCACTTCACTTGCAGATGCCAGGGGGTCATATATGCAATAATATGCCCATGTAAAAAACTATATATAGGTCGCACAAAAAGAACCTTAAGTAAGAGGATAGGGGAGCACATCTATAATATCCGAAGAAAATATGAAGGTCATCCTCTTTCAAGACATTACAGAGACAAACATGGGGGAACCAGCGATGGTACTATATTCAGTGTAATAGAGATGGTTAATAAAGATAAAAGAGGGGGAGGGGGGGGGGTGATTTTATAAAAAAAATGTCCAGAGCAGAGACCCGCTGGATCTTCAATTTGAATACACTAGCACCATTGGGATTGAACTCAGAAATTGAGCTTTTCGCCTTTGAATGAATGATAACTAAAGTGCAGAAGACATGAGGGGGTTAAATGAAGGAGGAGATATGGACCTATATAAACAACACTAGGAGTCTGAACAAGCATCCCTGACGAAGAATAACGTTTTATTCGAAGCGCGTTGGAGTCCTCCTAGGTATCCGTAGTCTACTGTGACGTCACACAGCGCTCCGTGCAAGCGCGAGTGAGCTTGGCGTGCATGCTGTACCTGCGCTCCCTGGACTTTATGTGGCTGTTATGGCCCATAAAAGGTAGGAACTAGTGTTAGGGACCACTCATGAAGGCGACCTTGACGTGGTGAGTGGCTTATTACGCTTTGGCCAAAATGTACACCAATGCCTTATTCAACATCCAGCATAAAGGCAGGGCAGGGTGCTGGTTGCAGTGTGCGATTGCATTTTGTGTTTTTACATTTATATCTCTATTTCGCCATAGCAATCTGCACCTGCTAGGGGTAGTGCGGGCTGAATTTTCCATATTTTTCTCTTTGTAGTACGTATTGGAGGCGTGGCGATCTCCAAGCAGTCAAGCACACCTGTCCAGTTAATCTGCCCCCTGGAGGCTGGTTTTAAAGTAAGTATAAAACTGAGTCTGCTTATATAGCACCTACCAGGCCATTGGGCTCCAGGAGAAGTATATAGTGGGTTCAGCATGCATGTGAGTACTTGCATCCCTGGATCCGATGAAAGCTGTAATGGCACCGGACGGGGTTAAAAGCAGAGTGTGCTTGGCGTGCATGCTGTACCTGCGCTCCCTGGACTTTATGTGGCTGTTATGGCCCATAAAAGGTAGGAACTAGTGTTAGGGACCACTCATGAAGGCGACCTTGACGTGGTGAGTGGCTTATTACGCTTTGGCCAAAATGTACACCAATGCCTTATTCAACATCCAGCATAAAGGCAGGGCAGAGTGCTGGTTGCAGTGTGCGATTGCATTTTGTGTTTTTACATTTATAATCTGAAACGTGTTAGTCTATTACCTACTATTTACGGAATGTTTCAATAAATTGAAATAAAGAATCTCTGGTTTTACTTTGCATGCCGAAGCCTCCATATTCTTTGGATTTTGGATTCTTTGGTGGTGGAGCCAACAAAGCATTTTACTTCAGAGCACCGTTAAATGGATTCTGTCATGACATTTTAGGCCTATAACTTAAACATATGGCCAGGTCCATGCTAATAACCTGAATCCGAAACTGTCCTTATTAAATCTGCCTGTGGCTCTATTAGCACATAAAACAGGTTTTTATAGCCTGTCATTCACCTACCTAAGGTGCCCAAGGGGACGTCGCTTCATACTGTGTGCCCGGCTGCACCCATCTCCATCTGGTGCCCAGCGTCGCCTTCCCAGTTGAAATCGCCGCCTTCCTCACTTCAGCCCCGTCTCCGCATTCGTCCGGTCCCACTGCCAGATCCCACGCGTGCGCACTAGGCATAACCTGAGGGATCGGACGATTGCGGGTAGGTGAATGACAGGTTATAAAAACCTGTTTTATGTGCTAATAAAGCCACAGGCAGATTTAATAAGGACAGTTTCGGATTCAGGTTATTAGTACGGACCTGGCCATATGTTTAGGTTATAGGCCTAAAATGTCATGACAGAATCCCTTTAAGTAAGACTATAGAGTGAGCATATAACTGTGGGCCACACACCTACCCCTTGTTTCTGTTGAGAGGAAGTGTGTGGCGGTCTGTAGCTTTCCAGGCATGAATAGCTGACCAGGGATTTGTTCAGATAATTGTTAAGAAATAAGAGAACTTGCATGGGTAAAGCTGATGATTGTTCAATCATTTGTTTCTGATCTGAATTACAGAACAGATCAGGTCATCAAGGCCAAGAACGATGTGACCTTTGTAGTTACTAGAAGACCACCTAGACTGATTTTTTCTTAAGGATCCCATTATCTCATCAGTTCTAAAGAACACAGCAGAAACATATAGATGATTCAAGTGATTTTTAAGCTGTCAAAAAAGCTTACACTTATATGGCTTGCATTTCATTTGGATTAGTTATTCACTGTCAATCTTCACATTTCTGTTCTTTCGGTTACTCTGGTAAAGCAGAGAGTGTTTGCCTTATGTCTCTTGCCTTATGTGCAGGCCCGTCGCTACCCAACAGGCAAAACAAGCAATTGCTTGGGGCCCTGAGCTGGCCCGGGGCCAAGCAGAGCTGAGTAACTCAGAAGATCCGATGGTATATTCTAACCCCCAGGCGTTCCCATGGTGACGGGGACGCTTGCCTGCGGGTTAGAATATACCATCGGATCTGAGTTTTACGAGCTCAGTGAGATCGTAAAAACTCAAATCCGATGGTATATTCTAACCCCCAGGCATTCCTATGGTGACAGGGACGCTTGCCTGGGGGTTAGAATATACAGGGCCACGCCGCTCACAGCAGTATATTTATAAACTAATCATTAACTACTTTAACTTTAATCATTGCTCATTGCAGAGCTCTTTACTTGGATTATTTGGATATCTTACTTTGTCTTAGCTCCAGTAATAGCAGGCAGTGCGGGGGGCGGCGCTCACTCACTGACCGACGTCACGCGCCTGCTCCTCCCACTAGGCGGCGCAGGCGCGTGACGTCAATGAGTGAGCGCCGCCTGCACTGCCTGCTGTTACCAGAGCTAAGACAAAGTAAAATATCCAAATAATCTGAGGAAAGAGCTCAGCAATGAGCAATGATTAAAGTTAAAGTAGTTACTGATTAGTTTATAAATATACTGATGTGAGCGTCGGGGAGATCTGTTTAGGGGGGAGATCTGTGGATGGCACTGTTTAGGGGAGGGGGGATCTGTGGATGTCACTGTTTAGGGGAGGGGGATCTGTATATGCACTGTTTAGGGGGGATCTGTGGATGGCACTGTTTAGGGGAGGGGGGATCTGTGGATGGCACTGTTTAGGGGGGATCTGTGGATGGCACTGTTTAGGGGGGAGATCTGTGGATGGCACTGTTTAGGGGGGATCTGTGGATGGCACTGTTTAGGGGAGGGGGATCTGTGGATGGCACTGTTTAGGGGAGGGGGATCTGTGGATGGCACTGTTCAAATTTCATACACATTAAATGCAACAGCAGTATTTGCACTGTAAACCTCCTTTTTTATTTATATAAAGTGTGGGTGAACTAAACTGTATGGCTATACTGTGGTTCCTGTAGGCTTTGCGTGCGTAAGAGGTGTGGAGGGGGGGGGGCCTCCATGTCTATTTTGCTTGGGGCCCCCAAATTCCTTCAAACGGCCCTGCTTATGTGCTGTATAGATTCCTAACATCAGAGATGATATCCACCAGGCAGATAAAGGACTGTTATTGTATTGGACCATGATGTCTAAAAAATGTATCGGGAGTGCAGAATTATTAGGCAAATGAGTATTTTGACCACATCATCCTCTTTATGCATGTTGTCTTACTCCAAGCTGTATAGGCTCGAAAGCCTACTACCAATTAAGCATATTAGGTGATGTGCATCTCTGTAATGAGAAGGGGTGTGGTCTAATGACATCAACACCCTATATCAGGTGTGCATAATTATTAGGCAACTTCCTTTCCTTTGGCAAAATGGGTCAAAAGAAGGACTTGACAGGCACAGAAAAGTCAAAAATAGTGAGATATCTTGCAGAGGGATGCAGCACTCTTAAAATTGCAAAGCTTCTGAAGCGTGATCAAAAATAGCCAAGTGTAGCTGTTCTGTCTTCATACACGTTCACACAGTGTGCAGTCTGACATTCAGCATAAACCATTCCTGTCTTCCAAATAAGAGGACTGTTCTTTGTAGTCTAACTTGTTTATTGGCAAAACAGGAGTATTTGACGATTGATCAATTGATTGGTAAAACTATAAGAATACAAATAACATGAAAAGGTATATAGTATACATGTACTGTAACATTTGCATAACACTGAAGCATATGTTAAAATGGCTGCCTCTACAAAGATTACATGTCTAGCTGACAGAATTAACTCCCTGAGAGACAATTATAACTAATTAAACAGCTCTGCATAACATAATGTCCCTGAAACAAAGATAGATCTCTCACGAGATATGCTTTTACCAGGATGGTGGAGTTTAAGAAGGAGATATGCAGGAGGACAGCTCTGTACTCTGTCCTGGAGACTTCTCTTTCCTAGGATGCTTTGCACCACCCACAATGCAGCAGTTTTTGAAACAAGAAAAACAAGTTGCAATACAATTTAACACCGCTAGATGGTGCTATTACCACATTAATCACCAAAACTAAAGCAGACGTGAAATAGAATTTTCCTTAAAGGGAACCTGTCACCAGTATTTTGTGTATAGAGCTGAGGACATGGGTTGCTAGATAGCCCCTAGCACATCTGCAATACCCATTCCCCGTAGCTCTGTGTGCTTTTATTTTGTAAAAGAAACTGTTTTAATACATATGCAAATTAACCTAAGATGAGTCCTGTATGTGAAATGAGTCAGGGACAGGACTCATCTCAGGTTAATTTGCATATGTATCAAATCTTTTTTTTTTTACACAATAAAAGCACACAGAGCTATGGGGACTGGGTATTGCGGATGTGTTAGCAGCCATCTAGCAACCCATGTCCACAGCTCTATACGCAAAATCTCGGTGACAGGTTCCCTTTAACCCTGCTGGGCAGAGCACTCCCCGTCTGGCATCAACAGATGCGACCACTGAATCCTTTCTTAACAACCGATTTTGGTCAACGATGGGATCAAGTTTCTTCAAAGCGCTATCCTTGGAAACTGTTTGGCCTTTGCCGAGGTAGTCTGTTTCTTTAACCTAACATTCGTGTTGTATTGTGAGAATTACCGGTATTATGTTCTTGGCATTTTCTAAATTAGCACTGCTAAAGGAGTGTTTGCAGTGAAACCAACCTTTGCAGGGCCTGTGGCTCAAAGGTAATGTCGATTTGTAAGACTGATCTATATTAACTAGACAGGCTATAGCATGAACGAGCGACATCCAGGTGGAGAACATGTCGAAATGATGGGATTTGAGTTGGTGGTCCGAAGTCACTGTACGTAGAACAGATCCTTCAGGTCAGATCTCTTCCTTGGCATCTGGGTCCACCAATTCAAATTGGTCGGCTCCAGTGCTGCAAGATGTTTAACGATACAACATTGCAGGACCCGTAAACCATGTTGTGTCCTTAAGGTGGATTGGTGCGGCGGATCTAAGTCACGTGGTCCGCAGGATTATGCTGTGTAGGCATGTAATGCCACTGTTTAGGACAAGTGGATCTCCTGATCCTTAGCACCCGATTGTAGGCGTAAAAGCATCTGATTTTGTTGCAAATATATCCTAGGACTAAGTAAATTTGAAAAAGAATGTGAGGATGAGCACTCTAACAATTGGCATACATTTAATAGAATTTATAAAATTTGATGACAATAAGACAATGATATAAAACAATACAATAAAATGAAATAAAATGATATAAAGAACCACAATATTGTTAGCATCAAATGGTTTTCATTCTCTAGTAATCCTATATGGAAGTGGTAAAAGGGCCTGATAGCCTAATGTCCAAACAATCCAAGAAAGGGTCCCAAGAGGTAGAGATAATACCAATGTGAGTCCACAATTTCTGGCAATCTACCAGAATATAGCAGTTATTAGTCCCGTCACATATGATGGTATTAACAGGTGAGGGTACACTCAACGGCTACACGGCATTAAACTTGTCAGCTTTACAGCCGCTTACCTCCCCTTCATGTATCCCCTCAGTCCTGCGGTCCGCTTCAGACTGGATGGATAGGGCTCGTTGAGTACGGCTTATCCCGTGGCTCGATTCGGTGACCGGGTTTGTAGGCTGCCGATCGCTTACCTCCAGGCACTTTAGGCACTTTTCTCTTGCAGTGCAGATAAAGCGTGTGGGACCCCAATTGGTATGGAGGGCTGGCGTCTCACGTTACTCTGTTTAGTATCGGCGTTGGATCCTTGCGGGATGCTGCCGACGTCACTTCCTATAATGACGTATTCTTTTTGTTGCGTCCGATGTTTCAAATTCTAATTTTCGGATATAATTTCAAAGTCCTATTTGCATGGCCATGCAGTTGGAGAGATACGGACAGGTGTATGGCGCAGAAACCCAGACGCGTTTCGGGAGTTGTCACTCTCCCTTCCTCAGTGGTTGTGCCATACCTGTCTCAATACACCTTATATACTCTCTCAGGTTCTCCTCAAAATCTGGATCGGACTTCTAGATAAAGTACTTCCGTTTCTGTATGCTTTGATGGGCGGACTTCTAATTTTCACAGTTTATTTTACCAATCTGATTAGTATTTCTTTTCTAGATAATACCCGATATTCAGTATCGGTAAATATATATGTTTTTCGCGTCCTTTCGATCATTTGTATTTTAATGGATTTCCCACTATTGTAAATGTCCAATCGATGCTACATCACTAAAAGCATCCTATTTAAAAGCATGCTATTTAAGAACATGAATAGTAGTGGATGCTTATAATGGCTATTCTATTCTTTAGCTTACATAAAGTATATAGAAAATAATAATATATAATATATATAGAAAAAATATATAGAGAAAATAATGTGGATTAAAATAAAAATAAAATAATATAATATAATAGATAATGGATATTTGGCACAATATAATCTATGGTGCCGATGGCAGATGTGTTTATACAATTTCTATAGTAGATATTTAACTGCAAGTCCAAACACAGTGATGCCTATAGTGGCAACACTAATGGAGGACCTCTAATTCTAGAGAACCGTAATCACAGGAACTTATATCCTAGGACTAACCTTGCTGTCCATTCATAAAGTTATAAGTTCAGCCAACTCCACTGCAAGCAGAGCTACAGTCTGGGAATCGTGTGTTCGCTGAGTGGCGCCAGTTTGGTCCGGCTCATGAAAAATCCTATATGACATTGTTCTTTGACATCAATGGTCTTTAGGTATGCTACGGCTGCAATCACCTTGACTGAAGCATCGCAAAAGATATATAGTCTTTGCATCTTGACTTCAGTAGATGGACGGAAGCATATGGTCGTGCCACATAAAGGCGGGTCAAAGCTTCGAGAGACTTCTTCTAACCTGTCCACAGGTCCTTTTTCTTCATGGGAAGCGGATCATCCCAATCAAACGTCTCTGTGGTAAGTCTCTTACCATCATTTTACCTTGGATGGTAACAGGCGCTACGAATCCCAGAGGATCATATAAGCTGTTTATGGTGGACAGAACTCATCTGCATGTGAAGGGCTTTTCTTCCTTGCTAATTTGGAAGGTGAATGCGTCTGCCTTTAAATCCCAGAGCAAACCGAGGCTCCGCTGCATGGGAAGGGAGTCGGTGCTAAGATCCAAGTCCTTTAGATCATTTGAATGGTTTTGGGGTGAGAAGGCCTCCATTAACTGTTGGAGGCGATTTTGTGCAACTTCAAATTGGATAAAGCGAGCATCTCTTGAGCCCTTTTCAGGAGACTAATTGCAGTCTCGTTTGTGGGTGTGGATTTCAAGCAGTCGTCCACGTATAACTCTTTTTCCACAAAGTATCTGACTTCTGACCCATACTTTGCTTCACCCTCACGGGCTGAATGTCTGAGATAATAGATAGCGAATGCAGGGGAAGGACTGTTTCCGAAGATGTGCACTCTCATTCAGTACTCTACAATGTCTTCATTGGGGTCGTTGCTGCGGTACCAGAAGAACCTCAAGTAGTTTGTGTTCTTCCTAGACAAGGAAGCAGTGGAACATCTGTTGTATGTCGGCCATAAATGCTTCGGAATCTCTGCAGAAGTGTAGAAGTACCTCCAGAAGTCTGTTGTTGAGGTCTGGACCAGACATTAAGACATCATTTAGGGAGACTCCTTCGTACCTGGTGCGTGAGTCGAATACTACTCGTATCTGCCCTGGTTTTTTAGGATGATACATGCCGAATAAGTACCAACACTCCTCGGAGTTTTGGAGCACAGGTGCCATTTCTGCATGGTTGTTCTGGAATATTCTTTCCATGAAGGTGAAGAAATGTTCTCGTCTCTGGTGTCCTCTGAAGTTTGTGCTTGAGGGAGATAAATTGACTGTAGACAAGTTCTTTGTTAGGTATGCGTTGTCTCCGGGGTTTAAATGGTAAAGGTAAGACCCAGCTTTTTTGACTTGTCTTTTACTATTCCTTGATCCATGATCTCCCAAGATCAGCCTGTCTTCTATGGACATTGTAATCAGATGGCAAAGAGAGAAGAGAAGGCGCTCATAGGTGAGGGTAAACAAATTGATGTCCCTTCCCCCTAACCAGGATGAGTGAGGTTACTCACCTGGTTTGGTTTGCACTGATAGTGGTGCAACCTTAGTGGAGGGAGGTTCGAATGGTGCAGGTTGTCTGGGTTGGTGCTGCCGGATGGTGTCCGAGACGACCCTGGGCGGGGGCCAAACCACCACTTGGGTGGGTATTTGGATATATAAAAAGGTCTCGTCTGCACTGGGTCCGTGCGGCGAGCCGATGGACACAAGGCGCAAATCACAACCCGAGCTTAGATACGAGATTTTTTTATTTTGAAAAGACGACGCGTTTCGGGGTATTTAGGACCCCTTTATCAAGTCTGTATCCTTGGCACCGTGAGCCCGCTGGTGCACTCTCCTGGAGGGTCCCTTTCAGAAGGAATACTAGTCAACGCTGGTAGTTGTTGCTGGAGAGTGTCCTGCTGTTGCGGCGCTGCTGTGCTTGCTGCACGCCATACGATTTGCGCCTTGTGTCCATCGGCTCGCCGCACGCAATCCAGTGCAGACGAGACCTTTTTATATATCCTTCTATGGACATTATGACCCTGTTGTCTTCTCTTGTCCTGTGGAAAGCCGTGCACCCTAAGTGATCTTGCTCACGATCACAGGCGTGGGCTTCACAGGAGGTATCTGCAAAAGGACAAGGCACAGGAGCACTGTGTGGCAGTTCTTTTATCAGAAAACTGCTGAGACATGGCTGGAATAGGGAAGCACATCCATTTTCAAATGTGTTGGTGAACATACTGTTGACTGAGGTTGGCTTGTGTGTTCCTCATAAACAGACGTCTCCTATGATGACCCATCCTAGGTCAAGTCTCTGGGCGTATGTAGCGCTCTGGAAACCATTAATCTGTCCTCTAGCTTTATGAACTCGTAGTATGTCTCTTCCAAGGAGTAAAACTATCGGGGCTTCTGGGTCCAGTTCCGGCATCAGGTGAGCTATACGCTTCAGGTGAGGGTGGTATGCCGCTACCTCTGGTGTAGGTATCTCAGACCGGTTTTCAGGTATGTGATTGCACTCCAGTATGGTTGGCAGTGACAAGCAGGTCCAACCATCTATGGACTCTTCCCAGTTCCTTTCCTCCCCGCCGTCTCAACGGTACCTGCACATGTCCTTAACCCCTTCAGGACACAGCCATTTTTCACCTTCAGGACATAGCCTAATTTAGCAAATCTGACGTGTCACTTTATGTGGTAATAACTTTAAAACACATCCAGGCCATTCTGAGATTGTTTTCCCGTCACATATTTTCAAATTTTTTAATTTCAATTTCTCTACTTTTATAATAGATAGTAATATCTCCAAAAATAGTTATTACTTTACATTCCCCATATGTCTACTTCATGTTTAGATCATTTTGAAAATGAAATTTTATTTTTTTGATACTTTAAAAGGCGTAGAAGTTTAGAAGCAAATCTTTAAATTTTTTAAAATTTCCGAAACCCAATTTTTTTCAGGACAAGTTCAGTTATGAAGTCACTTTGTGGGGCTTACAAATTAGAAACCACCCATAAATCACCCCATTTTAGAAACTACACCCCTCAGGGTATTCAAAACTGATTTTTTAAGAACTGTGTTTAACCCTTTAGGTGTTCAACAAGAATTAAAGGAAATGTAGATGAAATTTCAGAATTTCACTTTTTTAGCAGATTTTTCATTTTAATCCATTTTTCCCAGTAACAAAGCAAGGGTTAACAGCCAAACTAAACTCAATATTTATTGCCCTGATTCTGTAGTTTACAGAAACACCCCATATGCGGTCGTAAACTGCTTTACGGGCAGACGGCATGGCGCAGAAGGAAAGGAATGCCATATAGCGTTTTTGGAGGGAAGATTTCACTGGGATAATTTTAAGTTGCCATGTCACATTTGAAGACCCCCCTGATGCAACACTAGAGTAGAAACTCCCAAAACTATGGGATAAGGTGGCCGTTTTGTTGGCACTATCTTAGGGTACAAATGATTTTTGGTTGCTCTATATTACACTTTTTGTGAGGCAAGGTAACAAAAAATATAGCTTTTTTATTTTTTGGGCAACTGTGAAGGGGCTTATTTTCTTTTTTCTTTTTTGGTATGAGATGATGGCTTGATTGGTACTATTTTAGGGTGCATGTGACTTTTTGATCGCCTGGTACTGCACTTTTTGTGATGTAAGGTGACAATAAAATGGCTTTTTTGACACACGTTTTATTATTTACGGTGTTCACATGAGGGGTTAGGTCATGTGATATTTGTATAGAGGCGGTCGATACGGACGCAGCGATACTATATGTATAGTTTTACACAATAATATTTTTGAAACATAAAAAGTGGCTCATTTTTGCGGGATGAGGTAACCGATTGGTACTATGTCAAGAGGAGAAAAACATAAATGGATCGCTCATCCGCAATGCTATGCTTAGATCTAATTAAACTCGCTTCTCAGCGCAATATTAAAGTGTACAGCCCCCTATACTGCATGCTGTACAAGAGGCAAACAAATCATGTTTTAGTGTCTCCATAGTCTGAGAGCCATAGTGTTTTTTTTTTTTTTAAGCGATTGTCTTAGGTAGGGGCTCATTTTGTGCGGGATGAGGTGACGGTTAGATTGGTACTATTCTGGGGGGCATTCGCCTTTTCGATTGCTTGGTTTTTCACTTTGATGTAAGGTGGCAAAAATGATTTTAGCACAGTTTTTATAAAAATTCAGCTGAGGTGTTAGGTCATGTGATATTTTTATAGAGCCGGTAGATAGGGACGCAGTGATATATAATGTCTATTTTTCTTGTTTTCTCTCTAAAATATTACTTTATTTTGGGATAAAGACGGTTTGTTTGTTTTTTTGTTTTTTACTTGAAACTTTAAATTTTTTTATTAAAAAACACTTATTTTTAACTTTTTTAAAACTTTTTATATTTGTCCCACTGTGGAACTTCACGTTTTCAGGGTTTGATCCCTCTTTCAATACAGTAAAATACATTATGTATTGTACGGAATTGAACTGTCAGCATTCTTACACAGTAAGACGCTGACAGTAGTGATGGACGAACATCGGCTGGGACGGTTCGCGAGCCACAAGTTCGCAGCGGGCCCCATTCACTTTAATGGCAGGCGAACCTAGAAAATCTTCAGGTCATATTTTCAGCCACCAAATACTTAGTAGAAGTGCACAAATAGTCCCACAACATGGACAGTGACATACTAGAGGGAGATCAATGACAAAAATTCCCACCAAAAAATATGTATTTTAATCAGGGGCCATTTTTATGCGTCTTAAAGGGAAATTCTAAAAAATGTGCCCTGCTGGAGCCTAGAAATTTTTTATTTTAGACCATGGAAGTACGGGACCTAAAAATTAGGCATTCACCTGACATGAAAGAACAAGTGATTATGTGGCTCGACGTACGTTATACGGTCAATGGATACAAATTTTACTGTAGCCCACTGGAGTACAGACCCCAAATATTAGGCATTCACCGTACAGAAAAGATCAAGTGATTATGTGGCTGGAGGTATATTAGACGGTCAGTGGATAAGGATTTTACTGTAGTCCAGTACAAATACATGTCAAATACATATGTTTAAAAGAACTACAAATATATTGGATTTAAAACATGTCTAATGAAATCCCCCCTCTTGAATAAACCCCAAATGATAATAGGTGAAATTCGATAACACGTGGTTGTCACAGGTGTTAAATTCCTCCGAGGCCCTAACAATTAGGCATTCACCGTACAGAAAAGATCAAGTGATTATGTGGCTGGGGGTACATTAGACATTCATTGGATAACAATTTTAATGCAAGCCAGTGGAGTACAGGCCCCAAACATTAGGCATTCACCGGACAGAAAAGACCTTTTATGCCGCTGTATTTACATAAGACAGGGACCATTCTTTGTTCTGAGTGGTGGCAGATATGTGTGGGCTGGCATGAGAAAATTCTATTAATAGTGGTCGTCACAGGTGTAGAATTCCTCCGAGATCCTAGCTCTGTTCATTTGTAGAAATGTGAGGTAGTCCACACTGTCATGAGCTAGGTGAGTGCGCTTATCTGTCACGACCCTCCCCCAGCTGAACGTCCTTTCTGACAGGACACTCGACGGGGGGCAAGCCAAGAGTTCCATGGCAAATTGTGCCAGCTCTAGCCACAGGTCAAGCCTGCACACCTAGTAATCCAGGGGTTCATCGCTTCTCAGAACGTCCACATCGGCTGTTAACCCGATGTAGTCGTACACCTGTCGGTCTAGGCGTTCCCTGAGAATTGATCCGGAGGGTGGTTGCTGATGGGTTGGTTGCAAGAATTATCTCATATCCGAAGTGACCAACAAATCTTCAAACCACCCTCTCCTTGCAGGTGCGGTAGATTTGGTACACGCTCCTGTTTCGCTGTGGGTAGAAATTCCTCTGCCAGCACCTGAAACAGCAGAATGCAGCAAGGTCTGGAAATGCTGCATTCTGACAGCCCTCTGTGATGCTGGTAATATGTCCGCCATTTTGTGTTTGTATCGGGGGTCTAAGTACATTGCCATCCAGTACTGGTCCTTGCCCTTTATGCTTTTTATACGAGGTTCCTCTTCAAACAGCACGAAGGCCCCCGTTTGCACTAAATTGGAAGCGGCAGAGCGCCCTGGCTCTTGCTTATCGCCCAGGAGAATGTCGTCCTCGGTCTCCTCCCCCCAGCCACTGACAACACCAGGGATCCCAGAAAAGTCTACTCTTCTTGCTCCTCCTCCTCCCCCCAGCCACCATCCTCCTCTGACTCCTGTTCAGACTCCTGCTGACTTGTCTCAGATCGAGTAGCCCCCCTGGGAATTCATTCAGCATCGCGACTTCCTCATCTTCCAGCTCCTGCTCCTCGACAGCTTGATCAATGATACAACGCAATGCATGCTCCAGAAAGAAGGCGTAAGGAACGAGGTCACTGATGGTGCCCTGGCTGTGACTGAGCAGTTTGATGATCTCATCAAATGGCCGCAGAAGTCTGCATGCATCGCGCATGAGCAGCCACTGGCGCTGTGAAAAGAAACCAAGCTCCCCAGAACTTGTCCTGCTGCAGAGTTCGTACAGGTAGTCGTTAATGGCACATTGCTGCTGGAGTAGCCTATCAAGCATATACAAGGTGGAGTTCCAGTGCATCGGGCTGTCATAGGGCGCGACGTCTGATGGGCAGGTGGTGTCGCCGCTGAACGTCAACCAGGCGAGCCATGGCCGTGTAAGATCTTCTAAAATGGCCAGAGATTTTCCTGGCCTGCCGCAAGATGCCCTGGACCCTGGGGTATTTGGCAACGAATCGCTGTACGACTAAGTTCAGGATGTTTGCCATGTACGGCAGGTGTGTCATTTTGCCCCCGCTCAGCAGATTGGCACTGTTGTAGCACACCACTTTACCAACTGTCAAATTGAGGGGAGTTAGCCACTGATCGGCCTGTGACCGCAGAGCTGAAAGCAGTGCAGGACTGGTGTGGCTCTTGGCTTCCAGGCACAACAGCGGCAGCACAGAACGGCGTCTCACCTGGCACATCAAATAGGTTCTGGGGAGCTTGGGGGATGCAGCGGAAAAGGAGGAGTCAGCTAAGAAAGAGACAGAGGATGGAGTAGTAGGAGGAGAAGAAGAGGCAGACCTGCATGCAATGCGTGGCGGTAACACCAAATCCACACGGGTGCCACGGGTTGCATGCTTGACAGCCGTCAGAAGTTTCACACAGTGGGCCATAAAAGTTATGTACCTTCCCTGCCCATGTTTGCTAGACCACGTGTCTGTGGTCAGATGTATCTTGGCACCGACACTGTGTTCCAGAGATACATTCCCTTACCGCTGAACATGGCCATATAGCTCTGGGATGCCCTTCTGGGAGAAATATTTCCTTCCGGGGACCTTCCATTGCGGTGTGACAATGGCCACAAATTTTCTAAAGGACTCCGAGTCCACCAGTTTATATGGCAGTAGTTGGCGGGCTAGCAGTTCCGACAAGCCAGCGGTCAGCCATTGGGCAAAAGGGTTGACATCATTAACTTTTTATGTTCGAACATTTGGGCCACAGAAGCATGCCTTTTGCCAGATGAACGTGACGACGGCATGGTGGAAGATGGAGTGGAGGACAAATGGGAGGAGAGAGGAGAAGGAGAAGAGGCAGGACTTGGAGCGCCGGTAGTGTGGCTTTGTGGGTTCTGACGGTGTTGCTGACACTGGGCTCTGTGATGGGAGGCCAGGTGACTTCTTAAGGCAATCATCCCTAGGTGAGTGTTGGGCTTACAGCGACTTATGCGTTGACAGCACAGGCTGCAGATGGCAACACTATTGTCAGCAGCTGACATGTAAAAAAAAGCCCACATTGCGGAGCCATGTGCCGGCGTCATAGGAGTGCCAGATGTGACCGTGCATGGTGGATGGCTTGCTCCAGATACATTAGCAGTCTGCTTTTTGCATCCTGTGCACTGCAAGGTTTGCCTGCTTCTCCTCCTTCTACCCCCTATCTGCTGCTCTGTCTCTCCTTCTGAACTCCCGTCCTCTTCCTTTCTTGTGGGCACCCACGTGACAGCCATCAACATATCATGATTGTTGCCTTCACCACTATTGATATTCGAGTACCCTGAGGTACTCTCACAGTACTTTGTATAGCTTCACGCCATACCTCGCCCGCTTGGAGGGCACATACTGGCGGAAAATGAGTCTCCCCTTGAACGCAATGAGAGACTCATCAACCGCGACCTCCCTTCCAGGTACATAGGCCTCCATGAATTTGGCCCCAAAGTGATCGATGACCGGCCATATCTTATACAGACGGTCATGGGCAGGATCACCTGGGGGGGGGGGGGGATGGGAGCGTGTCATGGCCGTACTGTAAAGTGGGGTCTGGTATAGGACGTCCCCGCTCCAGTACAGCCTGACACTGGGTTTCTTGACCAGGCCCATATGCAGCACGAGGCCCCAAAATGTCCTCACTTCGGCTGCACTGACCGGCATCCAGCCACCGTGCCTGGCCAAAAAGGAGCCCGGGTGTTGGGCGACGAACTGTTGGGCGTACAGGTTCGTCTGCTCCACCATCATATTTACCAGTGGGTCACTGAAAAACTGACAAAAAAAGTCATATTCAGTGTAGCCCACTGTGGAAATCTGGATTCCTGATTGGCTTACAAAATCACGAATCACGGGCTCGTATCACTCTGGGATGCACCAGACTAATTCACCGGCAGGGTGCTCCGGTGGATTTAACTGGTGGGCCGGGAAACCAGTACGAGCCCCAGAGCTGCTCGTACTAGGCTGGGCCACAGGGTCCCCTTTCTCCGCCTGGCGGCGTCTCCGCCGCCTTGGGGGCTCATCATCATCGCTAGATGATGAGGAGGACAGGGATGACAACAGGAATGCGGGGTCATCCTCATCCTCACTGGGACTCTCGGAGTCAGAGGCAAGCTGGGCGTATGCCTCCTCGGCCGAGAACGTCCGGCGGGCCATAGGGGAGTGTGTGTCTGCGTCTGTATGTGCGTGTGTGTAAATCTTTATTTGGTGTGCGTGTGTGTGGGGGCGCGGGTGTTCACGAACTGACCCTAAAACTAACAGAAAAAAAAAAAGGGCAAAAAATTAGAAAAAAAAAATTCAAAACCATCCGAAGTTGATCAGCGGTGGGGTGTGCGATGCGCTAACAGTGGCCGGACGCTAAAAGTGCCGGCCACAGTCAGTGTACACAAAAAATAAAATAAATAAATAATCCTGCACCCCAAAAAAGTTGGGGGGGGGGGCAAGCGGCAGCACCCCTAGGGGGTCTAGGGTCACACAGCTGTGCTATGGACCCCAGACACCCTAACTTAGGGTGATGCAATCAAAGTTTGCCAAACTAACTTTCCCTTTATTTTCTCTGCCTAACCCAAACTTTCCCTATGCTTTCCCTAAGTACCTCCTGGATAGATGGGGGTGCTGGGGCACAGATCGGGTCCTGGGGGCACAGATGGGGTGATGCTGGCACCGATGGACGAGACGTGCAGGCAGCTCCTCTCTCCTCCGGCTCCGAAACACAAACGGAGGAGGAGAGGAGCGCTTGCATCATTTGAATCTTGCGTCGTCCCGCCCACAGACCAATCAGTGGCGATCCTGAGAGGTGATGTCACCATCACCTCTCAGGATCGCTGGATGGTGATTGGTGGGGTGAAATCACACCACTATCACCATTCTGTTCCAGGTTATCGGGTCTTCAGAGACCCGAATAACCCGGAAACGCAGAAAACCGCAGGTCTGAATTGACCTGCGGTTTTCTGCGATCGCATACATGGGGGGGTCACAGGACCCCCGGCGCATTTGCACCAGGTGCCTGCTCAATGATTTGAGCAGGCACGGGGTTCAAATTGCTGAAAATACACAGGGCGTACAGGACGCCCATGTACCAGGACATAAGGCCGTACGCCCTATGTCCGGAAGAGGTTAAATGACCTGTAAGGAGAACCTGTAGAGGCAATTGTAGTTTTATGGACTGTTGTTTTTATGAGGTTTGACACCAGAGGTAGTGGAACATGACAATGTAAAGTAAAAACTGGGATTGTTTCTGATCCTTGCCTGTTGAGTAACAAAGTCTACAAACACCACAAAGGAGAAAATGGTACATTATGAAGCTGTTTATAATGAGAACCATGCAATCCACTTTTCCTGTAGGTTATAAGGGAGTTTTTGGACAATCGGATTGACACCTCTGGCGGTGTCCAGTAATGCTAGCCTCGGCAGATATCCTTCTGCCTGAGCAACCTGTACCTCTATCAACAAGTCACTGAGTTCCCTGAGCTTCTGGTAACCCCTTCCCACTATTCTGGAAAAATTATCTATTCTCTTTTATATAAAGCATTTTCTATAGCTTCTATTGACCCATAGCACTCATCAGGTCTTTCCCACACCATCTTTAGGCCTTTGCCCGGATAGTTTGTTAATGTTTCTGATTCTTTTGGCCTGTTCAGAAGGCTCTCTAAATATACATAAACCTCTAAATTGTACGTACACTAATGCCAGAAGACCGACTAATAAAGCTGGTGTACTGGAATTAGTAATGTGTGAGGAGGACTATTACATAGTGGGAATAACTGAGACATGGCTGGATGATAGCTATGACTGGGTGGTTAATGTACAGTTTACAGTTTGTTTAGAAAGGATCATCAAAAGCGAAGAGGGGTATGGGTCTGCCTTTATGTAAAGTCCTGTCTAAAGCCCACAGTCTGAGAAGATATAAGTGAGGGACATGATCATGTGGAGTCACTTTGGGTAGAAATACATGGAGGAAAAAACAATAATAAAATGCTAATAGGAGTTCATTATAAACCACCTAATAAACCAGAGTCCACAGAAAATCTACTACTAAGGGCTCATGCACACGACCGTATGCCCTCCGAGACATAAGGTCTGTGAGCGGGCCATATGTCCCGGAGTGGTATACATCATGTGCACGGGAGCGCACAGCATCATAGGTTTCCATGATGCTGTGCGTATCGGGCTGCCCGCAGGGCTATTGTCCCACACTCATATGATATCATAGTGACCTATGATGCTGTACGCTCCCGTGCGCACGATGTATGCTGCTCTGGGACATATGGCCCGCTTACGGACTGTATGTCTCAGAGGGCATACGTTCGTGTGCATGAGTCCTAAAAGAGGTAGTTTAGGTGGCAAATCATAACGAGATTGTTATTGTGGGGGACTTCAATTATCCAGATATAGACTGGGAAACTGAAGCCTGTACATCTCATAAAGGAAGCAGGTTCTTGGCAATAACCAAATCAAATTACCTTCCCCAATTTGTTCAGGGCCCAACTAGAGGGATGGTCATACTGGATTTAGTATTAACCAATAGAACTGACAGAACAACAGATGTGCAGTTTGGGGACACCTTGGAAAAGGTGACTATAAAATAATAACCTTCCAATTGTCATTCAAAAGAGTGTTTCTTCGGGTTGCAACAAAAATATCAAACTTAAAAAAAGCAAAAGTTAGCCAACTAAGAGAGGCCATTGGCCTAACTAACTGTGGCAAAGTCCTTAAAAATACAGTGAGAAAATGCTATATTTTTTAAGCATCCTAAACTATAAAAGTGAGAGGTACATACCTTGTGGTTATAAAAGGGTGAGGGACAAAAATAAAATTGTAAAGAAAGTATAAGTGGATAAATAGATCTGTAAAGAAAGCAATAAATGACAAAAAGAAAGCATTTAAAATCACTAAAAGGAGGGTAACAAGGAAGCATCTAAAAACAATAGGGGAAAAAATTAGAATATGTAAAAAAAAAAAAGCAGCCAAACTAGAGACAGAAAAATTCATTTCCAAAGAGAGTAAAACTGACCCTAAAATGTTCTTCAATTATATGAATGGTAAAAATTGTAAATCTGAAGGTGTCAGCCCTTTAGAGAACAATGGGGGTGAGGTGGAGGGTGTTGCAGAGAGTGATGAGGAGAAAGCAAAGTTATGAAATGAGTTATTTTTCCCCACTGTATTTACTGAAGAAAATAGACTGTCAGATGAAAATGCAGAATGTAAAAGTACATTTCCCATTAAAAGTGGCCTGCCTGACCCAGGAAGAAGTGCAGAAGCATCTTAAAAAGATTAAAATGGACAAATCAACGGAACAGAGATGGCATACACCCTCATATCCTAAGAGATTTAAGTAATGTCATAGACAGACTCTTATTTCTGATATTTAGCGACTCTGTATTGACAAGGAATGGCGCTTAGCAAATGTAGTGCCAATATTAAAAAAGGGGTCAAAAACAGAACCCAGAAACTATAGACTGGCAAGTTTAACATCTTTCGGGTGTAAACAGTTTGAAAGTTTTCTAAGAGATGCTATCTCGGAGTACCTCAATAAAAATAAGCAAACGCTGTATCAGCATGGCTTCATGAGGGATCAGTCATGTCAAACTTAGGCTACTTTCACACCGGCGTTTTGGCTTTACGTTTGTGAGATCCGTTCAAGGCTCTCACAAGCGGTCCAAAATTGATCAGTTTTGCCCTAATGTATTCTGAATGGAAAAGGATCCGCTCAGATGGCCTCCGTTCTGTCTCCATTCCGCTTTGCAGTGTTTTGGTGTCCGTCTGATGAAACTGAGCCTAAACGGATCCAATCTGACACACAATGTAAGTCAATGGGGACGGATCCGTTTTCTATGACACAATAGAAAACTGATCCATCCTCCATTGACTTTCAATGGTGTTCAAAACAGATCTGTCTTGGCTATGTTAAAGATAATACAAACTGATCCGTTCTGAACGGATGCATACATTTGTATTATCTGAACGGATCCGTCTGTGCAGATCAATGACGAATCAGCACCAAACGCATAAAAGTAGCATTATTTAGCCAGTTTTTATTAGGAGGTAAGTTCTAGACTTGAGTCAATGGTTGTCATATATCTTGACTTCTCCAAAGCATTTGATAAACTGTACCACATAAAAGGTTAGTATATGAAATGACAATGCTTGGAATATGGGGAAATGTCTGTATGTGGGTAAGTAACTGGCTCAGTGATAGGAAACAGAGGGTGGTTATTAAGTACCAGTACATCATGCTGCACCGGTACGTCATGTGTCCATAAGTGGTTAAATAAGTCTCCATACTTTGGTCCGCCTGAATAAAATTTCAGTATGCTCAAATTTGGCAGATTGCCTATTAGATTGAAAGTGTTCTCCAGGATTTACATATTGACGACCTATCCTCAGGATAAGTCATCAGTATAAGATTGCTTAGGCCTCTCCCTAGGCCAGGTGACTTTACGTGCCATGTAACCAACCTCCTCGAAGGGTGTTGTCCAAGTTCTTCACAGTACCCCAGTTCCCTGAGGGGAACACCAGGTCACTACCTCCTGAGGAGGATAAGCACACAAAGCATCTGGTCCAGGCGGACCAGGAGGTACCAGAGCAAGGTACCAGAGGTAGGGATGTAGTCAACAGGCCAAGTCATAACCAAGAGCGACCGTGCAGGACCAAGGATGAGGCAGAGGCGTAGTCATACAAGCAATGGGTCAGGGGAGGCGGCACAGATATAGGTCAGACAATCGGGTTCAGCAACATGAGAGTCGAGACGTAGCAGGCAAGGATAAAATAAGTAGCGGAGTCCAGAAACACAAGCCCAGACAACAGCAACCTTTGCAGGACACAAGGACCTTTTGACACACCTGGGAAGGGAGCTTGCCCACTTATAAAGGTGCAGGAGGGCTAAGATTGGTCAATCCATAAATCATAGGAAGTGACACACACTGTCCCTACAGGGAACAGGCTGGAAAGCATGCTGTGGAGCAGATTGCAGGAAGGACAGAGCCCAGGACTGTGCCGGTAAATGGGGAAATACCGGAAGCTACGGCGGTAGGTGGGGGAACATCGGCGGTCAGCGGGTCACATGGCATAGACTCAGCTCATCCCTATTGAAATGAATAGGGATGAGCTGCCATACCAAGCACCGCCACTATACAATGTAGGGTGCGGTACTTGGTAAGCTGCGAAGAGGTCGCGGCACTCATAACAGCTGATCAGCAGGGGTGCCTGGAGTCTAACCCCCGCCGATTATATATGTAACTCTCGGAGAACCCCTTTTAAGCTATAAACTAACAGAGCTCGGGCTCAGACATGTCCTCCACAGTAGGATATGTTGGCTAATCTCTCAATTTTAACATCCGTATGAGAGTTTAGTAAGACCGCAGAGTGCACCTGTCTTTACAAATGTTATTACAAAGCTATATACTAACCTATTACATATATTATTACAGTCTGCTGTAGAATCCTTTGTGCAGAAATCATTGTATATTCTGTAGCCATATTTCAATCTGCATGGGAAAAGCAATAGCTTTTTATGGTGTATTAGCAGTATAATAGCTGATGGTATTGATACAGCCTTTTCAAAGTAGTCTCCATAAATAAGACTCCACTGGAGGTCATGTATAAGGGCCAGTGCAGTTGAAGGTTGGTGGTGCTGTAAAATTGAATAGATTGGTAGCCATTGGCAACAGCACTCTTCTTATTTGCTTTCGTTCTGTACGTGACCTACGATGTGTGTAGGCAATGTGATCAGGGTCTGAAGACAATTGTATGCAATAAACCTTGCTCTTAATCGTCCAGAATCCGACAATTGTGAGATATTTTTCTGTATGATTCTCTTTAAGCACACATGGTGAGTCCTTAATAAATGCGCAATATGGCATTAAGAAGTCCTTTACAAGTGATCAAACAACTGACAGAATTGTAAATGTAATCCTTCAGAGCTATATTATGTAATGTCTCCTAAAGGACAAGTATTTAGTGATTTGTGAAGCAGGCCTTCAAGTATTATATTTCAGAGCAGATCTTCAAGCTCAGATAATACTATAGATTTTATTTTGCCATGTAAGTGAAAAAAGCAGAAATGCATTATACTAAAAGAAAATACGTTTTAAGAAAAGAAAGGAAAAATCCTAATGGATGCAGATCCACTACCTCTCCCCTCTATAGAATAAAATGTATTCTCCAAGGTCAGATGGTGTTTGTAGCAGAGCTGAGTCTGCCATAGAATTATCTCTGCATCATGATAACTCACCAAGTTCAGATTAACTATATATATGTCAGGGATGACGAATCGATTCTAAACGGGTTGGGTTCTTTACAAACATTCAAAACTTTCCCAGCGAACAAATCCAAAGCTTTTGCAATTCATTTTGGACAAATCACGTAAAAACAGCGACCAGCACCATTTTACTGTTAATTTTGATGGGGAAAAACATTAGTAAGAAGATGGAGGATCCTATGACACTGGGAGGAAGTGTGTGTATGGAGGGGCGTGGAGGGGGGCTTGCCTTGATAAGCCAAGCAGGGGAGCACTAGGCAGGGAGATGCCTACTTGGACCAGTAGAAACACCATCATGTGTTCAGCTTCTGAACTGGAAGGAGTATGTCTGACAGTGTCTGTCAACAAATGATTACAAGTCACAAGCAACTATTGTAGTGTGATACAGGCACTTTATGGAAAATATGGAGAATGAATAGAATGCTATAATTGTGTAGATTTTTGGGAATTTCATCAGGGAAAGCTTTGAGGAAGTTGGTCACAGGAGCCTGGTCACACTGTGCTTAAAGGGAACCTGTCACCTGGATTTTGGGTATAGAGCTGAGGACATGGGTTGCTAGATGGCCGCTAGCACATCTGCAATACCCAGTGCCCATAGCTCTGTGTGCTTTTATTGTGTCAAAAAACTGATGTGATACATATGCAGATTAACCTGAGATGAGTCCTGTCCCTGACTCATCTCATCCATTTCTCCTATTATATAATTATACTTTCCAATGCCCCATCAATTATTAATATCACCATCCCCCTTTCCATTCACACAAGATAATTCTCTAAACCCACGTCACAGTAATTAAATGTATTTATGTATTTTTTCACATTTTTTACATTACACATCTACATCTGTGTTTCCCATAATATAATTACGATTGACTACTCCATTATCATCCCCAAACATCCATGCAAACAGACATATTTTCCATCCCTGCAACATATAACACACAAGTGATATTCACGCTATCCTTGGGTATTCTTGTCACTACCAGACATCTGAGAAGCTCTGACAGATGTCCTTAAGAACCTCCTCCTTGAGGTTTCTTTTGTTTTGCTTTCATTTTCTCATCTCGTTAGCCTCTCTCAGCTGTCATGTAGTTGCACTAATTGCATCCCTTTAAATCCCTTCCCATACTGCATCACTTTGCGGTTTATATTCCTTCCTGGAATGTGTGCATGCTGATCCTACTACTGAGTCTTCTACAGATAAGTTTTGTTCATTCATTTGTGTTTTCCTGTTTGCTGGATCCCAGGTGACCCTGACTCCCTCCGTATCAAGTGCAGGGAGCCGGTGGTCATGTCCCCTCACTATTATAGGGTGTTCAGGTGCTATACAGTCGAGGTACGAGGCTATGCGATCATCTACCATTGAGATTTTCGCATAGGCTGAGCAATTAGGGAGAGAGCCAGGTCTGTTGCAGGGCTCTCCCTTTTGTTCCTTAGTTTTGGATCCAGTCAGTCGGATCTTCATTTTGTGTCTTCTTGTTTTCTGTACACCTTCCGTGACATTATAAACCGCAAAACCGTCTTAAGCATAAATCCGGTTTCAACCTTGATTGACTGCATGCAGGGTCTTTCACTGGAGGTAGAAGATCTCTGGAAAACTGTCTCTCAGTTTGAGGTGACCGTTTCTGCTTGCGTTCATGGAATTTGTTCTGAGCCTAAAATCTCGCTTCCGGATACGTTCTCCGGGGGTAGTGAGAAATTTGTTTGTTTTAGAGAGGCTTGCAAACTCCATTTTCGCCTACTTCCCCATTCCTCTGGTGATGAGGAGCGGAGGGTGGGGATCATCATATCACTGCTCAGGGATAACACTCAGTCGTGGGCCTTTTCGCTGCCGGTGGGGGCACGGCCCCTCCGTTCAGTTGATGATTTTTTTTTAGCCCTGGGTCAGATATATGATGATCCGGATCGTATTGCTTTGGCTGAGTCTAGACTACGTCTTTTATGCCAGGGTAAACAGTCCGCAGAGATATATTGTTCAGAATTTCGGAGATGGGCAGCTGATACTGGTTGGAATGATGCTGCACTCCGAAGTCAATTTTGCCATGGTCTTTCAGAGGGATTGAAAGATGCATTTGCCTTTCATGAGAGACCTACCTCCTTGGACTCTGCCATGTCTCGGGCCGTTTGTATTGACAGGCGTCTTAGAGAGAGAGGAGAGATCACTCCTTCCTGTCATACTCAGTCCAAGGACAGTGCGGCGGTCTCATTCAGTGCACAGAGGTCTCAGTCGCTCTCAATCCCTTCTGAGCCGGAGCCCATGCAGCTGGGTTTGATTGCCTCTGACAATAGAATATTCAGCCCTCATGGGAAGGTTTGTTTATGTTGTGGGGGTATAAATCATTTGGCAAATGTTTTTCCCTCTAGGAGATTCAGGCAGTTTTTTGAGAGTAATAAAGAAACAAAAATAAAAAAATCCTCTTAAAACGTTCCATCTGTTACTATTGGCAAGGTTGATGCGGAAATTGAAGGTTTTCCGTTTGCTTGTAGTTCCCGTTTTGTCCTACCTGCCAGGGTGGCGCTAGAGAGCAAGAACATTTTTTGTGAGATTTTTGTAGATAGTGGAGCAGCTGTCAATCTCATTGATAATCAATTTGCTATAACACATGGTTTCCAGGTATGCACTCTGGGAAAGGATATACCTGTTTTTGCTATTGATTCCATTCCACCTTCTCAGAAATCGTTAAAAGGCATAGTTCACAATATCCGTTTGATTGTGAGTGATACTCATGTTGAGGATGTGTCATTTTTCGTCCTAAGCGGGTTGCCTACTCCTCTAGTGTTGGGGCTACCCTGGCTCACTAAACATAACCCCACCATTGATTGGCAAGCGAGGCAAATAAATGGTTGGAGTGACTTTTGCAGAGAGAATTGCCTCACAACATCTGTTTCTGAGGTTTCTACTAAGACTGTACCATCTTTTCTCTCTGAATTTTCGGATGTGTTCTCTGAGAGTGGTGTTCAGGACTTGCCCCCGCACAGGCAGTACAATTGCCCTATTAATCTCACCCCAGGCGCCAAGCTGCCTAAATCTCGTTTATACAATCTCTCCCAACCTGAAAGGGTCGCTATGCATGCTTATATCTCTGAGAGTCTGAGAAAGGGACACATACGACCCTCGAAGTCACCTGTAGCCACTGTTTTTTTCTTTGTTAAGAAAAAAGATGGTTCTTTAAGACCATGTCTGGATTTCAGGGAGCTGAACAGTATCACAATTCGTGACCCTTATCCGCTTCCTCTGATCCCGGACCTGTTTAACCAGATTGTTGGGGCTAAAGTTTTTTCCGAGTTGGATATAAGAGGGGCATACAACCTGGTCAGGGTCAGAGAAGGAGACAAATGGAAGACGGCCTTCAATACCCCTGAGGGCCATTTTGAGAATTTGGTTATGCCTTTTGGTTTGATGAATGCTCCAGCCGTCTTTCAGCATTTTGTGAACAGCATTTTTTATCATTTAATGGGGAAATTTGCATTAGTGTATTTAGATGACATTTAGATTTTTTCTCCTGATTTCAAAACTCGTAAGGAACACTTACGTCAGGTCTTGCTCATCCTGCGGGAGAATAAATTGTACGCTAAACTGGAAAAATGTGTGTTTGCTGCTCCAGAAATTCAATTTCTGGGGTTTCTTCTCTCCGCTTCTGGTTTTCGCATAGACCCGGAGAAGGTCCGCGCTGTGCTTGAGTGGGAGCTTTCTGAGAATCAGAAGGCGCTGATGCGTTTTTTGGGTTTTGCCAATTATTACAGGAAGTTTATTTTGAATTATTCCTCTGTTGTTAAACCACTCACTGATATGACTAGAAAGGGGGTAGATTTTTCCTCCTGGTCGGTAGAGGCGCGTAAGGCCTTTTCTAATATCAAGGAGAGTTTTGCTTCCGCTCCATCTTGGTACAACCTGATATTTCTCTACCCTTCATAGTTGAGGTTGATGCGTCTGAGGTGGGTGTGGGTGCGGTCTTGTCTCAGGGTCCCTCTCCTGCCAAATGGCAACCGTGTGCCTTTTTCTCGAGAAATTACAATGTGGGAGATAGGGAGTTTTTGGCCATCAAGTTGGCTTTTGAGGAGTGGCGCCATTGGCTAGAGGGAGCCAGACACCCTATTACCGTGTTTACCGACCATAAAAATCTGGCCTACTTAGAGTCAGCCAAGCGTCTGAACCCGAGACAGGCCAGATGGTCTTTGTTCTTTTCAAAGTTTAATTTTGTTGTCATGTTCTGCCCTGGGGTTAAGAATGTGAAGGCTGATGCCCTGTCACGTTGTTTTCCGGGAGGTGGGAATTTTGAAGACCCGGGTCCCATTTTGGCTGAAGGTGTGGTGATCTCTGCTCTTTATCCTGAATTGGAGGCAGAGGTTCAGGTAGCCCAGTCAGAGGCTCCTGATCTTTGTCCTCCTGGGAGGTTGTTTGTGCCTCTTGCTTTAAGACACAAGATTTTTAAGGAACACCACGATACTGTCCTTGCTGGGCACCCGGGGGCAAGAGCCACAGTGGATCTCATCGCTCTGAGATTCTGATGGCCGGCGCTTCGTAAGTCGGTTGAGGGTTTTGTGGCAGTCTGCGAGACCTGCGCTCGTGCCAAAATCCCTCATTCACGGCCATCAGGTCCTTTCCTTCCGTTACCCATTCCTTCCCGTCCTTGGACACATCTGTCCATGGACTTCATTACGGACCTGCCTCGTTCCTCGGGGAAGACTTTGATTCTGGTGGTAGTGGACCGTTTTAGCAAAATGGTGCATTTCATTCCTTTTCCTGGCTTGCCCAATGCTAAGACGCTGGCGCAGGCATTTATTGATCACATTGTCAAATTGCATGGTATCCCTTCAGACATAGTCTCTGATAGGGGCACACAGTTTGTTTCCAGATTCTGGAAGGCTTTCTGTTCTCGCTTGGGGGTTCGGTTGTCATTCACTTCTGCTTTCCACCCGCAGTCGAATGGTCAGACAGAGCGCGTCAATCAGAATCTGGAGACATATCTGTTCTGGCGGGTGAACAGCCTGTCGTATCTGTCCTGCCGGTAGTTCACGTGTGCCCCTGGACTGCCGCTCCCTATTGACTATAATGGAGTTCCGGTGGCAGCGCACGGCTAGAGGCAACCGGCTGTTCACCAACCAGAACAGCCTGCCGGACTCCCCTGCCGCTAGTGTGAAACTAGCCTAAGACCTTTTGGACTTCTATCCAAACAGCTCTTTGATTAACGCTCCTTTTTCGGATCTTTTTCCTTCCCCCTCAGAATAATACTAGCCATGATTGCTGCTCTCTGTTGAGCAGATGCTGGAAAAAAGCAGTGAACATTTCAGTATGAATTATAGAAGGTAAATAAAATGAACGCTTTGACTTTGTATTTAGAATAGCAGTATTGTGAGAATTAATATTACCAGTGACGGATCCAATGTGTCTCCTTGTGAGAAACCTGTTTTTGATGTAGAGCTTTAAATTCGGAGAAACAATCGGCAATTCTTGTGCTTTTTATTGACAGTGCTACTATGTATAGATCTCTGTAGTGCAGCTTTCTTTCCAGCAGATACACACTGATTGCAATGTCTCTACAAGAAGCACAACTTTGATTTACAATTGATAGCTAACGGTTTGTGATCTAGGAATTTTGTCTTTTGCCTGGAGTTAAGTAGGTGTTTTGCTAAACAGCCTGTAGCTAAGCACTCTCTACAGAAAGCAGGGAGGGGAATTTGTTAAACTAGGGTATAACACTGGGAGCAAAGAAATAGATTTTTTTCTTGATTCTTATTTCCAAAGTCTTAAACACAAATTACAATAATATGGCATGACCCCATGCAGGAGGAAAACAAATGCTGCAAAAAGCTTTCCTAAAATCCACTTGACTTCTAAACTGAATAAATAAACCTTGAATAAACCAAGCTATTTATCCCTGAGCAGTTACTATTGAGTTCATTTTTTATGTTTTTAATATACTTGCTGTATGCATGGAAACTCTCTTGAAATTAACAATGTTTTTTCAACTTTAAAGGGGTATCCCCAAATTACATTTATGGCATATCCTATATAAAAGGGGCTGGTCCTGCCTCTATGACTCACTTCTATCTCAGGCATAAAAAAAAAAAGTAGCAGCATATATGACCTAAAAGGGTTGTCCGGGTTCAGTTCCCCTGATATGAGCATTAAAGCATTTCATGCTCAAATGCTCTTCTTTGCCCTGTACTGAATCACATAGAAACATAGAAACATAGAATGTGTCGGCAGATAAGAACCATTTGGCCCATCTAGTCTGCCCAATATATCTGAATCCTATGAATAGTCCCTGGCCCTATCTTATATGAAGGATAGCCTTATGCCTATCCCATGAATGCTTAAACTCCTTCACTGTATTTGCAGCTACCACTTCTGCAGGAAGGCTATTCCATGCATCCACTACTCTCTCAGTAAAGTAATACTTCCTTATATTACTTTTAAACCTTTGCCCCTCTAATTTAAAACGGTGTCCTCTTGTGGTAGTTTTTCTTCTTTTAAATATGCTCTCCTCCTTTACCGAGTTGATTCCCTTTATGTATTTAAAAGTTTCTATCATATCCCCTCTGTCTCTTCTTTCTTCCAAGCTATACATATTAAGGTCTTTTAACCTTTCCTGGTAAGTTTTATCCTGCAATCCATGTACTAGTTTAGTAGCTCTTCTCTGAACTCTCTCTAGAGTATCTATATCCTTCTGGAGATATGGCCTCCAGTACTGCGCACAATACTCCAAGTGAGGTCTCACCAGTGTTCTGTACAGCGGCATAAGCACTTCACTCTTTCTACTGCTTATACCTCTCCCTATACACCCAAGCATTCTGCTGGCATTTCGTGCTGCTCTATTACATTGTCTCCCCACCTTTAAGTCTTCTGAAATAATTACTCCTAAATCCCTTTCCTCAGATACTGAGGTCAGGACTGTGTCAAATATTCTATATTCTGCCCTTGGGTTTTTACGCCCCAGGTGCATTATCTTGCACTTATCCACATTAAATTTCAGTTGCCAGAGTTCTGACCATTCTTCTAGTTTTCCTAAATCCTTTTCCATTTGGCGTTTCCCTCCAGGAACATCAACCCTGTTACATATCTTTGTGTCATCAGCAAAAAGACAAACCTTACCATCGAGGCCTTTTGCAATATCACTTATGAAGATATTAAACAAAATTGGTCCCAGTACAGATCCCTGTGGAATCCCACTGGTAACATGACCTTGTTTTTAGGGATGAGCGAACTCGAACTGTATAGTTCGGGTTCGTACCGAATTTTGGGGTGTCCGTGACACGGACCCGAACCCGGACATTTTCGTAAAAGTCCGGGTTCGGGTTCGGTGTTCGTCGCTTTCTTCGCGCTTTTGTGACGCTTTCTTGGCGCTTTTTGAAAGGCTGCAAAGCAGCCAATCAACAAGCGTCATACTACTTGCCCCAAGAGGCCATCACAGCCATGCCTACTATTGGCATGGCTGTGATTGGCCAGAGCACCATGTGACCCAGCCTCTATTTAAGCTGGAGTCACATAGCGCCGCCCGTCACTCTGCTCTGATTAGCGTAGGGAGAGGTTGCGGCTGCGACAGTAGGGCGAGATTAGGCAGATTAACTCCTCCAAAGGACTTGATTAACTGATCGATCTGCAGCTGTGGATCATTGAGCTGCTGATCCTCAATTGCTCACTGTTTTTAGGCTGCACAGACCGTTTGTCAGTCTCATTTTTCTGGGGTGATCGGCGGCCATTTTGTGTCTTGTGGTGCGCCAGCACAAGCTGCGACCAAGTGCATTTAACCCTCAATGGTGTGGTTGTTTTTTGGCTAAAGCCTACATCAGGGTGAAGCTGTGACACCAAGTGCATTTAACCAGCAATAGTCTGTTCATTTTTTGGCCATATACAAAATCAGGGGCAAGCTGCGCCTGTCACCAAGTGCATTTAACCCTCAATGGTGTGGTTGTTTTTTGGCTAAAGCCTACATCAGGGTGAAGCTGTCACACCAAGTGCATTTAACCAGCAATAGTCTGTTCATTTTTTGGCCATATACAAAATCAGGGGCAAGCTGCGCCTGTCACCAAGTGCATTTAACCCTCAATGGTGTGGTTGTTTTTTGGCTAAAGCCGACATCAGGGTGAAGCTGTCACACCAAGTGCATTTAACCAGCAATAGTCTGTTCATTTTTTGGCCATATCCCAGTCTAATTCTGTCACTAAATCCATACCGGTCACCCAGCGCCTAAATACTAGGCCTCAAATTTATATCCAGCTAAATCTGTCCCTAGTGCTGTAGCTGGGCGAGTTATTTAGTGTCCGTTCAAGCACATTTCTTGTTCTGGGTTGAAATACAATTCCCAATTTAGCAATTTCATAATTTAGTGGTTCCTGCTATATCAGAGCTCTTTGAAATCTATCCCAAAAAGGGTATATAATATTGAAGGTGCACATAGGGTCATTCAGAGTAACTTCACACACACCCGCTACTGTGTATTTCCAAGTCTAATTCTGTCACTAAATCCATACCGGTGACCCAGCGCCTAAATACTAGGCCTCAAATTTAATTCCCTCTAAATCTCTCGTTACCCACCGCTGTACTGTTGTTGCTGGGCAAGATATTTAGTGTCCGTCAAAGCACATTTTTTGTTCTGGGTTGAAGTACAATTCCCAATTTAGCAATTTCATAATTTAGTGGTTTCTGCTATATCAGAGCTATTTGAAATCTATCCCAAAAAGGGTATATAATATTGAAGGTGCACATAGGGTCATTCAGAATAACTTCACACACACCCGCTACTGTGTATTTCCAAGTCTAATTCTGTCACTAAACCCATACCTGTCACCCAGCGCCTAAATACTAGGCCTCAAATTTAAATCCCTCTAAATCTCTCGTTACCGTTGTCCTGTTGTAGCTGGGAAAGTTATTTAGTGCCCGTCAAAGCACATTTTTTGTTCTGGGTTGAAGTACAATTCCCAATTTAGCAATTTCATAATTTAGTGGTTCCTGCTATATCAGAGCTATTTGAAATCTATCCCAAAAAGGGTATATAATATTGAAGGTGCACATAGGGTCATTCAGAATAACTTCACACACACCCGCTACTGTGTATTTCCAAGTCTAATTCTGTCACTAAATCCATACCGGTGACCCAGCGCCTAAATACTAGGCCTCAAATTTAATTCCCTCTAAATCTCTCGTTACCCACCGGTGTACTGTTGTTGCTGGGCAAGATATTTAGTGTCCGTCAAAGCACATTTTTTGTTCTGGGTTGAAGTACAATTCCCAATTTAGCAATTTCATAATTTAGTGGTTTCTGCTATATCAGAGCTATTTGAAATCTATCCCAAAAAGGGTATATAATATTGAAGGTGCACATAGGGTCATTCAGAATAACTTCACACACACCCGCTACTGTGTATTTCCAAGTCTAATTCTGTCACTAAACCCATACCTGTCACCCAGCGCCTAAATACTAGGCCTCAAATTTAAATCCCTCTAAATCTCTCGTTACCGTTGTCCTGTTGTAGCTGGGAAAGTTATTTAGTGCCCGTCAAAGCACATTTTTTGTTCTGGGTTGAAGTACAATTCCCAATTTAGCAATTTCATAATTTAGTGGTTCCTGCTATATCAGAGCTATTTGAAATCTATCCCAAAAAGGGTATATAATATTGAAGGTGCACATAGGGTCATTCAGAATAACTTCACACACACCCGCTACTGTGTATTTCCAAGTCTAATTCTGTCACTAAATCCATACCGGTGACCCAGCGCCTAAATACTAGGCCTCAAATTTAATTCCCTCTAAATCTCTCGTTACCCACCGCTGTACTGTTGTTGCTGGGCAAGATATTTAGTGTCCGTCAAAGCACATTTTTTGTTCTGGGTTGAAGTACAATTCCCAATTTAGCAATTTCATAATTTAGTGGTTTCTGCTATATCAGAGCTATTTGAAATCTATCCCTAAAAGGGTATATAATATTGAAGGTGCACATAGGGTCATTCAGAATAACTTCACACACACCCGCTACTGTGTATTTCCAAGTCTAATTCTGTCACTAAACCCATACCTGTCACCCAGCGCCTAAATACTAGGCCTCAAATTTATATCCAGCTAAATCTGTCCCTAGTGCTGTAGCTGGGCGAGTTATTTAGTGTCCGTTCAAGCACATTTCTTGTTCTGGGTTGAAATACAATTCCCAATTTAGCAATTTCATAATTTAGTGGTTCCTGCTATATCAGAGCTATTTGAAATCTATCCCAAAAAGGGTATATAATATTGAAGGTGCACATAGGGTCATTCAGAGTAACTTCACACACACCCGCTACTGTGTATTTCCAAGTCTAATTCTGTCACTAAATCCATACCGGTGACCCAGCGCCTAAATACTAGGCCTCAAATTTAATTCCCTCTAAATCTCTCGTTACCCACCGCTGTACTGTTGTTGCTGGGCAAGATATTTAGTGTCCGTCAAAGCACATTTTTTGTTCTGGGTTGAAGTACAATTCCCAATTTAGCAATTTCATAATTTAGTGGTTTCTGCTATATCAGAGCTATTTGAAATCTATCCCTAAAAGGGTATATAATATTGAAGGTGCACATAGGGTCATTCAGAATAACTTCACACACACCCGCTACTGTGTATTTCCAAGTCTAATTCTGTCACTAAACCCATACCTGTCACCCAGCGCCTAAATACTAGGCCTCAAATTTAAATCCCTCTAAATCTCTCGTTACCGTTGTCCTGTTGTAGCTGGGAAAGTTATTTAGTGCCCGTCAAAGCACATTTTTTGTTCTGGGTTGAAGTACAATTCCCAATTTAGCAATTTCATAATTTAGTGGTTCCTGCTATATCAGAGCTATTTGAAATCTATCCCAAAAGGGTATATAATATTGAAGGTGCACATTGGGTCATTCAGAATAACTTCACACACACGCTTCTGTGCATTTCCAAGTCTAATTCTGTCACTAAATCCATACCGGTGACCCAGCGCCTAAATACTAGGCCTCAAATTTAATTCCCTCTAAATCTCTCGTTACCCACCGCTGTACTGTTGTTGCTGGGCAAGATATTTAGTGTCCGTCAAAGCACATTTTTTGTTCTGGGTTGAAGTACAATTCCCAATTTAGCAATTTCATAATTTAGTGGTTTCTGCTATATCAGAGCTATTTGAAATCTATCCCTAAAAGGGTATATAATATTGAAGGTGCACATAGGGTCATTCAGAATAACTTCACACACACCCGCTACTGTGTATTTCCAAGTCTAATTCTGTCACTAAATCCATACCGGTGACCCAGCGCCTAAATACTAGGCCTCAAATTTAATTCCCTCTAAATCTCTCGTTACCCACCGTTGTACTGTTGTTGCTGGGCAAGATATTTAGTGTCCGTCAAAGCACATTTTTTGTTCTGGGTTGAAGTACAATTCCCAATTTAGCAATTTCATAATTTAGTGGTTTCTGCTATATCAGAGCTATTTGAAATCTATCCCTAAAAGGGTATATAATATTCAAGGTGCACATTGGGTCATTCAGAATAACTTCACACACACGCTTCTGTGCATTTCCAAGTCTAATTCTGTCACTAAATCCATACCGGTCACCCAGCGCCTAAATACTAGGCCTCAAATTTATATCCCGCTGAATTTGAATACAATACATTGGGCCAAATAATATATTTGTTGTTGTGGTGAACCATAACAATGAGAAAAACATCTAGTAAGGGACGCGGACGTGGACATGGTCGTGGTGGTGTTAGTGGACCCTCTGGTGCTGGGAGAGGACGTGGCCGTTCTGCCACATCCACACGTCCTAGTGTACCAACTACCTTCAGGTCCCAGTAGCCGCCAGAATTTACAGCGATATATGGTGGGGCCCAATGCCGTTCTAAGGATGGTAAGGCCTGAGCAGGTACAGGCATTAGTCAATTGGGTGGCCGACAGTGGATCCAGCACGTTCACATTATCTCCCACCCAGTCTTCTGCAGAAAGCGCACAGATGGCGCCTGAAAACCAACCCCATCAGTCTGTCACATCACCCCCATGCATACCAGGGAAACTGTCTCAGCCTCAAGTTATGCAGCAGTCTCTTATGCTGTTTGAAGACTCCGCTGGCAGGGTTTCCCAAGGGCATCCACCTAGCCCTTCCCCAGCGGTGAAAGACATAGAATGCACTGACGCACAACCACTTATGTTTCCTGATGATGAGGACATGGGAATACCACCTCAGCATGTCTCTGATGATGACGAAACACAGGTGCCAACTGCTGCGTCTTTCTGCAGTGTGCAGACTGAACAGGAGGTCAGGGATCAAGACTGGGTGGAAGACGATGCAGGGGACGATGAGGTCCTAGACCCCACATGGAATGAAGGTCGTGCCACTGACTTTCACAGTTCGGAGGAAGAGGCAGTGGTGAGACCGAGCCAACAGCGTAGCAAAAGAGGGAGCAGTGGGCAAAAGCAGAACACCCGCCGCCAAGAGACTCCGCCTGCTACTGACCGCCGCCATCTGGGACCGAGCACCCCAAAGGCAGCTTCAAGGAGTTCCCTGGCATGGCACTTCTTCAAACAATGTGCTGACGACAAGACCCGAGTGGTTTGCACGCTGTGCCATCAGAGCCTGAAGCGAGGCATTAACGTTCTGAACCTGAGCACAACCTGCATGACCAGGCACCTGCATGCAAAGCATGAACTGCAGTGGAGTAAACACCTTAAAACCAAGGAAGTCACTCAGGCTCCCCCTGCTACCTCTTCTGCTGCTGCCGCCTCGGCCTATTCTGCTGCTGCCGCCTCGGCCTCTTCCTCCGCCTCTGGAGGAACGTTGGCACCTGCCGCCCAGCAAACAGGGGATGTACCACCAACACCACCACCACCACCTCCGTCACCAAGCGTCTCAACCATGTCACACGCCAGCGTTCAGCTCTCCATCTCACAAACATTTGATAGAAAGCGTAAATTCCCACCTAGCCACCCTCGATCCCTGGCCCTGAATGCCAGCATTTCTAAACTACTGGCCTATGAAATGCTGTCATTTAGGCTGGTGGACACAGACAGCTTCAAACAGCTCATGTCGCTTGCTGTCCCACAGTATGTTGTTCCCAGCCGGCACTACTTCTCCAAGAGAGCCGTGCCTTCCCTGCACAACCAAGTATCCGATAAAATCAAGTGTGCACTGCGCAACGCCATCTGTAGCAAGGTCCACCTAACCACAGATACGTGGACCAGTAAGCACGGCCAGGGACGCTATATCTCCCTAACTGCACACTGGGTAAATGTAGTGGCAGCTGGGCCCCAGGCGGAGAGCTGTTTGGCGCACGTCCTTCCGCCGCCAAGGATCGCAGGGCAACATTCTTTGCCTCCTGTTGCCACCTCCTCCTTCTCGGCTTCCTCCTCCTCTTCTTCCACCTGCTCATCCAGTCAGCCACACACCTTCACCACCAACTTCAGCACAGCCCGGGGTAAACGTCAGCAGGCCATTCTGAAACTCATATGTTTGGGGGACAGGCCCCACACCGCACAGGAGTTGTGGCGGGGTATAGAACAACAGACCGACGAGTGGTTGCTGCCGGTGAGCCTCAAGCCCGGCCTGGTGGTGTGTGATAATGGGCGAAATCTCGTTGCAGCTCTGGGACTAGCCAATTTGACGCACATCCCTTGCTTGGCGCATGTGCTGAATTTGGTGGTGCAGAAGTTCATTCACAACTACCCCGACATGTCAGAGCTGCTGCATAAAGTGCGGGCCGTCTGTTCGCGCTTCCGGCGTTCACATCCTGCTGCTGCTCGCCTGTCTGCGCTACAGCGTAACTTCGGCCTTCCCGCTCACCGCCTCATATGCGACGTGCCCACCAGGTGGAACTCCACCTTGCACATGCTGGACAGACTGTGCGAGCAGCAGCAGGCCATAGTGGAGTTTCAGCTGCAGCACGCACGGGTCAGTCGCACTACAGAACAGCACCACTTCACCACCAATGACTGGGCCTCCATGCGAGACCTGTGTGCCCTGTTGCGCTGTTTCGAGTACTCCACCAACATGGCCAGTGGCGATGACACCGTTATCAGCGTTACAATACCACTTCTATGTCTCCTTGAGAAAACACTTAGGGCGATGATGGAACAGGAGGTGGCCCAGGAGGAGGAGGAGGAGGATGAGGAAGAGGGGTCATTTTTAGCACTTTCAGGCCAGTCTCTTCGAAGTGACTCAGAGGGAGGTTTTTTGCAACAGCAGAGGCCAGGTACAAATGTGGCCAGCCAGGGCCCACTACTGGAGGACGAGGAGGACGAGGATGAGGAGGAGGTGGAGGAGGATGAGGATGAAGCATGGTCACAGCGGGGTGGCACCCAACGCAGCTCGGGTCCATCACTGGTGCGTGGCTGGGGGGAAAGGCAGGACGATGACGATACGCCTCCCACAGAGGACAGCTTGTCCTTACCCCTGGGCAGCCTGGCACACATGAGCGACTACATGCTGCAGTGCCTGCGCAACGACAGCAGAGTTGCCCACATTTTAACCTGTGCGGACTACTGGGTTGCCACCCTGCTGGATCCACGCTACAAAGACAATGTGCCCACCTTACTTCCTGCACTGGAGCGTGATAGGAAGATGCGCGAGTACAAGCGCACGTTGGTAGACGCGCTACTGAGAGCATTCCCAAATGTCACAGGGGAACAAGTGGAAGCCCAAGGCCAAGGCAGAGGAGGAGCAAGAGGTCGCCAAGGCAGCTGTGTCACGGCCAGCTCCTCTGAGGGCAGGGTTAGCATGGCAGAGATGTGGAAAACTTTTGTCAACACGCCACAGCTAACTGCACCACCACCTGATACGCAACGTGTTAGCAGGAGGCAACATTTCACTAACATGGTGGAACAGTACGTGTGCACACCCCTCCACGTACTGACTGATGGTTCGGCCCCATTCAACTTCTGGGTCTCTAAATTGTCCACGTGGCCAGAGCTAGCCTTTTATGCCTTGGAGGTGCTGGCCTGCCCGGCAGCCAGCGTTTTGTCTGAACGTGTATTCAGCACGGCAGGGGGCGTCATTACAGACAAACGCAGCCGCCTGTCTACAGCCAATGTGGACAAGCTGACGTTCATAAAAATGAACCAGGCATGGATCCCACAGGACCTGTCCGTCCCTTGTCCAGATTAGACATTAACTACCTCCCCATAACCATATATTATTGGACTCCAGGGCACTTCCTCATTCAATCCTATTTTTATTTTCATTTTACCATTATATTGCGATGCTACCCAAAGTTGAATGAACCTCTCCTCTGCCTGTGTGCTAGGCCTAAATATATGCCAATGGACTGTTGCAGTGGTGGCTGACATGAAGCCTGATTCTCTGCTATGACATGCAGACTAATTCTCTGCTGACATGAAGCCAGATTGTCTGTTACGGGACCTCTCTCCTCTGCCTGGGTGCTGGGCCTAAATTTATGACAATGGACTGTTGCAGTGGTGGCTGACGTGAAGCCTGATTCTCTGCTATGACATGCAGACTGATTCTCTGCTGACATGAAGCCAGATTGTCTGTTACGGGACCTCTCTCCTCTGCCTGGGTTCTGGGCCTAAATTTATGACAATGGACTGTTGCAGTGGTGGCTGACGTGAAGCCTGATTCTCTGCTATGACATGCAGACTGATTCTCTGCTGACATGAAGCCAGATTGTCTGTTACGGGACCTCTCTCCTCTGCCTGGGTGCTGGGCCTAAATATATGCCAATGGACTGTTGCAGTGGTGGCTGACGTGAAGCCTCATTCTCTGCTATGACATGCAGACTAATTCTCTGCTGACATGAAGACAGATTCTCTGTTACGGGACCTCTCTCCTCTGCCTGGGTGCCGGGGCCTAAATATCTGAGAATGGACTGTTCCAGTGGTGGCTGACGTGAAGCCTCATTCTCTGCTATGACATGCAGACTAATTCTCTGCTGACATGAAGACAGATTCTCTGTTACGGGACCTCCCTCCTCTGCCTGGGTGCTGGGCCTAAATATATGCCAATGGACTGTTGCAGTGGTGGCTGACGTGAAGCCTCATTCTCTGCTATGACATGCAGACTAATTCTCTGCTGACATGAAGACAGATTCTCTGTTACGGGACCTCCCTCCTCTGCCTGGGTGCTGGGCCTAAATATATGCCAATGGACTGTTGCAGTGGTGGCTGACGTGAAGCCTCATTCTCTGCTATGACATGCAGACTGATTCTCTGCTGACATGAAGCCAGATTCTCTGTTACGGGACCTCTCTCCTCTGCCTGTGTGTGTGCTGGGCCTAAATATATGCCAATGGACTGTTGCAGTGGTGGCTGACGTGAAGCCTCATTCTCTGCTATGACATGCAGACTGATTCTCTGCTGACATGAAGCCAGATTCTCTGTTACGGGACCTCTCTCCTCTGCCTGTGTGTGTGCTGGGCCTAAATATATGCCAATGGACTGTTGCAGTGGTGGCTGACGTGAAGCCTCATTCTCTGCTATGACATGCAGACTAATTCTCTGCTGACATGAAGACAGATTCTCTGTTACGGGACCTCCCTCCTCTGCCTGGGTGCTGGGCCTAAATATATGCCAATGGACTGTTGCAGTGGTGGCTGACGTGAAGCCTCATTCTCTGCTATGACATGCAGACTGATTCTCTGCTGACATGAAGCCAGATTCTCTGTTACGGGACCTCTCTCCTCTGCCTGTGTGTGTGCTGGGCCTAAATATATGCCAATGGACTGTTGCAGTGGTGGCTGACGTGAAGCCTCATTCTCTGCTATGACATGCAGACTGATTCTCTGCTGACATGAAGCCAGATTCTCTGTTACGGGACCTCTCTCCTCTGCCTGTGTGTGTGCTGGGCCTAAATATATGCCAATGGACTGTTGCAGTGGTGGCTGACGTGAAGCCTCATTCTCTGCTATGACATGCAGACTAATTCTCTGCTGACATGAAGACAGATTCTCTGTTACGGGACCTCCCTCCTCTGCCTGGGTGCTGGGCCTAAATATATGCCAATGGACTGTTGCAGTGGTGGCTGACGTGAAGCCTCATTCTCTGCTATGACATGCAGACTAATTCTCTGCTGACATGAAGACAGATTCTCTGTTACGGGACCTCTCTCCTCTGCCTGGGTGCCGGGGCCTAAATATCTGAGAATGGACTGTTCCAGTGGTGGGTGACGGGAAGCCAGATTCTCTGCTATGGAACCTCTCTCCAATTGATTTTGGTTAATTTTTATTTATTTAATTTTTATTTTAATTCATTTCCCTATCCACATTTGTTTGCAGGGGATTTACCTACATGTTGCTGCCTTTTGCAGCCCTCTAGCTCTTTCCTGGGCTGTTTTACAGCCTTTTTAGTGCCGAAAAGTTCGGGTCCCCATTGACTTCAATGGGGTTCGGGTTCGGGACGAAGTTCGGATCGGGTTCGGATCCCGAACCCGAACATTTCCGGGATGTTCGGCCGAACTTCTCGAACCCGAACATCCAGGTGTTCGCTCAACTCTACTTGTTTTGAATGTTCTCCATTGACTACAACCCTCTGTTGTCTGTCACTCAGCCACTGCCTAATCCACTCAACAATATGGGAGTCCATGTTCAATGACTGCAGTTTATTGATAAGTCTTCTATGTGGGACAGTGTCAAAAGCCTTACTAAAATCTAGATATGCGATGTCTACTGCACCTCCACCGTCTATTATTTTAGTCACCCAGTCAAAAAAATCTATAAGATTTGTTTGACATGATCTCCCTGAAGTAAACCCATGTTGTTTTTCATCTTGCAATCCATGGGATTTTAGATGTTCCACAATCCTATCCTTTAATAGCGTTTCCATTAATTTGCCTACTATTGATGTCAGACTCACTGGTCTATAGTTGCTCGATTCCTCCCTACTACCTTTCTTGTGAATGGGCACGACATTTGCCAATTTCCAATCTTCCGGGACGGCTCCTGTTACTAATGATTGGTTAAATAAATCTGTTAATGGTTTTGCCAGCTCACCACTAAGCTCTTTTAATAATTTTGGGTGTATCTCATCAGGCCCCCGTGACTTATTTGTCTTCACTTTAGACAGCAAACTTAGAACATCTTCCTCTGTAAAGACACATGCATCAAATGATTTATTAGTCATCCTTTCTAGTGGAGGTCCTTCTCCTTCTTTTTCTTTTGTAAAAACTGAACAGAAGTATTCATTAAGGCAGTCGGCTAGCCCTTTATTCTCTTCTACATACCTTCTGTCCTTTGTTTTTAATTTAGTTATTCCTTGTTTTAATTTCCTTTTTTCATTAATATATCTGAAGAATGTCTTATCCCCTTTTTTCATAGACTGAGCTAGTTTTTCTTCTGCCTGAGCTTTAGAAGTTCTTATAACTTGCTTGGCGTCTTTCTGCCTAATCTTGTAGATTTCCTTATCTTCATTGCTCTGTTTTTTTTTATAATTACAAAATGCTAGCTTTTTATTTTTAATGATTTGGGCCACTTCTGCTGAGTACCGCTGGGTAAAGGCTTTTTATTGAAATCCGGTGACGTACCAGGCTCTCCATAGGGTAAGCTAGGCGGAGGTTTCCGCCTAGCAGTGAGCCTGGTAACGTCACAGGCACTGATGGGCGGGCTTTAGCGCTGCCCTAGCCTGTAAAACTGCTTGGGCAGCGCTAAAGCCCGCCCATCAGTGTCGGTGATGTCACCAGCAACACTGCTGGGCGGAATCTTCTGCCTAGCAGTGTGAAAATATAAGCAAACAAGCCCTTGCCCTGTGTGATCCAGCCCAGCGCAAGGGAGAGAATTGGAGCATGAAATGCTTTGATGCTCATGTTAGAAGGGCCAGAGGGGTGAAAATAGGGATATTTCTGGGTTCACCTCTGAATAAGGACAACCCCTTTAAAGGAGTATTCCCATCGGGACACTTATGGCATATCAAATCGACATGCAATAAATGTCAGATAGGTTTATTTCTACTCTGGAGCCTGCTCCTATCTCAAGAACTGGGCCCTGATGTGATTGGAGAGCAGGCCACGTGTGCACTGTTTTTTTCATTTGCTGCTTTGGGAAGGCAGAATGCTTATTATGCTATTTTTGGAAGTCTCATAGCAACGAATGGAGGGGTAGCCGCGAATGTGTCGCGTCCTCTTCATTTACTAAAATAGGACTTTTTTTGTATTATAAATGGTTTACCAGGGGAATAATTTTATTAAAAAGTGGAATGGATTAGGCATTTTATGTGTGCTCTCAAGCAGAGAGCAGCGGTGACTGGTGCAGTCGGAACAGCACTTTTTAAAATAATGTATTCCCCTTTATCCGGCTTTAGAAATGTGCTGAAAATTTTTTGTCTTTCTTGTTTAGGTGAGAAAAATGGATCTACATTTGGATATGCATTGGAAATAACAGATTTGAAACTATATGCAGCCATTTGAAACGACATGCCTTTATACAGTAGTTTTACACTGCCATTGTTTTCCATTATAAAAAGCATACCTTAAAATTAAAAGTGTAACTGAATCCACATCTGGTAATTAGACCCAGCATTGGGTCAAAGGTGTTGATTCCATTATCCTAATTGGAGTCAGTAGGTGATAAAGACTTCCCAGGAAAAGGTGTCTAGACAGCATTATACGTGGCAGACAATAGATGTCTAACCCCCCCCCCCCCCACCTCTATTCAAGCTTGGCTTCTCCATTTTTACGTAGATGGCCTCCTTCACGCCTCGTTTGTACCAATCGGCCTCCTTATCCAAAACACGTACTTGACAGTCTTCAAAGGTGTGACCTGTTCCTTTTAGATGTAAGTACACGGCTGAATTTTGACCAGAGGTTTTGGCTCTTCTATACTGGGCCATACGCTGATGTAGTTGTTGTTTTGTTTCGCCGATATACAGTTCTGAGCATTCCTCATTGCACCGGACTGCGTACACAATGTTGTCCATCTTGTGTTTAGGCATTGGGTCTTTGGGGTGAACCAGTTGTTGCCTCAGTGTGTTGCTGGGTTTAAAGCAAACAGGAATGTGATGTTTATTAAAAATCCTTTTGAGTTTCTCAGACACCCCAGCTATATATGGGATAACCATATTCTTGCGTCTGTCATGCTTTTTGCCCTTACTGGTAGTCTTGGTGGTCTTTCTTCTCCTTCCTTCTGTTTTGACAAAGGCCCAAACTGGATACCCACAAGTTTTAAGTGCCCCTCTGAGGTGTTTGAGTTCCTTCGCCTTGGCCTCTGTGCTAGTGGGGATTTTCTCTGCCCGGTGGTGTAGAGTCTGGATGCTGTCTTGACACCTTTTTCTGGGAAGTCTTTATCACCTACTGACTCCAATTAGGATAATGGAATCAGCACCTTTGACCCAATGCTGGGTCTAATTACCAGATGTGGATTCAGTTACATATTTATTCCCAGATTTTTTTGTACAATCACTCAGAATTGAGAAAGCTCGTTGGAAGAACGAGTGAAACGTTTTCAAGAAATCTACAGTACGTCCAGTTGCCTTGATTTATTCTTTACAGATATATACCATGACCTGGATAAATGAGAACCTTCACAGACACTTAAAATTAAAAGGGTTAGCCACTCTATGGCTACTCTTGACCAATGTCTATGTAAGGTGACTATATGATACATATATATATATTGATATTCTGTGCCGTTTGCTATATTTCATAAGCCATGTTACCTTATTATCCAAATTTTCGGTGCTTTCCACATGGAGGCTCTGTCCATAAGATGGCTGCTGATGGAGGGTCATGTGACTGGGTAGATCACCTCCATGTGATATCTCCTCTATTCAAACACGTTGCACCTATACTAAACTCCCAACAGTGCAAGTGCAGTTAGCAGGTGTACTGTATTTAAACGGAGGAGAAATCAGATGGAGGTGATTTGCTTGGTCACATGACCCTCCATCAGCAGCCATTTTATGGACAAGACCTCTGTGTGAACAGCACAAAAGACCTGGAAAACAAAGGTGCACAGCTCATGAAATATAAAAAATGGTACAGAATGTCAACAAAGGTTATAGTAGTAAGTGGCATAAAATCCTCTTACAAACAAATTGGTTAACAGTAGCCATAAAGTGGCCAACCCTTTAATCATTTAGCATATACTGTTTTAAGGTCCGAATTTCTGCACTGGTTAACTTGTTAATATATCTTTATAGCCATCAGAGCTGCAAATCTCTTGCATAAGTTTAAATTGGTTTTCCTGGACTACAATATTGATGATCTATCTTTAGGATAGGTAATTATCAGATTGGTTGATGTCTAACTCTTGATCAGCAGACTGAAGGAGCAAGTGCAATCCTGTATTTAACTTCCCCTGTATGAAGTGAAACACCCTATGGTTCTTCAAATGCCTATGGGGAGCGCCACTTAGTTAAATATCACCTCTCAACATTAGTGCGCAAACATTAAAAACAAGAAACAGCCCAAATGTGGTGCCCATATTCACAAAGGGATCTAGGTCCTCCACAGGTAATTATAGACCTATAGGCTTTGAAAGTATAGTTTTAATTAGATTGAAAACTGGCTGAAGGACCGTGTCCAGAGAGTTGTGGTCAATGATTCCTATTCAGAATGGTCCCATGTTATAACATGGCAGTCCTCTATTAATTTATTTATTACTGATATTGAGGATTAGAGTTGAGCAGATACCTGGATGTTCGGGTTCGCCCGAACTTCAGGTCAAATTTCGGGTTCGGGACCTGAACTTGACCCCAAACCCGGACTAAAGTAAATGGGAACCCGAACTTGACTATACAATACTATTAGCTTTTTCAGATCTGAGTTTTCACAAGCGTGAAAACTCTGATCCAATGGTATATTCTAACAGAGAGGCGTGCCTATGGTAATGGGGACACACCTCTAACAGGGCGCTGCCACCCGCAGCACCTGTGTAAGGGGTTAATTGCGTGGGCGGCAGCTCCCTGTCAGAGGTTGGGTGCCAGGAAGCTGTTTGCATTAGTGGGCAGTGCGCCCTCCCCCCTCCCCGGTATTAAAATAATTGGTGGGCAGTGCACTCTCCCCCCCTCTCCGGTATTAAAATCATTGGTGTGCAATGCGCCCTCTCCCCTTCCCGGTATTAAAATCATTGATGGGCAGTGCACCCTCCCCCCCCGGTATTAAAATCATTGGTGGTCAGTGCGCCCTCTTCCCCCCTCCCCATTATTAAAATCATTGCTGGGCAGTGCACCCCCCCTGGGTAGTGCGTCGCCCCCTCCCCGGTATGAAAATCATTGGTGGGCAGTGCGCCCTCCCCCCCTACCCGATATTAAAATCATTGGTGGACAGTGCGCCCTCCATCATTGGTGGCAGCGGCAGTTCCGATTGGAGTCCCAGCAGTGTAATGCTAGGGCTCCGATCTGTTACCATAGCAGCCAGGACGCTACTGAAGTCCTATCTGCCATGGCCAGTTACTCTGCAGCATTATATTTGCATGCACTGCCCACCAATGATTTTAATACCGGGGAGGGAGGGGAGGGAGCACTGCCCACCAATAATTTTAATACTGGGGGGGGGGGGGAGGGCGCACTGCCCACCAATGCAAATATTGTAAAAAACATTCCCGGCACCCAACCTCTGACAGGAAGCTGCCGCCCGCGCAATTAACCCCTCAGGTGCCGCGGGAACGCCTTGGGTTTAGAATATGCCATCGGATCGGAGTTTTCTCCAAACCGATGGTATATTTTAACTTCAAGCATCCCCATCACCATGGGAACGCCTCTGTATTAGAATAAAATAACCCAAACACCATACCCAACCCGGACTTCAGTGAAAAAGTCTGGGTTCGGGTCCATGTACCAAAAAACGTAAAGTTTGGTACAAACCAGAAATTTACAGTTCAGGTTCGCTCAACTCTATTGAGGATGTGATTACTAGCACCATTTATATTTTTGCAGATGATACTAAGCTGTGTTGTTGTACTGTGCAGTCTACGGAAAATGTCCATAAAAAAAACTGAGTATTTAAGCATCAACTTGGCAAATGAGGTTCAATGTAGAAAAATGTAAAGTTATGCATCTTGGTAGTAATCTCCGTGCTTCATATGTCCTAGAGGATACAACGCTGGGAGAGTCACTTATAGAGAAGGATTTGGGTGTCCTTTATAGATGGTAGATTAAATAACAGCATACAGACTAGACATAAACAACAAAACCCAAACATAAACCACACCAAACATCATAACAGGTGAGGAAGTGAAAGGAGACAAAGGGTGACAAACGATGTCCAACTAGGATGCCCTCACACTGGAAAGATGACACATCCAGAGAGGAGCAGAGCTCCTAAACATATGAAGGCAGGCAACCATCTGACCCCAGGCTCACAAGACAGAATGAGAAGAGCCCAGAGGCGCCACCCATCTCCCCCAAGCACACAACTTAACTCCGAACACACCAGGATGGGAAGGAACACAAAACTTAAAGGGGAAGAGTCCAAGCATGCAAAACAACATGTTTCTACCGGCAACAAGCATGCACGGCAAAAGTGTCATGGTCCACTACACCAGACCATGACACAGCCGTGACAATTACCTTTACTTGGGGTACAGGCAAGCAGCACAGATCATTTATGGTGTAGTTGTAGTACCTCTTACCAGCTCCTAAAAGCAGCAGCATCTTACTTTTCCCCATTCAAAGGATCTCAGGAGAGCTACGGTACATTCAGGAATCTGGATAAGAACAGGTTTCTAATAGTGAATTACAGTATGTGAAACCAAAATTAGGTCAAAAATAGGATTTCATTTACTCACAAACATGATGCTTGTGCAAGACACTAATATAAACATAAAAACTTGCCCAATCCATGGTTTCTCCAAACAAACTGTTTGCACTAGAAGAGGCGTTTGGTGAAATCTTGGGTCAGGCAAGTTTACCATGTCTTGGCTGTGACACCCATCACATGATCAAAGATTGATGTGAGGCGACGCAGCCATTGAACTCAATGGGATCACAGTGCAACCATTGCTGCAACCATGGCCCCAGAGTAGCAAAAACTTCAACTCGTAAGTCATGCAGTGAGCCCATTCAGTTCAATGGCTGCACTGCCCCACAGCGATCTTTGGTCATGTGATGGGTGTTGCAGCCAAGATTAGAATGTAACCCTATCCTAAAGGGTTAACAGATTAGCAGCATTCCCATATTGAGCCCATAACTGCTTATTATTTGAGGTTTGAAAAGAATTTTTCTGATTTATTGCTTAACTTTTTTTTACTACATGAAAAGCAAATGATAATAATCGAGAATTTTAAGGCAACTGCAATGTTGTAATATACCCGCAATCTCCTACTAAGTCAACAAATGGGGATGAACATTGGAACCAATTAGCTTGGCTGGCAAAAATAGATAATAAAAGCAACACAATCATATAATTGATTTTTGGACCCATTTATTTTCATGCATCGTTCAATGGCACAGACGTCAATGGCAATTAAACAGAATTGGTGGCACACATTGCTAGTTCAATAGAAAATAGAAATGGAAACTGGGCTGCCTGCAAGAGATTGCTTTAATGTTTCTGAAAAATTGACTAACTGTGAATAGTTCCCCTTCTGTAAGTTCTTACTGTGTAGCAAAAATTGCATTGTACCAGTTTTTCCAGAAAAAAAATGTGATGTTGAATACTTTTCTGCTAATAAAAAAGTTTATTGGCTAACCAGCAAAAACCATACTGCAAGATTTTAGAGCACAAAGGCTCCTTTTTTCTGCTATTTACAAATTACAAACCAAAGCCTAAGAAACAGGCACAACATTTAGAGGATGTTACAACAAGACATGTACATTGGAAGATGCATAATTAAAGTTGTTGTCCAACTTATTTTTTTGGTTCTTTGTATGTTTCTAACTAAGCATGTAAAGGATTTTCTATTCACTTACTGCATCTACAGAGACCCTGTTCTCCTAGTTAGCTGAGCGGCACATGACCTGTAATGTCAGCTTCTTTTCTTCACTGATGACGTTCCGTGCACAAGCCTGAGGGAGCAGGTCTGCTTCTGGGCACAGAACATCACTGTGGGCTGTGCTGGTTGGAGTGACAAGCCACACCCCTTGCACTGCCCGATCTGCTGTCACGCCCCTGCACTGCCAGATAGGCTGGCTGAGCTGTTTGCCCTGTGTCTCCCCTCCCACTGGATTCTTCAGCAAAGTTTAACCCTTTCTACCATCAGCAGCACAGACTCAGGGCTGGGGGCTCTGCCTCAGGTACTGAGCAGCTGGAGGGTTTCCTCTTCTCAAGGCACTGAAGAGACAAATACTGTGCACAAGATCTTCCCTCCCTCCTCACCCTACAAAAACAGACAAATACTGGAGGAGTCCTCTACTCTGTACTCTTCTGCTGGCTGTGAAGAAGTGTCTGCAGAGCATTGGACAAGGACAGGAAGGGGGAAGATCCTGTGTGTATCAGCAGTGTCATGGTACTGTACAGCTGGGACCTGGTAGCCCTTCACATACAACATGTTGCTGAGTAGCCCAGCAGTCAGACAGCAGCAATTGTATTCACTCCCTCTGCAGAGCAGGGGGAGAGGAATGGCAGTCTTTGTTGATGCCAACAAATATTGATGAGGAAAACCTCAGAGATTGTTGTCACACATTGTTAGGCTTAGTGGCCAGTGTGAAAACTGCAGGATTTAATGTTTTCTGTTTAAATGTAGATATTGACAAGAAAAATTTATAATAACACCATCAAATGTTCTTTACAAATATGTTAAATATAAAAATGTGACTTAAATAATAGGCCTTTTTCTGAGGACACATTCCCTTTAAAACCTTTAAAGTTGTCCATGGAGTGTCCTGGTTTAGAGAAATGGTTGCCTACACATAGGCGTGCGTGTGTATATGTATATGTGTGTGTATATATATCTCTATATCCTTTATGCCATTAGCCCCCATTATCAGCCCTTATGCCTCATTAGCCCTCATATGTCTCATTAGCCCCCATAATGCCTCTCATTAGCCTCCGTTATGCCACTTATTAGCCCCCATTATGCCCCCAGCAGCCTCATTTTTTATAAAATAAAAAACACTTACTCCTCTACTCCTGGACGCCGCCGCTCCTCACCGCTGGCGATTTTCTTCCTCCTGATGTCAGCTCTCGGCTGTGCTCTCTGAACTAGCACGCACAGCGTGACGTCACAAAGCGCCTCATGCTGTGCACAGCCCTGCACATCAGACTGCCGAGGACCAGCAAGCGGTAAGTACAGAGCGTTTACTGCTTCCTGGTCCTCCGTTACTAGTGAGTGCTTCCAAAATTAAAGCGCTTCATTAGTATTCGCCGGCCAGCAGGGCTCAAGTGGCAGCTGCTGGAGGTGACAGAACTTCAATTTTGAGGCTTGATTAGGGTGTGCCCAGGTACACCTAGCACACCCCCGTGCGCACGCCTATGTGCCCACAGTTGTATCAACCTTGTGCTCTATAGTGTATCTGTGTAAGATCATTCTTTACATTTTCTGTACGGTCTCCCCAGTATAAATTCCTCCCTTTAGACAACTAGTACAAAGTATCATGTGCACTACGTTGGAGGATTCACATGAGAAAGTGTCCAGATATGTTGGGTGTTGAGTATATGGACAGTATTTGTGAAAAAGACATGTGTGCGATCTTGCATTTTTGGTTTTTGCACAGAAACCTGCCAGTCTCTGGTGGTTATGAGAGCGCTCTTCTAACAAAGAGATTACTCAAGTTTGGTGGTTGTTTGTATACCAGAAGAGATAAGAAATAATTATTTTAGTCTTTTGTCTTTGTTAAATATGGGTTGGCGGTCCACCGCAATCTTCCTTAAAGTGGACCTTTCACAGGCATGGACATTATCATCTGACTAGCGGGTTGTATAGGGCATACTGATGGCGTGTTACAACGCTTACTAGTTTCTCTATGCACTGCTCTGTTCGCCCACTATATTGTATATTTGGCATTCCAGCACCTTCCGGCAATGCTAGATCCAGAGAGCTCCACTAGGCTGTCAGGTTCTCCAACCCTTCTCCAACCCTTTCTGCCTGTGTTTGTTTTCCTGGGAGTAGCAGTGATGTCTACCACACACCACTTCACTGCTGCAGCCAATAAATGGCCTCAGCCATCATGTGCTATATAATTCTGAGGCCAGTGACTGGCTGCATAGTAATGTGGTGTATGTGGAACTGTCCGATTAAAGCCAGGAAGATGACATCAGCATTGCAAAACCGCAGCCGTTACTGGAAGCAGCAAGGTGGAAAAGGGGTGAGTATGACTTATTTTGTTATGTTAGCACATTTACTGTTGCCCCACGAGTTTTGATGCAACTTTGATGTCCCCTTTAAAGCTCTGGTGGTCAGTGCTAGAGAAGTAATTTTTAAATCTTTGGTAGCCTAGGGCAGTGCCTCCCTTGGTAGTCTAAGGCAAAAAGGGATACATAATATATCCTCTGCTGCTAAAGAGGGTTAAAGGTGTTGTCCCACAAAAAATGTGAATACTTTTGTAATTGCATGTAATAAAAATTTTTGTATAGTCACAAAGTTATTAAATAAAATATATTTGTATAGCGCCACCTGCTGTTTGTTCTTTTCTTTCTTTCTCTGTCCACCTTGCTGAGGTGGTTGCACATACTCACTCACTTCTATGCTTCAATTGCCAGCAGCTGTATCTACTGTTAGAAGCTGTGATAGTTACAGGGAGAGAGCTGCAGCAGAAAAGCCCCCCCCCCCCCCCCTCTGAGTTTTGATAGGAAATTAGCTGCAGCAGAAAAGAGATTCATCCTGAACCGCCAGCCTAAAATAAATATAGCAGAATAACTGGAGCAATTAATTGGGAGATCTCTGAATGCATGTGAAAGATTTTGTCATGTGTTTCATAATGGCCGATTTGTTTTTCCATTAATCATGGGATAACCCCTTTAATGCCTGGTGGTTTACTCTCCTCCCTACGCTTCAACAGTGTGGTCTATATCTAGTTGTGGTAACAGTCTCCAAAAAGGTCTTTTCCATGAGATGTTCTTGTTAAAAATGCTTACAGAACATGCATGTACAGTATAAGCATTTTTTATGCAATTTGGATGCATATTTTTATGATGTGTTTTTTATGCCATGTGTGACATTTTTTCATTATTTTCACAAAACATTTTCACATTAGGAATCAATCCAGCCCATTTAACCCTAGAATTACATGCTCCCTTCATCCTCTGTATTTTTTTTATATTAGGCATCATCACATTTTTTCTAAAAAGTGGTAATAACTTTTACTAAGCACAAACCGTTAGTTCGGTGATATATGTAGCGGTGTGTACATACAGTCATGTGAAAAAATTAGGACACCCTTTGAAAGCATGTGGTTTTTTGTAACATTTTTAATAAAAGGTTATTTCATCTCCGTTTCAACAATACAGAGAGATTAAAGTAATCCAACTAAACAAAGAAAACTGAAGAAAAGTCTTTTCAAGATCTTCTGTAAATGTCATTCTACAAAAATGCCTATTCTAACTGAGGAAAAAGATAGGACACCCTTGCCCCTAATAGCGAGTGTTACCTCCTTTGGCTGAAATAACTGCAGTGAGACGGTTCTTGTAGCCATCTACCAGTCTTCGACATCGGTCTGAGGAAGTTTTACCCCACTCCTCAATGCAGAACTTTTTCAGCTGTGAGATGTTTGAGGGGTTTCTTGCACGTACAGCCCTTTTCAAGTCACCCCACAGCATCTCAATGGGATTCAAATCTGGACTTTGACTTGGCCATTCCAGGACTCTCCATTTCTTCTTTTTCAGCCAATCTTTGGTTGATTTACTAGTATGTTTTGGGTCATTGTCATGTTGCATGGTCCAGTTCCGCTTCAGCTTTAATTTTCTAACTGATGGTCTCACATGTTCTTCAAGCACCTTCTGATACACAGTAGAATTCATCGTGGATTCTATGATGGTGAGCTGACCAGGTCCTGCTGCAGCAAAGCAGCCCCAAACCATGACACTTCCACCTCCATGCTTCACAGTTGGTATGAGGTTCTTTTCTTGGAATGCTGTGTTTGGTTTACGCCAAACATGTCCTCTGCTGTTGTGTCCAAATAATTCAATTTTGGACTCATCTGTCCAAAGAACATTATTCCAGAAGTCCTGGTCTTTGTCAACTTTATCTCTGGCAAATGTCAGTCTGGCCTCGATGTTTCTCTTGGAAAGCAAAGGTTTCCTCCTTGCACACCTCCCATGCAAGTTAAACTTGTACAGTCTCTTTCTGATTGTAGAGGCATGTACTTCTACATCAACAGTAGCCAGAGCCTGCTGTAGTTCTCGAGATGACACTTTAGGGTTTTTGGAGACCTCTTTTAGCATCTTGCGGTCTGCTCTTGGGGTGAACTTGCTGGGGCGACCAGTCCTGGGCATGTTGGCAGTTGTTTTGAAAGCCCTCCACTTGTAGACTATCTTCCGGACAGTGGAATGGCTGATTTCAAAATCTTTTGAGATCTTTTTAAATCCCTTCCCAGACTCATAGGCTGCTACAATCTTTTTTCTGAAGTCCTCTGACAGCTCTTTTGCTCTCACCATGGTGCTCACTCTCACTTCAACAGTCAGGAGCACACCAAACTAAATGTCTGAGGTTTAAATAGGGCAAGCCTCATTCAACATGCAGAGTAACGATCTACTAATTATGTGCACCTGGTGTGATATACCTGTGTGAGATCTGAGCCAATTTAAGAGGGAATACATGTGAGGGTGTCCTATCTTTTTCCTCAGTTAGAATAGGCATTTTTGTAGAATGACATTTACAGAAGATCTTGAAAAGACTTTTCTTCAGTTTTCTTTGTTTAGTTGGATTACTTTAATCTCTCTGTATTGTTGAAACGGAGATGAAATAACCTTTTATTAAAAATGTTACAAAAAAACACATGCTTTCAAAGGGTGTCCTAATTTTTTCACATGACTGTATGTACATTCTTATAATTTGTTTTCTGCTTTACTGTGTAGAAAGTTAGGAGATTGTGACTTTATCCTAATATTATATAATGTTAATTGAATAACTTGAAAAAATATTTTATGTGTATACAGTAATTTTAGTGTTTTTGTTTTTAAATTCCTTTTAAATTATATCTTTAATTTTCAGTTTTAAAAATTATTTTGGAACTGGTTGACATTATCTTCACTTTGTACGCACCTTTTAATTGTAGTTAGTTAAAAAGCACTGTGAGCTGATATGGTGGAAGCTGAGCCTCTGTGAGTTTTTTTTTTTTTTTTTTACTTTACTCACATTGGCAATTTCTCTCATTGGATGGCAACACACAGACAAATTAAATGCAATTGCAGTATGTTAAATAGCAAGGAAAAAGGGGGTCAGTCAGCACATCCCAATGCGCAGGAGCAAGTTGTATCGATCAGGTAGTGTAAGGGTTACGCCCGCTTCACAGACATTGACAGACCAAACTCCCCTTTTAATGCACCGCAAACAACCGCAAATAGTCCATTTGCCCAACAGCAAACTTCCCATTTGCACAAGGTTGGATACCAAGCTAGCCATGTCCCGTTGATGTCATTGAAGGTTTCTTCCTCCACCCAGCCACGTACAACACCAAGGGTCCCCAAAAGGTAAATTGAATTGATTTTTCAAATGGGGAGATGGTTAAAAAAACGCTGGCTCCCTCCCCTTTGTTTGAATCCACGCCACAGTCACTGTGTCTGCGCCGTGCAATTTACTGTCACACCCGATATGAGTGGTATTTTCTGTAGTACCATTCTCACCAGTTTAATCCCTGTTACGTAACGTCCCCAATCTGGGGTCCATTTATTCAATTGATTTTTCGAACGGGGAGATGGTTAAAAAAACGCTGGCTCCCTCCCCTTTGTTTGAATCCACGCCACGGTCACTGCGTCTGCGCCGTGCAATTTACTGTCACACCCGATATGAGTGGGATTTTCTGTATTACTATTCTCATCAGTTTAATCCCTGTTATGTCCCCTGTCCGGGGACGTGTGTCGAATTGATTAATCATTGTCGAATTAACGACATCCTGAAATAATTTTGTTCTGAGCTCTGTACTTGCTTTGCATTGGAATTGATGGGGATTTTTTAAATTGTCTGCATTATTTCTAATAAACTATTAAGAGACTTTATTATGATTTTTTTTATTTTATGTAAAAACCCATACAACTTAAAAAATAATAATAATGTTTTTTCTATGAAAAATTATCCAGCCGATCTCTTTTAGTCTGATCATAATGAAGCAACGGCCTTGTATGTGCCATTTTTTGTTTTGTTTTTGCAGCCACAATGCAGCACTAGAGGCCAGAAAAATTAGGCATGTGCACATGCCTGAAAAATTAGGTATTGTTGCAGCGGCCGGAAAAATTGATGTTTTCCAGGCAGAAAGGTGACTAAAACATTGCGGCTTGAACCCTAGTTGGTGGCAGAGAATTTACGAAAGTCATCCGGTATTCAGACATTAAATACAGCAGCGTGGGGACCATTTTGAGGCCAAGGCATGTCATCAGGCCTTTTGTTAGTCAAAGTATCCCCCACTGTCAGTCCCTTCGGTACCCATGCCTCATTCATCTTAATGAAGGTGAGGTAATCAACACTTTTTTGACCGAGACGACTTCTTTTGTCAGTGACAATGCCTCCTGCTGCACTGAAGGTCCTTTCTGACAGGACACTTGAAGCGGGGCAGGCCAGAAGTTCTATCGCAAACTGGGATAGTTCAGGCCACAGGTCAAGCCTGCACACCCAGTAGTCAAGGGGTTCATCTCTCCTCAGAGTGTCGATATCTGCAGTTAAGGCGAGGTACTCTGCTACCTGTCGGTCGAGTCGTTCCCTAAGGCTGGATCCCGAAGGGCTGTTGCGATGTGTAGGACTGAAAAAGCTCTGCATGTCCTCCATCAACAATACATCTGTAAAGCGTCCTGTCCTTGCCGCCGTGGTCGTGGTAGGAGGAGGATTACTTTCCCCTCTTCCCCTGTTAGATTCCCGTTGTGCTGTGACATCCCCCTTATAAGCTGTGTAAAGCATATTTTTTTGTTTGGTTTTGAACTGCTGCATCCTTTCTGACTTCTGGTAATTTGGTAACATTTCCACCACTTTCTGCTTATACCGGTGTTCTAGTAGCGTGGCCACTCAGTACAGGTCATTCTCCTTCATCCTTTTTATACGAGGGTCCCTCAACAGACATGACAGCATGAAAGACCCCATTTGCACAAGGTTGGATGCCGAGCTACTCATTTCCCGTTCCTCCTCCTCACTGATGTCATTGACGGTCTGTTCTTCCCCCCAGCCACGTACAAGACCACGGGTCCCAGATAGGTGACAACAATGAGCACCCTGGGATGCCTGCTGTGGTTGGTCTTCCTCCTCCTCAAAGCCACATTCCTCCGCTGACTCCTCTTCCTCATACTCCTCTTGCAGTGTTGCCGCAGGTCCGGCAAGCGATGATGACAAGGCTGTTTCTGGTGGTAATGGTGACCACAACTCTTCCTCTTCCTCTTCACACTCATCTACAGCCTGATCCAGCTCTCTTCGCAGGGCACGCTCCAGGAAGAAAACAAATGGGATGAGGTCGCTGATGGTGCCTTCGGTGCGACTGACTAGGTTTGTCACCTCCTCAAAAGGACGCATGAGCCTACAGGCATTGCGCATTAGCGTCCAGTAACGTGGCAAAAAAATTCCCAGCTCCGCAGAGGCTGTCCTAGCACACCGGTCATACAAATACTCGTTGACGGCTTTTCCTTGTTGGAGCAGGCGGTCGAACATTAGGAGTGTTGAATTCCAACGTGTCGGGCTGTCGCAAATCAAGCGCCTCACTGGCATGTTGTTTCGGCGCTGAATGTCTGAAAAATGCACCCTGGCCGTGTAGGAACGCCAGAAATGGCCACACACCTTTCTGGCCTGCTTGAGGATGTCCTGTAAGCCTGGGTACTTAGACACAAAGCGTTGTACGATGAGATTCAACACATGTGCCATGCACGGCACATGTGACAACTTTCCCAAATTCAATGCCGCCAACAAATTGCTTCCATTGTCACACACCACTTTGCCGATCTCCAGTTGGTGCGGGGTCAGCCACTGATCCACCTGTGCGTTCAGAGCGGACAGGAGTGCTGGTCCGGTGTGGCTCTCTGCTTTCAGGCAAGTCAACCCCAAGACAGCGTGACACTGTCGTATCCGGGATGTGTAATAGCCCCTGTGGAGCTGGGGGGGTTCAGTTGATGTGCAGCCAGACGCCACAGCAGAAGAGGAGTCAGCCGAGGAGGTTATGGAAGAGGGTGGAGTAGGAGGAGTAGAGGAGGTGGCAGTAGGCCTGCCTGCAAGTCATGGCGGTGTCACCAACTCCGCTGCAGAGCCACGCATTCCATGCTTGGCAGCCGTCAACAGGTGACCCAATGCGCAGTGTAGGTGATATACCTGCCCTGACCGTGCTTTGAAGACCAGGTATCAGTGGTCAGATGGACCCTTGCTCCAACACTGTATGCCAGAGATGCCATGACTTCCTTTTCAATCACTGAGTAGAGGTTTGGGATTGCCTTATTAGAAAAAAAATTTGTCCGGGTACCTTCCACTGTGGTGTCCCAATAACGACAATTTTTTTGAAGGCCTCAGACTCCACCAGCTGGTATGGTAAAAGCTGGCGGGCTAAGAGTTCCGTCAAGCCAGCTGTCAGACGCCGGGCAAGGGGGTGACTCTGTGACATTGGCTTCTTATGCTCAAACATTTGCTTTACAGACACCTGACTGTGGGCAGATGAGATGGAACTGCTGAAGGTGAGAGGCGGAGTGGCGGGTGGTTGAGAGGGGGCAAGGAGGACAGCAGTGGTTGACGTGCCTGAAGATGCTGGACCGGGAGGAGGATGGTGGCTTTGAGCTTGTGTGCTGCTTCTACTCGTCATCATGTGTTGATCCCATAGGCATTTGTGATGTGCGATCATGTGCCTTCGCAAAGCAGTTGTACCTAGGTGGGTGTTGGATTTCCCACGACTCAGTTTCTTTTGGCACAGGTTGCGAATGGCATCGCTGTTGTCAGAGGCAGACACACAAAAAAAATGCCACACTGCTGAGCTTTGCAATGACGGCATTCTGGTGGTGGCAACAGCATGCGTTGATTGGCGTGCTGTCTGGCTGACCCCGGGTGCCGATACATGCTGTCTGACTGTGCCACTAGCTCCTTGCGACGACCTCCCTCTGCTTCCAACTCGTCTCCTCCTTCTCTCATTCTCCCCTTCTGAACTTTCCCCCTCTTCTTCTTCTCTTTGAGCAGGCACCCACGTGGCATCCACGGACACATCGTCATCATCAACCACTTCACTTGTATCTGACACCTCAGCAAAGGAAGCAGCAGCGGTTACATCATCATCATCATCATCACACTGTATGTCCATGTGTGTAATGCTGCCTGACTGACACATATCCCTGTTATCTGCATCCCCTGGCAATAATGGTTGTGCATCACTAATTTCATACAACTGATGTGTAAATAACTCTTCTGAGGGATCAAGTGAAGCGGCTGTGGTGGCTGTGGTGGTAGTGGTGGTGGTGGCGGCGGGCAGGAGAGTGGTAACTTGAGAGCAGGTGACCAAAGCTGAGCTGGAGAAGGATGGTGCGTCAAGGTTCTTAGCGGAAGCTGTTGAAGATTGGGTGTCCTGTGTAAGCCAGTCAACTATTTTCTCCGAATTGTTTGGGTTCAGGGTACGTGAACACTGGGCATTATTCCAGGGCCAGTGGAAATCACAGCACCACGACCACGACGGCCCCTGTGGGGTGGCCTGCCTCTGCCTGTCCTTTTTTTTTTATGTGAAGTGGTACTGTGCGTGTAAGGTACTGTGCCAACCTATATAAGTGGTGGGCAGTGGGCACAGTACAGTCTGTGTGGGCCTGACACACACAGGCTTGCAAATGTCATTATATCACAGAAAATTTTTAAATATAATTTTTTTTTATCTGCAAGGTATTTGAGTGAATGACACCCTGTAACGGTATGGGTGGAGGCCTAGCAACTATACAGTATGTGTGGGCCTGACACACATGGGCTTGCAAATGTGATTATATCACAGAAACATTTTAAATATAATTTTTTTTTATCTGCAAGGTATTTGAGTGAATGACACCCTGTAATGGAGTGCAGGCCTAGCCACTAGCCAGTATACAGTCTGTGTGGGCCTGACACACACGGGCTTGCAAATGTGATTGTGTCACAGAAAAATATTAAATATAATTTTTTTTTATCTGCAAGGTATTTGAGTGAATGACACCCTGTAACGGAGTGCAGGCCTAGCCACTAGCCAGTATACAGTCTGTGTGGGCCTGACACACACGGGCTTGCAAATGTGATTGTGTCACAGAAAAATATTAAATATAATTTTTTTTTATCTGCAAGGTATTTTCTGTCACACCCTGTATGAATGGTGTGCAGTGCACACAGTGCTGTCTGTGACTGAGCCTGCAGCCTCTCACACATGGACAGCCAGGCAACTGCAACATATATATATATTTATATAATAAAAAATAAAAAAAAGCACACTGATGTACCAGCCCTGAAAAGGGCTTTTTGGGGTGCTGTCAGGACGCTGTCCTTACAGCAGATGAGTCTGTGCACACAGAACAATGCTCTAGCTAACGCTTTCCCTATTTAATCAGCAGCAGCAACACTCTCCCTCCTCTCACTGTGAATGCAGCTTCCGAATGAATCTAAAATGGATGCTGTCCAGGAGGTGGGAGGGTCTGGGAGGGAGGGTCTGCTGCTGATTGGCTGAAATGTGTCTGCTGACTGTGAGGTTCAGGGTCAAAGTTTACTCAATGATGATGTATAGGGGGCGGACCGAACATCGCATATGTTCGCCCGCAGCGGCGAATACGAACAAGCTATGTTCGCCGGGAACTATTCGCCGGCGAATAGTTCGGGACATCACTATATGTAAACTGCAAGGTAGTGCAATTCACATAGTACTCACTATGAAACGCACGTACTAGCAGGCACTGCAGGCTGGCCGGTCACTCACTTCCTCACGTGCCCGCTCCGCCTACCTCATTAATAAAGTGGATGGAGCATGCAAGTGAGGAAGTGAGTGACTGGCCAGACTGCCTGCTAGTACGGACGTTTCATTGTGAGTACTATGTGGATTGCCGGAGTGCCGATCCGGGCTGTTTAACACTTTACATGCCACGGGCAATGGTGCCTGCCGCATGTAAAGTGCTGAAAGAGGGAGCGGACTCCCTCTGTCTTCCATCGGTACCCCGAAAATGCTATCGCGGATTGCTGGTGTGTGTGAAGGCTTGCTGGGGTCTCATTAAGGCCCCAGCCCAGCCTTGAGTAATTTCCAGCAGGCTGCGCCTTTCTGGTGCAGCCTGCTGGTCAATGTCAGAAAAGCATTGCCATTAAAAGGCAATGCACTATATCGACAGTGCATTGCATTTTAAAATCAATCAAAATACTGTCTGTTATAGTCTCCTTGTGGGACTATTAAGTGGTAAAAAAAAAGAAAGGAAAAAAAAAGCACATTCATTAACCCCTTCACGACTGCCATATATACGTGCTAATTACACATGCCCGTGCAGCTAGCATGTATATAAACGTCATGGCAAAGTGCTTGAATTAAAGCTTCTGCCCCTGCACTGCTGCTGTCACGGACAGTGTACAGTCAGTAATGCTGGCAAGGGACCAATCAAAGTGGTCCCTTGCCGGCGATCTATCCGATTGGTTAGTCTGTGCAGACTAACCAATCAGATTGCGGCAGTGTTAAAACGCAGATCTGCAGATCAGAGCCTGAAATTGGGTACCATATCCTCCGTGCCTCCAATCTGTGAGCCCAATCTGTGAGCCCCCTGCCCGATCTGTGCCCCCTTCTGTGCACCTTGCCTCCAACTTTGCCGGTCGTGCACTGTGTATGTGCCGGCCGGCCTGCCCCCATCCATGGCCTCTGCGACTGACCCCATCCATGTCCCCTGCCCATCTGTGTCCCCTCATCTGTGCCCCCTTATGCGGTCCCCCATCTGTATCTGATGACGGCGGCTCTGTTCCTGAGCAGCAAGTGTCAGCTGTATGCTGATACAGATGCCGCTGTCAGTGGCATCCAAGGGATTAACAGACGGAGGGGGCTCCCTCTCTCAACCATCGGGCTGCCGTGCTGCGATGGCAGCGGCCTGGTGGGTGCCATGGCAACCGGACACCTTGCAAAGGTGTCCAGTGTTGCCATCTATCAGTGTATAACTGATAGCATTATACTTTGCAATGCAAGAGCATTGCAAAGTATAGCACAGCCATCAACCCCACTGGATCTTAAAGATCCAAGTGGGACTTGATAAAAAAGGGTGACAATAAAAAAAGTAAAATAAAATGTAAATTTAAAAATAAAATAAATTGCCTTTTCCTATATCCGCTCATTTATAAGAGATTAAAAAAATGAAAATAAACTATACATATTAGGTATCACCAAATCCGTAACGACCGGCTATACAAATATATCACATGATCTACCCTGTTCGATAAACACCATAAAAATAAAAACTGTGTCAAAAAAAGCTATTTTTGACACCTTACATCACAAAAAGTGCAACACCGAGCGATCAAAAAGGCGTATGTATCACAAAATGGTAACAATAAAACCGTCACCTCATCCCACCATAAATTAGCCCCTACATAAGAAAATATCTTAAAAAATTTAAAAAATATAGCTCTTAGAACGTGGAGACACTAAAACATCATTTTTCTTGTTTCAAATATGCTATTATTGTGTTAAAGTGAAATAAATAAAAAAAAGTATACATATTAGGTATTGCCGCGTCTGAAACAACCAGCTCTATAAAAATATCACATGACCTAACCCCTCAGCTGAACACCGTAAAAAAATAATGCCAATATTTTGTCACCTTACACACAAAAATTGCAACACCAAGCAATCAAAAAGGTGTATGTCCCCCAAAATAGTACTTTAACCATCACCTCATCCTGCAACAAATGAGACCCTACCTAAGACGATTGGTCAAAAAATAAAAAAGCTATGGCTCTTAGACTATGGAGAAACTAAAACATGATTTTTTTTGTTTCAAAAATGCTATTATTGTGTAAAACTTAAATAAACAAATAAGAAAAAGTCTGCTCTATAAAAATTTCACATGACCTAACCCCTCAGGTAAGCGTTGTAAAAATAAATAAATAAAAACTGTTCCAAAACAACCAATTTTTTGGTCACTTTGTCCCATAAAGTGTAATAATGAATGATCAAAAAATCATATGTACCCAAATATGGTACCAATAAAAATGTCAACTCTTTTTGCAAAAAAAGAGCCCCTGCAGAAGACAATCGGCAGAAAAATAAAAAAAATAAGGTGTTCAGAAAATGGAGACACAAAAACATAATTTTTTCCCCAAAAGTGCTTTATTATGTAAAACTGAAACCAACAAACAAAGTAGACATATTCAATATCATTGCGTCCGTATCAGCTCTATAAAAATAGCACATGATCTACCCTGTCAGATGAATCTTGTAAAAAATAATAAATGAAAACACTGCCAAAACAGCTTTTTTTTTGTTACCTCGCCTCACAAAAAACATAATACAGAGCAATTAAAAATCATATGTATCCCAAAATAGTACCAATAAAACTGGCACCTTATCCCCTGGTTTCCAAAAACCATTTGGCGCTCCTTTTCTTCTGCGCCTTGCCGTGTCCCCTTACATCAGTTTACGACCACATGTTGGGTGTTTCTGTAAACCGCAGAATCAGGGTAATAAAAATTCAGTTTTGTTTGGCTGTTAACCCTTGATGTGTTAAAGAAAAAATTGATTAAAATGGAAAATCTGCAAAAAAAGTGAAATTTTGAAATTTCATCTCCATTTTCCTTTAATTTAATTCTTTTGGAACACCTAAAGGGTTAACAAAGTTAGTAAAATCAGTTTTGAGTAACTTGAGTGGTGTAGTTTCTGAAATGGGGTCATTTATGGGAGGTTTCCACTATGTAAGCCCCATAAACTGACTTCAGACCTGAACTGGTCTAAACTTCTAAGCCTTCTAACATCCTAAAAAAATAAAATTACATTTACAAAATTATGCCAACATAAAGTAGACATATGGGGAATGTTAAGTAATATTTTAGGAGGTATCACTTCCTGTTTTAAAATCAGAAATATTTTTTTTTTGGAAAATTGTGAATTATTAAACATTTTTGGTAAATTTTGTATTTTTTCATAAATAAAGGTGAAATATATTGACTCAAATTTATGACAATCATGAAGTACAATGTGTCACGAGAAAACAATCTCAGAGTGGTTGGGATAAGTAAAAGCGTTCCAAAGTTATTACCACATAAAGTGACACATGTCAGATTTGCAAAATTAGACGTGGTCACGGGGTATCAATGACCCTTGGTCATGAAAGGGTTAAATAAAAAAATCCATAAAAACAATATACTTTTTTTACATTGAAAATACAGTTTCAACGCAGTGGCAGTATTGCTGTTTTTACATCTCCCTCCCAGAAAGAGTTATCAAAAGTTAATCAGAAAGTTATGTATACCCTAAAATGGCACCATTTAAAATCACAACTTTTCCCGCAAAAAAACAAGCTCTCATACAGATATATAGATGGAAAAATAAAATAGTTATAGTGCTTGGAACACAACAATAAAAAAAGGAAGAAAAACGCTTGGTCAGTAAGGCCAAAAGCAGACTGTCACTAAGGGGTTAATACAGAAATATTGGTCTACTGAGGAGTATGTACAGTCTATGCACTTGGTACTTGGTCAGGGCTCCATTTGCATTAATTGCTGCATCGTTGTGGCGTGGGATAGAGGTGATCAGCTTGTGGCACTGCTCAGGTGTTATGGAAGCCCAGGTTGCTTTGATAGTGGCCTTCAGCTAGTCTATATTATTAGATTCGGTGCCTCTCATCTTCATCTTGACAATACCCTACAGATTCTCTTATCTATGATATTCTAATTTATTGAGATGCAAATGTAAGATATGATAGACTATGGCTACTTTAACACTAGCGTTTTTGCTGGATCCGGCAGGGTTAGGGGAGGAAGAGACCGCAGGGCAGGGTTCAAATACAGTACAGCAGACGAGGAGGCTGAGGCAGATACCGGCTTTATTAAATAACAAAATATAAAGTCCGGAAAATCAGTTTAACAGTTTTGTGCCAAAGCACCAGGGGCGCAATCGACAAATGACAGGAACAATGTTAACATGTTTACACTACTTTACAGGAAGGGTAACTGATCCGTGATATATTAAATGCGCTGCAACCAGTAAACACACAAAAATACAGGCTAGGCTCCTCTGATATTTTCCTGTCTGAACCCTGCTACTCAGGGCACTTTGCTACAATTCTCTGACTAAAGTATCCTGTTTACCTGAGAACCCGATTTCTGGACTGCGGATACCCGGCAGGTGTACTGACACCAGCGTACCAGATGGCCCTTAATAGGGACAGAGTGTCACTTTTTACTCCTCAAAAGGATGCTCCCACGGCTGATGGATCAAAAGAAAACAGAGAGATCCGCCTTATCAGCACGTACAATGGTTGTTCCTCTGCAATTAGAGATATCATCTCTAAACATTGGCATGTATTGCGGATGGACCCAGACATTTGTAAGGTCATAAAGGGGCACCCCAGCATCACCTACAGGCGAGGCAGGAGTGTCCGTGACCTGGTGGTGCATAGCCACTATATACCAGCGGCCCCCAAAAAAACATGGCTTGAAAGAGGCATCAGTGGCAACTTCAGATGTGGAGGATGCATGGCGTGCCCCTTTATGACCAAGGCAAAAACATTCAGGAGTAATAACACCGGTAAAACCTACACAGTAAATGATTTTATTAATTGTAGAACTATGGGAGTAGTCTACAAGATTACATGCGTCTGTGGAAAAGAATATGTCGGAAAGACAATCAGAGAATTAAGGAGGAGAATAGGAGAACATGTGGGTGATATAAAAAATGGCAGAGACACACCAATGTCATGACATGTGAACACTGAACATTATGAGAGGCCTGATTGTCTCTCCTTTATGGGGATTGAAAGAATCAAGCCAGGAATGAGACGGGGGGACATTGACAGGAGGATCCTTCAATGTGAAGCGAAGTGGATCTTCTACCTCAAGATGGTCCATCCCGCTGGCTTGAATGAGCAACAGAAATACAGCTGCTTTATATGACCCCTGTCAACTTCAAACGTACTGGAGTACGATATCACCATTCATAAGTTCATTGAATAGTAGCCCATCTACCTATCTAAACGTCCCTTGAATTCCGACATGCTCATTCATTTATATGAGCATGCAAAGTTTGATGGATGATTTAGACAGAGAACAAATAGTAAGCATTGACCTGGCACTGCTACAAATAGCGATGACAAATCGTATTGCAGTATCCCCTTGGCTATGCCGGTTGTTACTATGCAGTGTGTATTTGTATGTGTTTGGCCATCCTGTCAAATTAAATCCAATTTGCGATTCAGCATTTACCAAATAGCAGGCAAGTTATCATTTGCTGCATCTTCGGGCCGTGCGGTTGTGAGCTTGAATGTTGCCATGCAACTGGTGACGCTCAGACGCAGGTCAGTACCTCACTTCCGGTTAGCCCGCACCATGTGATTCCAGCTTCCGGTCTGGTGGAACGCACGCGGGCAGCGTGCGTTTCACAGGCATTGACAAGCGCTCTGGCCGCTACGGACAGGTGAGGCAGGTAATCAGGGGGGCGTACACCCACTGGGAAGTGGGGTAATATAAGGAGGTGGACAACAATTACCAATTGCTCACCCAAATTACCACTGTTTGAGGTGAGACACAACCTGACATGGGACACTTCCCATGATATGGTATGGATAAGATTTACCCACTATCCAGAGTGAAAGCACAAGGCTAAAACGATCCTCATCTTTCAGTAAGTAACCTGAGTTCCCACTAAACTGATTAAGATTTGGCACTCAGTAATATATGTGACCTATACTTAGTGTATGTTTGTAACTTTGTTTTTAGTTATCCCTGAATACTTTTGTGAAGTCCCCTGATGATGTCTGACAAGCAAGACTGAAACATGACATGTAGGGCTTTGTAATTAGGGTTAAGTGCAGTACTAGGCCCATATTGAGGGAAAAGTTCGGTATGGGGTCGCTCCTGTCGGGGCGGGTGCTCTGTGTGTGTTAGGCAGGTGTCCAGAACAGCCCCTAGCTCTCCTATAGGTAGGAAAGCCATAATAGGGCATACTAGGAGTAATAACACTGCCACTAGACACAAGCACCTTGGTCACTTCGGTTCCGGTTATCACCAACTATCAGGACCTCCCTCCACAGGCTGTGGAACCCATAGGCCGCTATACCCTTTGACCAGAAAACAATCAGAGTGAAGTGCGTATAAAATTTTCTTGTAGTTCTGAAAAATTCACCCCATATGCTTTTAGCAGAAATAACTGCAACAGTGCAGTTCTTATATATTTCTCTTTTTTTTACTGCAATACGCCCCTATACGCTTTCACAAGAAATAACTGCAACAGTGCATTGTGTTTATATTTTTCTTTGTTTATTGCAATATGCCCCTATATGCTTTAAACAGAAATAATTGCAACAGTGCAGTGCGTATATATTTATCTTTTTTTAATGAAGTATGCCCCTATACGCTTTTAACAGAAATAACTGCAGAAGTAAAATGCGTATATATTTTTCTTGTTGGACTGAAATACGCCCCTTTATGCTTTCACCAGAAATAACTGCAACAGTGCAGTGCATATATATTTTTCTTTTTTTACTGTAATACGCCCCTATATACTTTAAAAAGAATAAATTGTCATGGAACCATGAACCAGACGTACAACAAGAGATAAGTGGAAAATAAGAAGGTTTTATTGAAGAGCAAGCCGTAAGCAAAGTCCAAACGGATGGCTAAACCGAAGCAGGGTCTTGCGGAGACAGAGGTCAGGAACCAGAAGGGTAGTCAGACGAAGCCAGGATCAGGAACCAACGGGGTAGTCAGACGAAGCCGGAATCAGGAACCAACGGGGTAGTCAGACGAGGCCAGGATCAGGAACCAGAAGCAGCAGCAGTCTTGGAAGCATGTGAACACAGGAGGACCAAGCAAGGAACTGAAGCCACAGACCTCCTATATATATGAGCTAGGCATCCAGCTCCTCCCAGTGGGAAGGAGGAGCCGCAGGGTGGGAGGCTACAAGAAAACCCAGAAACCAAGATGGCCGCCAGCACATGTCAAACGAAGGGAACAGCAAGGAGGTAAGACCATGACAGTACCTCCCCCTCAAGGGCCCCTCCTCCGCGGAGTAAGGAACGGTTTCTGAGGGAAGCGTGCGTGGAAGGCTCGGAGCAAGACAGGAGCATGGACATCTGCGGAGGGAACCCAGGAACGCTCCTCTGGACCATAACCACGCCAATGGACCAAAAACTGCACCCGGCCGCGGACCAGGCGTGAGTCCAGGATATTGCTCACCTCATACTCCTCACGATTGCCCACTTGGACCGGACGAGGCCGAGGAATCGAGGAAGTGAAACGATTACACACCAGTGGCTTCAACAGGGAGACATGAAACACGTTGGAGATCCGCATGCCAGGAGGAAGCGCAAGGGCATAGGCTACCGGGTTTACCCTGCGAAGCACTCGGAAGGGACCAACAAAGCGAGGGGCCAGCTTGGGAGTGGGCACTCGAAGGTTGAGGTTGCGGGTGGACAACCATACGCGGTCTCCGACCTGGTAGGAAGGAGCGGGTGCTCGTCTGCGATCAGCCTGGAGTTTCTGGCGCTGCGCAGAGACCTCAAGGGACCTCTGGATCTGTACCCAAGAAGCACGTAGGACGGAAAGGTGATCCTCCACAGCCGGAATATCCTGGGGAGAGAATACCTCCGGTAACACGGCAGGTTGGAACCCATAATTGGCCATGAAGGGAGACGTCCCAGAGGAAGAGTTCACCGCCGTGTTCCTGGCAAACTCAGCCCAAGGCAGGAGGTCAACCCAATTGTCTTGGTGATCGGAGACATAGCAACGAAGGAATTGCTCCAAGGCCTGATTGGATCGTTCTGCGGCCCCATTGGACTGAGGGTGGTAGGCCGAGGAGAAAGAGAGATGAATCCCCAACTGGAAGCAAAAGGCGCGCCAGAACCTGGACACAAACTGACTCCCCCGATCCGACACAATCTCCTTGGGCAAACCGTGCAACCGGAAGACCTCCCTGGCAAAAATCAAGGCCAACTCTTGTGCAGAGGGTAACTTCTTGAGAGGAACACAGTGGCACATTTTGGAAAACCGATCCACTATCATGAGAATGACCGTATGGCCTCGGGATGCAGGGAGGTCCACAATGAAATCCATCCCCAGGTGTGACCATGGACGCTCCCCGGTGGCTATGGGTTGCAAAAGTCCCAACGGAAGGTGCCGAGGGGACTTACTCTGGGCACAAACGGAGCATGCCGCTACATATGCGGCGATGTCGGAACGTAGGGAAGGCCACCAGAACAGACGTGAAACAGCCCAGGACAGCTGATTCTTTCCAGGATGCCCCGCGGCCTTGGAGTTATGGTAGGTTCGCAACAACCGAGTGCGCAACTCCTCAGGCACAAAACACCTGCCGTTGGGTCTCCCAGAGGGAGCACCAGATTGAGCCGCCAAAATCTGCTCACCCAGGGGAGAGGTCAGGCTGGTGCGAATGGCGGCCAGGATCTGATTCGGAGGTATGACCGAAGTCGGAATCGACTCCTCCCCGGACAGCTCGGAGTACTGCTGTGATAAGGCATCCGCTCTGATGTTCTTGGAACCGGGTAGGTAGGAGACCACGTAATTAAAACGTGACAAGAACAGAGCCCATCTGGCCTGACGTGGTGTCAATCTCTTGGCCTCAGAGAGGTAGGTCAGATTCTTGTGGTCCGTCAGGATGAGAACCGGAACCACCGAGCCCTCGAGCAAGTGCCTCCATTCTTTAAGGGCCTGCACGATGGCCAATAACTCCCTGTCACCAATCTGATAGTTGCACTCCGCGGAAGACAGTTTCCGGGAGTAAAACCCACAAGGAAGCAGAGGACCCTCCGGTGTTCTACGCTGAGACAGGAGGGCGCCTACTCCCGTCTCAGACGCGTCCACCTCAAGGACAAACGGCAACCCAGGGTTGGGATGCGACAGAATCGGAGCCGACACAAAGGCGGACTTTAGAGCCTCAAAAGCTCGGATGGCCTCGGGCGGCCAGACCTGGGGATTGCTGCCCTTCCTGGTCAGATCCGTGAGAGGCTTGGCTAGCATGGAAAAGTCCCTGATGAACTTCCGATAATAATTGGCGAAGCCCAAAAAGCGCTGCAGGGCACGAAGACCACTGGGCTGGGGCCACTGTAAGACAGCCGAAACCTTCTCAGGATCCATGGAGAACCCCTCAGCGGAAATGATGTAACCTAAGAAGGTTACCTGGGATCGGTGAAATTCGCATTTCTCAAGCTTACCGAACAGCTTGTTCTCTCGTAACCGTTGCAACACTCGTCTGACATCCAGAACGTGGGCCTCCATGGATTCAGAATATACCAAGATGTCATCCAAATAGACCACCACACACTGCTGCAACAGGTCACGGAAAACATCGTTGATGAATTCCTGGAAGACTGCGGGCGCATTGCACAACCCAAAGGGCATAACCAAGGATTCATAATGACCGGTCCTGGTGTTAAACGCGGTCTTCCACTCATCGTCCGCCTTGATCCTTACCAGGTTATATGCCGCCCTCAGGTCGAGTTTGGTAAAGACCGTGGCCCCTTTGAGGCGATCGAACAGCTCGGAAATCAAGGGTATCGGGTAAGCGTTCTTTATCGTGATGCGATTGAGACCCCTGTAATCGATGCAAGGCCTCAATTCACCGCCCTTCTTTTTCACAAAGAAAAATCCAGCCCCTGCCGGGGACGAGGATTTGCGAATGTGTCCGCGTGAAAGCGCCTCCCTCACGTACTCCTCCATGGCCTCATTCTCCGCTACCGACAGTGGATAGACTTTGCCACGAGGAGGAACGGCACCAGATTGTAACTCTATGGCACAATCGTATGGGCGGTGAGGAGGTAGGGCAACCGCACTCACCTTATCGAATACATCCCGGTACTCCTCGTATTCAGGAGGCAACAGAGAGTCCGAGGAAGTACTCAGCAACTTGACAGGCCCATGGATGCAACTAGCCCCACACTGCGGTGACCACGAGAGGATCTCGGCCGATTTCCAATCGAAAGTCGGATTATGCTTCTGGAGCCAGGGGTACCCCAAGACCACCGAGTAGTGTGGAGACGAAATAACCTGGAGACAGACCGACTCTCTGTGAACGGCACCAATGGCCATCCCCACTGGAAGGGTCTCATGAGTCACGTGTGGCGGCAGAAGGGGTCTGCCGTCTATCGCCTCAAGAGCCAGTGGGGAACCTCGAGGCTGCAGAGGAATGGAATTGGCGGCAGCGAACACACTATCAATGAACAAACCACCAGCACCAGAGTCCACCAACGCCTGGGTCGTCACCGAGCCCCCGACCCAGGAGAGGACAACAGTAATCAGTGGTTTGTCAACACGGGAAACCGGGGACGAGGAGACTCCACCCAAGATCTGCCCCCGACAGGATCTCAGGTGCGAGCGTTTCCCGGACGGTTCGGGCATGCCAACCGAAAATGCCCACCGAGACCACAGTACATGCATCGGCCCTCGCGTCTCCGGAGTACCCTCTCCCCCTCGGACAGGCGAGCAAACCCCAGCTGCATGGGTTCACCCCCAGACAAGTCATCCCCAGGAGGCGTGGGAGGAGAGGGAGGCACGGGTGGGACAGCAAACGTAGGCGCCAATCTGTTAGAAGGCCTCCGCAGGCTCTCCTTAAAGGAAGGTCTCTCCCTGAGTCTGGTGTCAATCAAAATCAGGAAAGAAATAAGAGACTCGAGCTCCACTGGTAGGTCCTTAGCTGCAACCTCATCCTTCAAGGCATCCGAGAGACCATGAGAGAAAGCAGCGACCAGAGCCTCATTATTCCAGCCCACCTCTGCTGCCAGGGTACGAAACTCAATGGCGTATTCAGCTACGGATCGTGAACCCTGTCTGATGGACATAAGGAGCTTCGCAGCAGAGGCAGCACGAGCCGGCACATCAAATACCTTCCGAAGAGAAGCAACAAAACCGGAAAACTCGGCAACCACCGGATTGTTGTTCTCCCATAAAGGGCTGGCCCAGGCCAAGGCCTTGTCCGAGAGCAGCGAGATCAAGAAGCCCACCTTTGATCTCTCAGTAGGAAAGGCATGTGGCAGCAACTCGAAGTAAATGCCCACCTGGTTAAGGAAACCTCGGCACTGAGTTGGCTCTCCCCCAAAGCGCTGTGGAAGGGGGGCAGAACCGGTCATACCCTGAAACACCACAGGCGCAGCAACAGGTGTCAGGGTAGACTCTGGCGCAACAACCGGAGCGGCAGTAGGAGCGGGCCCAGGAGCGACAACCGACCCATCGGCAACGGAAGCTAAATGAGCCGTGCGTTCAAGCAGGGTTTGCAACGCCACAGCGAACCGACCCAACAGGTGATCCTGCTGATCAAGTCTGGCAACCAGTGTAGGTAGCGAGGGTGGCCCTGTACCGTCAGAATTCATGGCTTGGTCCTAATGTCATGGAACCATGAACCAGACGTACAACAAGAGATAAGTGGAAAATAAGAAGGTTTTATTGAAGAGCAAGCCGTAAGCAAAGTCCAAACGGATGGCTAAACCGAAGCAGGGTCTTGCGGAGACAGAGGTCAGGAACCAGAAGGGTAGTCAGACGAAGCCAGGATCAGGAACCAACGGGGTAGTCAGACGAAGCCGGAATCAGGAACCAACGGGGTAGTCAGACGAGGCCAGGATCAGGAACCAGAAGCAGCAGCAGTCTTGGAAGCATGTGAACACAGGAGGACCAAGCAAGGAACTGAAGCCACAGACCTCCTATATATATGAGCTAGGCATCCAGCTCCTCCCAGTGGGAAGGAGGAGCCGCAGGGTGGGAGGCTACAAGAAAACCCAGAAACCAAGATGGCCGCCAGCACATGTCAAACGAAGGGAACAGCAAGGAGGTAAGACCATGACATAAATGCAACAGTGCAGTGCGTATATATTTTTCTTGTTGGACTGAAATAGTCCACTATTGGCTTTGACTAGAAAACAATGAATGAGTAAAGTGCGTATATATTTTTCTTTTTTTACTGTATTACGCCCCTATACGCTTTAAACAGAAATAACTGCAACATTGCAGTGCGTATGTATTTTTCCTTATTTACTGTATTACGCTCTTATAAGCGTTAAAGAGAAATAACTGCAACAGTGAAGTTTGTATATAATTTTCTTTTAGTTCTGAAATACACCCCTATACACTTTCACCAGAAATAACTGTAACAGTGCAGTGCGTATATATTGTAGTTTTTTTTACTGTAATACACCCCTATATGCTTTAAACAGAAATAACTTCAACAGTGCAGTGCGTATATTTTTTTCTTGCTGAAATGAGATAGGCCACTATATGCTTTAACTAGAAAACAATCAAAAAGTGAAGTGCGTATATAATTTTCTTGTAGTTCTGAAATACACCCCTATATGCTTTAATACGCCCCTATACACTTTCACAAGAAATAACTGCAACAGTGCAGTGCGTATATATTTTTCTTTTTTTAATAAAGTACGCCCCTTTACGCTTTCAACAGAAATAACTGCAGAAGGGAAAAGCGTATATATTTATCTTTTTTTCCTATAATACGCTTTAAACATAAAGAACTGCAACAGTGCAGTGCGTATATATTTTTCTTGTTGAACTGAAATAGGCCACTATACGCTTTAAACAGAAATAACTGCAGCAGTGCAGTGCATATATATTTTTCTTGCAGTTCTGAAATATGCCCCTATACGCTTTCACCAGAAATAACTGCAACAGTGCGTATATATTTAAAAAAAATTATGAAATACGCCCCTTTATGCTTTCACCAGATATAACTGCAACAGTGCAGTGCATATATATTTTTCTTTTTTTTATGAAGTACGCCCCTTTACGCTTTCACCAGACATAACTGCAATAGTGCAGTGTGTATATATTTTAGTTTATTTTTACTGTAATATGCGCCTATACGGAAATCACTGAGGAGTTAAACCTACTTTAAAACATAACTTTTATAAAGGCATTATTTAAGATAAATCCCACAAGACAATACAATATATATATTTAGATAACTGCAAATAGGTATCTAGCAGGGTACATACAGTTGCAAGAAAAAGTATGTGAACCCTTTGGAATGATATGGATTTCTGCACAAATTGGTCATAAAATGTGATCTGATCTTCATCTATGTAACAACAATAGACAAACACAGTCTGCTTAAACTAATAACACACAAATAATTAAATGTTATCATGTTTTTATTGAACACACCATGTAAACATTCACAGTGCAGGTGGAAAAAGTATGTGAACCCCTAGACTAATGACATCTCCAAGAGCTAATTGGAGTGAGGTGTCAGCCAACTGGAGTCCAATCATTGAGATAAGATTGGAGGTGTTGGTTATAGCTGCCCTGCCCTATAAAAAACACACACCAGTTCTGGGTTTGCTTTCCACAAGAAACATTGCCTGATGTGAATGATGCCTCTCACAAAAGAGCTCTCAGAAGACCTACGATTAAGAATTGTTGACTTGCATAAAGCTGGAAAGGGTTATAAAAGTATCTCCAAAAGCCTTGCTGTTCATCTGTCCACGGTAAGAAAAATTGTCTATAAATGGAGAAAGTTCAGCACTGCTGCTACTCTCCCTAGGAGTGGATGTCCTGTAAAGATGACTGCAAGAGCACAGCGCAGACTGCTCAATGAGGTGAGGAAGAATCCTAGAGTGTCAGCTAAAGACTTACAAAAGTCTCTGGCATATGCTAACATCCCTGTTAGCGAATCTACGATACATAAAACACTAAACAAGAATAGATTTCATGGGAGGATACCACAGAGGAAGCCACTTCTGTCCAAAAAACCCATTGCTGCACGTTTACAGTTTGCACAAGAGCACCTGGATGTTTCACAGCAGTACTGGCAAAATATTCTGTGGACAGATGAAACCAAAGTTGAGTTGTTTGGAAGAAACACACAACACAATGTGTGGAGAAAAAGAGGCACAGCACACCAACATCAAAACCTTATCCCAACTGTGAAGTATGGTGGTGGGGGCATCATGGTTTGGGACTGCTTTGCTGCGTCAGGGCCTGGACGGATTGCTATCATCAAAGGAAAAATGAATTCCCAAGTTTATCAAGACATTTTGCAGGAGAACTTAAGGCCATCCGTCCACCAGCTGAAGCTCAACAGAAGATAAATGTTGCTACAGGACAACGACCCAAAGCATAGAAGTAAATCAACAGCAGAATGGCTTAAACAGAAGAAAATATGCCTTCTGGAGTGGCCCAGTCAGAGTCCTGACCTCAACCCGATTGAGATGCTGTGGCATGACCTGAAGAAAGCAATTCACACCAGACATCCCATGAATATTGCTGAACTGAAACAGTTCTGTAAAGAGGAATGATCAAGAATTGCTCCTGACCATTGTGCACGTCTGATCTGCAACTACAGGAAACGTTTGGTTGAAGTTATTGCTGCCAAAGGAGGTTCAACCAGTTATTAAATCCAAGGGTTCACATACTTTTACTACCTGCACTGTAAATGTTTACATGGTGTGTTCAATAAAAACATGGTAACATTTCATTCTTTGTGTGTTATTAGTTTAAGCAGACTGTGATTGTCTATTGTTGTGACTTAGATGAAGATCAGATCACATTTTATGACCAATTTGTGCAGAAATCCATATCATTTCAAAGGGTTCACATACTTTTTCTTGCAACTGTATATAGGGTGTGCAGTACCTAGGACAAATATATCACACTAATTCATGTATGACCACTCACAGTTCCTGATGTATGATATTCAGAAGTTCAGTGCTGGATCCAAAATCTGGATTCCAAAGTTCCTGGTCATCAAGGCTTTTGTTCAATTTGTGGACATAATCTTCCCACCTTATCTTGCAACTATAATCTTCCCACTGCCAGTGTTTCAATGGTTCAGGATGAAAAAGAGGGGATTAAAAAAAAATAGGGAGGTCTGGCCCTATAATGCTAAGGGTCCCTGCCTAAAAGTGGGGAGAACCCCCGCCTAACTATGGAGGTATCACCCCCTAGTGAGGCGACCCCACTTATCGATGGCTAAACCCTGGACAACTAACCCTACAAAATTTGCTCCCAAAGTGTAATCCCGACGCGTTTCTTTCTGTCACCAATTCGTTGGCAGAGTCATCAGGGGATGGTTGATGAAAACATGGCCTAATTGCCGAAAAGCTAGATAATAGTGCTGGTCTTTTCAGATGAATAAATTGCAGTCCAGGTATATACCAGGTACTGCTATCAATAAATACCCCATAGATAATGGATAACCACTCACCGGTGTGTGCTTTCTGCCATGTGTGTTCCGGCGTGCATTCCAAACGGAGCCGACTTCCACCTCACGAATGAGTGGTGGAACGCAAATGATGTAATTAAGAAGCGTCCCGGATGTGCGTCTGTATACTCATAAGATGATGGAACGCATAGCGTCATCACTGAGCGTCCTGGAAGTGCGACTGTGTAACAGGATGTAGGGTTCCATTGCGTGAACCGTATCTGGAACGCACATCCGGGCGCACATCTCATGCGCATGACGACGACAAGGAAGAGGAGGCACCTTTATCCCGGTGGAACGCACGTGAACCGCACATGTTTACATTTGTTATAAACCATTTATACCCCAAAGTAGGAGATATAGTTATGCATATAAATACATGATTAATGCTTATTTAAAGTGTGCGGTTCATCTTATTATTCATAAATGTTTATTTATGAATAATATCACCAGGGGCTATTATGGTGTATTCATGATTGTATGAAGACCAATATAAATACATATAAACGGGGGTGGGGGATTTAAAGGGGAAAGACCATTATGTATTTATTCACAATGGTCAATACAATGATACCCTAGATCACCCCAAGATACAATTTCTTATACATATTTTGGTTCGATATCAACTAATATTTCAAATGAGTCAATTCATAATACATACACAGAGAAACTTAGGTAAAGCTCCTATTAGGCAATGATGAACAGAGAAATCAAATGAAGGATCCAAAGGAAAGGATCTCATTGAGCCCCATTGGACTCACAGTTTTTAATCTGTGAGTCCACTCGGCCTCCTTCTGCAGAATCCTTCCATTTAGGTCCCTACCACGAGGTGACGGACGTACTACCTCCACCACACAAAAACTAATTGCCTTGTCATTGCCATCATGTAAAAAATGAACATGTCTGGCGATAGCTGTATCTTTTTTATTCCTTATGTCACCCAAATGGTCCCCAATCCTCCTTCTAAACTCTCTTTTGCTTTTACCCACGTACTGTAGTCCGCAGGTACAATTAATCAAATACACTACCCCTGAGGTTTTACAATTGGCGAAATCCCTTCTAGTATAGGTCTTATTGGTTGTGTAACTGGTAAAACTCTTAGTTTGATAGATGAAAGGACACGCTATACACGTGCCACAGCGAAAGGTGCCAAGGGTTTTTCTATCCAAACAAGTACCCGGTTTTGGGGTTGGAGTATAGTGTCTGTGAATAAACCTGTCTCCAAGCGATCTACCCCTTCTATATGTTATGGCTGGGTACATAGGAAGCATGTCTCTTATGTCAGGATCTAGACGAAGCATCCCCCAATACTTTTTTAAAATGTCTCTAACCTCCTTGTTACAATTATCAAACATTCCTATTATGCGAAAAGTTGGATCTATTTCCTTTTCTATTCTCTTTCCTTTTCCTGGGTTTAGTAGATTTACTCTGGTGGCATTTTCCGCTGACTTGAAAGCTCTGTGTAGTGGTTTGTCTGGATAGCCCCTCTCATTAAATCTGGTCTTTAAATCCCGTGCTTGCTTATAGAAATCATTCTTGGTACTGCAATTCCTCCGAATTCTTAGATATTGTCCTTTGGGTATGCCACACTTAAGATTATAAGGATGGTGACTTTCCCATCTCAGAAAACTATTAGTAGCCGTAGGTTTTCTATAAGTTTTAGTACTTATATTACCATTATTCAGAGAAATGTACAAATCCAAGAAAACCAGACCCTTTTCGCTAATTTCCGATGTGAAATGCATTCCGATTTGATTTTTATTTAAATCTGTCAGAAAATCCGAGAACAGCCCCCTGGGGCCGCTCCACAATATCAAGATGTCATCAATATAGCGGCCCCAGAAGGCTATCCTGGGTGTCCAGACACTATCCTCGGTGAATACCACCGTATCCTCCCACCAGCCCAGAAACAAGTTAGCATAAGTAGGGGCACAAGCGCTCCCCATAGCTGTGCCCCTGAGCTGGTGGAAGAATTTGGAGTCAAACAAAAAATAATTGTGTCGTTGGACAAAATCCATAAGCTCCAGTACAAGATGATTATGCGCTGTGTACTGTGTGCCCCTGCTTTTTAGAAAAAGATTCACAGCAGTTAGGCCCAATTCATGGGGTATATTGCTATATAATGCTTCTACATCTATAGATGCAATTAAAGTGTCCTCCTCCAGATGTAAACCATCAATTTTAGTCAGCAGATCAGACGTATCCCTTATGTAGGAAGGAAGTGATGTAACAAAAGACCTCAAAATACGATCAATGAATACACCAACGTTTTGAGTCAAGGAATTTATACCAGCCACTATAGGGTGACCCTTCAGTGGGACCAAGCCCTTATGGATTTTGGGTATAGTGTAGAATGTGTGAATTTGAGGATATGGTTTTAACATAAATCTCATCTCATCACTAGATACTAGTTTTGCTTCAAGGTCCTCTTGGAGTATGATTTCCAAGTGTGCATAGAAGCTAGGTGTAGGATCCACTTTCAATGTGTCATATCCTTCTTTATCATTTAGAATGGCATAACACATACGTTTGTACTCATGATGTTCCATCATAACTAAATTGCCTTCTTTATCAGAAGATTTTATTATGATGTCATGGTCCTTTTCAATCTTAACCATAGCCTCTATTTAATCTCGTCCAAGGTTAGATACTTGATTTTTTCTGCTTTGTTTTTCTTCTAGTTTATCTAGTTCTCTAGTAACTATATTTAGGAATAAATCTATGCTATTTGTTTCCATTTGAGGAGGGGTCTGGTGCTTTTTAATTTAAGATCTGTGTGTGGGCCTTCTCCAGGTTTCATTTCTCCCTCCCTTAGGAGATCCGTCATCACCCTCGCCTGGGGTACATCCTCCACACTGATACCCAGTCTTACACTCTCTCCTTCGTCGTTATGTTTATAATATTTTTTCCATTGAAGTTTATGACAGAAGAGATTGATATCTTTTATCCATGAGAAGGAATTAAATCTTGTGGTGGGTATGAAGGATATCCCCCTGGCAAGAACGGACAGCTACGCCCCACTGAGAGTTTTTTTGGTTAAGTTGATAATCTGACCACTGGTATTACTAACTATTTTTCCTGTCTGGGGCGATCCCTTAGAACGTGCCTATACGCTTTAAACAGAAATAACTGCAACAGTGCAGTGCGTATATATCTTAGTTTTTTTACTGTAATACGCCCCTATATGCTTTACAGAAATAACTGCAACAGTGCAGTGCATATATATCTTAGGTTTTTCTACTGTAATACGCCCCTATACGCTTTAAACAGAAATAACTGCAACAGTGCGTATATATTTTTCTTGTTGAAATGAGATAGGCCACTATACACTTTAACTAGAAAACAATCAAAGAGTGAAGTGTGTATATAATTTTCTTGTAGTTCTGAAATATACCCCATATGCTTTCACCTGAAATAACTGCAACAGTAAAGTTATTATATATTTTCTTTTTTTTACATAATACGCCCCTATACGCTTTCAACAGAAATAACTGCAGAAGGGAAATGCGTATATATATTTTTTTTTCCTGTAAAACTCTTTAAACATAAAGAAATGCAACAGTGCAGTACGTATATATTTTTCTTTTTTTACTGTAATACGCCACTATACGCTCTAAACAGAAATAACTGCAACAGTGCAGTGCGTATATATTTTTCTTCTTGAACTGAAATAGGCCACTATATGCTTTGACCAGAAAACAATCAAAGAGTGAAGTGCGTATATAATTTTCTTGTAGTTCTGAAAAAGTCACCCCTATATGCTTTTAGCAGAAATAACTGCAACAGTGCAGTTCTTATATATTTTTCTTTTTTTACTGTAATACGCCCCTATACGTTTTCACAAGAAATAACAATGCAGTGCGTATATATATTTCTTTGTTTATTGTAATATGCCCCTATATGCTTTAAACAGAAGTAACTGCAACAGTGCAGTGCGTATATATATTTCTTTTTTTAATGAAGTACGCCCCTATATGCTTTCAACAGAAATAACTGCAGAAGTGAAATGCGTATATATTTTTCTTTTTTTACTGTATTGCGCCCCTATAAGCTTTAAACAGAAATAACTGCAACAGTGCAGTGCATATGTATTTTTCCTTATTTACTGTATTAGGCTCTTATATGCGTTAAAGAGAAATAACTGCAACAGTGAAGTTTGTATATCATTTTCTTTTAGTTCCGAAATACACCCCTATACACTTTCACCAGAAATTACTGCAACAGTGCAGTGCTTATGTATTTTTCCTTTTTTACTGTAATACGCCTATGTACGTTTTCACAAGAAATAACTGCAACAGTGCAATGCGTATATATTTTTCTTGTTGGACTAAAATAGGCCACTATACGCTTTGACTAGAAAATATTCAATACTCCCCTATATGCTTCAAACAGAAATAACTTTAACAGTGCAGTGCGTACATATTTTACTTGTTGGACTGAAATAAGCCACTATATGCTTTAAACAAAAATAACTGCAACAGTGCAGTGCGTATATATTGGCCTAAATGGGTGGAAATGCTCCAAACCCAAACACTGTAGCATGTCTATAACCGGGGGAGGAGTTCCTCCGCATGCGGTCTGCAGAACGGCAATCCCCAGCAAAAAATGCGTACAATGGAGGATGCCGGGGTGGACCACATACACCACATGGACATCTTACACAAAATAATACAATGTGCAGATGAAAAAATATATAAATACAAAATCACTGCAAAAAATGCAACAAAATTATATGCAACTGACAATACTACCTAATTCCTGAAGTCGATGTTAAAAGCTGAGAACTTTGCCAATATCCTTCAGTCGGGAACATATCAGAGCCCCTCATGTACTATACGCTTTGACCATAAAACAATCAAAGAGTGAAGTGCGTATATCATTTTCTTGTAGTTCTGAACTACGCCCCTATACACTTTCACCAGAAATAACTGCAGCAGTGCAGTGCGTATATATTTATCATTTTTTACTGTAATACGCCACTATACGCTTTAAACAGAAATAACTGCAACAGTGCAGTGCGTATATATTTTTCTTGTTGGACTGAAATAAGCCACTATACGCTTTAAGCAGAAATAACTGCAACAGTGCAGTGCATATATATTTTTCTTGTTGGACTGTAATAGTCCACTATACACTTTGACCATAAAACAAAAGTTTATGGTCTTTTGTTTTAATTTTGGGGAAAAGGAGGTACACTTTTTCATTGTTCCCATAGGGAATTATAACAAGCAATCATTAGATTGCTTCTCTAATAGACTCCAATACATTAGCATTGGAGTCTATTAAAATTACAGTGTTCCTATGAATCCCTGCCACTCAGCCCTGCAGACTCTCTATAGGAACTAACTTGCGGCAGCCCTTTACCACTTCTGAATATAGGGGCTGCACGCTCCTGGTTTTTATCTTCCCACATGCAGTGAGCCCATTTGATTACGGCATCTGAAGGGTTAAAAGTCTACGATCGGTGTTACCACCAGTCACGGACATTAGCCCAGATTGCTTGCTGTTTAAAACAGCAGGCATATGGCGCTATGGCGGCCCCTGCATACGTGAACAGGCAGCATATTTCCTTCGATTTATATACGTAAGGTAGTTGGGAATAGGTTAAAGACCAGACTTCCAGTGTACATATACAGCAGAAGTCGGAAAAGGATTAAAAATACAACTTGTCCTGCAAAAAAACAAGCCCTCATACAGCTATGTGAACAGAAAAACGGAACGCGGATGCGGATAGCACATGGTGTGCTGTCTGCATTTTTTGTGGACCTATTGAAATGAATGGATCTGCATCCTATCCGCAAAAACGGAACAGACACGGAAACAAACAAAGTTAGTGTGCATGTAGCCTAAATGAAAGTGTTTATCCCTCCACAATCCATTGCAGGGCCACCAGAAACCTTTTAGAAGATTATGAAAATGATCTGAGTGAATGTAGCCACACGTTTTCCTCTACAAGCCCAATCTCACGTTTGTGTTTTTCACATAATTTCTTTGTGAACCTTCAAATTATAACCTAGAGGTCTAAACAAGTCTGTCACTGAGCGGTGACGTCCAGAAGAATAAAAGCTGTGCCAGTGGGCATCTTATGAGTCATTTTGTTGCAGCAATGACAGAATAGTGACATGAGCGGGGCACATCTGTGTGTTCATTAACCAAGTATTCACAGGCTGCTCATAGGACCATAAAACTAAAAAATATTGTCTCAATGCACTGCATACACACAAAAATGACGGCTGATACATTATTGTCATCATTTTTATTTTTAGTACATTCTGCTTTAAGCATACTGCTCTGCACATTGTGGTGGTTTCTACTCAATATCCCGCTGAGTGCTGTCAAATGTGCAGGTTTTGTTCAGGTTTTTCAATACAGTTTTTGAAGCCAAAATCAAGCCATACAAGAAAAGAAGGCATTAAAGGGGTTGTCTCACTTCAGCATGTGGCATTTATCATGTAGAAAAAGGTAATACAAGGCACTTACTAATGTATTGTGATTCTCCATATTGCTTCCTTTGCTGGCTTGATTCATTTTTCAATCACATTATACACTGCTCGTTTCCATGGTTACAACCACCCAGCAGCGGTGGTCATGCTTTCACAATATAGGAAAAGGTGCCAGCCTTTCTGGTGGCCTGTACTGTGGGAGTGCACATAGGCTGGTGCTTTTTCCTATAGTGTTAAGCACGACCACCACTGCTGGATTACAGGGTGGTCGTAACCATGAAAATGAGCAGTGTGTAATTTGATGGAAAAGTGAATTGCCAGCAAAGCAGGCAATATGGACAATCACAATACATTAGTAAGTGCCTTGTGTTTCTCAACAATAAATAAATGCCATTTGCTAAAGTAAGACAATCCCTTTAATAACAGATTGTATTCTCCTTTTTGAATCCACTTTGTTTTTGCTTCAAAAACTTGGCATCAAAAGACTTGAAAAAAAATTGTGACAGCACCCATTGTGGAATTTGTGCTACCAATCTACTGCATTGTATTTTACCAGCACAGTGGTGCTTTCTTCATCCATATCCCCATTCCAAATTATAGAACATATCTTATTTTGGCAGCAAATGAGGACCACTGACCCACTGAAGTCAATGAGTCCACAAAAAATGTGGGTGTCACAAGGACACTATTCGGAGTTTGTGATCCACCAAACACATAAAGTTGAGTGAATGTACCCTAACACTGGTGTTACACCTAGACTTTCGCATTTGCATATTTGCATATTCCAGGGGCGGACCCAGGCAGCTAAGGGCCCCTGTGCAAAGGATGTACCTGCCCCCCTCCCCCCCCAAAACCACACATACAAATATAAACATGTATGTGCAAATTAAAAACATCTTGTGAATATGTTTACAATATATATATATATATGTATATACTCTTTTCATACTAGGTGACTCCTCTAACTCTGCCCAAAGCATAACTATACACACCCAGTCCCCTTAATGCCCTCACATAGTAATTATTCTCCCTTTGTGCCAGTACATACAGTGCCTTGCAAAACTATTCACCCCCTTGACTTTTTTCATATTTTGGTGCCTCACAACCTGGAATTAACATGGATTTGCATAATTTCATTTACAGAACATGCCCAAAGTTTGAATATTTTTTTATTGTGAAGCAAACAAATAGGACAAAATAACAGAAATAGTCAATGTGCATAACTATTCACCCCTCTAAAGTCAATACTTTGTAGAGACACCTTTTGCGGCAATCACAGCTCCAAGTCACTTTGGATAAGTCTCTATGAGCTTGCCACTGGGATTTTTGCCCATTCCCCCTTGCACAACTGCTCCAGCCCCTTCTAGTTGGATGGTTTGCGCTTGTGAACAGCAATCTTTAAGTCTGACCACATATTTTCGATTGAGATCTGGGCTTTGACTAGGCCATTCCAACACATTTACATGTTTCCCCTTAAATCACTCAAGTGTTGCTTTAGCAGTGTGTTTAGGGTCATTGTCCTGCTGGAAGGTGAACCTCTGTCCTAGCCTCAAATCACGCACAGAGTAGTACAGGTTTTGCTCAAGAATATCCCTGTATTTAGCACCATCCATCTTTCCCTCAACTCTGACTAGTTTCCCAGTTCCGGCTGCTGAAAAACATCCCCACAGCATGATGCTGCCACCACCATGTTTCACTGTGGGGATGGTGTTCTTTGGGTGATGTGATGTGTTGGGTTTGCGCCAGACATAGAGTTTTCTTTGATGGCCGAAAAGTTCAATTTTAGTCTTATCAGACCAGAGCACCTTCCTCCATACATTTTGGGAGTCTCCCAGACGCCATTTCGCAAACTTACAAAGGGCCTTTTTGTTTTTAGCTGAAAGTAATGTCTTTCTTCTGGCCACTCTGCCATAAAGCCCAACTCTATGGAGCGTTGTCCTATGTACAGATACTCCAGTCTCTGTTGTGGAGTTCTGCAACTCCTCCAGGGTTACCTTAGGTCTCTGTGCTGCCTCTCTGATTAATCCCCTCCTTGCCCACTCCGTGAGTTTTGGTGGGGGGCCGTCTCTTGGCAGGTTTTCTGTTGTACCATGTTCTTTCCATTTAGTTATGATAGATTTAATGGTGATCCTGGGGATCATCAAAGATTTGGATATTTTTTTATAACCTAACCCTGACTTGTACTTCTCAACAACATTGCCCCTTACTTGTTTGGAGAGTTCCTTGGTCTTCATGGCAGTGTTTAGTTATTGATGCCTCTTGCTTAGGTATTGCAGCCTTTGGGGCCTTTCAAAAAAGGTGTGTATATGTAATGACAGATCATGTGACACTTAGATTGCACACAGGTAGATATTATTTCACTAATTATGTGACTTCTGAAGGTAATTGGTTGCACCAAAGCTTTTTATGGGCTTCCTAACAAAGGGGGTGAATAAATACGCACATGCCAATTTTCTGTTTTCTATTTCTAAACAATTGTTTTATTTATATATTTTTCTCATTTCACATCACCAACTTAGACTATTGTGTTCTGATCCATCACATCACATTCCAATTAGGCCTCATGCACACGACCGTTGTGTGCATCCGTGGCTGTTGTGCCGTTTTCCGTTTTTTTACGAAGACCCATTGACTTTCAATGGGTCCGTGGAAAAATCTGAAAATGCACCGTTTGGCAGCCGCATCCGTGATCCGTGTTTCCTGGCCGTGAAAAAAATAAGACCTGTCCTATTTTTTCACGGCCAACGGTTCACGGACCCATTCAAGTCAATGGGTCCGTGAAAAATCACGGATGCACACAAGATTGTTATTCGCGTCCGTGATCCGTGTCCGTGATTCGTGTCTGTTTTTTCCTATCATTTCAATGGCAAACTTCATTTTTCATGTCCGTGGATCCTCCAAAAAACAAGGAAGACCCACGGACGAAAAAACGCTCGCGGATCACGGACCTACGGACCCCGTTTTTGCGGACCTTAAAAAAAAACGGTCGTGTGCATGAGGCCTTTACAAAACATTGAACTTAAGGCTGTAACATAGTAACATAGTATATAAGGCCGAAAAAAGTCCATCCAGTTCGGCCTGTCATCCTGCAAGTTGATCCAGAGGAGGGCAGAAAAAACCCTGTGAGGTAGAAGCCAATTTTCCTCACTTTAGGGGAATAAAAAATTCCTTCCCGACTCCAATCAGGCAATCAGAATTACTCCCTGGATCAACAACCCCTCTCTAGTAGCTATAGCCTGTAATATTATTACACTCCAGAAATACATCCAGGCCCCTCTTCAACTCCTTTATTGTACTCACCATCACCACCTCCTAAGGCAGAGAGTTCCATACTCTCACTGCTCTTACCATAAAGAATCCTTTTCTATGTTTTTGTACAAACCTTCTTTCCTCCAGATGCAGACGATGTCCCGTCGTCAAAGTCACAGTCCTGGGGATAAATAGATGATGGGAGAGATCTCTGTACTGACCCCTGATATATTTATACAAAGTAATTTGATCTCCCCTCAATCGTCTTTTTTCTAAAGTGAATAACCCTAATGTTGATAATCTTTCAGGGTACTGTAGCTGCCCTATTCCAGTTATTACTTTAGTTGCCCTCCTCTGAACCCTCTCTAGCTCTGCTATGTCTGCCTTGTTCACAGGAGCCCAGAACTGTACACAGTACTCCATGTGTGGTCTGACTAGCGATTTGTAAAGTGGTAGGACTATGTTCTCATGACGGGCATCTATGCCCCTTTTGATGCAACCCATTATCTTATTGGCCTTGGCAGCAGCTGCCTGACACAGGTTTTTACTGCTTAGTTTGCTGTTTATTAAAATTCCTAGGTTCTTTTCCATGTCAGTGTTACCTAATGTTTACTATTTAGTATGTACGGGTGACTTGCATTATTCCTTCCCATGTGCATAACCTTACATTTGTCAGTGTTAAACCTCATCTGCCACTTCTCTGCCCAAGCCTCCAATCTATCCAGATCCATCTGTAGCAGTATACTGTCCTCTTCCGTGTTAATTACGTTACACAGTTTAGTGTCATCTGAAAAAATTGAATACTTTTGCAAGGCACTGTAGTAGTTATGTCCAGATATGTGCCCCCCCCCCAGTAGTAATTGCCATATATGTGTTTAAAAAAATATACTCACCTAGTTACTCATGATCACACTTCAGCCGCTGGCGTTCCACAGCAGTGGCAGGATGTAGTGTCACACATTGCTCTGCTGGTCTGTGTAGGAGGAAGAGCACAGCAGATTCCCGGCCGTACCGCTCCTCCTCATACACAGACCAGCAGTGTGATGTGTGACACTACATCCTGCTACTGTAGTGGAGCCAGGTCCATATTTAGATTTGATGCTGCCCTAGGCACTCCCTCATACTTGGACAATTAAAGGACTGACCTGTTACGTGTGCGCTCAGCAGCTAAAGGCATCTGTGTTGGTACCATGTTCTTATGTGCCTGCATTGCTGAGATAAATTATGTTTTATTATATACAAACGGGGGGCATTGCCATTACACCTAGAGGCTCCGCTCTCTCTGTAAGTGCCGCTCCCTCTGCACTTTAACATGGGATGACATTTTCACTGCCAGGCCCAGTCAAAGTAGACAGGGAGTGGCAGTTACAGAGACAGCAGAGCCTCTAGGTGTAATGGACGCCCCCGTTGCTCCTAGAAGTTCATTTGCATATATTCAAATCATATTTTTTTTCTCAATAATGCAGGCATATATGAACATGGACCCAACACAAACCGGCACTGATGGGTGTCTTTAGCGCTGCCCTAGCCATTTAACAGGCTAAGGCAGCACTAAAGCATGTCCATTAGTGCGTGTGACATCACCGGGCTCACTGCCAGGCGGAAGCCACCCCCAAAAAGTGTCCCCAGTGGTAATAAGGCTCCCAAAGTGCCCTCAGAACTAATAAGGCCTCCCTATAGGGCACCTCATATAATCTATAAGAAGGCACTTCTATAGAGCCCTCAGTAGTAGTAATGCCCTCCACCACTGCCCACAGTATTTATAATGTTCCCTGCAGTGCCCCCTATAATTATAATACCCCCTGCCATACCCCCCGGACTTATAATCATCTCTGTAGTGCCCCCATAAATTATAATGCCTGTCCTCTCCCTCCAGTCTTCTATACAATGCAGTCCCATGTAAATAACACTAGTCATCTCCCACCAGCCTTTTATATAATACAGTCACATGTAAATAACCTATCTTCCTTACAGTCTTCTATACCATGCAGTACCATGTAAATAGCTTCAGTCCTCTCCCTTCAGTCTTCCATACCATGCAGTCCCATGTAAATAACACCAGTCCTCTCCATCTAATCCCATGTAAATAACTTCTCTTCCTTACAGTCCCATGTAAATAACTTAAATCCCCTCCTTCATCCTCCTCCAACACATAGTCCCATATAAATAACATCACTCCTTACCCTCCAGTCTTCTAAAATATCCAGTCCCATGTAAATAATAACACTAGTCATCTCCCTCCAATCTTCTATAACATACAGTCCCATGCAAAAAAACATATCTTTCTTATAGTCTTCTATAACATACAGTCCTATGTAACTGACACCCCTCCCCTCCCTTCAGCCCCTCTAACATACGGTCCCTGTTAAATAACATATTTTCCTCCCACTAAGCACGGAGGAAGTATAATGGGGAGAAACACATCTCCTATCATTTCTCTGGAACTTACATTCATTCCATGGCATCACAGGTCTCCACAGCTGAGCACTGCCTCTTTCTGCACTGGTCACATGACGGTGACATCATCACAGGTCTTACTTCCACTTCCACTGCTGAAAAGATCACATGACTATGATGTAATCGAAGGTCCTTCAGCTATGGAGTGTAGACAAAAACAGGCAGCAGATTCACAGTATGTGCTAATCAGGCCATTTTGATAAAGTTGGCTCAGATACACTAAGCAACTCCAAAGTAAAAACTAACCATAAATACACTGTCATTGATACCCCCCCCCCCCCCCCCCTATAGTCTGTAAGGTTGTAAAAAGTCAAATACATCTTATAATCCTACCGTGGTGAGGTAGAGGCATGTAAAAAAAAACGAATGCCTCATTTACGCATCTTTGATGACATTTGTGGCAAGCTGGTCAGTGGTTCATCCGTGAAGATGTTCGCGAAGGATCCATGTTTGGCCTGTGTATCTATTTTTGTACTCCTTGTGTTAGCCATGTTACACAGACAATGCAGAAAATTTGTTTGCAGAGCATCTCCTACAAATGATCCGTGAAAACCACTACAAAACACGGATGGCCTCTGTGTTTTGCCCATGGTTTTCATGGACCCATAGACTATAATTTGCGTAAGGGATCAGTAATCAGACCTAATAGGGCATGCTTCTATAGTGTCACCACAGACCCACGGTACATGTCAAACCACACATTAAAGTCAATGGATATGTAAGCGTCTGTGGAAAAAATGGAAAGCACACATCCATGATTCACTGGTACTACACAGAAAACATGTGTTAGGCAACAGGAAGATCTGATAATTGTCAATGGGTTTACAATGTGACCTGCTGCAACTGCAACATGACAGTAGAAAAAAAAAACACTGTTGGATTTTTGGATGCAGGTCGCAATTCACATGTGACTGTCATAATAAATCACAATGGAAGCAATGTGTCACTGCGACCTGCATGCAACTTTTTGGGGATTTAACTGTGTTTTTACATCCAAACCAAAGTTCTAAAATAGCTATGTGACAACTGCAGACAAGTTGCACAAATGTTTCTGGGCACAAGCTTCTTCGGAGACTTGCTTTGAATAACACATGTCACCGAGTAGTCCCAGATGGAGTTTGACTTTGCTTGGTCTCAATTGTAAAAAAGAGCCATAGAAGTCAATATGAGATATACTAAGGAATGGCAGTGCCCAAAAACTAAAATTATTATTCTCACTTTTCCTCCAATACTTTGAGGCTCCTCTTCCAACTCCCAGCTGATTTGATGTCAACAGCCGGGTCCACCCCATCTATATGAACTATTCTGACATTTCTTACGTGTATCTGCACAGTCTCAAATATCGCTCCTGTACATCTTACTATGTCATTGTAGGAAAGCAGTAGTCTCAGAGGAACCTGTGAACTCGGCTAGCTGCTACTGTGATCCTAATGAAAAAAGGGCTGACTATAACTATTGAGCCCTGACATGACATCTAGCACGGTTTTCAGACTGGAGAGCTGCATTTAGAGGAATTGGATACATATGGGCTGTCAAGTAAGGGATAGTCATGGCGCCTAGGTCCTGATGCTCAAAGGATTCTCTGCAAAGTAAAAAGACATGAATTTTATAGCAGCGTACACAAAATGGACAGGTGTAGAGTAGAAGACAACTACTTGTGTACCTATATGCAGCTGGACTCTAGAGACTCTTCAATACATGATGTGCATTATGTGCTATGTACTTATTGTAACGCTTATTGCTATGTTTCCTTTTTTTACATTATATTTATTGTAATCATTTTCCCATTGACTTGCATTAACGCCGGATCCGGCGCTGTGTGTTCAGTCAAACCGGATCCGGCTTTTGCATATTAAACCCCAAAAATGTGAAAAAAAAGTTAAAGTCCATAAATGGCGGATCAGTTTTTTCCAATGCATTTTTTCATTGTGATCAAAATCCTGATCAGGATTCAAATGTAATCCGTTTTCACACGTTTTTCCGGATCCGGTGGACAGTTCCAGTGTCGGAATTGAACGCCAGATTTAAACAACGCTAGTGTGAAAGTAACCTAAGACATGGATGGGGAAAGCCTGAATATATTGAGGCATCTCCTTATTTTAACTGGTTTATTCCTTTGCTTCCATGGATGATAGAAGCACCACAGTAGTCAGGCAGACATTTATCTCACTACTGAAACAACATGAATGAGGTCAACTAAGCTTAGCTGAAGGCTATATTTTTTACACATTACCTTAGTCAGTATGGCCATCTTTTGATACAGTCACTATTTTTTTAATTATCATTATTCATTGCTGTGGTTAAACTTTGAACTAGAAAAGCTTAAGCTAGGTTTAAACTTACTTACTCACTTATAACGAAGGAAGACCTCCCAATGCATACATCTAATGTGCCCATAGATATTGTGGGGTTTTGCTCCGGTAGACAGGATTAGCGGATGCAGTATAGAGGCAACAACAAGTTCTTTGTTCAGTGAAGTTCAGTGTTTTATTCACACTTTAGTCAAGTGACAAAACAAGCAGTCCTAAACAAGAAAAAAAGTCACCTTGCGGTGTTGGTGGTAATTCACACTATGCAGCAATTGTGCCTTGAGCATAGTAGCACCAACCTGTTTTCACGCCAAACAGGTAGCAAGCCTTTATCCAGACACAAGGCTCCCAGATTTCTACACAGAGACCTCGCTTCTGAGCCAAGCTGCCTATTTAAGGACAGCCAGGTGCTTCCAAAACCCGGACCGGCACTTAAAATCCAGTCTGGTATTTGACCTCATCTGACTGTAAATCAGCCCAGCAGCACTTGCTGGGAGGAAAATACCTGTTTTCCCAGACTAAAGCTCTCATTGTGTCACATATCCCCCCTTTGTTCAACCCTGAGGGGGTGAACACACACCAGACAGTGTACCCGGGACAGGGAATCCGTGTTTCCCTGTAACCGGCCTGCCCTGTGTTCCACCGAAAACGTAATGTTTTGTAGGGAGAGAAACCATTGGGTGACCCGGCATTTCTGTCCTTGGCCTGGCTCATCCACTTGAGAGGGGAGTGGTCAGTTACCAGGTGGAATTTTCTCCCCAATAAATAATATGGGAGAGATTCTAGTGCCCACTTGATAGCCAGGCACTCTCTCTCCACTATACTATACCGGGTCTCGGCTGGGGTGAACTTACGGCTGAGAAAGACAACGGGATGCTCCTCCCCGTTGACTTCCTGAGACAGTACAGCACCGAGGCCTACTTCGGAGACATTGGTCTGTACTATAAACTCCCTTTTGAAGTCGGACGTCACCAAAAGTCGCACAGGGCCGACTTCAAAGCGGGGGAAAGCCTCTTCCACCCAATCATCCCAGCAAACCATCGTTGACTTGTGTCCCTTCAAGAGTCCTGTCAAGGGCGCGGCTAGAGTAGCAAATGGGGAACAAACCTAATGTAATAGCCCACCATTCCTAGGAATGACTTTGGTCAGGGCCAATTCCGTATTGCTTCAATTTTTTTCACTTGGGGTTTGATGACTCCGGGCCCAATGACATACGCCAGGTACTTAGTCTTTTCTAACCCTATCGCACATTTTTTTGGGTTAGCGGTTAGGCCAGCTTTCCAAAGTGAGTCCACTACAGCCTGCACTTTGGGTAGGTGACTTTCCCAGTCGGTACTGTGGATGACAATATCATCCAGGTAAGTCAAAGCGTACTGATGATGTGGATGAAGCACAATGTCCATTAGTCGCTGAAAAGTGGCGGGGGCGCCTTGCAGACCAAAGGGTAAGACCTTATATTTATACAGCCCCTCAGGCGTGATGAAGGCAGTTTTTTCTTTGGCAGCCTCCGTTAAGGGCACCTGCCAGTACCCTTTTGTGAGGTCCAAAACAGAAAAATACCAGGCTTGTCCTAATCTCTTGATGAGCTCATCCACCCGGGCCATGGGATACGCATCATTAAGTTTTCGAAAGTCGTTACAAAACCACAAAATCCCGTCCGGCTAGGGTATCAATACTATAGGACCAGCCCATTTACTTTTTGACTCATAAATGACATCTAGCTGCAACGTTAGCTGCACCTCCTCCGATATGGCTTGTCGCCAAGCCTCGGGTACCCGGTATGGTTTTAATCTGACTTTTTCTTGAGGCTCAGTGACAATGTCATGCTGGATTATGGAAGTGGGTCCAGGGAGGTCCGAGAACACATCCGTGTTACGACTAATGAACTCCATGGCCTCCTGAGTCTGTTTAGAGGAGAGGCTGTCAGCAATTTTTACTGTGGCAGCCGCCTCTCTTGCATTAGACAGAGGGGCCGGTACCTCTTCTAGAAAACCCGGCTGCAGGCTGTCTTATGTACAGGTTTCCCTATCTTTCCACAGTTTGAGTAAATTCATAAGGTAAACCTGCCCCGGCTTTTGCCGCCCTGGCTGGTGTACCTTGTAGTTTACATCACCAATTTTCTCGAGTACCTCGTAGGGCTCCTGCCACCTAGCCAGCAACTTACTGTGCACGGTCGGCACCAGAACCAAAACCTGATGACCCGGGTTAAAGATTCCAACCCAAGCCTGAATGACCCGACTCTGGGCTCGCTGAGCTGCCTCCATATGCTTCCAAATAAGAGGCAGCACTGTCTCTATCCGCTCTTTCATCTGGGTAACGTACTCAATGACAATTTTATGTGAAATGGGTTGTTGTTCCCACGCCTCTTTGGCAACGTCCAAAAGACCGCTGGAGTGTCTGCCATATAGCAGTTCAAAGGCCGAAAACCTAGTAGATGCCTTGGGTACCTCTTGCACTGCGAACATGAGATAGGGCAGAAGGAGGTCCCAGTCCTTCCCATCTTTAGACACTACCTTTTTCAACATATTTTTTAATGTTTGGCTAAACCATTCTACCAGACCGTCCGTTTGCAGATGGTAAACGGACTTCCATAGTTGTTTTATGTGCAGCAACTTGCAGAATTCCCTAATCACCTTGGACATAAAAGGGGTCCCTTGGTCAGTCAGAAACTCTTTAGGTAGTCCCACTCAGGAAAACATCTCCTCCTTAGCTGTGAGTTTGGCCGAGGTATGTCGCAGTGGCACCGCCTCCGGGTACCGAGTGGCGTTGTCTAGAATAACTAAGATGTGTTGTGTTGATGCCCTCTGGCGGACTTCGGTACTGGGCCTATGAGGTTCATAGCTATTTGGTCAAACAGTACTTCAATAAATGGGAGAGGTACAAGGGGACCACGGAAATGTGGCTGGGGGCTAGTTATCTGTAAGGTCGGGCAAGACTTACAAAACTCTTCCACTTCTTTGAATATGCTGGGCCAGTAAAACCTCTGTAGAATACGATCCTGGGTTTTCTGCAGCCCCAGGTGACCCCCGAGAACGTGTTGGTGGTTAGATCTAACAAAAGCTTGCAATAAGCCTTGGGGACTAGTGATGAGCGGCAGGGGCAATATTCAAATTCGCGATATTTTGCGAATATTTGGTAGAATATTCGTCATATATTTGCAAATTAGAGATTATTTTATTTTCTTGGTCGCAAAAATTGGCAATGTAATGCGCGTGAAATACAGACGTGAGTCACTATAGCTGCATTTTTCAAGCTGCTAGAAGTTTTCTGAGACTGGAGAAAATGGTTGGCACGGCAGAACATTTTGTGGACTGATGAAAGTAATATTGTTCTTTTTGTTTCTAGTGGCCGGAGACAGTTTGTCAGACAACCCCCAAACACTGAATTCAAGCCACAGTACACCGAGAAGACAGTGAAGCATGGTGGCGCAAGCATCATCATATGGGGATGTTTCTCATACTACGGTGTTGGGCCTATTTATCGCATACCAGGAATCATGGATCAGTTTTAATACATCAGAATACTTGAAGAAGTCATGCTGCCTTATGCTAAAGAGGAAATGCCATTGAAATGGGTGTTCCAACAAGACAACGACCTCAAACACACCAGTAAACGTGCAACATCTTGGTTCCAGACCAACAAGATTGATGTTATGGAGTGGCCATCCCAATTCCCGGATCTTAATCCAATAGTTGTGGGTGACATAAAAAATGCAGTTTCTGAGGCAAAACCAAGAAATAGGGAAGAACTATGGAATGTAGTCCAATCATCCTGGGCTTGAATACTTGTTCACAGGTGTACCAGAAGTTGGTTGACTCCATGCAACACAGATGTACAACAGTTCTCAGAAACAGTGGTTAACAACTAAATATTAGTTAAGTGATTCAAAGGAAAGCAAAATCTTCAAACATTTTTCAGTTTATATAACGAATGTTTGAGTTTGTAAAGAAGAATACAAACTGCTATTTTTTTGAACAGTCTAATATTATTATTATTATTATTATTTATTATTAAAGCGCTAGTCATTCCATGGTGCTGCACATATTAAAAAGGGGTATACATACATAATACAGACAAGTGCACTAAGCATAAACAAGACAAGTTACAAACTGGTACAGAAGGAGAGAGGGCCCTGCCCGTGAGGGCTTACAATCTAAATGGTATGGGAGAAGGACACAGTAGGTGAGTGTGAAGCTGGTCATGGTGCTATAGAGGCAGCAGGGTCACTGGTTGTAGGCTTGTCTGAAGAGGTGGGTTTTTAGGTTTCTTTTGAAGGATTCCACTGTAGGTGAGAGTCTGATATGTTGGGGTAGCGAGTTCCAGAGTGTGGGGGATGCACAGGAGAAATCTTTAAGGCGATTGTGGGAAGAGCTTATAAGAGGAGAGGAGAGAAGGAGGTCTTGTGGGGATGTATCGGGGGATGTATGTGGGGATGTATCGGGAAAGTAGCTCAGAGATGAAGGAAGGGGACAGGTCGTGGACGGCCTTGTATGTATTTGTTAGTATTTTGAACTAAATTCGCTGGGCAATGGGGAGACAGTGAAGGATTGGCAGAGGGGAGAGGCAGAGGAGTAACAGATGAGAGGTGGATTAGTCAAGTAGCAGAGTTGAGGATAGATTAGAGGGGTGCGAGAGTCCTTGATGGAAGGCCATAGAGGAGAATGTTGCAGTAGTCTAGGGGGGAGATGATGAGGGCATATACAAGCATTTTCGCAGATTCAAAGTTGAGGAAAGCGCGGATGCGGGAGATGTTTTTGAGTTGGAGGTGGCAGGTGGTGGAAAGGGCTTGGATGTGCAGTCGAAAGGAGAGGGCAGAATCCAAGGTCACTGCAAGGCAGCGGATTTTGTTGACCGGGGAGAGTGTGCAGCCATTGATCGTGATAGATAGGTCTGTTGGGGGGTTGAGCAAGATGGGGGAAAGATGATGACTTCTGTGTTATCCATGTTAAGTTTTAGAAAGCGAAAGGAGAAGAAGGATGATATAGAAAATAGACATTGTGGTATTTTTCTTACACTCCTCAGTAACATGGCCTTTTCTTAGACATCCGAAACACAGTTGGTTATCCAGTACAAACCTTTTCTTTTCATCTGGGGACTTCTCCTTCAATTGTTGGCACTTGTGTATGGAGTGGTTCTCTCCACAGAACATACACTTGAAGGTAGTCTGAAGATTTGTTGGTTCTGTCTCTCTACTTATCCCAGTAGTGACTTTGGACTTGCTCTCGTAGGTATCTGGACCTTTAGCTGCTGTGTCTATTATTATAATTATTTATTATTAAAGCTCCATTCATTCCATGGCGCTGTACATATGAAAAGGGGTATACATACATAATGCAGATAATTGCTCTAAGCATAAACACTAATAACACTGCTGTCTCTCTTAGATCTGCAAAATACTGCATACAAGGGCTGCTGGGGAGGTTTTTATATAGTATGGGGTAGGCAACTTTCCTATTGGTTGCTAGGGATGTTGCTAAGCTCAGACTCAGCCTTCTCATTGGCCCACAAGCAAGAAGGGAGGTTACTGATGAAAAAAAATATCTAGAATATTCAAAATTACGAATATATATCACTATATTCTAAATATTTGCGAATTATTGAAGAGCCGTTATTTGCAATTAATATTTGCGATTCGAATATTCGCACCCAACACTACTGGGGACCACCAACTCTTCAATAGGTTCACCCCCTAGTTGGTTTACCCAATACATCATATCCTGATAAACCAAAAAACGGGGAAACACTGACTCTGCCCCAGGTTGTTGTGGGTCACCATCTACTATTAACACATTTTTCCAGGCGTGGGATAGGGTTGGGTCCCGACGTTGGGCGGTACCAAAATTATTCACGGAGACATTGAGGTCTGCCAATTCAGGACCCAGCGGCAAGTCCTCCACGTCTCCCACCATCACACTTAGCGGGGTTGTCTCCCCCTCTTCCAACGAAGTCTCAGGGTTCTAGTCCCCCTCTGAGCTGGGCCACTCTGCTAGGGTTTCTGTCATGGGTATCAGTCACTCTCATAGCAGGCCACAGTTCCGGGAAGCCCGGGAAGTCTCTGCCTATTATGAATTCATAATGTAGATTTGTGGTGACAGCCACCTCGTGGGTCCATCTACCGGCCACTGTGGTTAGAGACACCAGCGTGGTGGGGTAGTCTTTTAAGTCTCAGTGGATGCACATCACCCCGACTTTCCAGCCAGTATACTCAGTGGACCGCACCAGGGTAGCCCTTATTAGGGTCACCAGACTTCCAGAGTCCAGCAGAGCCTCTGCTGGAGTGTCTCCCACTTCCACCTGGCACAAGTGATCTAGAGACTCTGGGGTACCTGTTGCACACAGCCTCCTGGCATATAGCGACTGACGGTAGCCATAGTTAGTGTCCATGGGCTCAACCCGATAGGGACAGTCAGCCCATACATGGCCAGGCTCCTGACACCATCAGCAGACTATCGGAGCGGGGGTTTGCCGACCCCTCCCTCCGTACAGAACCCTCCTTTATATTCCTGGTAGCTTCATAGCGTTCCACCAGGTCCGCCATCTCAAGGGCATTGCCAGGAGACACCTGACCGATCCAGTGCTGGAGAGGGTATGGCAAAGCCCTCCAGAACATATCGGCTAACAGATGATTCAGCATAGGAGTGGGACTCAGCACGTCAGGCTGTAGCCATTTTTGCAAGAGGTTAAGTATAATACTTGGGTCTTGCAGGCTCAGCCGGGTTGAACCCCACTGATACACCCGCTGGGCCCGGACAAACAAATTAACCCCCAGTCTTGCCAGAATCTCACCCTTGACTTTCTGGTAGTCGTCCGCTTGATCGTCCGGCAAGTCGGAATACACTTGCTGGGAGTCGGATGCCAGGAACGGAGCGACGACCTCAGCCCACTGGTCACGGGGTAGCTTTTCCCTGATAGTCACTTTCTCGTACATCGCCAGGTAGGTTTCGATGAAGTCTGCGGGGGTCATCTTAGGAATCGCAGCACGGACTGCTTTCCGGGCATTGTGGATGCTCGGGGTTGCTATTGCTGTCTGCAAAGCCATCACGTGTTGTAGCTGCAACTGGTTAGTCTGCTGCTAATAATTAGCCTCGCGTTGCTGCAGGTTTGTCTCTCTGCTGCAGATTAGCCTCCATGATGGCCTTCACAACCGCCTCCATTTTGTCGTGGGGCACTGGTTGTAATACAGCTGGTTCTAATGTATGACATACAACCGTGCCTGCAAAATGCAGAAACCAAAAATATTGGCGTCACACCATCCTCACTTCTCTTGCCCACATCCTCCACCAATTGTGGGGTTTCGCTCTGGTAGACAGGATTAGTGGATGCAGTATAGAGGCAACAACAAGTTCTTTGGATCAAACAGTTCAGTTTTGTATTCACACTTTAGGCAAGTGACAAAACAAGCAGTCATAAACAAGCAAAAAGTCACCTTGCAGTGTTGGTGGTAATTCACATCATGCAGCAATTCTGCCTCAGAGTCCTTGAGCATAGTAGCACCAACCTGTTTTCACGCCAAACAGGTAGCAAGCCTTCATCCAGATACAAGCTCTCAGATGCCAACACAGAGACCTCGCTTCGGCGCCCAACTGCCTATTTAAGGACAGCCAGGTGCTTCCAAAACCCGGATCGGCACTTAAAATCTGGTCCGGTATTTGACCTCAACTGGCTGTAAATCAGCCCAGCAGCACACGCTGGGAGCAAAATATCTGTTTTTCCAGACCAAACCTTTTACTGTGTCACTATATTTATAAGCTGATGCTAAAATAAGACTGTTTTTTTTTTGGTCCCACCAGAGAAAATTATTCTCAAAGCCCAACCCCCTATATCATCAATAAAATGTAATAGGCCTAGTGGCAAGTTACTTGTAGATTCATATATTTTCTTTGGACCTTTTGGGCCCACTATGGCATCAGAACCTGGGCCCACCAGAAGATCCTTTGGTACTCTGATGGACCGGTCCGATGCTGCTTTTGCCTCTTATTGAAAAGCGCAATTGACTATCCTTTTAATGCAAGAACAGTGAAACATCTTTGAGGGAACCACCCAATATTGCACTGAAAAGTGGTCTTCTAGGCATGACGTTAGTACTGCAAATATATCACAGAAAACCTGGTCTGAATAATTTCTCAAAGGGGTGGTCTTTTGGACAGGTTTCACTGTATATGCAAACAATAACATGTCTACTGCAAATTATACTTTTTATTTCTGTGTGTTTGTGGGAGCTGGGATTGGTGGAAGTCTGTAATATAGAGGCTAGCCCATTTACATTTTGTGAGTATTTGTGGAATGGTAGCCCCCTTTGTATGTTTCATTTTCCTCCTGAGTGTATTCTCCTTGCTGTAGTAATAGGGTTCAGTGGAGTCACAGTGCTGGACATGGGTGAACGAGCAGAGATGTTGTGAGCTGGCAGAGCATTCTGTCTTTATGGTAGTGGTGATGTTGAGCTCTGTGAATAAGGACATGATTTGAAGTGGAGGAGGGAACCTGAACAAAGCAATGCTGCTCTGTGCAGTTGCGTGGGAGAGAGAGCAGCAGTGGAGGGAACAAAGCATATATGAAGGGAAAGAGGCATGGAAGGTGTTTGGTGGCATACGCCATGAGTAGTATGCAGCTTCCTCCTACCATTGCAGATACCCATAAGAAACTCTAGCCAGGGAGGTAAGCAACATCCTATATTTGTTGCATTACCCACATGGAAAATAGTGGAATTCCATGAAAGGTAGCAGTAGTTGCAAGGATCTATGGATGCACAGGTGGTTCCAGTTAGTCTTGTTTTATGTTATAGCTAAGGCAAACCCCTTTCTCGTAGGCGAATTTGCTTAATAGCAGGTAGCTTCTGTTGTGACACACAATGGTAAAGCAATGCCTGTTGATAATGGTCTGGAGCATCCATAATAAGGGAGACTCCTGCAGGGTCAATGTCTCCCAACCTCAGTTAGGCTGCTTCAGCTACTGATATCCTGCAAGTCCGTTTGTGTATATAGTCAAGTTCAGCAAAGCCCTGTCCATCAGCTATTCTGGTTAAACCCCCCTTCAAGCCAAAGGTTAAGTGTTTAAAGGGGTTCTCCGGGAATTAAGAAAATGAAAATGCTTAAATATGACTTTATTATAAATATATTCCCAAATACCTTTCAGTAGTTATAATGGGTCATTTTTTTCTGGGAAACAATTATTAGGAGAAACAAAATGGATGCCTGTGGCAGGCGCAGCACTATGAAGTGCCTTTTGCGTTGGGAGCTTCTCTGACTTTTTAGTCTAACCAGACTGTCTATTACTCTGTAATTCCTCTAGTCCCGTTCTATGGAAGCGGTAGGTTTAAAGATCACACCAAATGCTTGAAATAACTTCTTAATTAATTTTTACTTTTCTTCATATATAACACTGCCGCCTCCGAAGCAGATAGTCCATGTACATAACACGTGTTGAAAAGATATTACAAAATGGCGGTATGCATAAGCTGGTGGTTCAAGTGTTCAATCTTGTCATTCAACATAAAATGGTGGATATATTTCGCTCTTGAGTATCTGTACTCTCACTTTAAGTTATTTAAGTACTTTATGATCTCCCCGAGAGGTATATCTGAGCTTAACCAATAGTTCACTTGCTCTACTTGGTTTGCAGTTTGCTCTACAAAATTGCTTATGATCTTCTATGAGCAGTTCGCATTTGTATGCAATTTGTTTAGATTGCATGATTGTATGGCTCAGTAGTTCGTTCTATGGTGGAACCATAAGTAAACATACATATAACCAGTTCAGTATACAGTTCTAATCACTATATTAACAGTAGGAACATTATATAACTGTTTTAAATACCTATTTTGGCCTGTTGCTTCTATAAAACACAGCTCTTAGTGGAGTGTGTGTTTATTCAACATCTCTCTCTGGTGAATAATGATTCCAGCTGCTCTTGCTAGGTGAATTTCCCACACAAGCTGTGTGTGAGGCTGCCTGTAATTGGTCAAAACTCCTGGGCTGTGTGAAGCTGGTTAGGATTGGTCAAGACTCCTGTCCAGCAATAACAGTTTTACTCTATGCTTTCTGTTGTTTCTGCTGTGTCATTCATTATATAATGAATCTTAAAGGCATATTATCTTTTCTGCTTCTGTGAACAAAATATATATAACAGTTATATGACGTCCAAACATGAAGTCACAGTAAATAACTCTGCTTGTGTCTTTAACTTATAAACATAGGAACTGTATTAAGATTATTGTCAGGTCTAGCTGTTTAAACACACAAGCCATATTAGCAGCCTAGGACAGGTCTTAGCTGGCCAGCTACAATGCCGTCCTATAAGTACAGACAAAACCTGTCCTAATCACACAGGAGAACTTACACAAGCTACTTAAAAACACTGACATAGAGTTACCTCATCCTCCTCTCCTGCTTGTCAGGGATTATGATCCTGATTACAGATGATAAGAACTTCAGCTGAATCTTTGTAGGAATGGAGGAGACATGAAGTACGCAGAGGATGGACAGAACAGACAGTGGTAATGTGAGGTAATAGAGACTGCATACAGGCCCGGTGCTATAATAAGGCAGGCCAAGCGGCCGCCTTAGGGCGCTGAGAAGGAGGGGCAGAAAAATGTAAAGTTTTTTTTTTTCTTTCATTAATCACTTGCATGCTGCCGGCCTCCTGCGGCTGTTATCCTTTGTGTGGTGGTCTTCATTAGTGTTGAGCGCGAATATTCGAATTGCAATTTTTTTTCTCGAATATCGCAATTTCGAGATTTCGTGAATATTTAAAATATTGTTCTGTATATTCGCGAAATCGAATATTCGTTATTTTTTTTATTGTTATATTTTTTTCTTTCCCACTTCCCTAAAGTTGCTCTTACCTGTCCTTTAGATTCCTGGCTTCCTGGCTGCTCCAGTCAGTGCCCGTTGCCGCTTCTGCCGACTTCCGTGCTCATGGAGCGTCCCCATCACCATGGGAACGTCTCCATATACTAGACGGTACTGTCGGATTTGCGAATTACGTTGAAATCGCAATTCGATTAATTCAAGTTATAATAATCTAATTGCGATTTCAACTTAGCACTGCTCTATTCCATATTAGCTAAATTACAATCTATATGGGTATTTTACGAAATTTCGTAATATTGCTCTAACTTCGTCTTTTAGAATATTCGTAATATTGCTCTAACTTCGTCTTTTAGAATATTCATATCGTAATATTCTAAAAGACGAAGTTAGAGCAATATTAAGAATATACGTAAAAAGTTGAAATCGCGATGCGATTAATATAACTCAAAGTAATCGCATGGCGATTTCAACTTAGCACTGCTATATTCCATATTATGGGGCATGGGGGGAGAAATGTGCCATGGAGTGGGAGAAATGTGATATGGAGTGGGTTGAAATGTGACATGGGGGGAGAAATGTGACACAAAAGGGGTGATGTAAAAAGCAGGTGGTGATGTGACATGGAGGGGAAGAAATGTGACATGGAGGGGGAGAAATGTCACATTTCTCCCCCTCCATGTCACATCACCCCCCTATGTCACATTTCTCCCCCTCCATGTCACATCACCCCCTATGTCACATTTCTCCCCCCTCCATGTCACATCACCCCCCTATGTCACATTTCTCCCCCTCCATTTCATATCACCCCCCTATGTCACATTTTTCCCCCCTCCATGTTACATTTTTCCCCCCTCCATGTTACATTTCTCCCCCCTCCATGTCACATTTCAACCCCCTCCATGTCATATCACGCACTCCTTTTTACATCACCCCCACGAGTTGTGGGGGGGGCGCCAAAATGTAGCTTTGCTTGTGTGTGCAAAAATCCTTGCACCCGCCTTGACTGCATACAAGGGCTGCTGCTCATTATCCACATCCCCACCCCTCGCTGTATTTCATGTCTCCTCATAAACTCCATTCCTACATAGATTCAGCTGAAGATTATATTAAACTGTATTCAGGATGATAATAATCCATGTCAAGCAGAGAAGAGAGGAGGATGAGGCAGCTCTTTAGCTCAGTGTTGTGAAGTAACTTGTCCTCCTGTGTGATTTAGGATAGGTTCTATCTGTACTAATAAGATGGCGGCCATTTTGTTTCTCCTAATGATTGCTCCCCAAACAAAATGAGTCATTATAACTAACGAAAGGTATTTGGGAACATATTTATAATAAAGTAATATTTAAGTATTTTCATTTGCTTAATTCCTGGAGAACCCCTTTAAGATGATCCTGCTTAACACATTCCCCAAATATGGCATGAAGTTATCATATGTGACATCATTGTAGTTAACTGCATTCATATTGCAAATTAATGATACTTCATCTTGGCTTTAAAATGCTTGACCATTAAAAACTTAAAAAGCTACAGTCCAATTCCCATGCCACAATAAAACAGTGTTTTCTTACTGAGAAAGTTGGATCTTCATTTAACAAGGCACCTGGACCATAAAAACTAAATGATAGAATATAAAACTATATAAAACTAATTGGTTGCAAAGGGATTGATTAGCTTGAGTATGTGAATAAGGAATTGTCCAGTCTCATGTTATAAGAGTTTGACACTTCTCACTCCTGAGATTCTTGAAGTTATGTACAGCATTGTTCATTCTCTATTATTTCAGTAAATGAAACTGAGCTAATAAATGCCGCAGGTAATAGTAGGATGTAGAGAAGTCAGTACATGGTGAAAAGTAAAGAAACTGACAGCTACAAAAGTCTATTCAATTTAATGGAAAATATAATCTAATATTTGTTTAGTATAACACATTGTTACAATGGCGGCCCATGCCCACAGCTGCTCCCTTCCTATGAGTGGGCACAGGTGCCAGATCTCTTACCCCATGGGTCAGCTGCTAACTATACTAGGAATATTCCAAGAGGTAGAGGCCCGTTGGCTACCCTGCAGCAAAGGCTAGATCCCTGTATAGGGGTTAAACAATGAAAACCAGGGAACGCTGAGATAACACCCTTAGGTGTACCCCCAAAGTCAAACAGGTTAGTTGGCACAGTGAGTCCAAACCCACAGATTTTTATACACATTCAGGTATATTCTAATTTGCAAGCATGTTTTCAGCAATCAAAAACATAAAATCATACTATATAGTAAAATAGTTAATTAGAGATGAGCGAATTATTAAAAAAAAGTTTGATTCGGCTGATCCACCGACACTTTACAAAAAAATTTGCTTTGTGACGAATTGCTTTTTCACGAAGTGCATTTTTTTGTAAGTAGCAGGTGCAATGACAGGGAGCTGCGGCAGCACTGATCCGCATCATTTTACCCCACAGATGCCGCATTTGTACATGTTTGCAGTATCTGAGTGTAAAAACTGTGTAAAATTAACAGTAAAAATTAAACTTACTGCCTCCGTTTGCTCGCAACGGGCCGTCCGCCACCATCTTGCTAGAAGATCTGGCGTGAAATCTCGAGTGGAGCGAGATGATGTAATCACGCTGGCCGGCGTGGTGATGTCATGCGGCACCACGCACAGGATTTTGGCTGAGATCTTCAATCAAGATGGCGGCTGGCAAATGGAGGTGGTGGTTAGAATTTTTAGTTTTTTAGACTATTTCACGTTAAATTGATTTGCTACGATTTGCTTCGAGGTGAATCTAATTTATCCTGAAATTTGGATCGAATTCCACTTGTGGGATTTAATTTGCTCATCTCTATAGTTAAAATGTTAAAAAAAAAAATGTGGGCAGGAGATACTGTTCAAAATGCGCCAGTTTTTGGCAATTTGGCTGCATCTATCAAGTGTTTTACGGTAGTTACTTTTCTACCTTTTTTTGCCCTTTTTCAAACTAAGTACCAATTCCGCATCAAGCTCCGGTCAGGTAGGGAGAACGGCAATGCCGATGCACTCTCTAGTGTTGAGCGCGAATATTCGAATTGCGAAATTTTTTCTCGAATATCGCAATTTCGAGATTTCGCGAATATTTTGAATATCGTTCTATATATTCGCGAATTCGAATATTTTTTTATTTTTATTTTTTTTTATTATTATAATTTTTTCCTTTCCCACTTCCCTAAAGTTGTTCTTACCTGTCCTTTGGATTCCTGGCTTCCTGGCTGCTCCAGTCAGTGGCGTTTTCAACTTAGCACTGCTATATTCAATATTAGCTAAATTACAATCTAATCTATATGTGTATTTTACGAAATTTTGCAAAAGCCGAAATTGCGATGCGAGTAATATAATACGAAATAATCGCATGAAGATTTCAACTAAGCTAAGTTAGCACTGCTATATTCCATACTAGGCTAGAATATGGAATATAGCAGTGCTAAGTTGAAATCTTCATGCGATTATTTCGTATTATATTACTCGCATCGCAATTTCGACTTTTTCAAATGTTCTTATTATTGCTCTAACTTCGTCTTTTAGAATATTCGTAATATTCTCAAAGACGAAGTTAGAGCAATATTACGAATATTCTAAAAGACGAAGTTAGAGCAATATTATGAAATTTCGTAAAATACACATAGATTGTATTTAAGCTAATATACTGCTATAGTAATATTTTTTAATAGTGTACATATTTTACAAAACTTAAGTTCAGAAGAGGCAAAAAAAATTAGAGGAAAAAAAAGGGATTATAGCACTATATTAGCTAAATTACAATCTATATGTGTATTTTACGAAATTTCGTAATCTTGCTCTAACTTCGTCTTTTAGAATATTCGTAATATTCTAAGAGACAAAGTTAGAGCAAATCACGAAATTTCGTAAAATACACATATTAGCCTATCCATTGTCAATTAGCATAGGAACGTTGCCTTATACTATCAAGATAAATAATCGCAATACGCGAAAAAAAATAATTCGTATATTATTCGCGATAATTGGAATAATTACGAATATTCGATTTCGACGAATATAACACGAATATTCATTTGAATATTCGCGAAATATCGCGAAATCGAATATGGCACCTCCCGCTCATCACTAGCACTCTCATGAGTCCCTGTGGGGTTGTCGGCTCAGAGTGCCGATGAGGAGCTAGAGGACACTGAAACTCCTGACCTTGGTCGATTACCTGTGTTCCAGGACATGGCACAATTCCAGAATACAATGGTGCTCTCCTCTCACGTCTCCACCATTCACTCTTCGACCAATGTGCCTTCTGCACCTAAACCCCAGACAAACAAAAACAGACCTTTATTTAGAGATCTGCTCCATTCTCTTCCATCATCACCCTAAGTGTTTTCTCAAGGAGACATAGAAGTGGTATTGTAACACTGATAACGGCATCATCGCCACTGGCCATGTTGGTGGAGTACTCGAAACAGCGCAACAGGGCACACAGGTCTCGCATGGAGGCCCAGTCATTGGTGGTGAAGTGGTGCTGTTCCGCAGTGCGACTCACCCATGCGTGCTGCAGCTGAAACTCCACTAGGGCCTGCTGCTGCTCGCACAGTCTCTCCAGCATGTGCAAGGTGGAGTTCCACCTGGTGGGCACGTTGCATATGAGGCGGTGAGCGGGAAGGCCGAAGTTACACTGTAGAGCAGACAGCCGAGCGGCGGCAGGATGAGAACGCCGGAAGCGTGAACAGACGGCCCGCACTTTATGCAGCAGCTCTGACATGTCGGGGTAGTTGTGAATGAATTTCTGCACCATCAAATTCAGCACATGCACCAGGCAAGGCATGTGCATCAAAACGGCTAGTCCCAGAGCTGAAATGAGATTTCGCCCATTATCGCACACCACCAGGCTGGGCTTAAGGCTCACTGCCAGCAACCACTCGTTTGTCTGTTGTTCTATACCCTGCCACAACTCCTGCGCAGTGTGGGGCCTGTCCCCCAAACACATCAGTTTTAGAACGGCCTGCTGACGTTTACCCCTAGCTGTGCTGAAGTTGGTGGTGAATGTCTGTCGCTGACCGGATGAGGAGGTGGCAGAAGAGGAGGAGGAAGCCGAGTAGGAAGAGGGGGCAACAGGAGGCAAAGAATGATGCCCTGCGATCCTTGGTGGCGGAAGGACGTGCGCCAAACAGCTCTCCGTATGGGGCCCAGCCGCCGCTACATTTACCCAGTGTGCCGTGCTTACTGGTCCACGTATCTGTGTTTAGGTGGACCTTGCCACAGATGGCGTTGCGCAGTGCACACTTGATTTTATCCGATACTTGGTTGTGTAGGGAGGGCACGGCTCTCCTGGAGAAGTAGTGGCGGCTGGGAATGACGTACTGTGGGACAGCAAGCAACATGAGCTGTTTGAAGCTGTCCGTCTCCACCAGCCTGAATGAAAGCATTTCAAAGGCCAGTAGTTTAGAAATGCTGGCATTCAGGGCCAGGGATCGAGGGTGGCTAGGTGGGAATTTGCGTTTTCTACCGTGTGACATGGTGGAGATGCTTGGTGACGGAGGTGGTGTTGTTGGTGGCACATCCTCTGTTTGCTGGGCGGTAGGTGCCTAACACAAAATTTTACCTGTTTTGCGCCAAAATGGCTGCCATAAAGTTCAGGAAGTGTTGGATACTGGTAAGTAATGGAGGCCATTTTGGCACCAAAAATGGTAAAAGGCAGAGTGGACCCAGCATGCATGTGGATCCAACACTTCCTGAACTTTATGGTGGCCATTTAGGCGCATAACAGGTAAAATTTTGTGTCAGGACCCGTCTTACAGAGATCGCCTTGACGTCCGGCAGACAGGCTCAGATGATTTTGTACAAAATGCATTTGCCACGCATCTCACTTTATAAATAAGCGTAGCATTAACACTATAATATTTTTTGTGACTATGGCATTATTGTACTTTATCTGGTTTGCAGGGTGCTGTTGCATTCCCACTTTTTTTTCTCAGGATCAACTTAGCAGTGATATGGGGCAGGGTTTAGCTTTGCATGCCAAATCAGCCCCTGTGTGGGCCATATACCAGCATGTCACCGTTGCAGTTTGCAAACCAGCAGCACAAAGAGTGGACCAGTGTTGCACTGGAGAAAGTAGTGAGTATAACATAATTATTTTTTTGGGGGATATTGGAGCGCATGTCAATATAATAAGTCAGAAATGCATGTAATTATCATTCAAAGCAAAATATAAAGCCAAAGATGGTAGTAAGTGAAAATACCCAGCTGCTAGCCATTAAATATCACTACTCCATCCTCTTGAAATTATTATTATTATTATTTTTATTTTTTTAAAGCAGGATCAAATCTTGGCACAAGGGAATGGATAACTTTTATTTACGGCATATTTAGACCGTTAATTCTTGATAATTACCTGCTTGTCAGTGAAGGAATGAGCTGCATTTACATATAGGCAACAAACAATGACTTGTGGCTCATCATTATACAGATTTCTTGTTTCTGGGTAGCAAATCGCTACCTGCAGACCAGAAATTATTATTTAATTTGCTGCATGAAAGACCAAATTACCTATTAAAAAATGTATCTAGTTAGATCCTCTTTTCGACAGGACTGAAAAACATAGCCTGACAATTTTTCCTGTCTGCCACGAAACAGGATCCAGATGGATAATTTTTTTTATTCATAGAAGTTAGAAGCAACATGATGTAACAGGATAGGTGTTCTGTTTTTAGATATACAGTATATAGTTTTATTTTTAAAATCATAAAAACAAACCCTAAAACAGGATGGACAAAACGTGATGTAAACTGGGCCTCCGTCATAAATATGGTACTTAACTTGAGTTCTGGTGACGCTGGGACTGTATGCATGTGGTGCATGCCCTGTTTATAACACTAAAGATAAAAGTAAAGATCTGTTATTCCCAGAGATGCCCCCTTTTTTTGCAACTTCTTGACCTATTCGTAGCAGGTCTGACACCGGCAGCCCACCGATCAACTGTTTAGGAGTAGCTCCAGTGCTGCAGTTACCAGTTATGTCCGCTACACAAGGGACAGAGCTGTGCAGTTCTGATGCCTTCTTCCAGAGCCAGACCCTCTCTCAGACCCTCTTGGCAGCACTTTGGCTCAGTGGTTAGCACTGGTGCCTTGTCAACTCAGACCAAGGGCAACATCTGCCTGGAGTTTGTATGTTCTCCATGTGTTTGCGTGGGTTTCCTCCAGATCTGCTTTCCTCCTACATGATGATAGGGAATTTAGATTGTAAGCTTCACTGGGGACAGAGTGATCACAATGTCTGTGGAATATGTCAGTGCTATATCAGTGAGTAAAATAAACCCTCGCTAGTCTGATATTCATGACTTATCCAAGGGATAGGTCATCAATTGTTATCTCCTGAAGAACCCTTTTACCAAACCTAGATCCCTTTTAGAATCTCATCTTTTGTCTTTCAGACCATCCAAAACTTTTATAATTCTTTTATTTGTACATTTTTTGGATGAAACATAAATCATTCTCACATTACATGTTCTAAGTCAATGAGAACTAATATATTTTATGAGAACTTTATAAGCACTTTCTTTTTCAGAAAAAGTGACCCAGAGACGACTGAAAGGCAAATTAAATGCTTTGAGCGGCACATTTTTAAATATAAAGTCAATTTCTCTTTCTGAACACTTTGAATGGAAACACTATATCTTAAGTAGAGCATTTTTCTTAAAATCTGATTGATAGAATTTCTACCAGCGAAATGTGGTCTTTGGTACTAAAAAGATAATTTGTTGTAGAGCACTTTTAAATGGAAATAATGCAGCTCTGATAAATGGATATGAATATGCACTTTCTGGAGATAGTTTTAGCATTTGTAAGACAATTTCACTCATATTGCTTCCAGATTCAGTCCACATGCAGAATATTTTTAGTGATTACTAATAAAGTCTTTACGTATAGAAATTCATAAGACTTCTGATTAAAAAAACTGGCAGAAAAAGAGATAATTTCAGAGAACTTTAACAATTAATTTGATGTTTCAAAGCGGCTATTTATCTCATTTAAACCCTGGTAGAAGTATATCTGGTATTCCTTCCCGACGCAGCTTATATAGAGAACGCACTTTCATTTATATGTGAAATAAAAGAAAGGTAACTGATTAAAGACGAGAATGAAAATATAGACTGGACTAAACTTCCAGAAACATTTTTTTTTTTTTTTTTAACTCTTGCACTTTTATTTTGTAGGGCGAGTTTTTTGTAGGGTATACATACAGTATGCAAGCATTTTCTTACTTCTATTTCGTAATAAGGGGATAATGCATAAAATATTGCCTTTCTAAAGGGCATCTGTCAGTGGATTTGTACCTGGTGAATATAAACTTCAGTTCCTAGAACCCCTTGATCAGATACACTAAGACATATAAAAAGCAACTTTTTCTCTGCCTATGTTCCAGATGAAAAGTTGTAGCAATGATTTTGAAATTGATTAAGATAAGTGCCCTGATGTCATACAATTTAGTCCATATTGGTGGTTACAGTTGCCATTACACGTTCAATGAAATTGAGCAATGGATGAAAGATCTTTCAGGGTATGTTCTTTCAAAGGAAGGTCTTTCATTCACGAACAAACTTTCTTTGAATGAAATCTTTTGTCTATCAGACAAAAATATTAGACATCCAACTTCTTTACAAACTATATCATTTGTTGGCTAAAATTATCATTCATTGATCATTTTGTTTTTGTTGAAATCATCAATTTTGATTAACTTTAGAATAATGTGAATGGCCACTTTAAGACAGAAAAAGAGTTCTCCCCCTCTCTGCCCTAACATGTGACTAATGACGTGATTGAAGGGGGCTGGTTGTTTGGTTCAGTTCAGGTTAAGCCAGCCCTCTTTGAATTTATCCAATTAGCCAGCCGTCTTCAAGCACATGACTAGTCCTTTACCAAGGCTGATATTTGGACATCGGGACAGCTATCGTAATAAAGTTGTATCAGTATGTTTAATCAAGCTATATTTCTAATTCAAACAACTTTTTATCTGGATGGACAAGCTCTTTAGGTAATTTGGCCATCCTCTGTACCCTAAAAAAGCAAAAATGGTACACAATATTCCCCATGTGGTTTGTCTACAGTTTTTTTTTATAGATTCCTCTTTTCATAGAACCCATTGCACAAGTTTTTCCATTCCCCCCCCCCATTGATTTTGCTGATATAATTATGAATGCAAACATATGTATATCTGCATTTAAAACAATAGAAAAAAGCATTTTTTCTGTACTGTAGTTTTTACATTGAAGTTAATGAAATGACAGATGGCAACACAATGATGATTAATTTGACCTGTTACATTGTTACTGTGTGTTGTCCTCTTGAATTTAATATTAAAAAAACAACAGATGGAGAAACAGACGCTCTTGCATAGACATAAAAAGGTTACACGTAACGTTCTTTCTGTCTCTCAGAAATAGTATTTGCCGTGTCGTTTACAGACATTTTTACGTGCAAAACAATCCCTTTGAGAAAAATAAGATCTGTTACATCCTCTGTTCTGAAGCATACTTTGACTTCAAATGTAGCAGGTAACATATTCTTACCTCACAATTAAGTGTCGGTTGTCCCACCCACACTTTGGTGGCACATCACTAGGATATACCATCAATGTAAGATAGCTGTGGGTTCCACCTCTGAGACCTGCACTTATTTCTAGAACGGGACCCCAAAGTGAACGAGGGTGCTCCATGCAATTGCAGTCACCTTCCATTTACTTCTATGGGAGTGCCGAAAATAGCCGAGAGCAATTAGCTCTTGTTAACCCATTCCTCCTCTGCATAGAAAATAGACTTTGACATATTCCCAGATATACTTAGTACGCAATGCCCCCAACATTTTCCTTTGAAAGGTGTCTGGACCACTTAATCTGATTTTCTATGAGATCACTATGCTAGCACTGAGGGGAGTTGAAGAGCTCAGGGAAGCTACTGAGCATGTTAGTCCACCACCAAATGCAAAAGGTGGACCAGAAGGATAAACCGCAGAGGTGCTACCAGAGAGAAACGTATAATGTACATAAAAAACTGAACAATATTTTTATTGCATGAGCAGTGACCCTGGTAAAAGTTAATTATTTTTCAAGAGTTAAATGTTGGGATTTAATGTTAAAAAACATGCCAGAGATAACTTAACTGAGATACTACCCTTGAGGGAAAGGGAACATTTTTCTGAACCACTTCAAAGGCTGTGGCTGGAAAGACAATAAAAAGGTACCACATGTTTATTGCAAAAAGACTTTACTGCTTGTGCAAAGCGTATATTGTTTTGGCACCCACGAAAGGGACAGACATGTAAAGGCACTAGGGATAGCTATTGGAAAAACCTCTATGTTTAAAAAAAAACCTGAAAAAAGGATTTATAAGTACATTGAAAGGATAGGAAAGAATCATTTCACAGCATCTTAATGCAGGGAGAGACATCAGAAGGCACTAGGGACATTGATAGGAAAACGTTAGCAGCTGATTTGTGTAGGTGGGCTTGAAAATGAGGGAGTGGTGGCAGTTTAGAAATCATGTCCTGATTTTTCAGCTCACACTCTAGCTTTTGTCAGCTCCCACTCTAATTTTGAACATTCCGCCATTCATTCCTATGGGACCAATTTTGCCCCCAAAAAAGGCCGATATTTTGGGAACCATTCGGTGAAACGTTCCACAAAGTAATAGCACACCAATCGGGAACAATCCGCACGTTTTGGTATATTACTGTCTATGTAGTTTAAAAACTGTGGGAGGAGTTAGGGTGGTAAATTTGGCTATAATAATAAGAATATAGATCTCTCAAAGAAGAGGCAGCACTCCAGGATAAAAAGTGAAATGACCCGCTTTATTTCCCCTGTGCATCGTTTCAACTGCTCATTGCAGTCTTTCTCAAGCATAACAATGGTGTCACAGCATCTACATTTATACCCACAATGCTTAGTGAGTCAATTAACAAGTAATTGGCAATAACATGATCAAAAATATAGAAAACATACATTACATTAAAATTTTACATGATTACATGTGAATTCATTATATATCTCATATACATAGGCCACAATTTTGTATACATAGTGAAACCTCATAAGTGATTTACAAAAAGATATCACAAACATGGCCTAATTACTAAGGTGCCTCGTGCATTTGTATCAGTGATCACCTGAAAGTGCTAATTGGGCGGTCAACAGGCCGCATACTTTAAAAACTTAGAGTGTGGTATCATGACGGCTGGCGTCCCCGAGGTCCCACTGTGCATGCTCTGTAACCTGGATACCGGTGTATACACTCAAAGACCGCGCCCTGTTGTTGATGTCGGTCATGATGCGCACACCGGCCGCCAGGCACCTCCTCCGATGCATGACGATGCGGGCGGCAGCGTCTCCCTGTCCGGCCTCCCGATAAAACAAGAGAGAAAAAAACTAGTCACGTGAACCGTAGCCTGGCAACTGGGAAGCGCTTACCCCCAACGCATCGCAAGACACAGGATCAGTAAGAGCACAACAGTGAGGCCTATTAAAGGAGAAAAGAGGAACAAAAAGAGAACGATCGGGTTGTAGAGACTACTCACTAGATAATTACTAATGATTATTGTAAATGAATCAGGATATCAAATCATAAATATCGGAGGATTGTGGTCCTAATAGGAACCCACCATATATTAAATGGAGAAAGAAGGGGGGAGCGGCGTATAAGGGAGCATCATTTTAGTGATCCCCCTTACACACCTATAGGGCCATAGGGCACAGAGTGTTGTCCACACCCCGTATCCCCACATTCCACATCCACCCCCTATATGCATCTCCTGTAGCCATAACTTCCTCCATTCACGACTTATCCACTTTTATTTTTAGTATAAGACCACAATTCAACCCTATTCTCCTGTTCTGGAGCTAAAACGCCATAGACGATCGCCATCATTCTCCTCCACCATGATGATAAACTTGAAAAATAGAAGAATCCTTTTCGGATCCAGAAGATTCTACAAGTAGAAAGATAATAATTCGAGTAATAGACACCAAAGGGTGATCACATAACCAAATTAGTTGGAGAGGAAAACAACCCCCAAGGAGGCAAAAGGGACCCCAACAATCTACATGATATTCCACTTAAAATCCACATTCAAGCCCTGTGGTTTGAGTGACTGCAGGCGATGTATCCACCGCAGTTCCCTTTGTTTGAGGGTCACTGCGATCACCACCTCGTCTACCTCTTTGGACCTGGTCTATAAATCATACATTTTAGGTCTTTTTCAGTATGACCAAATTCCACTAAGTGTTTCGGGACCGGTAGATCTAATCTTTTGCGTCTTATCGAAAAACTGTGATTGTTTAAACGTGTTTTCATGTCACATGTGGTCTCCCCCACATAGAGGAGACCACATGGACATTTCAACACGTATATAACAAACGTGCTATCACACGTTAAATAGTGACGAATATCGTATTGTATTCCAGTTCCCGGATGTAAAAACACATTGCCCTTGATCATATAAGTGCAGTTCACACACGAAAGGCAAGGGAAACATCCCATCCTTCTTGTACCAAGGAATTTTTGCACCTTCTTTTTGATAGGGACATCAGCCCTCACAAGCCTGAGAGACAGATTAGTACTAATCTGAGAGACAGGCTTGTGAGGGCTGATGTCCCTATCAAAAAGAAGGTGCAAACATTCCTTGGTACAAGAAGGATGGGATGTTTCCCGTGCCTTTCGTGTGTGAACTGCACTTATATGATCAAGGGCAATGTGTTTTTACATCCGGGAACTGGAATACAATACGATATCCATCACTATTTAACGTGTGATAGCACGTTTGTTATATACGTGTTGAAATGTCCATGTGGTCTCCTCTATGTGGGGGAGACCACATGTGACATGAAAACACATTTAAACAATCACCGTTTTTCGATAAGATGCAAAAGATTAGATCTACCGGTCCCGAAACACTTTGTGGAATTTGGTCATACTGAAAAAGACCTAAAATGTATGATTATAGACCAGGTCCAAAGAGGTAAACGAGGTGGTGATCGCACAGTGACCCTCAAACAAAGGGAACTGCAGTGGATACATCGCCTGCAGTCACTCAAACCACAGGGCTTGAATGTGGATTTTAAGTGGAATATCATGTAGATTGTTGGGGTCCCTTTTGCCTCCTTGGGGGTTGTTTTCCTCTCCAACTAATTTGGTTATGTGATCACCCTTTGGTGTCTATTACTCTAATTATTATCTTTCTACTTGTAGAATCTTCTGGATCCGAAAAGGATTCTTTTATTTTTCAAGTTTATTATCATGGTGGAGGAGAATGATGGTGATCGTCTATGGCGTTTTAGCTCCAGAACAGGAGAATGGGGTTGGAATTATGGTCTTATACTAAAAATAAAAGTGGGTAAGTCGTGAATGGAAGAAGTTATGGCTACAGGAGATGCATATAGGGGGTGGATGTGGAATGTGGGGATACGGGGTGTGGACAACACTCTGTGCCCTATGGTCCTATAGGTGTGTAAGGGGGATCACTAAAATGATGCTCCCTTATACGCCGCTCCCCCCTTCTTTCTCCATTTAATATATGGTGGGTTCCTATTTAGGACCACAATCCTCCGATATTTATGATTTGATATCCTGTTTCATTTACAATAATCATTAGTAATTATCTAGTGAGTAGTTTTTACAACCCGATCGTTCTCTTCTTGTTCCTCTTTTCTCCTTTTATAGGCCCCACTGTTGTGCTCTTACTGATCCTGTGTCTTGCGTTGCGTTGGGGGTAAGCGCTTCCCAGTTGCCAGGCTACGGTTCACGTGACTAGTCGTGTGACCGGGAGGCCGGACAGGGAGACGCTGCCGCCTGCATCGTCATGCATCGGAGGAGGTGCCTGGCGGCCGGTGTGCACATCATGACCGACGTCATAACAGGGCGCAGTATTTGAGTGTATACACTGGTATCCAGGTTACGGAGCATGCGCAGTGGGACCTCGGGGACGCCAGGACGGCAGCCATCATGATACTACACTCTGTACGTTTTCAAAGTATGCAGCCTGTTGACCGCCCAATTATCACTTTCAGGTGATCACTGATACAAATGCACGAGGCACTTTAGTAATTAGGCCATGTTTGTTTGTGATCTTTTTGTAAATCACTTATGAGGTTTCACTATGTATACAAAATTGTGGCCTATGTATATGAGATATATAATGAATTCACATGTAATCATGTAAAATTTTAATGTAATGTATGTTTTCTATATTTTTGATCATGTTATTGCCAATTACTTGTTAATTGATTCACTAAGCATTGTGGGTATAAATGTAGATGCTGTGACACCATTGTTATGCTTGAGAAAGACTGCAATGAGCAGTTGAAACGTTGCACAGGGCAAATAAAACTGGTTATTTAACTTTTTATCCTGGAGTGCTGCCTCTTCTTTGAGAGATCTACAATTATTTTGACAGACCAGCCTAAGGTCAGAGGATCTTGCACCCGGCTTCAATTACAAGGGCTGGTGTCCTTTCTTTGTGTGATATATATATATATATATATATATATATTATATATACAGAAAAAAATTACTGGCAGCACCACCTTGAAAGCAATTGCAGGTGGGTGCAAAGTCCAAGTACGGTAACTGGATCTTACCCACTTCAAAATAATGGAAAAAATTGGACTACACTCCAGACGGTTCCTTTGGTAAAACAAGTGGAGTTTTATTCACACATGTGATAGCAGCAAAGAAGCGACGTTTCGGCTCAACATGAGCCTTTTTCAAGCATTGATACAAGTGTACAAACCAACATATATGGGTGAACCAATCAAATCATTAAGGATATCAACATAATTGATACTTAATAAAAAACTGTGTACAATTTTATATATAAGTTAAAAAGGGAAACATCCAAGTGATCATAAATAAAGTGACTAGTGCTATCAGAAAAACAAATACATAATGAAGCTGGCTGTTACATGATAATACATAAGAATCCATAAATGAGGCCAGCTATTCCTAATACATTCATTAAATTGAATGATCCTTTAATTGTGCACATGTGCTTCGGGGGTACAATGATGAGCTTATACCTGGGGGAGTGATGCGGCCCACATATACCATCACGTTGTTGAGCGCGTCTCTCAGGAGCCAATGCGCATGTCACGATCGCATACTTCTCATTACTCAGCGTCCTCGCAACTCCACCTAGTTTCAGTGATATCGCTCCCAAATTACGTAGCAGACGCCCATTGCTGACTCATATTAAGTCGCGTCCGCTGTCTATAGTGAAAGGGGTGCATGCGCACTCACATGATTGAGGCTCGGAGTCTCCATTTCTATAAAGGGAGTTTGGCCAGTGTATATTCTCTGCTGAGTTAGCACCTACAGAGTTGCTGCATTTATTATCAAGTCACAGTGGATGATTTCCACTCATAGCAACCAAGGGGAGCGTCCCCACTTTTCCAAGTTGGGAAACTATCCCCTAATCGTGACCCCAATGCTGTAAGCACGCCAGTACCTCCAGCATCGCGGGTCGCATACAAGCTGCAACTCGTGACCAAGAGGGTTCTCCTCATTATATGCTAGAACTATAAACTGTAAGCAGTCAGAATAGCCAATCCACATATTATCCTGCCTTATATGCGATCGAGACAAGAGTAGCACCCCCCCCCCCCCCCCCCGAGAGAAGAGCACAACAATTTACATAATCAAGTAAAAAAATATATACTATGGAACATTGTGGGCTCCTCATCCACCATCAAGGCTCATCATTGATCTTCCATTTCTTTCCCCGAAATTCCAGTGAATCTGTAACAATACATAAAATTAGTGATACAAGTGACACTCAAAAAAGCCATTAACTTTGTTTTACTGATTTTTTGTTATTTTTTATATTCTTTTTCATGATTTACAGTTTTTATATATATTTTTTTATCAATGAACATATCCTCAACAAGAGAATACTCGACAATATCATCAACAGCATATACCTTGGGCAAACTTTTCTCCTCACAGTCCGCCTCCATATCTGTAATCAATATTCAAACCATTAGGCTGTAAAGTATTGAGAGTTTGAATCCAGTATGATTCTTTCTTTTTAAGTAATGATATACGATCACCCCCCCTACGAGGCATTTGTATCTGATCAATGATCCAGCATCTCAAGTCTTTTTCACTATGTTGTTTAAGTGAAAAATGCCTTGGTACTGGAAGATCCATGCGGCCCTTTATAATAGTGAACCTATGATTGATGAGCCTAGTCTTTAGGTCAGTCGATGTTTCCCCTACATACAAGAGATGACAGGGACAGGAGAGGACATACACTACAAAAGTGGAATCACAGGATAGGTGGAATTTGATGGGATATGTTATTCCAGTATTAGGATGTGTGAAAGACCTGGATCTCCTGATAAACCGACAATTGACACAATGCAGGCACGGGAAGCATCCCGTGCCTGATGGTGCCAATGTGGTCTGTCTGGTGGTAGTTTTGGGTCCCACATCAGCTCTGACAAGTTGGTCTCTTATATATATATGTGAGATAACAGTAAGTAGTCTAGCCATGCAAGAACACTTAATTAGAATATTGTGAAAAGGTTCAATATTCTAGGCTTAAAGTGTCACATTCTAGTTAGCTAATTAAAGGGGTTGTCCGGGATCAAACGTATTTTTTTTTAAACGTCTTACTCACCTTTAGTAGGCGATGTTGCCAAGATGGTTTTAGATAGCTTTCACATTGGAGCATGGCTCCTACAGTCCCCAACAGATTGTTTACATATCTGTTTATCTTTGCGATCAGTTCCTGCCGCACTGCACTATGGGTCCCAGTGCAGCCCGGCATCTCCTGGTTTCTATTGTCTAACATCGCATCCCTGCATCCCCCTCATACATATTCATGCCTCCTGCACGTCGTCCACTCCTCCATCGATCCGCCCCCTCATACATATGCATCCTCCTGCCTCATATTCCTCCCCCATATGTACAGCAAATAAAGCTCCATGCCCGGTGACATCACCGGACTGGAGGGGCGGGGCTTAGCGCAATGTCGGCCGGCCTAGTTACCGCCCCTCCATCCTCCCTGCATAATTACCTAGGCTGCCAGTGACATCACTGGACTGGAGGGGGCGGGGCTTAGCGCAATGTTGGCCGGCCTAGTTACCGCCCCTACATCCTCCCTGCATAATTACCTAGGCTGCCAGTGATGTCACCGGACTGGAGGGGGTGGGGCTTAGCGCAATGTCGGCCGGCCTGGTTACCGCCCCTCCATCCTTCCTGCATAATTACCTAGGCTGCCAGTGACGTCACCTGGCTCCCTGAGCAGCGGAAGAGGAGGCTTTGCTGGCCTGCCAGGGACCCGGTACGTCACTGAATACAAGAAAATACTCCCTTCCGGCCAAGAATTACTTGATAAAACCTGGGCTTGAGAAATATGCCCAAAAGGTATGACATGCATGTTTGTAATGTGTATGTCCCCAATCCCAGACAACCCCTTTAATCCATACCCTCTGAGCAAAGAGTACCTGAGATTGTGACTTTGGGGTTTTCATAAGCTGTAAGCATGTAATGATTCTATCGCATATATTAGTTTCACCTTTTAAGTTGCATTACTGAAATAAATGAACTTTGCACAATATTCAAATTTTTCGAGTTTCACCTGTATACACACTGCACTGTTGCAGTTACGTATTTCTGGTGAATGCGTATAGGGGCGTATTTAAGTAAAATAAGAAAAATATATATGCACTGCACTATTTAATTGTTTTCTGGTTAAAATGTATAGTGGCCTATTTCATTCCAACAAGAAATATATATTCTCAGGTAACTTCTGCAGTTATTTCTGGTGAAAGCGTATAGGAGCGTATTTCATTTAAAAAAATACAAATATATACGCACTGCACTGTTGCAGTTATTTTGGTGAAAGCGTATCTGGGCGTATTTCAGTAAAATAAGAACTATATACGCACTGCACTATTTAATTGTTTTCTGGTTAAAGCGTATAGTGACCTATTTCATTCCAACAAGAAATATATATTCTCAGGTCCCTTCTGCAGTTATTTCTGGTGAAAGCGTATAGGGGCGTATTTCATTATAAAAATAAAAATATATACGCACTGCACTGTTGCAGTTATTACTGGTCAAAGCACATAGGGGCGTATTACAGTAAAAAAAGAAAAATATATTCTCAGTGCATTTCTGCAGTTATTTGTGGTGAAAGCGTATAGAGGCGTATTTCAGTAAAATAAGAAAAATATATACGCACTGCACTATTTAATTTGTTTTCTGGTTAAAGCGTATAGTGGCCTGTTTCATTCCAACAAGAAACATATATTTTCAGGTCACTTCTGCAGTTATTTCTGGTGAAAATGTATAGATGCTGTGACACAGTGAGGGGTTGTGTCTGGCAAGGAAGGTATTTTCCTCCCAGCATGTGCGACTGGGCTGGTTTCCAGCCAGGTGAGGTCAAATACCGGACTGGAGTTTAAGTGCCGGTTCGGGTTTTGGCATCATCTGGCTGTCCTTATGGCTTTGCAGACAGCAATAGCAACCCCGAGTGTCCACAATGCCCGGAAAGCAGTCCGTGTCACAATTCCTAAGATGACCCCCACAGATGACAAGGAAACCTACCTGGCGATGTATGAGAAAGTGGCCATCAGGGAAAAGGTACCCCATGACCAGTGGGCTGAGGTTGTCGCTCCGTTCCTGGCATCCAATTCCCACCGGGTGTATTTCAACTTAACGGATGATCAAGCGGCCAACTACCAAAAAGTAAAGAGTGAGATTCTGGCAAGACTAGAGGTGAATGTGTTGGTCCGGGCCCAGTGGGTACATCAGTGGGGGGGTTTAAGCCGGCTGAGCCTGCGAGGACCCAGTATTATGACTTACTCTACCTCTTGCAAAAGTGACTACAGCCTGATGTGCTGAGTCCCACTGCTATACTGGATAGACTATTGGCTGATATGTTCTGGACGGCTCTGCCACCCCCTCTCCAGCACTGGATGTTGTCTCCTGGCAACGCCCTAGAAATGGTGGACCTGGTGGAGTGTTACAAGGCTACTAAGACTGTTACAGGGGGTTCTTTTGGGAGGGGGCAGTCAAACCCTGTAAATCTCCATCCCAGACCCAGCAACTTGTACCAACAAAACCCACCCGAAGTGTACCCTCTATGGACCTGGCTCCGATAGTCTGCTGGCGATGTCAGGAGCCAGGCCATGTAAGAGCTGATTGTCCCCATCAGGTGGAACCATCAGTCGCTATATACCAGGAAGCTGTGTGCAGCAGGTACCCCAAAGCTCTAAATCACCTGTGCCAGGTGGAGGTAGGGGACACTCCAGCGGAGGCTCTGCTGGACTCAGGGAGTCTGATGTCCCTAGTAAGAACTCCCCTGGTACAGTCAGCGGAGTATACTGGACGGAAAGTATGGGTCATGTGCATCCATGGAGACTTAAGACTATCGCCAGAGGGGCTGCCAGATAGACTCACGAAGTGGCAGCTGCCTAAAATTTACACTACAAACTTATAATAGGGAAAGTCTTCCTGGGTAGTGATGGACGAACATCGGCCGGGACGGTTCGCGAACGCTATCGTGCGAACACGATCAAATGTTCACGAACCACAAGTTCGTGGCAGGGCCCATTTACTTTAATAGCAGGCGAACCTGAAAAACCTTCAGCTCATATTTGCAGCCACCAAATACTTAGTAGAAGTGCACAAATAGTCCGAGAACATGGACAGTGACATAAAAGAGGGGATCAATGACTGCGTACAGAAAAGAACAAGTATGTGGCTGAAGGTAGATTACACGGTCATTGAATATCAATTTTACAGCAGGCCAGTGGACTACAGGCTCCAAAAATTATGCATTCCTCGTACAGAAAAGATCAAGTGATTATGTGGCTGGAAGTGTATTAGATGGTTAATGGATATCAATTTTACTGAAGGACAGGACAAATACATGTCAAATACATGTGTTTAAAAGAACTAAAAATATAAAATTGGATTAAAAACATGTCTAATGAAATCCCTCCACTTGAAAAAAAAACCCTAATGATAATAGTTGAAACACATGGTCAACACGTGTTGAATTCCTCTGAGGCCCTAAAACATTAGGCATTCACCAGACAGAAAAAGCTTTTTATGCCACTGTATTTACCTAAGACAGGGACCATTATTTGTTCTGGGTGGTGGCAGATATTTGTGTGCTGTCATGAGAAAATTCAATTAAACGTGGTCGACTCGTCACTAGAGATGAGTGGACACCTCACAAAAAAGTTTGAGTTCGGGACCCGAACTTGACCCCAAACCCCATTGAAGTCAATGGGGACCCGAACTTTTGAGCACTAAAATGGCTGTAAAAAGGTCATGGAAAGGGCTAGAGGGCTGCAAATGGCATCAGAATGTGGTTAAGAGCATGGCAAGTGCTCTTCAAACAAATGTGGATAGGGAAATGACTTTAAATATCATAAAATGCGTAAAAAAAAAAAATATATATATATATCTTGATCTAGGAGGACGAGGTCCATGTGGAATAGGAGGTTGAGGAGGCGGTGGATGTGGCGGTGGATGTGGAAGCAGCGGTGGAGGAGGAGGAGGTAGCCTACACTGCTTTTTGGTTTTAAATTTATTTTAAGCATAAGCTTCCAAGTTAAGGAGGGGGCGCGCGGCAATTACCCACTCCTGACTCGGGGAGGTATTGATGATAAATAACAATAAATGGACTCTTAAGATGCCCTGTTATTGGAATGATTAATAAAAAATTATAGGGAATGTCACTGTGGTATTTTTTATTTGTAAACATTAGCCAGGAGAGGCCCTGCTGCCACTTTGTTGACTCTAGCTAACTTCTGCCTGATCGCACGTCCCTGTGACGTCCACCATCCATTTGGATATCTCCTCTATCAACTTTCGATGTTCTTTTCTGAGCCTACCATGTTGATCACGGTTATCGGCGAATCAGGGTTCTACGCCGGAGAGGGAGCGTGAAAAAGAGAGACCGCATCCAAGGGAGGTTAATTGTTTCAAATTGATAAAAATGTTAAAGTGGAAATATGGGACAAAGTATTAAAGCGTAAATGTGGGACAAATTTTTAAAGTTTAAGCATTGAATGAAAGGATGTGGCGCGCATCAATTAATGAATAATGTCTTAAATGTTATTCCCTGTCAACTATGCAGAGCAGGGGTTTCTATCCGGCAAAATTTGAAAAATGTCACCTGACAATGTAACATACGATTTTTTGAAATTTATGTTTCTGTTACATATGCAGAGGTGCCCCCGTGACGTCCACCATCCATTTGGATATCTTCTCTATCAACTTTCAATGTTCTTTTCTGAGCCTACCATGTTGATCACCGTTATCGGCGAATCAGGGTTCCACGCCGGGGAGGGAGTGTGAGAAAGAGAGACCACATCCAAGGGAAATAAATGGATTACAATTTTTTGGGATTGAGTAAAAATGTGGGAAAAGCTGTTAAAGAAGAAAACCACAGAAACAAGATAATAATGCACTTATTAAAGCAGATGCAAGCACTATATATGGACTAAGTCCTCACCCTGATATGATAATGTCTGAGACACTTAGTCGATATATTTTGATCAAAACACATCTAAGCCCGCCACCAAGCGTCAAGGTGGTCTCAGGTCAGGCGGGTCCTACGCTAAACCTACCTAAGCCGTTGGGCTTCTATGTTCAGGAGCGCAGACCCCGCACATATGGTGTGCTGCTCCTAGTAACCTCCATGTGCATCAAGCAACCAATGGGAGGAGGAGCAAGCACAGCCATATGTACCACCTAATTAAGGCGCTCATTGGATAGAGGAGGGGGGCAAAAGTGCAGAGGAATGCTACACCCAAGATACTAGGTGCGCATTCACACTTGAAGGTGCCACTCCCTCAAGCAAACACTACATAAACAAAAAAATCACAGAAAAAACTAAGATAAAAACATCCTGCACGATATGATACAAATTTGCGGATGTCCCTGGCCATATTATTGAAGAAAACCACAGAAACAAGATAATAATGCACTTATTAAAGCAGATGCAAGCACTATATATGGACTAAGTCCTCACCCTGATATGATAATGTCTGAGACACTTAGTCGATATATTTTGATCAAAACACATCTAAGCCCGCCACCAAGCGTCAAGGTGGTCTCAGGTCAGGCGGGTCCTACGCTAAACCTACCTAAGCCGTTGGGCTTCTATGTTCAGGAGCGCAGACCCCGCACATATGGTGTGCTGCTCCTAGTAACCTCCATGTGCATCAAGCAACCAATGGGAGGAGGAGCAAGCACAGCCATATGTACCACCTAATTAAGGCGCTCATTGGATAGAGGAGGGGGGCAAAAGTGCAGAGGAATGCTACTCCCAAGATACTAGGTGCGCATTCACACTTGAAGGTGCCACTCCCTCAAGCAAACACTACATAAACAAAAAAATCACAGAAAAAACTAAGATAAAAACATCCTGCACGATATGATACAAATTTGCGGATGTCCCTGGCCATATTATTGAAGAAAACCACAGAAACAAGATAATAATGCACTTATTAAAGCAGATGCAAGCACTATATATAGACTAAGTCCTCACCCTGATATGATAATGTCTGAGACACTTAGTCAATATATTTTGATCAAAACACATCTAAGCCCGCCACCAAGCGTCAAGGTGGTCTCAGGTCAGGCGGGTCCTACGCTAAACCTACCTAAGCCGTTGGGCTTCTATGTTCAGGAGCGCAGACCCCGCACATATGGTGTGCTGCTCCTAGTAACCTCCATGTGCATCAAGCAACCAATGGGAGGAGGAGCAAGCACAGCCATATGTACCACCTAATTAAGGCGCTCATTGGATAGAGGAGGGGGGCAAAAGTGCAGAGGAATGCTACTCCCAAGATACTAGGTGCGCATTCACACTTGAAGGTGCCACTCCCTCAAGCAAACACTACATAAACAAAAAAATCACAGAAAAAACGAAGATAAAAACATCCTGCACGATATGATACAAATTTGCGGATGTCCCTGGCCATATTATTGAAGAAAACCACAGAAACAAGATAATAATGCACTTATTGTAGTGTTATGTAGTGTTTGCTTGAGGGAGTGGCACCTTCAAGTGTGAATGCGCACCTAGTATCTTGGGAGTAGCATTCCTCTGCACTTTTGCCCCCCTCCTCTATCCAATGAGCGCCTTAATTAGGTGGTACATATGGCTGTGCTTGCTCCTCCTCCCATTGGTTGCTTGATGCACATGGAGGTTACTAGGAGCAGCACACCATATGTGCGGGGTCTGCGCTCCTGAACATAGAAGCCCAACGGCTTAGGTAGGTTTAGCGTAGGACCCGCCTGACTTGAGACCACCTTGACGCTTGGTGGCGGGCTTAGATGTGTTTTGATCAAAATATATCGACTAAGTGTCTCAGACATTATCATATCAGGGTGAGGACTTAGTCCATATATAGTGCTTGCATCTGCTTTAATAAGTGCATTATTATCTTGTTTCTGTGGTTTTCTTCAATAATATGGCCAGGGACATCCGCAAATTTGTATCATATCGTGCAGGATGTTTTTATCTTAGTTTTTTCTGTGATTTTTTTGTTTATGTAGTGTTTGCTTGAGGGAGTGGCACCTTCAAGTGTGAATGCGCACCTAGTATCTTGGGAGTAGCATTCCTCTGCACTTTTGCCCCCCTCCTCTATCCAATGAGCGCCTTAATTAGGTGGTACATATGGCTGTGCTTGCTCCTCCTCCCATTGGTTGCTTGATGCACATGGAGGTTACTAGGAGCAGCACACCATATGTGCGGGGTCTGCGCTCCTGAACATAGAAGCCCAACGGCTTAGGTAGGTTTAGCGTAGGACCCGCCTGACCTGAGACCACCTTGACGCTTGGTGGCGGGCTTAGATGTGTTTTGATCAAAATATATCGAATAAGTGTCTCAGACATTATCATATCAGGGTGAGGACTTAGTCCATATATAGTGCTTGCATCTGCTTTAATAAGTGCATTATTATCTTGTTTCTGTGGTTTTCTTCAATAATATGGCCAGGGACATCCGCAAATTTGTATCATATCGTGCAGGATGTTTTTATCTTAGTTTTTTCTGTGATTTTTTTGTTTATAAAAGCTGTTAAAGCACAAATGTGGGACAAATTATTAAAGCACAAATGTGGGAAAAATTTGTAAAGCACAAATGTGAGACTAATTATTGAAGCGCAAATGTGGTACAACTTGTTAAATTTTAAGCATTGAATGAAAGGAGAATTTCTGAAAATGTATTCCCTGTCAACTATGCAGAGCATGGTTTTATTCAGTCTAGCAGGGGTCTATGACAGAAAAAAAATGTTTATGGTCACCCGAAAATGTAAAAGAAAAATTATTTACATTTATTAAGCTGTCAACTAGGTAGAGGAGGGGTATATTAGACCCCAAAATCTGTGAAATTCACCTGAAAATGTAACAGACAAATTAGTTATTTCTTTAAACCTGTCTACTAGGTATAGCAGTCTACTAGGTACATCACACCCAAAAATAGATAAATTTCACTTGAAAATGTAACTGACACATTTTTTTTTTTACCTACTAGGTATAGCAGTGGTACATTACACCAAAAATTGGGGAATTTTACCCGAAAATGTAACTATCAAAGTAGTGAAATGAAATAAAATAAAATAAAATGTCTACAAATAAAAATAAAAATTTGATTTATGAGGTGGAGTTCCATATGGAGTAGGAGTTTGAGGAGACGATGGACATAGCGGTGTAGGTGGAAACAGCAGTGAAGGAGGGGAGGTAGCCAACACTGGTTTTAGTTTATTTTTTATTTTTTAATTAGGTTACACTCCAAAAGAGTGTGAAATATCCGAAATACAAAAATGAGCAATTGCGCTGCAGTATAATAATGGCTGGTTAAGGCCGGTATACATGTCTATTCTGCACAAGGTACAGACAAGTCCTGTGGGATCCATGCCTGGTTCATTTTAATGAACGTGAGCTTGTCCACATTGGCTGTGGACAGACGGCTGCGCTTGTCTGTGATGACGCCCCCCTGCCGTGCTAAACACATATTCAGATAATACACTGGCTGCAGGGCAGGCCAGCACCTCCAAGGCGTAAAGGGCAAGCTCAGGCCATGTGCCCAATTTGGAGACCCAGAAGTTTAAGGCCCCTTTCACACGGGCGAGATTTCCGCGCGGGTGCGATGCGTGAGTTGAACGCATTGCACCCGCACTGAATCCTGACCCATTCATTTCTATGGGGCTGTTCACATGAGCGGTGATTTTCACGCATCACTTATGCGTTGCGTGAAAATCGCAGCATGTTCTATATTCAGCGTTTTTCACGTAACGCAGGCCCCATAGAAATGAATGGGGTTGCGTGAAAATCGCAAGCATCCGCAAGCAAGTGCGGATGCGGTGCGATTTCCACGCATGGGTTCTAGGTGACAGTCTATTCACTGTATTATTTTCCCTTATAACATGGTTATAAGGGAAAATAATAGCATTCTGACTACAGAATGCTTAGTATAATAGTGCTGGGAGGGTTAAAAAAAATTAAAAAAGTTAACTCACCTTATCCCCATGATCGCCTAGTTCCCGGTCGGTCTGTTCTTTAGCTGTGGCTAAAGGACCTTTGGTGATGTCAGATCACATGCTCCATCACCATGGTGATGGACCATGTGATTGGAGCATGTGATCTGACATCACCAAAGGTCATTCAGCCCACAGCTAAAGAACAGACCGGGATCTACACGATCATGGGGATAAGGTGAGTTAACTTTTTTTATTTTTTTTAACCCTTCCAGCGCTATTATACTAAGCATTCTGTATTCAGAATGCTATTATTTTCCCTTATAACCATGTTATAAGGGAAAATAATACAATCTTCAGAACATCAATCCCAAGCCCGAACTTCTGTGAAGAAGTTCGGGTTTGGGTACCAAACATGCGAGATTTTTCTCACGCGAGTGCAAAACGCATTACAATGTTTTGCACTCGCGCGGAAAAATCGCGGGTGTTTCCGCAACGCACCCGCACATTTTTCCGCAACGCCCGTGTGAAACCAGCCTAAGGGGACAGACCCGTCATTCAGTATGTGTAGGCGTGTGCACACTTACTGCTCCACCATGTTGGTAAAATGCAGCCTCCTGCTAAGACGTTCCATATCAGCTGGTGGTGCTGGTTGTTGTGGCGTGCTGACAAAGCTTTTCCACATTTTGGCCATGCTAACCCTGCCTTCTGAGCTGCTGGCGGTGCCCCAGCTGCGTTGGCGACCTCTTTCTCGTCCTCTGCCTTCGCCTTCTGCTTCCACTGTGCCCCCGCTGTCAGGTGGGAATGCCATCAGCAGCGCGTCTACCAGCGTGTGCTTGTACTCGCGCATCTTATGAATAGGCTCCAGTGATGGAATTAAGGACGGTAGGTTGTCCTTATAACGGGGATCCAGCAGCGTGGCCACCCAGTAATCAGCACAAGTAAGAATGTGAGTTACTCGGCGGTCGTTGCGGAGACACTGCAGCATGTAATCGCTCATGTGTGCCAGGCTGCCCAGAGGCAACAACAAGCTGTCCTCTGTGGGAGGTGTATCGTCTGTGTCCTCTGTATCCCCCCAGCCACGCACCAGTGATGGCCAAGAGCTGGTCTGGGTGCCACCCTGCTGTGAACATGGTTTATCCTCTTCCATCTCCTCCTCCTCATCCTCCACCTCCTCATCCTCCAGAACTGTGCCCTAGCTGGACAATTGTGTACCTGGCGTTTGTGGGTGCAGGAACCCACCCTCGGAGCCACTTGTGAATGACTGGCCGGAAACCCTACAAAATGATCCCTCTTCCTCCTACTACTCCTGTGCTACATCCTCTTCCATCATCGCCAGCAGCGTTTTTTCAAGGAGGCATAGAAGTGGGATAGTTACGCTGAGAACGGCATTAGCGGCACTGGCCATGTTGGTGGAGTACTCAAAACAGCGCAACAAGGAACATGGGTCTTGCACGGAGGCCCAGTCATTGGTGGTGAAGTGGTGCTGTTCCACCGAGCGACTCACCTGTGTGTGCTGCAGCTGAAACTCCACTATCGCCTGCTGCTGCTCGCACAGTCTGGCCAGCATGTGTGCAAGGTGGAGTTCCACCTTGTGGGCACGTCGCATATAAGGCAGCGAGCGGGAAGGCTGAAGTTATGCTGCAGCGCTGACAGGCGAGCAGCAGTAGGGTGAGAATGCCAAAAGCACGCACAGACAGCCCGCACTTTATGCAGCAGCTCTAACATATCGGGGTAATTTTTAAGGAATCTCTGCACCACCAAATTCAGCACATGCGCCAGGCAAGGGATGTGCGTCAAACCGGCTAGTCCCAGAGCTGCTACGAGATTTCGCACATTATTGTACACCACCAGGCCGGGCTTGAGGCTCACTGGCACAAAACACTCATCGGTCTGTTGTTCAAGGCTCATCCACAGCTCCTGCGTGGTGTGGGTTTGTCCCCCAAAAGATAAGTTTTAAAACTGCCTGCTGTCGTTTACCCCGGCTGTGCTGAAGTTGGTGGTGAAGCTGACCGCATGAGGAGGTGGTAGAGGATGAGGAAGCAGAGTAGGAGGAGGAAGCAACAGGAGGCTAACTAAAGTGCCCTGCAATCCTCGGTGGTGGAAGGACATGCACCAAACTGCTATCTGCCTCAGGCCCAGCCGCCACTGCATTTACCCAGTGTGCTGTTATGAAGATATAATGTCCCTGACCGTGTTTACTGGTCCATGTATCAGTAGTGAGGTGCACCTTGCCACAGATGTCGTTGCGCAGTGCACACCTGATTTTGTCCCCCACTTGGTTATGCAGGGAAGGGATGGCTCGCCTGGAAAAGTAGTGGCGGCTGGGCACGACATACTGTGGGACAGCCACCGCCATAAGACCTTTAAAACTCTCCGTCTCTACCAGACGGAATAACAGCATTTCAAAGGCCATTCATTTTGAAATGCTAGCATTCAGGGCCAGGGATCGCGGGTTGGCATGGGGGTACTTCCTCTTCCTCTCCAGTGTTTGGGATATGGAGAGCTGAACACTCGCGTGGGACATTGTGGAGATGCTAGGTGACCCAGGCGGTGGTGTTGCTTGCAGATCCTCTGTTTGCGGGGTGGCAGGTGGCACTGTCACTCCAGAGGTGGATGAAGAGGCCGAGAATGCAGCAGAAGAGGAAGCAAGAGGAGCCAGAGACCTTGGTTTTTGAGGTGTCTACTCCACTGCAGCCCGTGCTTAACACTTAAATGCCTGGTCAAGCAGGTTGTGCTCAGGTTCAGGCTCAGGTTCAGGCTCTGATTGCACAGCGTGCAAACTACTCGTGTCTTGTCGTCAGCACATTGTCTGAAGAACTGCCACGCCAGGGAACTCCTTGGAGCTGGCTTTGGTGTGCTCGGTCCCTTGCTGCGGTGAGCAGTAGCAGGCTTACTGTCTAGAGGACGGCCGCTCCGCTTTTGCACCCTGCTCCCTCTTCTGCTGTGCTGGTGGCTCTGTGCGACCACCGCCTCTTTCTCCGAACTACATAGTTCATTCGCATGACCTTGATTCCATGTGGGGTCTAGGACCTCATCGTCCTCCACATCATCTTCCACCCAGTCTTCAGCCCTGCCCTCCTTGTCGGTCTGCACACTTTCGAAAGCCTCAGCAGTTGGCACCTGTGTTTCATCATCATCCGAGACGTGCTGCGATGGTCCTCCCATGTACTCATCTAGAAACATAAGTGGTTGGGAATCTCTTCCATTTCCGGGGCAGGGATAGGTGGATGGCCCTGGGAAACCCTGCTAACAGAGTCATCAAAAAGCAGAAGAGACTGCTGCATGACTTGGGGCTCAGACTGCTTGGCTGATTTGCAAGGGGGTGAGGTGAAAGACTGATGGACATCGGCTGCAGGTGCCAACTCTGATCTTTCAGCAGGAGACTGGGTGGGAGACATTGTGAAGGAACTGGAGACACTGTCAGCAACCCAATCTACTATTGTCTGTACTTGTTCAGGCCTCACCATTCGTAGAGCCGCATTAGGCCCGACAAAGTACTGCTGCAGGTTCTGTCGCCTACTCGCACCTGAGGAAGGGTTTTCACACGTGTGTGTAGCTGGCACAGATCAACCAAGTCCTTTCCCTGCAACAGGAACTCCACCAGCAGCACCATGACCTGGACCACGTCCCTTATTTGACGCTCTCCTCATATTTCTCAAATTTAGGATCTTGCCCAAAATGGGTGTTTAATTAATAGCAGAATAGAACGACAGTATGTAAAGGGTGTATCTCACACGCCCTGATCCAGCCTAGGCCGCAATTAAAGATTTGTGCCCAAAATGGCTGTATTTCAAATAACTGAATAGAACCACAGTATGTAAAGGGTGTATCTCAAACGCACTGATCCAGACTAGGCCACAATTAAAGATTTGTGCCCAAAATGGCTGTTTTTCAAATAACTGAATAGGAACACAGTATGTAAAGGGTGTATCTCACACGCCTTGATCCAGACTAGGCTGCAATTAAAGATTTGTGCACAAAATGGCTGTATTTCAAATAACTGAATAGAAACACAGTATGTAAAGGGTGTATCTCACATTGACATATGCAGCAAAGGCTGCAAAATAAACTATTTTGCCCAAAACTGGCGTTTGTTTAATAACTGAATATGACAGCAGTATATAACCCTTGAATTTCACACGTGCTGATGCTGCAAGGCCAGAAAAATTGTGTATTTTTCCCAAAAAATAGTTACTGTTCCCCTGCCCTCCTGTGTTCCGTTCACCATTCACACTGATTGTGACACCCAACCAGCCAATTACTAGCAACAGCCCCTGTTTGACTAACATATTATATGGCAACTAGTTTTCAGGCTCCTTTTCCTTATGGCAATAATTGATGTTGAGATGCATGCAGGACTTTTTTCCCAAGTTAAAAAAATGATTTCAGACCCAAATGGCCAATACGGGTCCAAATTGAGCATAAGGCCTCTTTCACACGGTTAGTATTTTGCATCAGTATGTCATGGAACCATGAACCAGACGTACAACAAGAGATAAGTGGAAATAAGAAGGCTTTATTGAAAATCAAGCTGTAAGGCAAAAGTCCAAACGGATGGCTAAACCGAAGCAGGGTCTTGCGAAGCCAGAGGTCAGGAACCAGAAGGGTAGTCAGACGAAGCCTGGATCAGGAACCAGCAGGGTAGTCAGACGAAGCCTGGATCAGGAACCAGCAGGGTAGTCAGACGAAGCCAGGATCAGGAACCAGAAGCAGCAGCAGTCTTAGAAGCATGTGAACACAGGAGGACCAAGCAAGGAACTGAAGCCACAGACCTCCTATATATATGAGCTAGGCATCCAGCTCCTCCCAGTGGGAAGGAGAAGCCGCAGGGTGGGAGGCTACAAGAAACCCAGAAACCAAGATGGCCGCCAGCACATGTCAAACGAAGGAGAACAGCAAGAAGGTAAGACCATGACAGTACCTCCCCCTCAAGGGCCCCTCCTCCGCGGAGTAAAGAACGGTTTCTGAGGGAAGCGTGCGTGGAAGGCTCGGAGCAAGGCAGGAGCATGGACATCTGCGGAGGGAACCCAGGAACGCTCCTCTGGACCATAACCCCGGCAGGGGCTGGAGGTCTGACCGAAGTCGGAATCGACTCCTCCCCGGACAGCTCGGAGTACTGCCGTGATAAGGCATCCGCTCTGATGTTCTTGGAACCGGGTAGGTAGGAGACCACGTAATTAAAACGTGACAAGAACCGAGCCCATCTGGCCTGACGTGGTGTCAATCTCTTGGCCTCAGAGAGGTAGGTCAGATTCTTGTGGTCCGTCAGGATGAGAACCGGAACCACCGAGCCCTCGAGCAAGTGCCTCCATTCTTTAAGGGCCTGCACGATGGCCAATAACTCCCTGTCACCAATCTGATAGTTGCACTCCGCGGAAGACAGTTTCCGGGAGTAAAACCCACAAGGAAGCAGAGGAACCTCTGGTGTTCTACGCTGAGACAGAAGGGCGCCTACTCCCGTCTCAGACGCGTCCACCTCGAGGACAAAAGGCAACCCAGGGTTGGGATGCGACAGAATCGGAGCCGACACAAAGGCGGACTTTAGAGCCTCAAAAGCTCGGATGGCCTCGAGCGGCCAGACCTGGGGATTACTGCCCCTCCTGGTCAGATCCGTGAGAGGCTTGGCTAGCATGGAAAAGTCCCTGATGAACTTCCGATAATAATTGGCGAAGCCCAAAAAGCGCTGCAGGGCACGAAGACCACTGGGCTGGGGCCACTGTAAGACAGCCGAAACCTTCTCAGGATCCATGGAGAACCCCTCAGCGGAAATGATGTAACCTAAGAAGGTTACCTGGGATCGGTGAAATTCGCATTTCTCAAGCTTACCGAACAGCTTGTTCTCTCGTAACCGTTGCAACACTCGTCTGACATCCAGAATGTGGGCCTCCATGGATTCAGAATATACCAAGATGTCATCCAAATAGACCACCACACACTGCTGCAACAGGTCACGGAAAACATCGTTGATGAATTCCTGGAAGACTGCGGGCGCATTGCACAACCCAAAGGGCATAACCAAGGATTCATAATGACCGGTCCTGGTGTTAAACGCGGTCTTCCACTCATCGCCCGCCTTGATCTTTACCAGGTTATATGCCGCCCTCAGGTCGAGTTTGGTAAAGACCGTGGCCCCTTTGAGGCGATCGAACAGCTCGGAAATCAAGGGTATCGGGTAAGCGTTCTTGATCGTGATGCGATTGAGACCCCTGTAATCGATGCAAGGCCTCAACTCACCGCCCTTCTTTTTCACAAAGAAAAATCCAGCCCCTGCCGGGGACGAGGATTTGCGAATGTGTCCGCGTGAAAGCGCCTCCCTCACGTACTCCTCCATGAGCTCATTCTCCGCTACCGACAGTGGATAGACTTTGCCACGAGGAGGAACGGCACCAGATTGTAACTCTATGGCACAATCGTATGGGTGGTGCGGAGGTAGGGCAACCGCACGCACCTTATCGAATACATCCCGGTACTCCTCGTATTCAGGAGGCAACAGAGAGTCCGAGGAAGTACACAGCAACTTGACAGACCCATGGATGCAACTAGCCCCACACTGCGGTGACCACGAGAGGATCTCGGCCGATCTCCAATCGAAAGTCGGATTATGCTTCTGGAGCCAGGGGTACCCCAAGACCACCGAGTAGTGTGGAGACGAAATAACCTGGAGACAGACCGACTCTCTGTGAACGGCACCAATGGCCATCCCCACTGGAAGGGTCTCATGAGTCACGTGTGGCGGCAGAAGGGGTCTGCAGTCTATCGCCTCAAGAGCCAGTGGGGAACCTCGAGGCTGCAGAGGAATGGAATTGGCGGCAGCGAACACACTATCAATGAACAAACCACCAGCACCAGAGTCCACCAACGCCTGGGTCGTCACCGAGCCCCCGACCCAGGAGAGGACAACAGTAATCAGTGGTTTGTCAACACGGGAAACCGGGGACGAGGAGACTCCACCCAAGATCTGCCCCCGACAGGATCTCAGGTGCGAGCGTTTCCCGGACGGTTCGGGCATGCCAACCGAAAATGCCCACCGAGACCACAGTACATGCACCGGCCCTCGCGTCTCCGGAGTGCCCTCTCCCCCTCGGACAGGCGAGCAAACCCCAGCTGCATGGGTTCACCCCCAGACAAGTCATCCCCAGGAGGCGTGGGAGGAGATGGAGGCACGGGTGGGACAGCAAACGTAGGCGCCAATCTGTTAGAAGGCCTCCGCAGGCTCTCCTTAAAGGAAGGTCTCTCCCTGAGTCTGGTGTCAATCAAAATCAGGAAAGAAATAAGAGACTCGAGCTCCACTGGTAGGTCCTTAGCTGCAACCTCATCCTTCAAGGCATCCGAGAGACCATGAGAGAAGGCAGCGACCAGAGCCTCATTATTCCAGCCCACCTCTGCTGCCAGGGTACGAAACTCAATGGCGTATTCAGCTACGGATCGTGAACCCTGTCTGATGGACATAAGGAGCTTCGCAGCAGAGGCAGCACGAGCCGGCACATCGAATACCTTCCGAAGAGAAGCAACAAAACCGGAAAACTTGGCAACCACCGGATTGTTGTTCTCCCATAAAGGGCTGGCCCAGGCCAAGGCCTTGTCCGAGAGCAGCGAGATCAAGAAGCCCACCTTTGATCTCTCAGTAGGAAAGGCATGTGACAGCAACTCGAAATAAATGCCCACCTGGTTAAGGAAACCTCGGCACTTAGTTGGCTCTCCCCCAAAGCGCTGTGGAAGGGGGGCAGAACCGGTCATACCCCGAAACACCGCAGGCGCAGCAACAGGTGTCGGGGTAGACTCTGGCGCAACAACCGGAGCGGCAGTAGGAGCGGGCCCAGGAGCGACAACCGACCCATCGGCAACGGAAGCTAAATGAGCCGTGCGTTCAAGCAGGGTTTGCAACGCCACAGCGAACCGACCCAACAGGTGATCCTGCTGATCAAGTCTGGCAACCAGCGTAGGTAGCGAGGATGGCCCTGTACCGTCAGAATTCATGGCTTGGTCCTAATGTCATGGAACCATGAACTAGACGTACAACAAGAGATAAGTGGAAATAAGAAGGCTTTATTGAAAATCAAGCTGTAAGGCAAAAGTCCAAACGGATGGCTAAACCGAAGCAGGGTCTTGCGAAGCCAGAGGTCAGGAACCAGAAGGGTAGTCAGACGAAGCCTGGATCAGGAACCAGCAGGGTAGTCAGACGAAGCCTGGATCAGGAACCAGCAGGGTAGTCAGACGAAGCCAGGATCAGGAACCAGAAGCAGCAGCAGTCTTAGAAGCATGTGAACACAGGAGGACCAAGCAAGGAACTGAAGCCACAGACCTCCTATATATATGAGCTAGGCATCCAGCTCCTCCCAGTGGGAAGGAGAAGCCGCAGGGTGGGAGGCTACAAGAAACCCAGAAACCAAGTTGGCCGCCAGCACATGTCAAACGAAGGAGAACAGCAAGAAGGTAAGACCATGACACAGTATTTGTAAGCCAAAAGCAGGAGTGGGTCCAAAACATCCAAGAGCTGCAAATATTTATTTTCCATTTTATCTCTGTTTTGGACCCACTCCTGCTTTTAGCTTACAATTACTGATCAAATACTGATACAAAATACTGACCAAATACTGACAGTGTGAAAGAGGCCTCATGTATGCTCAAAATACAGGATCACTTTAATATATTTTTTTCTGTTCCTCTGACGGATTAGAAGAATGGAAGAATAAACACAGCCTTACAGCCACTGCTGACACCATCCCCACTCTGTCATGTGGCCACTACTGTCATTGGTACTGCATCGCCATTTTCTGACAGCCATAACTTTTTAATATTTCTGTCTACAGAGCTGCATGAGGGCTTATTATTTGTGGAACTAACTGTAGTTTTTATTAGTACCATTTTGTGGTAAGTATGACTTTTTGATCACTGTTAATCAATTTTTTTAGGAGGGAAAAGGTGACAAAAAAACTGTGAATCGTGTGTTTTTCATTTTTTTCCATTATGTTCACCGCACATGAAAATGTTTTTATTTTTTAATATTTCAGACTTTTTGGGACATTGCTATACCTGATATGTCTATTTTTTATTCTCTGTATAATTTTATTTCTAAAATTTGGAAAGGGGGATGATTTAAACAAATGTTTAGGGCTGTTTTTTATTATTGTTTTAAAAATAACTTTTAGCCCCCTTAAGGAGATCTATTAGGGTGAATGACATTATACTGCACTCCCTGCTGAGCTGTCCTTCATGTACAGAGTAGCCGGAGTTTACCATGGCAGACCTGGAAAACCTCAGAAGCGTCCAGGCAACCATGGTAACCGATTGGAGCCCTGCAATTTTGCTGCAAGATCCCCTATCAGAACACCTATCAGTGGGAGCTGCATCCCTATGCCTTAACCTATAGATTCTGCGATCAGCATTGATCTCGGCATCTGAGAGGTTAAATGACTGCGGCCGGCAGGATCGCGATTCCCTGTCATTGAGGCTGGTTGTCTGCTGTATGAGACAGCTGGCACCCGCTACATATGGAGTGGGCTCACTGCAGCAGCCTGCTGCATACATTCCCTCCGCCACTGTGAAATACGGGTATACCTGATTTATAGAAATTTGTGACTAATTCATTTGGAACTAATCAAATTTCTTTGCGAACTTCAGCGAATCAGCCGAATCAAGTTTTTCAAAACTTCGCTCATCTCTAACCATAGCAGTTCACTGAAAACACAAGTGATGTGTTTCTAGTAGTATGTGATCTATATGGTCCATAAAATGTTTGTGATTTTTAGATGAGTTATGCCTAGAAAATTAGAAAATCTGGTTGGCAGCCCTGAGAGGCACATGTGTCGGTAAGATTTGATGTTTGATTCATAGCCTGTTATTCTGAATAAAAGACAAAACTTTCTATATAAACAGTAGATGATTTGTTTTAACATTATCTGGCATTTCCTTACTTTTGTGTCTAGAATTATACATCTCCAAGCACATACTGTAATTCCAGAAATCTAGTTGAGTTCCAGTTTGAGTATGCTTAATTTGCATTTGACATTATTTATTTTGTAACAAAGAAGTAGAAAAAATGATTTTAACATTAGAAGGTTATAAAGCCGGCTGCTGTGCAAATACGGTTTATTCATGTGGAAGAAAAATCCTTGACTAGAGTTTCTACGAGTCCAAGTGCTAGATGACTATTATTTCACCATGTTTTATTTTATTAATGGTGCAACCTAACACATATCACTTTTATGGGAAAGCAACAAAATGAAACAGTGGCACCTGTGTACTAGTAAGTAAATGATAGCCTGCAGTAGGACTGCATAGATCATACTGTAGGCTTCCTATTGCTTTCCACACAATAGGAACTTTTATTGTTTCTCCTCTTGAACACATTATTTAATATTTGCAATGAATGTTGGTCCAAATTCCAACTTTTAAAGGACAATCAAGGTTTCTTACCATCCAGAATTGTGAAAGAAGAATTGAAAAAGTCTCCAGTTAAGTCCAAGCAGTTAAGATCATATTTTATAATAGTTTTAGAAAAGGTACATGGTTTTATATGGGAAGTAGACTTGGGGTTAACTTATTTGACACTTAAACGGATATAATTTTTTTTTATCTAAAACCGAGTATAGATGCGATGGAATTCCATTTTTTTGCACTTTTGTGCCTCATAATGCATATGAAATGATAGAGACATCATAATTAGAGATGAGCAAAGCTTATGAAACTTTGATTCGGGTGCTTCGCTAAATTTCACAAAGAATCTAATTACTTTGTCACGAAGCGTATTTCTTTGTAAGTAGAGAGTGCAATGATGGGAACAGCGATTGTGCTGTCCCTGTCATTGAACCCCTCAGATGCTGCATTCATTGCTGAGATAAAAAATGCGTGCTTTCAGAGTAAAAAAAAAACGAATACTCTCCTTATCCACTCGAGTGTGAAGAGGCCACCACAGCTATCTCGATTGCAGATCCCATGCGAAATATTGCATGTTATCACGCTGGCTGATGTGGTGACATCATACGTCACTTCGCATAATCAAGAAAGCCACTGTGGCCTCTTTGCGCACAAATGGATGATATTTTTAGTAACCGTTATTTCAGGCAAAATTGATTTGTTACCACGAAGCACGAGCAAATTCGGCTTTGCGGCAAATCAATTTTTTTCTAAAATTCTGATCAAATTCCACTTTGGATACTTCAATTCGCTCAACACTAATCCTGATATACCCTTCCTTTAAAGTAAAGGTATGTTTAAATAATCCAATGAAAAAATCTGAATCCTGGCATAAACTAAGTTGGTGACATTATTTGCTAGTTATGCTTTTACAATTTTCATCTGATGGACGCATTGATATATTCAGGGGCGGGTTTAGACAAAATGTGACCCTGGGCAAAATCATAAGTGGGGCCCCAAATCTTGTAATAATGTACTAACAACACAGTTACATTCTGTCGATTCCGGCGCTCCCTCACAGATTTACACCCCATACAGCTCCTCACATAGTTCTTCATCCTCATGGCCCCAGAATATGCCACATGCTCCGCCCCTCACAGCAATGAGTTTCCCTTACTCACGGCATCTGAGAGTGTTAAAAACCAGAAGCGCAGGATTCCTCTTCAAGCGTGCTTTCCCCCAGAGGAGATCGGGGAAAGCACCCTGTTTTAAAAATGAGTTGCAGCCTGTACTAGGCTTCCAGGCTCATTGTTAGTATATCCCAGTTCAGGCCACTAGATGGCAACACTGAACTGTGATAAAGTGATTTCTATACATAATGGAGCAATTTACATCTCATGATTGTAAGTTGTGGTCCACTTGGGGGACTTAACAAAAAGAAAAAAAAGTGTGATAAAAGTTTAGAAAATATAAAAAACCCATAAAATTAAAATCACCCCCATTCCCCCACAAAAAAATAATAATAATAATAGAATGATGGGCATTGCCGCATGCGAAAGCACCTGTACTATTAAAATATGTGAATGGTGTAACAATTTTTTTTTTTAAAGGCCGTTTCGAGTTTTTTCATCACTTTATCTCCCAAGAAACAAACCAAATGCTATTGTCAAATATGACAGATCGTCCCGCAAAAAAATAGCCACCACACATCTCCATGGACATAACTATAAAAAAGTTATGATGGTCAGAATATCGCAATGAAAAGAAAAATATATTTTTTACGAAGTGAGTCCTGATGAGGCTTAGCTTGCTGCAGTGAGCGGTTCTATAGAGGTCCTGAGTGGGAGGGCTGTTAAAGTTGCCACCTTTCCCAACAAAAAATACTGGTTACACAAGTTAAAATGATTGGTGTAGGTTAATACGGGTGTTATTTGATAATATTTTACATTTGCTCAATTTTTTTCTCAACAAAATCATTTTTTTTATTGTTGGGAACACCCTGTGTATTTAAGTTTAATTTAGCCTCTAGTTTTTAAAAATTCTGTAGGGATTTGAACTCACAACCTTTTACATTAAGGGACAGAACCTTTACCACTGAGCTATAGAGCTCAAGTCTGCGGTGAAAAACCTCATTTAAAGTTTCTCTTCTGTTAAAAACAGCATAGAAGTTTCTCTTGTATTATACAAGAGAAATTTCTATGATGTTTTCAGCACCATCTAAGCATTGAGCTCTATAGCCCAGTGGTTAATGTTTTTGCCTGTATTGTAGAAGGCTGTGAGTTTGAATTCCAACACAAGTTAAAAAGATAGGTATAGGCTAATACTGGTGTTATTTGATCATATTTTACATTTTGCTCCTTTTTTTTCTCAATAAAATAAACATTTTCACTGTTGGGTACACCCTGTGTATTTGAGTTTTATTTAGCCTCTATTTTAAAAAAAAAATCTGTAGGGATTTGCCCTCACAACCTTCTACATTAAGGACAAGAACCTTAACCACGAGGCTATAGTGCTCAATGCTATGTCAGAGCTCAAAAACATCATAGAAGTTTCTCCTCTGTTATAAACAGCATAAAAGTGTATCTTGTATTATACAACAGAAAGTTCTATAAGGTTTTTCAGCACTGACTTAGCATTGAGCTCTGTAGCCCAGTGGTTAAGGTTCTTAACCTTAATGTAGAAGGTTGTGAGTTCTAAGACATTTAAAAAATAGAGTCTAAATTGAATTTATATACATAGGGTGTCCCTAAGCATATTGACAATGCTTGGGAAATGCCCCTTTCATGTTCACAACACTGACTCCATATGGACATATGGAGTCAAAGCAGGGACTCCCAAGCTGAGAAATTCCACACTCTGGAGTCTTGACTGTTCAACCTTCTGTGATCTGCTGGGTGGGACTGAAGCAGGGGGCCCCTTAGAGATTCTGGGCAATTGCCCAGTTTAACCCCCCCCCCCCAACGACGGCCCTAGATATGTTGCTAAGTAAAAACAAACACATTGCAATAGCACTCTTCAAACCTCATATATGAACTAATGATATATTCAATATACAAATTGTATATCCAAAGAATAGGCAGCACTCCAAATGTGATAAAGGGTGATGACCCATTTATTCCCAGGCCGGGTCATCACACTTTATCACATTTGGAGTGCTGCCTATTCTTTGGATATACTACGTTGGAGGAAAGGTTGTCCACCTTTTCTGAGGATTTGCACCCTAACTACTTTTTTCCACTGTGCTGCTGTTACTCTTTTGGTTTTTATTTTCAATATACAAATTGGATATGAGGTACTTACAAAATATATTTTGATCAAAATCATTTGTGCCCATCTACCACGGCAAGCTGACTTATTTCTGGATGGGAGCCTACTGCATATGATACTTCTTTCTGTGCCAACAGGCCTTAAATTAATTTAGAGACAGCAGACTCTACATGTATACTGAATCTGCTCTATATGCTACCTTTCTTTGTGCCCGCAGCAGTCCCTGAATTCATTTGAGGCCTGCTGATACAAAGAGAGGTATAATTTAGAATATATTTTGTATATATTTGGAGCCTGCTCTCCATGAATTCCCTAAGTTGGCACAAAGACAGGAGTCAATATAGAGTCTCATTAAAAAGAGGTCACCTTTCCGTGGTGGATGGACACGAACGATTAAATACTTGATGTTAATTTTATATAGCGAGTATAGCTTTAGTTCATACATTCTATCTTTGCAGATTGCAGTTGCATTATGTTTGCTTTTACTTTTTTAGTTTCAGCAGTGGCATCACGCACCTGCTCACTCACTTTGCTTTACAGCATGTGCTGACTAACTTACCTGTAAAAGCTGCTCTCTCATTTCTGTTTTCTACGAAGTTCATAAAGTTTTACTATGTAATATGGTAATAAAAATGGAGTATCTGGTGACTCTTTAAGACCAGTCATTTATAAGCAAGTGCTAACATTCTCACTTCTAATTAAGCGATATCAATAGCAGCTTACGCTGTAATGACAGTACAAGTTATTACTAGCATGCACTAGGATTGTCTCTTGTTTATGTGATCTTTCAACATGTTTCAATAAGTGTCAGTCTCTTCTACATCTTACATAGTTATGCACAACCATTGACAGCAATATAGTATACCAGCTGTGCAGTCAGTCCAGTTTCTCATCCTCTGTCAGAATAATTATACCTTTTACAGGCTGCCATCACCGTGTTCTCACCTCCTTTGCTATATTTTCATAATTGGGTGTAAAGGCCATGAACGTCAAACTATTCATTCAAGTACCCACTTCACTATTGTCAGAAGAAGACATGACTTCTATGATCGCTGCTTGGAACATGGTCAGAAATAGGAACATTGACTGCCGATAATGAGATGTTTACCCTTCAGCCATCATGGTATTGCAATCGGTGGAACATATTTTTAAACGATAATCTGTAGTTAATGCTTTTTGTACTTATTATTAACACATAACATGCATTACAATTAGAGATGAGTAAAGTTTTCAAAAATTCTTTTCGGTTGCTTCACAGAATTTTTCCCCAAAACTTGCTTAGATCCTAATTTATTTGTCATGAACCACGTTAAATCAGGTCTATCCCAGCCTGAAGTTAAAATTTAGGGAGAATCAATGCTAGTGTAAACCCCTGTGCAGTGCAGCAACATGCATGCATGTGTCTGGTAGCGACACAGTTACTGTGCATCTGAATGACAGGCAGGTCACATATATGGCCATGCACATGCACATGCAGGCCACCAACATTCCTAGCTAACCCCTAGCTAAACAAAAATAAAAAGCTTACAGCATCCTTCAGTATAGCAAAAAAAAAAAAACAACAACAAAAATGCTGCACGCCCAAATGATTCTTTAGTGGAACAAAATAAGGACTTTTTAAATCCATGTTATGGCAGTGCAAACACATGAGATTGAATCCCTTCTGTTAGATGTGGAATGACTGTGAATCACTATTAGACATGGCCTTGCGTTTCGCCCAGCGGTCGTTTTGCTGTGAACTTTGCTCGTTCGCGGTTTGCCGAACGGGCTAACATATGGTGATGTCCACTATCACCATATTCTTTTACATTGTGAATAACTTTGACCCATAACACATCCATCAGGTGTTACAGGACAGCCAATTGAGACGTTTCAGCACATGGACATACCCCCTACCTTATAAATAAACCTGATCTGGCCGCCATTTTACATTCAGTCTTTTGCCAGTGTAGGGAGAGGTTGCTGTGTGGAGCAGGGACGACTGTTCGGGACACTAAATGCTAGCTAATAGGGCCACAAAAGTCCTTTTAACCACTTAAGGACCACAGGTTTATACCCCCCTAGTGACCAGGCCCTTTTTTACAAATCGGCACTCCACAACTTTAGCGGTTTATTGCTCGGTCATGCAACTTACCACCCAAATGAATTTTACCTCCTTTTCTTCTCACTAATAGAGCTTTCATTTGGTGGTATTTCATTGCTGCTGACATTTTTACTTTTTTTGTTATTAATCGAAATTTAACAATTTTTTTGCCAAAAAATGACATTTTTCACTTTCAGTTGTAAAATTTTGCAAAAAAAACAACATCCATATATACATTTTTCACTAAATTTATTGTTCTACATGTCTTTGATAAAAAAAAACAATGTTTGGGTAAAAAAAAAATGGTTTGGGTCAAAGTTATAGCGTTTACAAACTATGGTACAAAAATGTGAATTTCCGCTTTTTGAAGCAGCTCTGACTTTCTGAGCACCTGTCATGATTCCTGAGGTTCTACAATGGCCAGACAGTAGAAAAACCCCACAAATGACCCCATTTCGGAAAGTAGACACCCTAAGGTATTCGCTGATGGGCATAGTGAGTTCATAGAACTTTTTATTTTTTGTCACAAGTTAGCAGAAAATGATGAATTTTTTTTTAATTTTTTTTTTCTTACTATGTCTCATATTCCACTAACTTGCGACAAAAAATAAAAAATTCTAGGAACTTGCCATGCCCCTCACGGAATACCTTGGGGTGTCTTATTTCCAAAATGGGGTCACTTGTGGCGTAGTTATACTGCCCTGGCAATTTAGGGGCCCAAATGTGTGAGAAGTACTTTGCAATCAAAATGTGTAAAAAATGGCCTGCGAAATCCGAAAGGTGCACTTTGGAATATGTGCCCCTTTGCCCACCTTGGCTGCAAAAAAGTGTCACACATCTGGTATCGCCGTACTCAGGAGAAGTTGGGGAATGTGTTTTGGGGTGTCATTTTACATATAACCATGCTGGGTGAGAGAAATATCTTGGCAAAAGACAACTTTTCAATTTTTTTTATACAAAGTTGGCATTTGACCAAGATATTTCTCTCACCCAGCATGGGTATATGTAAAATGACACCCCAAAACACATTCCCCAACTTCCCCTGAGTACGGCAATACCAGATGTGTGACACTTTTTTGCAGCCAAGGTGGCCAAATGGGCACATATTCCAAAGTGCACCTTTCGGATTTCGCAGGCCATTTTTTACACATTTTGATTGCAAAGTACTTCTCACACATTTGGGCCCCTAAATTGCCAGGGCAGCATAACTACACCACAAGTAACCCCATTTTGGAAAGAAGACACCCCAAGGTATTCCGTGAGGGGCACGGCGAGTTCCTAGAATTTTTTATTTTTTGTCACAAGTTAGCGGAAAATGATGATTTTTTTCTTTTTTTCTTTTTTTTCTTTCAAAGTCTCATATTCCACTAACTTGCGACAAAAAATAAAATATTCTAGGAACTCGCCATGCCCCTCACAGAATACCTTGGGGTGTCTTCTTTCCAAAATGGGGTCACTTGTGGCGTAGTTATACTGCCCTGGCAATTTAGGGGCCCATATGTGTGAGAAGTACTTTGCAATCAAAATCTGTAAAAAATGACCGGTGAAATCCGAAAGGTGCACTTTGGAATGTGGGTCCCTTTGCCCACCTAGGCTGTAAAAAGTGTCACACATCTGGTATCAACGTACTCAGGAGAAGTTGGGGAATGTGTTTTAGGGTGTCATTTTACATATACCCATGCTGGGTGAGATAAATATCTTGGCAAAAGACAACTTTTCCCATTTGTTTTATACAAAGTTGGCATTTGACCAAGATATTTATCTCACCCAGCATGGGTATATGTAAAATGACACCCCAAAACACATTCCCCAACTTCCCCTGAGTACGGCAATACCAGATGTGTGACACTTTTTTGCAGCCTAGATGCGCAAAGCGGCCCAAATTCCTTTTAGGAGGGCATTTTTAGACATTTGGATCCCAGACTTCTTCTGGCTCTTTAGGGCCCCTAAGCCAGGGCAGTATAAATACCCCACATGTGACCCCACTTTGGAAAGAAGACACCCCAAGGTATTCAATGAGGGGCCTGGCGAGTTCATAGTAATTTTTTTTTTGGCATAATTTAGCAAAAATTGATTTTTTTTTGTTTTTTTCTCACAAAGTCTCACTTTCCGCTAACTTAGGACAAAAATTTAAATCTTTCATGGACTCAATATGCCCCTCAGCAAATACCTTGGGGTGTCTTCTTTCCAAAATGGGGTCAGTTGTGGGGTGTTTGTACTGCCCTGGCATTTGAGGGTCTCCGCAATCATTACATGTATGGCCAGCATTAGGAGTTTCTGCTATTCTCCTTATATTGAGCATACAGGTAATGAGATTTTTTTTTCCGTTCAGCCTCTGGGCTGAAAGAAAAAAATGAACGGCACAGATTTCTTCATTCGCATCGATCAATGTGGATGAAAAAATCTCTGCCAAAAAAAAAAAAGGAGGGGAAAGGCGTCTGCCAGGACATAGGAGCTCCGCCCTACATCCATACCCACTTAGCTCGTATGCCCTGGCAAACCAGATTTCTCCATTCGCATCAATCGATGTGGATGAATAAATCATTGCCGGGATTATTATTTTTTTACATACAAAGTGTTTGCCAAAGCATAGGAACGCCGCCTCCTCCTCAGCTCGTATGCTTCGGCAAACGTATCTGTTACTGCAGAGTAGAAATCTCGTCTTGCAGCGCCGCATACACCGACTTGCGTGTAATCTGACAGCAGCACAATGCTTCTGTCAGAATGCACATCAGTGCTGCAGCTGCTTGATCAGCTTGGTCCACCTGGAAGGTAAAAAAAACAAAAAAACAAAAAAGAAAAAACCAGGCCGCAACGCAATAATTTTATTAACATTAACTTTAGAGAACATTAACTTTTCTAAACTTTTGAAATAGAACAATAACTTTTTTGCTTACCGGTGATTTTTTCTTTTTTTTTTTTTTTTTTTACCTTTATTGGACAAACCTCTCCTTCCCCATGGGACAATGTGCAAAGCGCAAATCGCCCAAACATGTGGCGAAGTGCATTATGCACTTTGTCCCAGGTGAAAGGAGAGGTTTGTGGCAGCTCTGTGTGAAAGGGCCCTAAGACCCCTGTGTGCCTGTCCTTTGTACGCAATCCCTATGCTAATAGTGTACCTGAGTGTGGAACTGAAGGGCCGATCCTAAATGAGCCGTCTCCACGCGAACTCCAGACTGGGCGGTGAAAGGGGGCAATACGGGTGCGGCGGAATCAGGGGATTGCCAATTAGGATTTGCCAGCACCTCTGGGAGACTAAGGGTTCTACGGGCCTGTGAACGCGGTGGCTGCGACGGGGGAGTTATTGCACGTGCCACCGTACCAGCTGGAACTGCCCTTCTGGTGCTCGCCACTTCACCAGGGACTACGGCAGTGCTGATAGAAGTTCCAGGCTGTGCTGCGCTGCTGGTGTATGCCGCACCATAAACAAGATCAGCGCTAGCACCACTCTGCTGCAAATGAGGATCATCATGCAGGGTAGGCAGAACTCTTACATGGGATCGGGTACGTCTGGCCGTAGCAGGGACCTCTACCTCGTCATCCTCACTAGCCGTTAGAGTGCCACTGCTGTCTACAGGTTCATATTCTGAACCACTGGATTCAGCGGATAAGGCGTCCCCATCGCTTTCATCCATCACGGTCAGAATCCTGTAGGCCTCTTCAGCGGAATACCCCTTGTTTGACATTTTGGGTTCACTAAATTTAGGGGGTATTCCTCTGAGACTACCCAGGAAAAAGAGCAAACCTACCTAGTAAAAAGGAGTGCTTGCGAAGTAAAGCTGCGATCGCTAATAAAGATCCAAAAAGCTCAAAAGTGATCTTTTATAGCGGCGCAGCGATTTTACGGTTTTTGCAGTGATCAGAAAAAAAACAAAAAACTGTCACTGCGGTGGGGCGGACTGAACGCAAGTGTGCGCACAAGATCAGGCCTGATCGGGCGAACACTTCGTTTTTTGTAGAACCTAAGGTGACCCTAATGTACTTATATAGATCTGATTGCGATCAGTATTGATCACTTACAGATACTATATAGTACTAGTGCTGATTAGTGACAGCGATGACGCTAATCAGCGACTAATCAGTGACTGCGGTGGGCTGGGCGCTAACTACCTAACAAGTAGCTAACTACCTGGCGGTGATAAGGGACCCTAACAGGGGGGGTGATCAATGACAGGGGGGTGGACAAGGGGGTGATCAGGGAGTCTAATATGGGTGATCAGGTGCTAAATAAGGGGTTAAATAAATGACAGGGTAATATCTAATGTGTAGTGTGGTGATTTGATGCTACTTACAGAGCTGCCTGTGTCCTCTGGTGGTCGATCCAAGCAAAAGGGACCACCAGAGGACCAGGCAGGAGTTATATCAGACGCTATTTTCAAAATAGCGTCTGACATAACCATTTCATTGGACGATTCAAAAATCCAAAGCCTGCCAGCCAATGATCGCGGCCGGCAGGCTGCAGATGAACTTGTGAACTGCGCAATCCTGTGAACGCGCGCTCCTGTGAGCGCGCGTTCACAGGAAATCTCGGCTCACGCGAGATGACGCCAATCGGCGTTAGTGTGACCTGGGAGCGCCGCAGCATTGACGCCTTTCGGCGTTAGTGTGACGGGAGGAGGTTAAGGACTGGTATAGGTGTGCTATCGATAGGTGTGACTTACTGAGGGGTGTAATATACTTATAATATACTTTATAACATAGAAAGTATATTATAGTGCATTTGTATTGTGCAGCAGTGGTGAGCGGTTCTTCTGCGATACTGCACAGAGTGCCAAACGCCATTTGAACAAATGATTTCTACTGATGTGATATACCAGTTGCAACCCACAAAATTATTGAAGCAGGGGTGTTATATACCAATTATATACTTTCTATATAGTGCAGTTGGGTAGTGCAGCATTGGTTGGCAGTTTAGCTGCGTTACCTCCGCTACAGACAGTGACAAACGGCATTGGAACAATGTACTCCCGTGGCCTAAAATAAAATTCTTCTAGGATCCAACAGGACACATTTCAGAGAATTTCCCTTTAATGTGCCCAGATTAACCCCTTAAGGACACATGACGTACCGGTACGGCATGTTTCCTGAGTCCTTAAAGTATAACTGTGATGCTTAGACCCTAATTTAAATTTTCATATATGTAGTTACTAATAACATGATATTCCAGAATCAGTTACTATTAGACTGACTTACCCCATATTTAATAAGATTCAGCCCTTAGCAACCAGTCTGCATAAAACTGCAATTTCACTATTCAGTTAAGATGGCCGCCACTGCCCTCACCCTGAGGCTAAGCCCTCACTAGCCAGTAACAATAGCCCCCCAAAAGTGTCAGTAACCAGAGACCTCCCCCCCTAAAGGGTTAATCTCCTGCAGCACAAAGGGGTCCTCTTACCACATGTTGCTTTCATTTATACACTGAGCAGATGGCAGATCTCCCTTCCCTGCTCTGCGCTGCTTCCACTCTGCATTCTCCAGCTCTGCTGAGTGAGGGAGCGTCTGCCAAGCGCAGGGACAGGGAGAAGTGCACACAGCCCAGGCACTGTTATCAGCTGCTGGGGAGGACCTGGCTTTAATCATTTACTTACAGTCCCTGGCTGTCAGTAATCTGACCTTGCACGCTGCCTGCTTCTGCGTCCTCCGTCCTTCAACACATAGACGGACCTGCATAGCAACCCTATTTTAAGCACAGGTAAAAGTAGGCAGTACAGGGAACAAAACTGTGGAATTAAGGGGTAATTGAGTACACAGTGAAAAGTTGAAATAGGGCCACCAAGGAGATATTAATCACCACAATCCAATACTCCAAAAACAAAAATACGACAGTTATACTTTAAGGACACATGACGTACCGCTACATCATGAGTTTAAAATGCGATTGCGGCGCTGCGGGGGTTAATCGTAACAGGATGCCCGCTGAAATAGTGCCAATCAAACCAATCATACCCTAACCAAGATAATCGCCCAAAAACTGAAAAAACTATGGCTCTTAGACTATGGAAACACTAAAACATGATTTTTTTAAATTTTTTTATTAAATCATTGTGTAATACTTACATAAATAAAAAAATTGCATACATATTAGGTATCGCCGCGTCCGTGACACCCTGCTCTATAAAAATACCACATGATCTAACCTGTCAGATGAATGTTGTAAATAACAACAAAAAAAACTATGCCAAAGAAAACTATTTCTTGTTACCTTGCCTCCCAAAAAGTGTAATATAGAGCAACCAAAAATCATATGTACCCTAAACTAGTACCAACAAAACTTCCACCCTATCCCGTAGTTTCTAAAATGGGGTCACTTTTTTGGAGTTTCTACTCTAGGGGTGCATCAGGTGGGCTTCAAATGGGACATGGTGTCCAAAAAAAAACAGTCTAGCAAAATCTGCCTTCCAAAAAACGTATGGCATTCCTTTCCTTCTGCGCCATGCCGTGTGCCCGTACAGCAGTTTACGACCACATATGGGGTGTTTCAGCTTTTGGCTTCCAAATCCTGATGCAAAATACTGACCATGTGATCAAGGCCTTATGGAGGCTCCAAAGACAGGATCCGTTGTGTTTTTCAGTTTTCAGTTTTCTGACGCATCAGAAGAATGGTAAAATAAACAGTGATGTCAACAAGGCCAACCAGGGACACTAGTGATCCTAGAACAGACTGGGAAGGGTGGCAACAGCAAGAACGGTCACAATAGTGGCCCAGTCACAGAGTAGTGAGGGTGGAAACAGCATGAGTGATAACAATAGTGGTCCAGTCACAAAGTGGGAAGGGTAGCAACAGCATGAGGAATCAGTCTAGTGGCCCAGTCATAGAGTGAGGAGGAGGGGCAACAGCAGTAACAGCACAAGATGGTGGCAGTAGGCAGCAAAGACAGAAGGAGTGTAGCATCAGGCAGGTGGCAGCATAAGAATAGTGGGAGCAGCACAAGTAATGGGCAATCTTTCACAGCACACTGTGTGGCAGCGCACTGCAGTCAGATCATTATTGGCAGAATGATTTAGTCTGATGCATCAGACTACATTGATTACCTCGAATGGAAAAAAAGGAAATAATAGTTCCAGCAGTCGCAATAAAACTTTGTTGTGCTTTTATTTCTTCTTGTAGCAAATTACTCACATAGACACAATCCTCCACCCTAGCAAAGTTGACACGTTTCGAACACAGGTGTGTTCTTAATCCTAACTAGGGTTGAGTGAACCCGAACTGTAAAGTTCGGGATCGTACCAAACTTTAGGATTTTTGGACCCCGGACCCGAACCCGAACATTTCAGTAAAACTTTGGGTTTGGTGTTCGGCGATTTCTTGGTTCTTTTTGAAAGGCTTCAGAGCAGCCAATCAACAAGCGTTTAACTGTGTGACCGTAGAAGCCATCACAGCCATGCCTACTAATAGCATGGCTCTGATTGGCCAGTGCAGCATGTGACCCAGCCTCTATATAAGCTGGAGTCACGTAGCGCTGCACGTCACTCTGCTGTGCTTAGTGTAGGGAGATGATGCTGATGTGAGGGAGAGAATAGGACAGAATCTGTGATCAGAACTCCAATTGAACTCAGCGATCTACATAGATTTAGTTGTGTGGGTGCAGTGCACAATCTTTTTACCCTGCCCTAATCCCAGTGACAGAGAAAAATAACTTTTATCTGTCTGTTAGTTAGGTGGGCGGCGGTGGCCATTTTATGCAAGCTCAGTGCACAGCACTGCATCAGTGCTTTTATGACATTCAAATCCAAGCTTGAAATACTGCAATAATAATCTGGTTTTAAAAAAACATCCTTTTTTTGGCAAACATCTTGTGCCTTTGCAGGATTAGTCAGTGTGCAATTTAAGCTAGAAATACAGCTATAATTTTCTGGGTTTTTAAAAACACCCTTTTTTGGCAAAATGCACAATTTTAAAGGCCTTGAAGCATCAGCACATGTGAAATTCAAGCGTTATATACAGCTTTTATATTCTGTGAGAAAAAAAAACCTTTTTTGCTAAATATTTAATATTGCAGCCCTGGCTGCATCTGTGATTGTTAAAAACAAGTTTTAAAAACTTCAACAAATTTCTGGCTTTGAAAAAACACCCATTTTGGCAATAGCCGCATTAGTCAGTGTGCAAATTAAGCTAGAAATACAGCAATAATTTTCTGGGTTTAAAAAAAACACCCTTTTTGTGCAAAATACACAATTTTACAGCCATTGCTGCGTCTGCGCGTGTGAAATTCAAGTGTTATATACTGCTGTCATATTCTGTTATAATAAAAAACACCCATTTTGGACAAAAAGCTTAGTTTTGCAGCCTTTGCTGCATATGTCATTGTGAGATACACCCTTTAGTTACTATGGTTCTATGGTTAACAAAACACCCATTTTGGCCAAAAATCTTTAATTGCGGCCTAGTCTGGATCTGTACGTGTCAGATAAAACCTTTACATACTGTGGCTCTATTCTGCTATTAATAAAACACCAATTTTGGGCAAAAAACTAAAATTGCGGCATAGTCTGGATCTGTACATGTGAGATACACACTTTACATACTGTGGTTCTATTCTGCCATTAATAAAACACCCTATTTCGGCAAAAATTTTTAGTTGCTGCCTAGTTTGCATCTGTACATGTGAGATGCACCCTTTACATACTGTGGTTCTATTCTGCTATTAATAAAACACCCATTTAGCTCAAGATCCTAAATTTAAGAACTATGAGGAGAGCGTCAAATAAGGGACGTGGCCCAGGTCGTGGTGCTGCTGGTGGAGCTCCTGTTGCAGGGTAAGGATGTGGTCGATCTGTGCCAGCTACACGCACAAGTGAAAACCCTTTCTCAGGTGCGAGTAGACGACAGAACCTGCAGCGATACTTTGGTCGGGCCTAATGCTGCTCTACGAATGGTGAGGCCTGAACAAGTACAGGCGATAGTAGATTGGGTTGCTGACAGTGCCTCCAGTTCCTTCAAATTGTCTCCCACCCAGTCTCCTGCTGAAAGATCAGAGTTGGCACCTGCAGCCGATGTCCATCAGTCTTTCACCTCACCCCCTTGCAAATCAGCCAAGCAGTCTGAGCACCAAGTCATGCACCAGTCTCTTCTGCTTTTTGATAACTCTGTTAGCAGGGTTTCCCAGGGCCATCCACCTATCCCTCTCCCAGAAGTGGAAGAGATTGAGTGCACCGATGCCCAACCACTTATGTTTCAAGATGAGTACATGAGTACATGGGAGGACCATCGCAGCATGTCTCTGATGATGAAACACAGGTGCCAACTGCTGAGGCTTTCGAAAGTGTGCAGACCGACAAGGAGGGCAGTGGTGAAGACTGGGTGGAAGATGATGTGGAGGACGATGAGGTCATCGATCCCACGTGGAATCAAGGTCATGCAAGTGAACTGTGTAGTTCGGAGGAAGCGGAGCGGCCGCCCCCTAGACCGTACGCTTGCTACTGCCCACTGCAGCAAGAGACCGAGCACACCAAAGCCAGCTCCAAGGAGTTCCCTGGTATGGCAGTTCTTCAGATAAAGTGCTGACGACAAGACATGAGTGGTTTGCACGCTGTGCAATCAAAGCCTGAAGCGAGGCATAAACGTTCTCAACCCGAACACAACCTGCATAACCAGGCATCTAAGTGCAAAGCACGAGCTGCAGTGGAGAAGACACCTCAAAAACTAAGAAAGGTCTCTGGCTCCTCCTGCTTCCTCTTCTGCTGCCGTCTCGGCTTCTTCATCCACCTCTGGAGTGACAGTGCCATCTGCCACCCTGCAAACAGAGGATCTGCCAGCAACACCACCATCTGGGTCACCAAGCATCTCCACAATGTCCCACGGAAGCGTTCAGCTCTCCATCTCTCAAACACTGGAGGTGAAGAGGAAGTACCCCCCTACCTGGAATGCCAGCATTTTAAAATTCTGTCTGGTGGAGACGGAGAGTTTTAAAGGCCTTATGGCGGTCGCTGTCCCACAGTATGTTGTGCCCAGCCGCCACTACGTTTCCAGGCGAGCCATCCCTTCCCTGCACAACCAAGTGGGGGACTAAATCAGGTGTGCACTGTGCAATGCCATCTGTGGCAAGGTGCACCTCACTACGGATACGTGGACCAGTAAGCACGGTCAGGGACGTTATATCTCTATAACAGCACACTGGGTAAATGCAGTGGCGGCTGGGCCTGAGGAGGATAGCAGTTTGCCGCATGTCCTTCCACCTCCGAGGATTGCAGAGCGCTTCAGTTTGCCTCCTGTTGCTTCCTCCTCCTACTCCGCTTCCTCATCCTCTACCACCTCCTCATCCAGTCAGCGTAACACCTTCACCACCAACTTCAGCACAGCCAGGGGTAAACGACAGCAGGCAGTTTTAAAACATATCTGTTTGGGGGACAAACCCCACACCGCGCAGGAGCTGTGAACGGGCAATGAACAACAGACCGATGAGTGGTTGGTGCCAGTGAGCCTCAAGCCCGGCCTGGTGGTGTGCGATAATGGGCGAAATCTCGTAGCAGCTCTGGGACTAGCCAGAATTGTGCTGAATTTGGTGATGCAGAGATTCCTTAAAAGTTGCCCAGATATGTCAGAGCTGCTGCTAAAAGTGTGGGCCGTCTGTGCGCGCTGCTGCTGCTCGCCTGTCAGTGCTGCAGCGTTACTTCGGCCTTCCAGCTCACCACCTCATATGCGACGTACCCACCAGGTGGAACTCCAGCAACAGGCGATAGTGGAGTTTCAACTGCAGCACGCACGAGTGAGTCGCTCTGCGGAACAGCACCACTTCACCACCAATGTCTGGGCCTCCATGCGAGACCTGTGTTCTTTATTGCGCTGTTTCGAGTACTTCACCAACATGGCCAATGCCGATAACGCCGTTGTCAACGTTATTATCCCACTTCTATTCCTTTTTGAAAAAAACGTTGCTGGCGATGATGGAAGAGGATGTGGCACAGGAGGATGAGGAGGAAGAGGAATCATGTTGTAGGGTTTCCGGCCAGTCATTCACAAGTGGCTTCGAGGGTGGGTTCCTGCACCCACAAACGCCAGGTACACAATTGCCTAGCCAGGGCACAGTTCTGGAGGATGAGGAACTTTGTTCACAGCAGGGTGGCATCCAGAACAGCTCATGGCCATCACTGGTGCGTGGCTGGGGGGATACAGAGGACACTGACGATACACCTCCCACAGAGGACAGTTTTTCGTTGCCTCTGGGCTGCCTGGCACACATGAGCGATTACATGCTGCAGTGTCTCCGCATCAGCCGCTGAGTTGCCCACATTCTAACTTGTGCTGATTACTGGGTGGTCACGCTGCTGGATCCCTGTTACAAGGACAACATACCATCCTTATTTCCATCACTGGAGCGTGATCGTAAGATGCGCAAGTACAAGCACACGCTGGTAGATGCGCTGCTGGTGGCATTCCCACCTGTCAGCGGGGGCACAGTGGAAGCACAAGGCGAAGGCAGAGGAGGAGGAAGAGGTTGCCAACGCAGCTGGGGCACCACCAGCACATCAGAAGGCAGGGTTAGCATGGCCGAAATGTGGAAAAGCTTTGTCAGCATGCCACAACCAGCACCACCAGCTGATATGGAACGTCTTAGCAGGAGGCAGCATTTCACCAACATGGTAAAGCAGTATGTGTGCATACACCTAGACGTACTGAATGACTGATCTGCCTCCTTCAACTTCTGGGTCTCCAAATTGGGCACATGGCCTGAGCTTGCTCTTTACGCCTTGGAGGTGCAGGCCTACCCTGCAGCCAGTGTATTGTCTGAACGTGTGTTTAGCACGACTGGAGGGTGTTATCACAAGTTATATTTCCCAATGTTTTGGGGTGTACCCTAATAAATAAAAAATTATAATAATTTAAACCAAAAGAAGTGTAGGCAACCTCCTCCTCATCCACCGCCACATCCACCGCCTCCTTAACCTCCTACTCCATATGGACCTCGTCCTCCTAGATCAAGATTATTATTTTTACGTATTTTATGTTATTTAAAGTCATTTCCCTATCCACTTGCCATGCTCTTAAACACATTTTGCTGGCATTTGCAGCCTTCTAGCCCTTTTCATGACATTTTTGCAGCCATTTTAGTGCTCAAAAGTTCGGGTCCCCATTGACTTCAATGAAGTTCGGGGTCAAGTTCGGGTCAAGTTCGGGTCCCGAACTCAAACTTTTTTGTGAAGTTGGGCTGAACCCGTCGAACCTGAACATTCAGGTGTCCGTTCAACTCTAATCGTAACCAAATGAGACCCTTGCTGAACTTTTAAAGTCCCACCTCCAATCAAATTGGGGCTAGGGATACACAAACCTAATGCAAAGGGAATACTCATTGACTTGCCACATGTAACACAAATTATCCACATATAAAATTATATAAAGTGCTACATTTCATAGTATGAATCAACAGTCAATATATAGTCAAAATCTCAAACTAAATCCATAAATATGAAAAAGGCAATGTGTGAACAGAATAAAATGGAAAAAGAACATTTAGTTGATTCCAAAAATCATATTGTCAAGGCATTATCCTAAAATACATCTGTACCCTTTTAACAAAATACAATGGAACTTGATTGAAATACATGGGCGCTATATGAGAAAAAATAAAAAATGTAAATATATTTTAAATATTTTATGTGTTATATTTTATATATAAAATATAAATGAAATTCATACAATAACTCCTTTCCCATATTAGGTGTTTAACCTAAAAATCCAAAATGCTTCTTTTTGTAAAATTATTTTCTTAATATCACCTCCTCTAGGGGGGCACAACTTTTTCTATTGCCAATGCTCGAAATCTTTATAAACTGCAATCGTGTAGGGATATAACATGTTTGGCTGCATTTGATGTACCCAGGCAGGACAGATTTTCTATAAAATTAATATGTTTTAATATTCTAGTTTTAAATTTCCTAGAAGAACTACCTACATACATCAAATCACAGTCAGTGCATAGTATAAAATACACTATGCCAACTGTGTTGCAATTAATGTACTTTTTAATTGGAAATGTCAAATTGTGGTTAGAATCATGAAAGCATTTAGTGGGTAAAACATATTTCCATGTTTTACATGATTAACTGCTGTTTTTTTTTTTTAACAAAAAAAGCCTACAGATGACATTTATAAGTCCACATTAGGAATCGTGAAGACACCCTGAACATCAGCATATTTTTATCTGGCAGGGGTCAAACCTGGTGACAGAATCCCTTTAAAGGATAACTGTCACATTTAGACCAAAATTTCAATTTTCAGATATGTAGTTACTAATAACAGGATATTCCCGAATCAATAACTATTAGACATACTTACCCCATATTTAATAACATTCAGCCCTTAGCAACCAGTCTGCACAAAACTACAATATCACTCTCTTGTTAAGATGGCCACCGATGTCCTCACCCTGAGACTAAGCCAGCCTGCCCTCACTACCCACAATGCATTCAGCTCCTCTCATGAACGGGCTTCTGCACCTCAACCAATTGGAGCTCTCCCCACTTAAACACGCCCCCCTCCTCCTTCCATCACATACACTCCGATCTGATGGTATATTCTAACCCGGAGGCGTTCCCATGGTGCCGCTGCCATCTGCGGCACCCGAGGGGTTAATTGCGCGACGGGAGCCTTCTACAATGTTTACATTGGTGGGCAGTGAGCCCTCCCCCCCAGTATTAAAATCATTGGTGGCCAGTGCGCTTCCCCTCCTCCCCAGTATTAAAGGGACACTGACAGGCCGTTAGAGCATATAAAGTGACATATATTCTTCTATTGGTCTTAATATGCTAAATTAAACTATACCATTATCACTCCTTGCTGCCTTTCCTTTACTTCTAAAAAGTGTTTTTTTATCAATATGCACATTACGTTACTCTGTGCCCAAGGGGCTGTCCCTCATTCAGTTGTGTGCCCAGCTGCACCCCAACTGCCGTCTCCTAGTGCCGCCCAGATCATTAGTATTTAGAGTTGAGCGAACACCTGGATGTTCGGGTTCGAGAAGTTCGGCCGAACATCCCGGAAATGTTCGGGTTCGGGATCCGAACCCGATCCGAACTTCGTCCCGAACCCGAACCCCATTGAAGTCAATGGGGACCCGAACTTTTCGGCACTAAAAAGGCTGTAAAACAGCCCAGGAAAGAGCTAGAGGGCTGCAAAAGGCAGCAACATGTAGGTAAATCCCCTGCAAACAAATGTGGATAGGGAAATGAATTAAAATAAAAATTAATAAATAAAAATTAACCAAAATCAATTGGAGAGAGGTTCCATAGCAGAGAATCTGGCTTCCCGTCACCCACCACTGGAACAATTCTAGTAAGAAGCAGGGCGGCAATACCAGAGGGTTAGACGGATCGTTAGTGATAGGGATATGTGTCAAACAAGATTAGACGATATGACCAATAAATTTAGAGAGCGAGGCTACCCCCCTGATCTATTGAAAATACAGCGTAATAAAGCTGAGATTACACCACCAGATAGAACTAAGAAAGAAACAAGGATCCCCTTAGTGATTAAATACCATCCCTGGTCCCAGCGCCTTAGGACTATTGTTAATCAACATTGGCACATATTATCTAAGTCCTATCCACGGATAGGAGAGTTCCAGAGGCCACCCATGATATGCTATAAACGGGCAGAAAATATTAGGGATAAAATAGTCCGGGCGGATGTGGGAAGTAATAAAATAGAAAGAGGACAGAGTACTTTATCTACACCTAGACGGGGCACTTTTCCTTGTTTAAACTGTGTCAATTGTTCCAGCGTTATAAAGGGTTCATGTTTCTCCCACCCTCACTCAGGTGAAAATATTCCAATAAGGGGCACGTTCACTTGTGATAGTAGATTTGTGGTTTACATTCTTAAATGTCCATGTGGATTACTATATGTGGGGGAAACCTCAATGAGAATGAAGGACAGACTAAGTAAACACAAATCTACTATCCGTAAACAGAATTTATTACTCCCAATACCCCTTCATTTTTATGATAAAAAACACAACATCTCGCAGTTGAGGTATCAGATTATTGAAGGTGTATCATTACCCCGTCGAGGGGGTGACAGAAATAAATTGTTATTGAAAAGGGAGGCTTACTGGATCCATCGTCTTCAGACAATGGAGCCCAGGGGCCTCAATCGTGAGTACAATGTGTCCTGCTTCCTATAAGGCATTCGGCCTTATGCAATCTGATAAATATATTTCTTTTTTTCTTCAGCGTGATTAATCACTGCAAGAATGGACTATGTGACTGAAAATCTTCGCCAGTATAGAGTGGATATGTTTTTTGCGAATTTTCAATTGCGAATTTTCAGTTGCGAATTTTTAGTTGCGAATTTTCAATTGCGAATTTTCAATTTTCAATTGCGAATTTTCAGTTGCGAATTTTCAATTGCGACTTTTTCAATGCGAATTTTTCATTGCGATTATTTGATATGCGAATTTTATTTAATGAGGGAGGCGGAGCTTCTTTGATGATGTCAGTTCCTTTGTGTTTCATTTATGTATAAATAGCTGGAGTGTAAGATGTTTTATGCAGTCTGATGAAAGCACATCTGTGCTGAAACGCGTCACTATGCCATTTTGAATATGTGACTGAATAAATCTACATTGTGATCTACATCAGCGAAGTGCCGGTCCTTTCCTTTGAAACCACCACTGGAACAGTCCATTCTCAGATATTTAGGCCCCGGCACCCAGGCAGAGGAGAGAGGTCCCGTAACAGAGAATCTGTCTTCATGTCAGCAGAGAATTAGTCTGCATGTCATAGCAGAGAATGAGGCTTCACGTCAGCCACCACTGCAACAGTCCATTGGCATATATTTAGGCCTAGCACACAGGCAGAGGAGAGAGGTCCCGTAACAGACAATCTGGCTTCATGTCAGCAGAGAATCAGTCTGCATGTCATAGCAGAGAATGAGGCTTCACGTCACCCACCACTGCAACAGTCCATTGGCATATATTTAGGCCTAGCACACAGGCAGAGCAGAGAGGTCCCGTAACAGACAATCTGGCTTCATGACAGCAGAGAATCAGTCTGCATGTCATAGCAGAGAATGAGGCTTCACGTCACCCACCACTGCAACAGTCCATTGGCATATATTTAGGCCTAGCACACAGGCAGAGGAGAGGTTCATTCAACTTTGGGTAGCCTCGCAATATAATGGTAAAATGAAAATAAAAATAGGATTGAATGAGGAAGTGCCCTGGAGTCCAATAATATATGGTTATGGGGAGGTAGTTAATGTCTAATCTGGACAAGGGACGGACAGGTCCTGTGGGATCCATGCCTGGTTCATTTTTATGAACGTCAGCTTGTCCACATTGGCTGTAGACAGGCGGCTGCGTTTGTCTGTAATGACGCCCCCTGCCGTGCTGAATACACGTTCAGACAAAACGCTGGCTGCCGGGCAGGCCAGCACCTCCAAGGCATAAAAGGCTAGCTCTGGCCACGTGGACAATTTAGAGACCCAGAAGTTGAATGGGGCCGAACCATCAGTCAGTACGTGGAGGGGTGTGCACACGTACTGTTCCACCATGTTAGTGAAATGTTGCCTCCTGCTAACACGTTGCGTATCAGGTGGTGGTGCAGTTAGCTGTGGCGTGTTGACAAAAGTTTTCCACATCTCTGCCATGCTAACCCTGCCCTCAGAGGAGCTGGCCGTGACACAGCTGCCTTGGCGACCTCTTGCTCCTCCTCTGCCTTGGCCTTGGGCTTCCACTTGTTCCCCTGTGACATTTGGGAATGCTCTCAGTAGCGCGTCTACCAACGTGCGCTTGTACTCGCGCATCTTCCTATCACGCTCCAGTGCAGGAAGTAAGGTGGGCACATTGTCTTTGTAGCGTGGATCCAGCAGGGTGGCAACCCAGTAGTCCGCACAGGTTAAAATGTGGGCAACTCTGCTGTCGTTGCGCAGGCACTGCAGCATGTAGTCGCTCATGTGTGCCAGGCTGCCCAGGGGTAAGGACAAGCTGTCCTCTGTGGGAGGCGTATCGTCATCGTCCTGCCTTTCCCCCCAGCCACGCACCAGTGATGGACCCGAGCTGCGTTGGGTGCCACCCCGCTGTGACCATGCTTCATCCTCATCCTCCTCCACCTCCTCCTCATCCTCGTCCTCCTCGTCCTCCAGTAGTGGGCCCTGGCTGGCCACATTTGTACCTGGCCTCTGCTGTTGCCAAAAACCTCCCTCTGAGTCACTTCGAAGAGACTGGCCTGAAAGTGCTAAAAATGACCCCTCTTCCTCCTCCTCCTCCTCCTCCTCCTGGGCCACCTCCTCTTCCATCATCGCCCTAAGTGTTTTCTCAAGGAGACATAGAAGTGGTATTGTAACGCTGATAACGGTGTCATCGCCACTGGCCATGTTGGTGGAGTACTCGAAACAGCGCAACAGGGCACACAGGTCTCGCATGGAGGCCCAGTCATTGGTGGTGAAGTGGTGCTGTTCTGTAGTGCGACTGACCCGTGCGTGCTGCAGCTGAAACTCCACTATGGCCTGCTGCTGCTCGCACAGTCTGTCCAGCATGTGCAAGGTGGAGTTCCACCTGGTGGGCACGTCGCATATGAGGCGGTGAGCGGGAAGGCCGAAGTTACGCTGTAGCGCAGACAGGCGAGCAGCAGCAGGATGTGAACGCCGGAAGCGCGAACAGACGGCCCGCACTTTATGCAGCAGCTCTGACATGTCGGGGTAGTTGTGAATGAACTTCTGCACCACCAAATTCAGCACATGCGCCAAGCAAGGGATGTGCGTCAAATTGGCTAGTCCCAGAGCTGCAACGAGATTTCGCCCATTATCACACACCACCAGGCCGGGCTTGAGGCTCACCGGCAGCAACCACTCGTCGGTCTGTTGTTCAATACCCCGCCACAACTCCTGTGCGGTGTGGGGCCTGTCCCCCAAACATATGAGTTTCAGAATGGCCTGCTGACGTTTACCCCGGGCTGTGCTGAAGTTGGTGGTGAAGGTGTGTGGCTGACTGGATGAGCAGGTGGAAGAAGAGGAGGAGGAAGCCGAGAAGGAGGAGGTGGCAACAGGAGGCAAAGAATGTTGCCCTGCGATCCTTGGCGGCGGAAGGACGTGCGCCAAACAGCTCTCCGCCTGGGGCCCAGCTGCCACTACATTTACCCAGTGTGCAGTTAGGGAGATATAGCGTCCCTGGCCGTGCTTACTGGTCCACGTATCTGTGGTTAGGTGGACCTTGCTACAGATGGCGTTGCGCAGTGCACACTTGATTTTATGGGATACTTGGTTGTGCAGGGAAGGCACGGCTCTCTTGGAGAAGTAGTGCCGGCTGGGAACAACATACTGTGGGACAGCAAGCGACATGAGCTGTTTGAAGCTGTCTGTGTCCACCAGCCTAAATGACAGCATTTCATAGGCCAGTAGTTTAGAAATGCTGGCATTCAGGGCCAGGGATCGAGGGTGGCTAGGTGGGAATTTACGCTTTCTATCAAATGTTTGTGAGATGGAGAGCTGAACGCTGGCGTGTGACATGGTTGAGACGCTTGGTGACGGAGGTGGTGGTGGTGGTGTTGGTGGTACATCCCCTGTTTGCTGGGCGGCAGGTGCCAACGTTCCTCCAGAGGCGGAGGAAGAGGCCGAGGCGGCAGCAGCAGAATAGGCCGAGGCGGCAGCAGCAGAAGAGGTAGCAGGGGGAGCCTGAGTGACTTCCTTGGTTTTAAGGTGTTTACTCCACTGCAGTTCATGCTTTGCATGCAGGTGCCTGGTCATGCAGGTTGTGCTCAGGTTCAGAACGTTAATGCCTCGCTTCAGGCTCTGATGGCACAGCGTGCAAACCACTCGGGTCTTGTCGTCAGCACATTGTTTGAAGAAGTGCCATGCCAGGGAACTCCTTGAAGCTGCCTTTGGGGTGCTCGGTCCCAGATGGCGGCGGTCAGTAGCAGGCGGAGTCTCTTGGCGGCGGGTGTTCTGCTTTTGCCCACTGCTCCCTCTTTTGCTACGCTGTTGGCTCGGTCTCACCACTGCCTCTTCCTCCGAACTGTGAAAGTCAGTGGCACGACCTTCATTCCATGTGGGGTCTAGGACCTCATCGTCCCCTGCATCGTCTTCCACCCAGTCTTGATCCCTGACCTCCTGTTCAGTCTGCACACTGCAGAAAGACGCAGCAGTTGGCACCTGTGTTTCGTCATCATCAGAGACATGCTGAGGTGGTATTCCCATGTCCTCATCATCAGGAAACATAAGTGGTTGTGCGTCAGTGCATTCTATGTCTTTCACCGCTGGGGAAGGGCTAGGTGGATGCCCTTGGGAAACCCTGCCAGCGGAGTCTTCAAACAGCATAAGAGACTGCTGCATAACTTGAGGCTGAGACAGTTTCCCTGGTATGCATGGGGGTGATGTGACAGACTGATGGGGTTGGTTTTCAGGCGCCATCTGTGCGCTTTCTGCAGAAGACTGGGTGGGAGATAATGTGAACGTGCTGGATCCACTGTCGGCCACCCAATTGACTAATGCCTGTACCTGCTCAGGCCTTACCATCCTTAGAACGGCATTGGGCCCCACCATATATCGCTGTAAATTCTGGCGGCTACTGGGACCTGAGGTAGTTGGTACACTAGGACGTGTGGATGTGGCAGAACGGCCACGTCCTCTCCCAGCACCAGAGGGTCCACTAACACCACCACGACCATGTCCACGTCCGCGTCCCTTACTAGATGTTTTTCTCATTGTTATGGTTCACCACAACAACAAATATATTATTTGGCCCAATGTATTGTATTCAAATTCAGCGGGATATAAATTTGAGGCCTAGTATTTAGGCGCTGGGTGACAGGTATGGGTTTAGTGACAGAATTAGACTTGGAAATACACAGTAGCGGGTGTGTGTGAAGTTATTCTGAATGACCCAATGTGCACCTTGAATATTATATACCCTTTTAGGGATAGATTTCAAATAGCTCTGATATAGCAGAAACCACTAAATTATGAAATTGCTAAATTGGGAATTGTATTTCAACCCAGAACAAGAAATGTGCTTGAACGGACACTAAATAACTCGCCCAGCTACAGCACTAACGAGAGATTTAGCAGGATATAAATTTGAGGCCTAGTATTTAGGCGCTGGGTGACAGGTATGGGTTTAGTGACAGAATTAGACTTGGAAATACACAGTAGCGGGTGTGTGTGAAGTTATTCTGAATGACCCAATGTGCACCTTGAATATTATATACCCTTTTAGGGATAGATTTCAAATAGCTCTGATATAGCAGAAACCACTAAATTATGAAATTGCTAAATTGGGAATTGTATTTCAACCCAGAACAAGAAATGTGCTTGAACGGACACTAAATAACTCGCCCAGCTACAGCACTAAGGACAGATTTAGCTGGATATAAATTTGAGGCCTAGTATTTAGGCGCTGGGTGACAGGTATGGGTTTAGTGACAGAATTAGACTTGGAAATGCACAGTAGCGGGTGTGTGAAGTTATTCTGAATGTCCCTATGTGCACCTTCAATATGATCTACCCTTTTAGGGATAGATTTCAAATAGCTCTGATATAGCAGAAACCACTAAATTATGAAATTGCTAAATTGGGAATTGTATTTCAACCCAGAACAAGAAATGTGCTTGAACGGACACTAAATAACTCGCCCAGCTACAGCACTAACGAGAGATTTAGCAGGATATAAATTTGAGGCCTAGTATTTAGGCGCTGGGTGACAGGTATGGGTTTAGTGACAGAATTAGACTTGGAAATACACAGTAGCGGGTGTGTGTGAAGTTATTCTGAATGACCCAATGTGCACCTTGAATATTATATACCCTTTTAGGGATAGATTTCAAATAGCTCTGATATAGCAGAAACCACTAAATTATGAAATTGCTAAATTGGGAATTGTATTTCAACCCAGAACAAGAAATGTGCTTGAACGGACACTAAATAACTCGCCCAGCTACAGCACTAAGGACAGATTTAGCTGGATATAAATTTGAGGCCTAGTATTTAGGCGCTGGGTGACAGGTATGGGTTTAGTGACAGAATTAGACTTGGAAATGCACAGTAGCGGGTGTGTGAAGTTATTCTGAATGACCCTATGTGCACCTTGAATATTATATACCCTTTTAGGGATAGATTTCAAATAGCTCTGATACAGCAGAAACCACTAAATTTTTAAATTGCTAAATTGGGAATTGTATTTCAACCCAGAACAAAAAATGTGCTTTGACGGACACTAAATAACTTTCCCAGCCACAACAGGACAGCGGTAACGAGAGATTTAGCGGGATATAAATTTGAGGCCTAGTATTTAGGCGCTGGGTGACCGGTATGGATTTAGTGACAGAATTAGACTGGGATATGGCCAAAAAATGAACAGACTATTGCTGGTTAAATGCACTTGGTGTCACAGCTTGACCAACCACACTACTGAGGGTTAAATGCACTTGGTGACGGGCGCAGCTTGCCCCTGATTTAGTATATGGCCAAAAAATGAACAGACTATTGCTGGTTAAATGCACTTGGTGTGATAGCTTGACCAACCACACTACTGAGGGTTAAATGCACTTGGTGTGACAGCTTCACCCTGATGTAGGCTTTAGCCAAAAAACAACCACACCATTGAGGGTTAAATGCACTTGGTCGCAGCTTGTGCTGGCGCACCACAAGACACAAAATGGCCGCCGATCACCCCAGAAAAATGTGACTGACAAACGGTCTGGGCAGCCTAAAAACAGTGAGCAATTGAGGATCAGCAGCTCAATGATCCACAGCTGCAGATCGATCAGTTAATCAAGTCCTTTGGAGGAGTTAATCTGCCTAATCTCGCCCTACTGTCGCAGCCGCAACCTCTCCCTACGCTAATCAGAGCAGAGTGACGGGCGGCGCTATGTGACTCCAGCTTAAATAGAGGCTGGGTCACATGGTGCTCTGGCCAATCACAGCCATGCCAATAGTAGGCATGGCTGTGATGGCCTCTTGGGGCAAGTAGTATGACGCTTGTTGATTGGCTGCTTAGCAGCCTTTCAAAAAGCGCCAAGAAAGCGTCACAAAAGCGCGAAGAAAGCGACGAACACCGAACCCGAACCCGGACTTTTACGAAAATGTCCGGGTTCGGGTCCGTGTCACGGACACCCCAAAATTCGGTACGAACCCGAACTATACAGTTCGAGTTCGCTCATCCCTATTAGTATTCACTGCACTGGGTGTTTTTTTTTCTTTCTCCAATCCAATGGTATATTCTAACTTTGCGCAGGGCAAAGGAATTTTTAGGAGTTTCGGTAACATACCAGGGCTCTCCATGTGGCTGCCAGGAAGCCCTGTGATGTCATCGGCACTGATGGACGGGCTTTAGCACTGCCGTAGCCAGTAAAACGGCTAGGGCAGCACTAAAGCCTGCCCATCAGAGCTGGTGACGTGACCGAACAAGCTTCCACCCGGCAGTGTGTTATGATAAACAAAAGAGCCCGTGCCCTGCACAATGTAGTGCAGGGCAAGGGAGCGCATCGGAGCATGAGATCAGCAACAGAATGGCTTAAACAGAAGAAAATACGCCTTCTGGAGTGGCCCAGTCAGAGTCCTGACCTCAACCCGATTGAGATGCTGTGGCATGACCTCAAGAAAGCGATTCACACCAGACATCTCAAGAATATTGCTGAACTGAAACAGTTCAGTAAAGAGGAATGGTCAAGAATTACTCCTGACTAGAGTTGAGCGAACACCTGGATGTTCGGGTTCGAGAAGTTCGGCCGAACATCCCGGAAATGTTCGGGTTCGGGATCCGAACCCGATCCGAACTTCGTCCCGAACCCGAACCCCATTGAAGTCAATGGGGACCCGAACTTTTCGGCACTAAAAAGGCTGTAAAACAGCCCAGGAAAGAGCTAGAGGGCTGCAAAAGGCAGCAACATGTAGGTAAATCCCCTGCAAACAAATGTGGATAGGGAAATGAATTAAAATAAAAATTAAATAAATAAAAATTAACCAAAATCAATTGGAGAGAGGTTCCATAGCAGAGAATCTGGCTTCCCGTCACCCACCACTGGAACAGTCCATTCTCAGATATTTAGGCCCCGGCACCCAGGCAGAGGAGAGAGGTCCCGTAACAGAGAATCTGTCTTCATGTCAGCAGAGAATTAGTCTGCATGTCATAGCAGAGAATGAGGCTTCACGTCAGCCACCACTGCAACAGTCCATTGGCATATATTTAGGCCCAGCACACACACAGGCAGAGGAGAGAGGTCCCGTAACAGAGAATCTGGCTTCATGTCAGCAGAGAATCAGTCTGCATGTCATAGCAGAGAATCAGGCTTCACGTCAGCCACCACTGCAACAGTCCATTGTCATAAATTTAGGCCCAGCACCCAGGCAGAGGAGAGAGGTCCCGTAACAGAGAATCTGGCTTCATGTCAGCAGAGAATCAGTCTTCATATCATAGCAGAGAATCAGGCTTCACGTCACCCACCACTGTAAGAGTCAATTTTCATAAATTTAGGCCCAGAACCCAGGCAGAGGAGAAAGGTCCCGTAACAGACAATCTGGCTTCATGTCAGCAGAGAATCAGTCTTCATATCATAGCAGAGAATCAGGCTTCACGTCACCCACCACTGTAAGAGTCAATTTTCATAAATTTAGGCCCAGAACCCAGGCAGAGGAGAAAGGTCCCGTAACAGACAATCTGGCTTCATGTCAGCAGAGAATCAGTCTTCATATCATAGCAGAGAATCAGGCTTCACGTCACCCACCACTGTAAGAGTCAATTTTCATAAATTTAGGCCCAGAACCCAGGCAGAGGAGAAAGGTCCCGTAACAGACAATCTGGCTTCATGTCAGCAGAGAATCAGTCTTCATATCATAGCAGAGAATCAGGCTTCACGTCACCCACCACTGTAAGAGTCAATTTTCATAAATTTAGGCCCAGAACCCAGGCAGAGGAGAAAGGTCCCGTAACAGACAATCTGGCTTCATGTCAGCAGAGAATCAGTCTTCATATCATAGCAGAGAATCAGGCTTCACGTCACCCACCACTGTAAGAGTCAATTTTCATAAATTTAGGCCCAGAACCCAGGCAGAGGAGAAAGGTCCCGTAACAGACAATCTGGCTTCATGTCAGCAGAGAATCAGTCTTCATATCATAGCAGAGAATCAGGCTTCACGTCACCCACCACTGTAAGAGTCAATTTTCATAAATTTAGGCCCAGAACCCAGGTAGAGGAGAAAGGTCCCGTAACAGACAATCTGGCTTCATGACAGCAGAGAATCAGTCTGCATGTCATAGCAGAGAATCAGGCTTCACGTCAGCCACCACTGCAACAGTCCATTGTCATAAATTTAGGCCCAGCACCCAGGCAGAGGAGAGAGGTCCCGTAACAGACAATCTGGCTTCATGTCAGCAGAGAATTAGTCTGCATGTCATAGCAGAGAATCAGGCTTCATGTCAGCCACCACTGCAACAGTCCATTGGCATATATTTAGGCCTAGCACACAGGCAGAGGAGAGGTTCATTCAACTTTGGGTAGCATCGCAATATAATGGTAAAATGAAAATAAAAATAGGATTGAATGAGGAAGTGCCCTGGAGTCCAATAATATATGGTTATGGGGAGGTAGTTAATGTCTAATCTGGACAAGGGACGGACAGGGCCTGTGGGATCCATGCCTGGTTCATTTTTATGAACGTCAGCTTGTCCACATTGGCTGTAGACAGGCGGCTGCGTTTGTCTGTAATGACGCCCCCTGCCGTGCTGAATACACGTTCAGACAAAACGCTGGCTGCCGGGCAGGCCAGCACCTCCAAGGCATAAAAGGCTAGCTCTGGCCACGTGGACAATTTAGAGACCCAGAAGTTGAATGGGGCCGAACCATCAGTCAGTACGTGGAGGGGTGTGCACACGTACTGTTCCACCATGTTAGTGAAATGTTGCCTCCTGCTAACACGTTGCGTATCAGGTGGTGGTGCAGTTAGCTGTGGCGTGTTGACAAAAGTTTTCCACATCTCTGCCATGCTAACCCTGCCCTCAGAGGAGCTGGCCGTGACACAGCTGCCTTGGCGACCTCTTGCTCCTCCTCTGCCTTGGCCTTGGGCTTCCACTTGTTCCCCTGTGACATTTGGGAATGCTCTCAGTAGCGCGTCTACCAACGTGCGCTTGTACTCGCGCATCTTCCTATCACGCTCCAGTGCAGGAAGTAAGGTGGGCACATTGTCTTTGTAGCGTGGATCCAGCAGGGTGGCAACCCAGTAGTCCGCACAGGTTAAAATGTGGGCAACTCTGCTGTCGTTGCGCAGGCACTGCAGCATGTAGTCGCTCATGTGTGCCAGGCTGCCCAGGGGTAAGGACAAGCTGTCCTCTGTGGGAGGCGTATCGTCATCGTCCTGCCTTTCCCCCCAGCCACGCACCAGTGATGGACCCGAGCTGCGTTGGGTGCCACCCCGCTGTGACCATGCTTCATCCTCATCCTCCTCCACCTCCTCCTCATCCTCGTCCTCCTCGTCCTCCAGTAGTGGGCCCTGGCTGGCCACATTTGTACCTGGCCTCTGCTGTTGCAAAAAACCTCCCTCTGAGTCACTTCGAAGAGACTGGCCTGAAAGTGCTAAAAATGACCCCTCTTCCTCATCCTCCTCCTCCTCCTCCTGGGCCACCTCCTGTTCCATCATCGCCCTAAGTGTTTTCTCAAGGAGACATAGAAGTGGTATTGTAACGCTGATAACGGTGTCATCGCCACTGGCCATGTTGGTGGAGTACTCGAAACAGCGCAACAGGGCACACAGGTCTCGCATGGAGGCCCAGTCATTGGTGGTGAAGTGGTGCTGTTCTGTAGTGCGACTGACCCGTGCGTGCTGCAGCTGAAACTCCACTATGGCCTGCTGCTGCTCGCACAGTCTGTCCAGCATGTGCAAGGTGGAGTTCCACCTGGTGGGCACGTCGCATATGAGGCGGTGAGCGGGAAGGCCGAAGTTACGCTGTAGCGCAGACAGGCGAGCAGCGGCAGGATGTGAACGCCGGAAGCGCGAACAGACGGCCCGCACTTTATGCAGCAGCTCTGACATGTCGGGGTAGTTGTGAATGAACTTCTGCACCACCAAATTCAGCACATGCGCCAAGCAAGGGATGTGCGTCAAATTGGCTAGTCCCAGAGCTGCAACGAGATTTCGCCCATTATCACACACCACCAGGCCGGGCTTGAGGCTCACCGGCAGCAACCACTCGTCGGTCTGTTGTTCAATACCCCGCCACAACTCCTGTGCGGTGTGGGGCCTGTCCCCCAAACATATGAGTTTCAGAATGGCCTGCTGACGTTTACCCCGGGCTGTGCTGAAGTTGGTGGTGAAGGTGTGTGGCTGACTGGATGAGCAGGTGGAAGAAGAGGAGGAGGAAGCCGAGAAGGAGGAGGTGGCAACAGGAGGCAAAGAATGTTGCCCTGCGATCCTTGGCGGCGGCAGGACGTGCGCCAAACAGCTCTCCGCCTGGGGCCCAGCTGCCACTACATTTACCCAGTGTGCAGTTAGGGAGATATAGCGTCCCTGGCCGTGCTTACTGGTCCACGTATCTGTGGTTAGGTGGACCTTGCTACAGATGGCGTTGCGCAGTGCACACTTGATTTTATCGGATACTTGGTTGTGCAGGGAAGGCACGGCTCTCTTGGAGAAGTAGTGCCGGCTGGGAACAACATACTGTGGGACAGCAAGCGACATGAGCTGTTTGAAGCTGTCTGTGTCCACCAGCCTAAATGACAGCATTTCATAGGCCAGTAGTTTAGAAATGCTGGCATTCAGGGCCAGGGATCGAGGGTGGCTAGGTGGGAATTTACGCTTTCTATCAAATGTTTGTGAGATGGAGAGCTGAACGCTGGCGTGTGACATGGTTGAGACGCTTGGTGACGGAGGTGGTGGTGGTGGTGTTGGTGGTACATCCCCTGTTTGCTGGGCGGCAGGTGCCAACGTTCCTCCAGAGGCGGAGGAAGAGGCCGAGGCGGCAGCAGCAGAATAGGCCGAGGCGGCAGCAGCAGAAGAGGTAGCAGGGGGAGCCTGAGTGACTTCCTTGGTTTTAAGGTGTTTACTCCACTGCAGTTCATGCTTTGCATGCAGGTGCCTGGTCATGCAGGTTGTGCTCAGGTTCAGAACGTTAATGCCTCGCTTCAGGCTCTGATGGCACAGCGTGCAAACCACTCGGGTCTTGTCGTCAGCACATTGTTTGAAGAAGTGCCATGCCAGGGAACTCCTTGAAGCTGCCTTTGGGGTGCTCGGTCCCAGATGGCGGCGGTCAGTAGCAGGCGGAGTCTCTTGGCGGCGGGTGTTCTGCTTTTGCCCACTGCTCCCTCTTTTGCTACGCTGTTGGCTCGGTCTCACCACTGCCTCTTCCTCCGAACTGTGAAAGTCAGTGGCACGACCTTCATTCCATGTGGGGTCTAGGACCTCATCGTCCCCTGCATCGTCTTCCACCCAGTCTTGATCCCTGACCTCCTGTTCAGTCTGCACACTGCAGAAAGACGCAGCAGTTGGCACCTGTGTTTCGTCATCATCAGAGACATGCTGAGGTGGTATTCCCATGTCCTCATCATCAGGAAACATAAGTGGTTGTGCGTCAGTGCATTCTATGTCTTTCACCGCTGGGGAAGGGCTAGGTGGATGCCCTTGGGAAACCCTGCCAGCGGAGTCTTCAAACAGCATAAGAGACTGCTGCATAACTTGAGGCTGAGACAGTTTCCCTGGTATGCATGGGGGTGATGTGACAGACTGATGGGGTTGGTTTTCAGGCGCCATCTGTGCGCTTTCTGCAGAAGACTGGGTGGGAGATAATGTGAACGTGCTGGATCCACTGTCGGCCACCCAATTGACTAATGCCTGTACCTGCTCAGGCCTTACCATCCTTAGAACGGCATTGGGCCCCACCATATATCGCTGTAAATTCTGGCGGCTACTGGGACCTGAGGTAGTTGGTACACTAGGACGTGTGGATGTGGCAGAACGGCCACGTCCTCTCCCAGCACCAGAGGGTCCACTAACACCACCACGACCATGTCCACGTCCGCGTCCCTTACTAGATGTTTTTCTCATTGTTATGGTTCACCACAACAACAAATATATTATTTGGCCCAATGTATTGTATTCAAATTCAGCGGGATATAAATTTGAGGCCTAGTATTTAGGCGCTGGGTGACCGGTATGGATTTAGTGACAGAATTAGACTTGGAAATGCACAGAAGCGTGTGTGTGAAGTTATTCTGAATGACCCTATGTGCACCTTCAATATTATATACCCTTTTAGGGATAGATTTCAAATAGCTCTGATATAGCAGAAACCACTAAATTATGAAATTGCTAAATTGGGAATTGTACTTCAACCCAGAACAAAAAATGTGCTTTGACGGACACTAAATATCTTGCCCAGCAACAACAGTACAGCGGTGGGTAACGAGAGATTTAGAGGGATTTAAATTTGAGGCCTAGTATTTAGGCGCTGGGTCACCGGTATGGATTTAGTGACAGAATTAGACTTGGAAATGCACAGAAGCGTGTGTGTGAAGTTATTCTGAATGACCCTATGTGCACCTTCAATATTATATACCCTTTTAGGGATAGATTTCAAATAGCTCTGATATAGCAGAAACCACTAAATTATGAAATTGCTAAATTGGGAATTGTACTTCAACCCAGAACAAAAAATGTGCTTTGACGGACACTAAATATCTTGCCCAGCAACAACAGTACACCGGTGGGTAACGAGAGATTTAGAGGGAATTAAATTTGAGGCCTAGTATTTAGGCGCTGGGTCACCGGTATGGATTTAGTGACAGAATTAGACTTGGAAATACACAGTAGCGGGTGTGTGTGAAGTTATTCTGAATGACCCTATGTGCACCTTCAATATTATATACCCTTTTAGGGATAGATTTCAAATAGCTCTGATATAGCAGAAACCACTAAATTATGAAATTGCTAAATTGGGAATTGTACTTCAACCCAGAACAAAAAATGTGCTTTGACGGACACTAAATATCTTGCCCAGCAACAACAGTACAGCGGTGGGTAACGAGAGATTTAGAGGGAATTAAATTTGAGGCCTAGTATTTAGGCGCTGGGTCACCGGTATGGATTTAGTGACAGAATTAGACTTGGAAATGCACAGAAGCGTGTGTGTGAAGTTATTCTGAATGACCCTATGTGCACCTTCAATATTATATACCCTTTTAGGGATAGATTTCAAATAGCTCTGATATAGCAGAAACCACTAAATTATGAAATTGCTAAATTGGGAATTGTACTTCAACCCAGAACAAAAAATGTGCTTTGACGGACACTAAATATCTTGCCCAGCAACAACAGTACAGCGGTGGGTAACGAGAGATTTAGAGGGATTTAAATTTGAGGCCTAGTATTTAGGCGCTGGGTCACCGGTATGGATTTAGTGACAGAATTAGACTTGGAAATGCACAGAAGCGTGTGTGTGAAGTTATTCTGAATGACCCTATGTGCACCTTCAATATTATATACCCTTTTAGGGATAGATTTCAAATAGCTCTGATATAGCAGAAACCACTAAATTATGAAATTGCTAAATTGGGAATTGTACTTCAACCCAGAACAAAAAATGTGCTTTGACGGACACTAAATATCTTGCCCAGCAACAACAGTACAGTGGTGGGTAACGAGAGATTTAGAGGGATTTAAATTTGAGGCCTAGTATTTAGGCGCTGGGTCACCGGTATGGATTTAGTGACAGAATTAGACTTGGAAATGCACAGAAGCGTGTGTGTGAAGTTATTCTGAATGACCCTATGTGCACCTTCAATATTATATACCCTTTTAGGGATAGATTTCAAATAGCTCTGATATAGCAGAAACCACTAAATTATGAAATTGCTAAATTGGGAATTGTACTTCAACCCAGAACAAAAAATGTGCTTTGACGGACACTAAATATCTTGCCCAGCAACAACAGTACACCGGTGGGTAACGAGAGATTTAGAGGGAATTAAATTTGAGGCCTAGTATTTAGGCGCTGGGTCACCGGTATGGATTTAGTGACAGAATTAGACTTGGAAATACACAGTAGCGGGTGTGTGTGAAGTTATTCTGAATGACCCTATGTGCACCTTCAATATTATATACCCTTTTAGGGATAGATTTCAAATAGCTCTGATATAGCAGAAACCACTAAATTATGAAATTGCTAAATTGGGAATTGTACTTCAACCCAGAACAAAAAATGTGCTTTGACGGACACTAAATATCTTGCCCAGCAACAACAGTACAGCGGTGGGTAACGAGAGATTTAGAGGGAATTAAATTTGAGGCCTAGTATTTAGGCGCTGGGTCACCGGTATGGATTTAGTGACAGAATTAGACTTGGAAATGCACAGAAGCGTGTGTGTGAAGTTATTCTGAATGACCCTATGTGCACCTTCAATATTATATACCCTTTTTGGGATAGATTTCAAATAGCTCTGATATAGCAGGAACCACTAAATTATGAAATTGCTAAATTGGGAATTGTACTTCAACCCAGAACAAAAAATGTGCTTTGACGGGCACTAAATAACTTTCCCAGCTACAACAGGACAACGGTAACGAGAGATTTAGAGGGATTTAAATTTGAGGCCTAGTATTTAGGCGCTGGGTGACAGGTATGGGTTTAGTGACAGAATTAGACTTGGAAATACACAGTAGCGGGTGTGTGTGAAGTTATTCTGAATGACCCTATGTGCACCTTCAATATTATATACCCTTTTAGGGATAGATTTCAAATAGCTCTGATATAGCAGAAACCACTAAATTATGAAATTGCTAAATTGGGAATTGTACTTCAACCCAGAACAAAAAATGTGCTTTGACGGACACTAAATATCTTGCCCAGCAACAACAGTACACCGGTGGGTAACGAGAGATTTAGAGGGAATTAAATTTGAGGCCTAGTATTTAGGCGCTGGGTCACCGGTATGGATTTAGTGACAGAATTAGACTTGGAAATACACAGTAGCGGGTGTGTGTGAAGTTATTCTGAATGACCCTATGTGCACCTTCAATATTATATACCCTTTTTGGGATAGATTTCAAATAGCTCTGATATAGCAGGAACCACTAAATTATGAAATTGCTAAATTGGGAATTGTACTTCAACCCAGAACAAAAAATGTGCTTTGACGGGCACTAAATAACTTTCCCAGCTACAACAGGACAACGGTAACGAGAGATTTAGAGGGATTTAAATTTGAGGCCTAGTATTTAGGCGCTGGGTGACAGGTATGGGTTTAGTGACAGAATTAGACTTGGAAATACACAGTAGCGGGTGTGTGTGAAGTTATTCTGAATGACCCTATGTGCACCTTCAATATTATATACCCTTTTTGGGATAGATTTCAAATAGCTCTGATATAGCAGAAACCACTAAATTATGAAATTGCTAAATTGGGAATTGTACTTCAACCCAGAACAAAAAATGTGCTTTGACGGACACTAAATATCTTGCCCAGCAACAACAGTACAGCGGTGGGTAACGAGAGATTTAGAGGGAATTAAATTTGAGGCCTAGTATTTAGGCGCTGGGTCACCGGTATGGATTTAGTGACAGAATTAGACTTGGAAATACACAGTAGCGGGTGTGTGTGAAGTTACTCTGAATGACCCTATGTGCACCTTCAATATTATATACCCTTTTTGGGATAGATTTCAAAGAGCTCTGATATAGCAGGAACCACTAAATTATGAAATTGCTAAATTGAGAATTGTATTTCAACCCAGAACAAGAAATGTGCTTGAACGGACACTAAATAACTCGCCCAGCTACAGCACTAGGGACAGATTTAGCTGGATATAAATTTGAGGCCTAGTATTTAGGCGCTGGGTGACCGGTATGGATTTAGTGACAGAATTAGACTGGGATATGGCCAAAAAATGAACAGACTATTGCTGGTTAAATGCACTTGGTGTGACAGCTTCACCCTGATGTAGGCTTTAGCCAAAAAACAACCACACCATTGAGGGTTAAATGCACTTGGTGACAGGCGCAGCTTGCCCCTGATTTTGTATATGGCCAAAAAATGAACAGACTATTGCTGGTTAAATGCACTTGGTGTGACAGCTTCACCCTGATGTAGGCTTTAGCCAAAAAACAACCACACCATTGAGGGTTAAATGCACTTGGTGACAGGCGCAGCTTGCCCCTGATTTTGTATATGGCCAAAAAATGAACAGACTATTGCTGGTTAAATGCACTTGGTGTGACAGCTTCACCCTGATGTAGGCTTTAGCCAAAAAACAACCACACCATTGAGGGTTAAATGCACTTGGTGACAGGCGCAGCTTGCCCCTGATTTTGTATATGGCCAAAAAATGAACAGACTATTGCTGGTTAAATGCACTTGGTGTGACAGCTTCACCCTGATGTAGGCTTTAGCCAAAAAACAACCACACCATTGAGGGTTAAATGCACTTGGTCGCAGCTTGTGCTGGCGCACCACAAGACACAAAATGGCCGCCGATCACCCCAGAAAAATGAGACTGACAAACGGTCTGTGCAGCCTAAAAACAGTGAGCAATTGAGGATCAGCAGCTCAATGATCCACAGCTGCAGATCGATCAGTTAATCAAGTCCTTTGGAGGAGTTAATCTGCCTAATCTCGCCCTACTGTCGCAGCCGCAACCTCTCCCTACGCTAATCAGAGCAGAGTGACGGGCGGCGCTATGTGACTCCAGCTTAAATAGAGGCTGGGTCACATGGTGCTCTGGCCAATCACAGCCATGCCAATAGTAGGCATGGCTGTGATGGCCTCTTGGGGCAAGTAGTATGACGCTTGTTGATTGGCTGCTTTGCAGCCTTTCAAAAAGCGCCAAGAAAGCGTCACAAAAGCGCGAAGAAAGCGACGAACACCGAACCCGAACCCGGACTTTTACGAAAATGTCCGGGTTCGGGTCCGTGTCACGGACACCCCAAAATTCGGTACGAACCCGAACTATACAGTTCGAGTTCGCTCATCCCTACTCCTGACCATTGTGCACGTCTGATCTGCAACTACAGGAAACGTTTGGTTGAAGTTATTGCTGCCAAAGGAGGTTCAACCAGTTATTAAATCCAAGGGTTCACATACTTTTTCCACCTGCACTGTGAATGTTTACATGGTGCGTTCAATAAAAACATGGTAACATTTAATTCTTTGTATGTTATTAGTTTAAGCAGACTGTGATTGTCTATTGTTGTGACTTAGATGAAGATCAGATTACATTGTATGACCAATTTGTGCAGAAATCCATATAATTCCAAAGGGTTCACATACCTTTTCTTGCAACTGTATGTCAGTACTAATGTAGGCAGCAATGTTTGCAAGCAAAAAATAACTTTTCTGCATTCCATTCCCTGTCAAAAGAAATATCAGTACTGCAATTCCTGCATGCTCTGATCATTTCGCCCACAGGAATGGCATTCAGAGTATGTATAGGATGGTGACTATTAGCCCTCAATATTGTGTTACCAGTTATTTCCTTCCGATAAGGCTACATGCACACGGCCGTTCCATTTTGTTTGTGGTCTGCAAACCGCGAATCTGCAAAAAACGGAAGCCGCCCATGTGCCTTCCGCCATTGTAGAAATGCCTATTCTTGTCCGCAAAACGGACAAGAATAGGACATGCTATATTTTTTTTGCTGGGCCACAGAACGGAGCAATGGATGCGGGCACCACACGGAGTGCTGTCCGCATCTTTTGCGTCCCCATTGAAGTGAATGGGTCCGCACCCGAGCCGCAAAAACTGCGGCTCAGATGCGGACCCGAAAAACGGTCGTGTGCATGAGGCCTAAGTTTAATTTTTTATGATATTATCAGGAATACCGCTCAATTTAAGATCGAGAAAATTAAAGGTATGTGAATCAGAGGAACAAGTAAACCTCAAATTATATGTCGTTAAGATACAACACATCCCCCTCCCAAATTTGGAGCAAATTATCGATTACCTCGGTCTGGAGGTGGAAGCAGCATGAGGAGGCCACCACGTGGCACAATGACACAATCTGGAGTTGGCAGCATCAGGAGAAGCCCACCGAGTGGCTCAATGACAGAGTCTGGAGGTGGCGGCAGCAGCAGCAGCATCGGGAGAAGGCACCGAGTAACACAATGACAAAGTCTGGAGTTGGCAGCATTAGGAAAAGGCCACTGAGTGGCACAATGACAGTCTTGAGGTGGCAGCAGTATGAGGAGGCTACCGAGTGGCACAATGACAGAGCCTGGAGGTGGCAGCAGTATGAGGAGGCCACTGAGAGGCACAATGACAGGGTCTGGAGGTGGCGGCAGTATGAGGTGGCCACTGAGTGGCACAATGACAGTCTTGAGGTGGCAGCAGTATGAGGAGGCTACCGAGTGGCACAATGACAGAGCCTGGAGGTGGCAGCAGTATGAGGAGGCCACTGAGAGGCACAATGACAGAGTCTGGAGGTGGCGGCAGTATGAGGTGGCCACTGAGTAGAACAAAGACAGAGTCTTGAGGTGAGGTGGCAGCAGTATGAGGAGGCCACTGAGAGGAATAATGACAGAGTCTGGAGGTGGCAGCAGTATGAGGAGTCCAAAGTAAAAGAATCTGCAGCACTCGCCAATGTGGTGAAAAAAAAATATTTTGACTGTCCTTTGGATTCAATTGTTTTAGCGTGGCCACTAATGAGGGAAAGGCTAATTCCCGAAACCCATCTGGGCCGGATCAGATACCTGTAAAAAGCACCTCCGCAGCTATAAGCGTGGCCACGCTAAGAAAAGCCGGAAGAGTAAGAAGCACGGACGTATTATACACTGAAGTCTCGTCCGAACTCCTGCGATATTTCAGGTAAGCCAGCTAGAGGAGTATGGAGTGAGACGCCGCCATTGTCCCGCGCCGCCCGACCCTCGCCAGTAACGCCGGGGAAGGTAAGAGGACTTAAGCTATCAGCTATAAACATATTGACCATATTATATGTGGCCAAAAAAAACAGTAACGATTATTGGAGTATACTAATCAAGAGACTGATTTCCCAACGATCTTTGGAACATTTAAGTTTCTGAATATCTGCACAGCAAACTTTTGGGACATATACCTACATTTGCAAACCGGATTCCAAAAATGTTGGGACAGTATACAAATCGTGAATAAATACTGAATGCAATGATGTGGAGGTGCCAACTTCTAATATTTTATTCAGAATAGAACATAAATCACGGAACAAAAGTTTCAACTGAGAAAATGTACCATTTTAAGGGGAAAATATGTTGAATCAGAATTTCATGGTGTCAACAAATCCCCAAAAAGTTGGGACAAGGCCATTTTCACCACTGTGTGGCATCTCCCCTTCTTCTTACAACACTCAACAGACGTCTGGGGACTGAGGAGACCAGTTTCTCAAGTTTAGAAATAGGAATGCTCTCCCATTCTTGTCTAATACAGGCCTCTAACTGTTCAATCGTCTTGGGCCTTCTTTGTTGCACCTTCCTCTTTATGATGCGCCAAATGTTCTCTATAGGTGAAAGATCCCGACTGCAGACTGGCCATTTCAGTACCCGGATCCTTCTCCTACGCAGCCATGATGTTGTGATTGATGCATAATGTGGTCTGGCATTATCTTGTTGAAAAATGTTATCACTTTTGCCTTATGGGACGGTGCTCCATTGTGCTGGAAAATGCATTGTTCTTCACCAAACTGTTGTTGGATTGTTGGAAGAAGTTGCTGTTGGAGGGTGTTTGGTACCATTCTTTATTCATGGCTGTGTTTTGGGGCAAAATTGTGAGTGAGCCCACTCCCTTGGATGAGAAGCAACCCCACACATGAATGGTCTCAGCATGCTTTACTGTTGGCATGACACAGGACTGATGGTAGCGCTCACCTTTTCTTCTCCGGACAAGCCTTTTTCCTGATGCCCCAAACAATCAGAAAGAGGCTTCATCGGAGAATATGACTTTGCCCCAGTCCTCAGCAGTCCATTCACTATATTTTCTGCAGAAGATCAATCTGTCCCTGATGTTTTTTTGGGAGAGAAGTGGCTTCTTTGCTGCCCTTCTTGACACCAGGCCATCTTCCAAAAGTCTTCACCTCACTGTGCGTGCAGATGCGCTCACACCTGCCTACTGCCATTCCTGAGCAAGCTCTGCACTGGTGGCACTCCAATCCCGCAGCTGAATCCTCTTCAGGAGATGATCCTGGCGCTTGCTGGACTTTCTTGAACACCCTGAAGCCTTCTTAACATGAATTGAACCTCTTTCCTTGAAGTTCTTGATGATCCTATAAATTGTTGATTGAGGTGCAATCTTAGTAGCCACAATATCCTTGCCTGTGAAGCCATTTTTATGCAATGCAATGATGGCTGCACACGTTTCTTTGCAGGTCACCATGGTTAACAATGGACGAACAATGATTTCAAGGATCACCCTCCGTTTAACAGGTCTAGTTTGCCATGTTAACCCAATCAGCCTGACATAATGATCTCCAGCCTTGTGCTCGTCAACATTCTCACCTGAGTTAACAAGACGATTACTGAAATGATCTCATCAGGTCCTTTAATGACAGCAATGAAATTCAGTGGAAAGGTTCTTTGGGGATTAAGTTAATTTTCATGGCAAAAAAGGACTATGCAATTCATCTGATCACTCTTCAAAAAATTCTGGAGTATATGCAAATTGCTATTATAAAAATTTAAGCAGCAACTTTTCCAATTTCCAATATTTATGTAATTCTCAAAACTTTTGGCCACGACTGTACTCTTCTCATAATACTACTGAGTGTGGTTCATACTGGTTTGAATTTATCCCTTTGATGGGCTTTCTGTCAGGGTGGTTATAGATTTGAATATCCAAGGCATGCTTTCCACTAGTTAATGCTTTCCAATTAGTAATCTGGCAGTTGCCTACCACACCTGATACTGTAGACAATTTGTGGTAACCATGTGCAGTCTTCCAGACCAGACGGTATCTGCAAATGGTTTGTATTTTAACATTATGTAATGTTATACCATGTATTGTACCCAGCATAGCGTGGCATGGATGGCACAGTCAAGCCTAACATCCTGACTCAGCCCTTGTAGGAGGTTAGATGTGGACTGGCTCCACCCCTAATCATAGGTTAATCTAGACTGGAGTTCAGAGAGGAAGGAAGCAGTGAACTATGCTTCTTCTCCTTAGGTCTCAAGTTCTAGAGACTAACAGATCTTTGTGTGATTTACTGCAAGATCAACAGAAGGAGGGAAGAAGAGGGAAACTGGCAAAGCTCAGGAGTCAATAAGCTAAAGACTTTTCTGTAGTGAGGGACACCATTAAGACACCCTTCTCACTTGGATACATCCTAGCCAGACGTGCCTTCAAAACCCTGTATCCCACAGTGGACATTACAGCCATTATTGCCAAGATACTGTTGGCAGCCATCGATTCTATGTAGAGAGACTTTAGCAAGATAGTATACAAAGGGTAACATAACTCCCAGCTTAGCCAGCCTCCATACCTTGAAATTAGGGGAAAGGATTTGTACTGTGTGCTGTTGAAACTTTGCTTCATTATTCCTGGATTTACTACAGCACTTAATTTAAGACAGACATTTAGTCTTCTGTCTCTGGCCTGATTTTCTGACTCCTACTCCATACTTTGGCCATTGCACCCTACACCTCCTGCCAGGCACCAGCACCAAATCAACAACACCAAGGTCACCCCAGCTACCATTAGACAGGAGCTTCAACATCAGGGACTGCCTTGTGGGAAGAAAAGATGCCCCCCGCTCCCCCACCCCCCGTCACTGTGATAAATTGTTTTGGCCAGAGCCACTACCACCCACATCTTCCACTCCAGCTCCTCCCGGAGAGGAATTTCCCCAAGATTCCTCTCATATGTGTACTAAGATCCAAGAAGTATATGTCTCTGCCATACAAAGCTGGATGAGATATAAGGAATCCAGGAAAGCGGAGTATCCCTTTCAAAGAGCAGTTTGCCAAGGGCTTTGGAAAGTCCTGTTTTGGGGCTTTGATTTTAATGAAATAATGGACAAATTTGTAGTATGGCCTTCCTTCCTGGCTAGTATAAGTTTTCTTTGTAACAGAAGTCCAGCTCAATGTTGAACTATTTAGGTGCAAAATGTGCATTATGCCTGTGTTGCAGAAAACAAACAGCGGGTCCGCAAAACATGAACACTGGCTTTGTGAACTCCACATCAGTAAATACGGACCCATTGACTTAAATGGGTCCATGATCTGCATAATACAGCAAAAGATAGGACATATCCTATCTTTTGCAATGCAGAAGCACGGTTCGGAAGCCCACAGAAGCCCTTTCATGGGCTTTCGGGTCCGTGCCGCTGCACCGCAGAAGATAGGCAATGTCTTATCTTTTACTGTATCTTGCAGATTGTGGACCCATTCAAGTCAGTGGGTCCACAATATGAAGTTCACACTGCCAGTGCCCATGTTTTGCGGGCCGCTATTTCTGGTCTGTAACACGGCACAGCGGCCATATGGTCATGTGGATGGGCCCTTAGGCTAGGGCTACACGTCAACACTGATTGTGTGACAGCTGTCGAGGCCAGAATGGCTGAGTAGTGGTGATCCCACAGAAATTAATTGGATCACCGTAACACTGCTGGATTTCTTGTGACTGTCGCTGTGATCCTATTCATTTCTATGGGATCATCGCCACTCAGCGATCCGGGCAATAACAGCTGTTGCCATCCATTCACACCACACAAAAATAGAACATGCACTATGTTTTTGCAGTTTAGAGGCATGGACAGAAAGCCCACAGAAGTGCTCCTTAGTGCTTCCGTGAGCTTCTGTTCTGTGCCTCCACTCTGCACCGTACCGCCCGCATATTGCAGACCGGCCATTTGTGATCCACAATACCATCTCAGACTGCCTACGGTCGTGTTCATGAGGCCTTAGAGAAAAAGAGAGAGCCATCAGTGGAGACATAATCTGTGTGGAGCGACAGTTACTGTGATTGCTAGCCTCAAATTCTACATTTACTCCTGGTTTAAGATAAGACATGTGAAGGTAATTTTGTTTGAGTGGTTAGTAGGAATCCACGTGTATAGTCAGGGAAATGTGTATGTTTTGTGTTTTGGACCTGAATGTGCAACAAAATAAAGAACAGACAAAGCCTAGTTTAACCACTTCAGCCCCGCTAGGTGAAACCCCCTTCATGACCAGAGCACTTTTTACACTTCGGCACTACACTCCTTTCACCGTTTATCGCTCGGTCATGCAACTTACCACCCAAATGAATTTTACCTCCTTTTCTTCTCACTAAGGCCTCTTTCACACTACCGTTTTTTTTTTCCGTTTTGCGGTCCGTTTTTTGCTGTTCCGTATACGGTCCGTATACGGAACCATTCATTTCAATGGTTCCGCAAAAAAACGGACTGTGTTCCGTATGCATTCCGTTTCCGTATTTCCGTTTTTCCGTTCCGTTGAAAAGATAGAACATGTCCTATATTTGGCCGCAAATCACGGTCCGTGGCTCCATTCAAGTCAATGGGTCCGCAAAAAAAACGGAACACATACGGAAATGCATCCGTATGTCTTTCGTATCCGTTCCGTTTTTTGCGGAACCATCAATTGAAAATGTTATGCCCAGCCCAATTTTTTCTATGTAATTACTGTATACTGTATATGCCATACGGAAAAACGGAACGGAACAACGGAACGGAAACGGAACCACAACGGAAGCAAAAAACGGAACAACGGATCCGTGAAAAACGGAACGCAAAACACTGAATTCAACATACTGTAGTGTGAAAGAGGCCTAATAGAGCTTTCATTTGGTGGTATTTTATTGCTGCTGACATTTTTACTTTTTTTGTTATTAATCAAAATGTAACGATTTTTTTGCAAAAAAATGAAAATTTTTCACTTTCAGCTGTAAAATTTTGCAAAAAAAACGACATCCATATATAAATTTTTCGCCAAATTTATTGTTCTACATGTCTTTGATAAAAAAAAAATGTTTGGGCAAAAAAAAAAATGGTTTGGGTAAAAGTTATAGCATTTACAAACTATGGTACAAAAATGTGAATTTCCGCTTTTTGAAACAGCTCTGACTTTCTGAGCACCTGTCATGATTCCTGAGGTTCTACAGTGCCCAAACAGTAGAAAACCCCCACAAATGACCCCATTTCGGAAAGTAGACACCCTAAAGTATTCGCTGATGGGCATAGTGAGTTCATAGAACTTTTTATTTTTTGTCACAAGTTAGCGGAAAATGATGATGATTTTATTTTTTTTATTTTTTCTTACAAAGTCTCATATTCCACTAACTTGCGACAAAAAATAAAAAATTCTAGGAACTTGCCATGCCCCTCACGGAATACCTTGGGGTGTCTTCTTTCCAAAATGGGGTCACTTGTGGGGTAGTTATACTGCCCTGGCAATTTAGGGGCCCAAATGTGTGAGAAGAACTTTGCAATCAAAATGTGTAAAAAATGACCGGTGAAATCCAAAAGGTGCACTTTGGAATATGTGCCCCTTTGCCCACCTTGGCAGCAAAAAAGTGTGACACATCTGGTATCGCCGTACGCAGGAGAAGTTGGGGAATGTATTTTGGCATGCCATTTTACATATAACCATGCTGGGTGAGAGAAATATCTTGGCAAAAGACAACTTTTCCCATTTTTTTTATACAAAGTTGGTATTTGACCAAGATATTTTTCTCACCCAGCATGGGTATATGTAAAATGACACCCCAAAACACATTACCCAACTTCTCCTGAGTACGGCGATACCACATGTGTGACACTTTTTTGCAGCCTAGATGCGCAAAGGGGCCCAAATTCCTTTTAGGAGGGCATTTTTAGACATTTGGATCCCAGACTTCTTCTCACACTTTCGGGCCCCTAAAAAGCCAGGGCAGTATAAATACCCCACATGTGACCCCACTTTGGAAAGAAGACACCCCAAGGTATTCAATGAGGGGCATGGCGAGTTCCTAGAATTTTTTATTTTTTTTGCATAAGTTAGCGGATATTGATTTTTTTTAGTTTTTTTCTCACAAAGTCTCACTTTCCGCTAACTTAGGACAAAAATTTCAATCTTTCATGGACTCAATATGCCCCTCACGGAATACCTTGGGGTGTCTTCTTTCCGAAATGGGGTCACATGTGGGGTATTTATACTGCCCTGGCTTTTTAGGGGCCCTAAAGCGTGAGAAGAAGTCTGGAATATAAATGTCTTAAAATGTTTACGCATTTGGATTCCGTGAGGGGTATGGTGCGTCCATGTGAGATTTTATTTTTTGACACAAGTTAGTAGAATATGAGACTTTGTAAGAAAAAACAAAAACAAACAAAAAATTTCCGCTAACTTGTGCCAAAAAAAATGTCTGAATGGAGCCTTACCAGGGGGGGGGGGTGATCAATGACAGGGGGGGTGATCAATGACAGGGGGGTGATCAATGACAGGGGGGTGATCACCCATATAGACTCCCTGATCACCCCCCTGTCATTGATCACCCCCCTGTAAGGCTCCATTCAGACGTCCGTATAATTTTTACGGATCCATGGATCGGATCCGCAAAACACATGCGGACGTCTGAATGGAGCCTTACAGGGGGGTTATCAATGACAGGGGGTGATCAGGGTAATCAGGGTGATCACCCCCCTGTCACTGATCACCCCCCCTGTAAGGCTCCATTCAGACATCCGCATGATTTTTTACGGATCCATGGATACATGGATCGGATCCACAAAACACATGCGGACGTCTGAATGGAGCCTTACAGGGGGGTTATCAATGACAGGGGGTGATCAGGGTGATCAGGGTGATCACCCCCCTGTCACTGATCACCCCCCCTGTAAGGCTCCATTCAGACATCCGCATTATTTTTTACGGATCCATGGATACATGGATCGGATCCACAAAACACATGCGGACGTCTGAATGGAGCCTTGCAGGGGGGTTATCAATGACAGGGGGTGATCAGGGTAATCAGGGTGATCACCCCCCTGTCACTGATCACCCCCCCTGTAAGGCTCCATTCAGACATCCGCATGATTTTTTACGGATCCATGGATACATGGATCGGATCCACAAAACACATGCGGACGTCTGAATGGAGCCTTACAGGGGGGTTATCAATGACAGGGGGTGATCAGGGTAATCAGGGTGATCACCCCCCTGTCACTGATCACCCCCCCCCCCTGTAAGGCTCCATTCAGACATCCGCATGATTTTTTACGGATACATGGATACATGGATCGGATCCACAAAACACATGCGGACGTCTGAATGGAGCCTTACAGGGGGGTTATCAATGACAGGGGGTGATCAGGGTGATCACCCCCCTGTCACTGATCACCCCCCCTGTAAGGCTCCATTCAGACATCCGCATGATTTTTTACGGATCCATGGATACATGGATCGGATCCACAAAACACATGCTGGACGTCTGAATGGAGCCTTACAGGGGGGTTATCAATGACAGGGGGTGATCAGGGTAATCAGGGTGATCACCCCCCTGTCACTGATCACCCCCCCTGTAAGGCTCCATTCAGACATCCGCATGATTTTTTACGGATCCATGGATACATGGATCGGATCCACAAAACACATGCGGACGTCTGAATGGAGCCTTACAGGGGGGTTATCAATGACAGGGGGTGATCAGGGTAATCAGGGTGATCACCCCCCTGTCACTGATCACCCCCCCTGTAAGGCTCCATTCAGACATCCGCATGATTTTTTACGGATCCATGGATACATGGATCGGATCCACAAAACGCATGCGGACGTCTGAATGGAGCCTTACAGGGGGGTTATCAATGACAGGGGGGTGATCAGGGAGTGTATATGGGTGATCACCCGCCTGTCATTGATCACCCCCTGTAAGGCTCCATTCAGACGTCCGCATGTGTTTTGCGGATCCGATCCATGTATCCATGGATCCGTAAAAATCATGCGGACGTCTGAATGGAGCCTTACAGGGGGGTGATCAATGACAGGGGGGTGATCAATGACAGGGGGTGATCAGGGAGTGTATATGGGTGATCACCCGCCTGTCATTGATCACCCCCCTGTAAGGCTCCATTCAGACATCCGTATGCTTTTTGCGGATCCGATCCATGTATCCGTGGATCCATAAAAATCATACGGATGTCTGAACGGAGCCTGACAGGGGGGTGATCAATGACAGGGCGGTGATCAATGACAGGGGGGTGATCAGGGAGTTTATATGGGGTGATCATGGGTGATCAGGGGTTTTGTAAGGGGTTAATAAGTGACGGGGGGGGGGTGTAGTGTAGTGTAGTGTGGTGTTTGGTGCGACTGTACTGACCTACCTGAGTCCTCTGGTGGTCGATCCTAACAAAAGGGACCACCAGAGGACCAGGTAGGAGGTATATTAGACGCTGTTATGAAAACAGCGTCTAATATACCTGTTAGGGGTTAAAAAAGCGATCGCCGCTGGCAGGCTGGAGATCCACTCGCTTACCTTCCGTTCCTGTGAGCGCGCGCGCCTGTGTGCGCGCGTTCACAGGAAATCCCGGCCCTCGCGAGATGACGCGTATATGCGTCGTTGAGCGCAGGGCTGCCACCTCCGGACCGCACATCTGCGTTAGGCGGTCCGGAGGTGGTTAAAATAGCTCCCCCCACCGTCATTGAACCCCTCAGATGCCACATTCATCGCTGATCGCGGCATCTAAGAATAATAATGAGGACTTCCAGGGGTTAATCTGTTAAAAGAAAAATTAATAATACTCACCTTATCTATTTGAGTGTGAAGAGGCCACTGCGGCCATGTTGTTTGAAGAAACAGTGTGAAATTTTGCGCGATGCGTGATGACGACATCACGCTCGCCAGTGTGCTGACGTCATACGTCACCACGCATTATATTTTGTGCAGGATCTTCAATCAAGATAGGCGCTTCGCGCTCAAATGGATCGGATTAGTATGTTTTGTGTTTTTTTTACCACCATTTCAGGGAAAATTGATTCGTTACCACGAAGCACGAGGAAATTTGGCTTTGCGCCAAATCGAATTTTTCCTGAAAGTCCACTTCGGAAACTTCAATTTGCTCAACACTAATAATAAGCAATATCAGCAGACTTGACGTTGTCTGAGGCACTTACAGCCTTGACATTTTTGCCTGCTCACTCCCTAGGTTCCTTGCAATCTATTTTTCCATAAACTTTGCATTGCTAACAGAAGCTGCACTTTAATCTTCTAAATAACAGTTCACCCACCACTTACTGATGTGTGATATAACAATTGTTCATAATAATAATCAAAACAATATGAGATTCTATTTCGATCTGCCTTATGTAACATGTGATATTTATATATTAAATACAGAAAACAAGAATCATTAAACAGCACAGAAGTTAGCTGTCAGTATTCCAGCCCTTAAAGGAGTTGTGTCATGAAGCTTAACTACATTTTTTGTAATTAAACATTTTGTATATCCATGAACTATTCAATTTAATGAGAAAATCAAAATAGTGGCTCACTCCAAACGAAATATGGGAACAGGTGCTGCTAGCCCAATTAGAGGGACACCCACCCTCTGGTAAAGTCAAAAAATGCAAGCTATAGTAATGGGCGAGCACGCTTCATTTGGCAATTTTATTAAATTTAATAAAATAACACAATTGGAATTTATACACGTGTATAACATGAGGATATAAAACAATATAAAACAATATAATATAAAATACACTAAAATCCAATGAAAAACCAAGTGCAAGGTATACACTTCATAAAAGCTGACACCACCACATATGTGTCTGGCAAAGTCCACAAGATGTTACAGCTGGTATTGGGATAGTTCCTAATTTGCACAATGATAAACTGGTTATGTTGTGCTAAAGTTCTGAATGGTGTTGATTAGAATCCCATAAGGATAAGTCCACATATAAATGTAGGTATATGTCCCAAAAGTTTGCTGTGCAGATATTCAGAAACTTAAATGTTCCAAAGATCGTTGGAAAATCAGTCTCTTGATTAGTATACTCCAAAAATCGTTACTGTTTTTTTGGCCACATATATTATGGTCAATATGTTTATAGCTTATAGCTTAAGCTTAAGTCCTCTTACTTTCCTCGGCGTTACTGGCGAGGGTCGGGCGGCGCGGGACAATGCCGGCATCTCACTCCGTACTCCTCTAGCTGGCTTACCCAAAATATTGCGGGAGATCGGACGGGACTTCAGTGTATACTACGTCCGTGCTTCTTACTCTTCCGGCTTCGTACAGAGGAAGGAATCTTTTCGGTCTGTGAATCTTAGTACGGGTAATATTTCGACTGTCCTTTGAATTCAATTTTCTTAGTGTGGCCACTGATAAAGGAAAGGCTAATTCCCGAAACCCATCTGGGCCAGATCAGATACCTGTAAAAAGCACCTCCGCAGCTATAAGCGTGGCCACGCTAAGAAAATTGATTCCAAAGGATAGTCGAAATATTACCGGTACTAAGATTCACAGACCGAAAAGATTCCTTCCTCTGTACCAAGCCGGAAGAGTAAGAAGCACGGACGTAGTATACACTGAAGTCCCGTCCGAACTCCTGCGATATTTCAGGTAAGCCAGCTAGAGGAGTACGGAGTGAGATGCCTGCATTGTCCCACGCCACCGGACCCTCGCCAGTAACGCCGGGGAAGGTAAGGGGACTTAAGCTTAAGCTATAAGCTATAAACATATTGACCATATTATATGTGGCCAAAAAAACAGTAACGATTATTGGAGTATACTAATCAAGAGACTGATTTCCCAACGATCTTTGGAACATTTAAGTTTCTGAATATCTGCACAGCAAACTTTTGGGACATATACCTACATTTGCAAACCGGATTCCAAAAAAGTTGGGACACTATACAAATCGTGAATAAATACTGAATGCAATGATGTGGAGGTGCCAACTTCTAATATTTTATTCAGAATAGAACATAAATCACGGAACAAAAGTTTAAACTGAGAAAATGTACCATTTTAAGGGAAAAATATGTTGAAACAGAATTTCATGGTGTCAACAAATCCCCAAAAAGTTGGGACAAGGCCATTTTCACCACTGTGTGGCATCTCCCCTTCTTCTTACAACACTTAACAGACGTCTGGGGACCGAGGAGACCAGTTTCTCAAGTTTAGAAATAGGAATGCTCTCCCATTCTTGTCTTATACAGGCCTCTAACTGTTCAATCGTCTTGGGCCTTCTTTGTTGCACCTTCCTCTTTATGATGCACCAAATGTTCTCAATAGGTGAAAGATCTGGACTGCAGACTGGCCATTTCAGTACCCGGATCCTTCTCCTTCGCAGCCATGATGTTGTGATTGATGCAGACTGTGGTCTGGCATTATCTTGTTGAAAAATGCAGGGTCTTCCCTGAAAGAGATGACGTCTGGATGGGAGCATATGTTGTTCTAGAACCTGAATATATTTTTCTGCATTGATGGTGCCTTTCCAGACATGCAAGCTGCCCATGCCACACGCACTCATGCAACCCCATACCATCAGAGATGCAGGCTTCTGAACTGAGTGTTGATAACAACTTGTCCTCTTTGGTCCGGATGACATGGCGTCCCAGATTTCCAAAAAGAACTTCGAATCGTGACTCGTCTGACCACAGAACAGTCTTCCATTTTGCCACACTCCATTTTAAATGATCCCTGGCCCAGTGAAAATGCCTGAGCTTGTGGATCTTGCTTAGAAATGGCTTCTTCTCTGCACTGTAGAGTTTCAGCTGGCAACGGCGGATGGCACGGTGGATTGTGTTCACTGACAATGGTTTCTGGAAGTATTCCTGAGCCCATTCTGTGATTTCCTTTACAGTAGCATTCCTGTTTGTGGTGCAGTGTCGTTTAAGGGCCCGGAGATCACGGGCATCCAGTATGGTTTTACGGCCTTGATCCTTACGCACAGAGATTGTTCCAGATTCTCTGAATCTTCGGATGATGTTATGCACAGTTGATGATGATAGATGCAAAGTCTTTGGAATTTTTTTTCTGGGTAACACCTTTCTGATATTTCTCCACTATCTTTCTGCGCAACATTGTGGGAACTGGTGATCCTCTACCCATCTTGGCTTCTGAGAGACACTGCCACTCTGAGAAGCTCTTTTTATACCCAGTCATGTTGCCAATTGACCTATTTAGTGTTAATTGGTCTTCCAGCTGTTCGTTATGCTCAAATTTACTTTTTCCAGCCTCTTATTGCTACTTGTCCCAACTTTTGGGGATTTGTTGACACCGTGAAAATTTGAATCAACGTATTTTTCCTTTAAAATGATACATTTACTCGGATTAAACGTTTGATCTGTCATCTACGTTCTATAAAATATTGACATTTGCCATCTCCACATCATTGCATTCAGTTTTTATTCACAATTTGTTTAGTGTCCCAACTTTTGGGGAATCCGGTTTGTAATCGCATTGCGATTTCAACTTAATTCTCACATCCGACAGTACATTCTAGTATGGAGGCGTTCCCATGGTGATGGGGACGCTCCATGAGCACGGAAGTCAGCAGAAGCGGCAATGGGCACTGACTGGAGCAGCCAGGAAGCCAGGAATCCTCAGGACAGGTAAGAACTACTTTCGGGAAGTGGGAAAGAAAAAATATAACAATAAAATAAAAAAGAGTATTCGAAATAGCGAATTTATAGTGCTATATTTGAAATATTCGCGAATTAGCAAAGTGCCGATATTCGCTAAAAAAATGTGCTATTTGAATATTCGCGCTCAACAATAGTCATAAAGTGGGTAAATCAGAAATGCATCTTGGGAAAGTTTAAGGTTAATGCTCATGCACACAGACGTAGTTTCTTTCCGCATTCGATCTGCAAAAAGTGTGGATTGGATGCAGACCCATTAATTTCAATGGGGATTCAAAAGATGCGGATAGCAGGACTTTTGCAGTCCACATCCGCATGCCAGTTCCACAACCCCAGATCACAAAACAGTGTGGAACACTTTGTAGGCTTTTTCCCTTGAAAATAAAACATAATGTACAAGACAAGCTTGGCAATGTTTTGCAGCTTCACTCCCTTGTATTTATGTGATATAATTGTGCACAGGATCAAATCACATAAATTTTACACATTGAGCATTTGATTTGTGCCAAAGGTTCACCCAAATGTAAAGCTTACATTATCTGAAAGTATCTGATACTCATTCTTACTCTATACGGTATCATGCCTTCTTCTCCAGTTTCTGTCTAGTTTGTATGGAGACGTCCAAGGGTTGTATATTTTTCCAGACTCCATATTTATTTAGTATATTAGATATTAATTGGTGCAGCTTGTCTAAACACTCTGGTTAATACAAAGGAAACAATCACTTGTAATCTGAGGTTTGGCGTCTGGTTCCCTTTATAAGGTGAAAATAAACAGATGTACTGATCTCCCAGACGTACCACTGCTCATTACACAGTTTAAAAGAACACTCCAGCTATATTCTAGTAGTGTAATTTGTTTCTTCTCAGCTCAGTTACATCCATACATTTTGAACCCTTTGATTGCGGACAGCTGTGTCACGTATATCCAGTCTGACCACCAAGTGCAGTTTCTAGGGAGCCTCCCCAAATAGTCATAACAAGTGGGTGGAAAGAGTGGTTTCCAAGCAGAGAGAGTCTACAAGGTGTGAACAGATGGTGGTGTCTACAGGGAACCTCTCTGCAACCTGTGATAATTGCTCTGTGTAGACCCAGGACCATAAGATGGTTTGCTTGAGGAGAAATAAAAAGAACCCTTATACCAGGGAGAATTTATAGCCTGAGAGTTGAGCTGCGTACCATAACATCCATTGTTTCACCTGTGAATTGGGCAGTGCAGCACTTATACTAAGTCTAGTTAACACTTTATTGGTTTGGTCATTGTTTGGTCAGTGATCAGTGATGGCCACGAACACATGTGGTCTGCCATCTTAAATCACAAGTCCAGCAAGGCACAGGTAAGCCTGCACCACAAGGCGGTCTGAAACAAATGCGGTCACCGGGAGCAGGCAGTTCCAAGAACAGCCACCGGGGGCCTTCATTGGGCTGTTCTCAGAACTGCCTGCTCCCGGTGACCGCATTTGTTTCAGACCGGCTCGCGGCGCAGGCACAGGTAAGGACTTACCTGTGCCTCACCGGACTTGTGATTTAAGATGGCAGCCCACATGTGTTCGCGGGAGAGGAGCTGAAGGGCGATGGGCAAGGTCAGGTAGATGACCTTGACACACCGTCCACAGTATGCAGTGGAGATAGAGGCAGGAACTCCCTCTGAGTCCCTTATGCATATGGCCAGATGCATGCTGAGTTGTTTGTGTAGTGACAGCCATATTATAACCCATTCGGCAGAGGGATGACTACTGGCTCTCCACCATGTTAGACCTTCGTCACAGGTCCAAAATGGGGGCCTTTTTTTACCTGCTGAGAGAGAGGATAAACTCAACTACTATCCTATGTAATCAGTTGCCTATGTGTGACATCTCCCATCGTCATGAAGGTCTGACTGGGGGGCCCTCTCTGCTAACGTTCCACTGCCATGACTGCTGGAGGGAGTGGCCGAGTTTGCCCTGGACAAAGGCAGTTGTTTAGTGCGGCGGGGGGCATAATTACCCCAAAGAGAATTTGCTTTTCCACACAAAATGTTGAAAGACTAACCTTTATAAAGATGACTCATGTGTGGATCAGCCAGGATATCCATACACCAGTGTTTGACGCATCGGACTAGATCTAGATTTGGTGCCACACCAAAACAATGTGAAAAAGGCCCATTTCTTCTGGCCACCTGCTTCAGCCATTATTCTCCTGCTACAACCCACCTGATGCCACACACCTGCTGCCTCTGATGCCATCTTCAACTACCACTATCTTATGCTGTTACTGCCACTGCTGTTGCCCCTCACCTCCCCACTGTGTTGACTCCTCGTGCTGTTGCAACCCTCCCCACTCTGTGACAGGCTTACTGTGTTGACTCCTCACTTGTTTTCCACCCTCCCCATTCTGTGACATGGCCACTGTGTTGACTCCTCATGAAGTTGCCACCCTCTCCACTCTGTGACCTGGCCACTATGTTTACCCCTCAAGCTGTTGCCTTCTTTATCTCCTCTGTGACAGGGCCACTGCGTTGACTCTTCATGCAATGGCCACCCTCACCACTCTGTGACTGGGCTACTATGTTGACTCCTCATGCAGTTGCTACCCTTACCACTCTGTGACTGGACCACTATATCCATCTCAATAGGGCACCCTACAGTGGTCATCAGACTGTCTGCCCCACATTGATTGGGAGGGTCATTTATATGCTTTAATTTGTTTTTACATATTGTTTTGTATGATGTTTATGTGACATTTGACATTTTTTTTATTTTTGACATTTTATCTTCTGATATTTTAGTGTATAAATAAACCCTATTGTTGCCCATTATACCCAGATATCTGAGTGCCCCTCCATTTTTTTACTAGTATATTTTTTCCATACTTTTCAATACTTATAGAGGGTGTCTGCAGTGACTTTTGACATCTGTGCAATACCTTCTGTGTGTCAGGGCCAGAGATGTGAAAACTAGTATATATTTGCCTTACACCAACATGTGTCCCGTAACATCACGTGTGGGAAGGTCCACTTAACCACGGACACATGAACAAGTGCATTCGGCCAGGGACCCTACATTTCCCTGACAGCACACTAGGTGAACGTTGTGGAGGCCGGGAGTGAGTCGTACCCTGGGATGGCACCGTTTTTTACTGACGCCAAGGATTGCGGGCTCTAACTCCATCAGGGTTTCCGCCACCACTTATGTTAGTGACTCTAACCCCCACTTCTCCTCCTTTGCCTCCTCCTCCACTTCCACCTCCAAATTAACCGCATGCAGCACCAGTCAGCCATCAGCCAGTAGCTGGAAGCAGTATAGCACTGCAGTGGAGAAGCGTCAACAGGCCGTGCTTAAGCTGATATGCTTAGGAGACAAACAGCACACTGCCGCAGAGCTGTTGCAGGGGATAAGAAACCAGACTGAGCTGTGGCTCTCGCTGCTCAACCTACAACCAGGCATGGTTGTGTGTGATAATGGCCGTAACTTGGTAGTGGCTTTGGAGCACATCCCATGCCTAGCCCATGTCTTAAACTTAGTGGTTCAGCGGTTTCTCAAAACCTACCCCAATTTGCCTAAGCTACTGGTGAAGGTGCGCCGCATGTGTGCACATTTCCACAAGTCATCGACAGCTTCAGCCAGTCTGTCAACGCTGCAGCAGCTGTTGTGCGACATGAGCACGCGCTGGAACTCGACGTTCCACATGTTGACTAGGTTTTGTGAGCAGCAGAGGGCAGTAGTGGAATACTAGCTGCAACATAGTTGTTGCCTTTACAGTCAGCTTCCGCTAATTAGAAGCGAGGAGTGGGCATGGATGTCTGACCTCTGTGAGGTTTTAAGAAACTTTGAGGAATCAACACAGATGGTGAGCGGCAATAATGATATTATCAGCATAACCATCCCACTTCTGTGTCTACTCAAACGCTAAATTTTTACACAAGGACCTTCTGGTATTGCACCATTTTGCCCGTCCTCTCCACCACAGGAATTCCTCTTGAGCCCATCCACAAAGAACAGATGGAATAAACCTGCCATGAGTACTATCCTCTGTAGCGGAGGCAACCATATCCTGCTTCTCCTCATCATCATCCAATTCGCGATGAGAAGACGAACTGAGGGTGGTCTGGCTATCACCCTGTGTACAGTCTTCCCCCATTTCCACCTCTTCCACATGCAAAGCGTCTGCCTTCATTGTGAGCAGCAAGCATTTTAGTAGACACAGAAGTGAAAAGGTTACGCTGATAATAGCGGCATCGCCGCTCACCATCTTTGTTGATTCCTCAAAGTTTCTTAAAACCTCACAGAGGTCAGACATCAATGCCCACTCGTCGCTTGTGAAGTCAGTGAGCTGGCAATTGCAAGCACTGCTGCAGCATTTCCAGACCGGCGGCAGCTGTAGATGACTTTCAGAAATGGGCACACATGCAGCGCACCTTCCCCAGTAGCTCAGGCATATTGGGGTAGGTTTTGAAAAACCGCTGAACCACTAAGTTGAACACGTGGGCTAAGCATAGTATGTGTGTGAGCTTGCCGAGCTCCAAAGCTGTCACCAAGTTACGGCCATTACCAGAAACAACCATGTCTCTGTCTAATCCCTTATACCCTGCCACAGCTCTGCCACTGTGTGTTTGTCACCTAAGCAAATTATTTTCAGCCGGCCTGTTGCCGCTTCCCCACTGCAGTGCTACACTGCTTCCAGCTATTGAATGATGGCTGACTGGTGATGCAAGATAAGAATGCAGAGGTGGAAGTGGAGGAGGAGAAGAGGGGGGGGGGGGGTTGCAGCCACTAATGTAGGTGGTGGCGGAAATCCTGATGGAAGTTGGGCCTGAAATCCTTGGCGTCAGTAGCACCTGTGCCATCCCAGGGTACGACTTGCTCCCGGCCTCCACAACGTTCACCCAGTGTGCCATCAGTTGTTATGTGGACCTTCCTAATAACTGCATTGGTCAGGGCACGGGTGATGTTACCGGACACATGCTGGTGTAAGGCGGGGCCGGCACACCGATAAAAATAGTGGCGGTTGGGGACCGAGTAACGAGGGATGGCCACCTCCATCAGGCTGCAGAAAGCCTCAGTATCCACAAGCCTAAATGGCAAAATTTCCAGGGCCAGTACATTTAGTGCTATGGCCTGTGGGTGGGTGGCTGGGTATTTGTGCTTTCGTTCAAAGGCCGGGGGTAATGACATCTGTACGCTGCGCTGGGACACAGAAGTGGATGTGCTAGCTGATTGTGCTTGCGAAGGTCCAGATGCAGAGCGGGAGGCATCCCGGCCTGCATCTTGGGCAGGGGATTGGTCAGCACGTACATTTTTTTATCGTCTGCACTTTCCTCAAAACAGCGCCAGACTGCGAAACACCACAACAGGGAGATTGCTGCAAGGGGGTGCTCAGAGGAACAGCTGCGGGCCTGTTTGGTGTGGCCCGCCTTCTCCTTTTTGCCACCCCACTGCCTTTTTCAGACTGTTGCAGTGCTGCGGATCCCTCCCCCTCTGTACTGCTGTCCCCGCTCGGCTTGCCACCTTCCCAGGTTGGGTCAGTGATTTCATCGTCCACTACCTCCTCTTCCACTTCCTCACTCTAGTGAATCCTCCTGGCTTGTTGACCTAACAGGAACCTCACTTATTGACAACTGCGTCTCATCCTCATTATCAACCTCTTGAAACACTAATTGCCGTTCCCCACCGTCATCTTCTTCTGACTGTGGAGGCTCAAGAGTTTGGGAATTAGTGCACAAGATCTCCTCATGTCCCTCTTCAAGCAGGCTTGGCGAGAGGTCCAAATCAAGGAATGATGATGAAAAGAGCTCCTCGGAAGATCCGAGTGTGGGATCACTTGTTTGGCAAGACTCTCCATGGTGGGAGGAACGAGGATTAGGATGAGTATTCTGGTTGACCAGACTGTGGGCTACTGAGACTGGAAGACAGGGTGATGCTTAACCGACTGGCAGCATTATCTGCTGCAATTTAACTGACCACCTGGTCGCAATGGTGTGACTTCGAAAGTGGTCTCCTGCACAGCCCTTCAAACTGGGACATGAAGCTAGGTATTGTGGATGAGTGTGTTTCTTGTGCTCTGGCAGAAGGCACAGTTTCACCGGGCCCAGGGCCACGCCTCTGCGTGCTCAATCAGCAGCGCGGCCACTTCCCCCTCGGTGATGGCCAGTTTGTACTGTTCGCCGATGAACACATGCAATCTGACATCTTCACTCACAAGTCCGGCGATGCAGAGGTAAGTCCTTACCTGTGCCAGCGCCGCGAGCTGCTCTGAAACACATGCGGTCACCGGGAGTCACCATCGCCGGACTTGTGAGTGAAGATGGCAGATCGTATGTGTTCGTCGAACTGCCCATCACTGTTCCCCATCCCTTACTGCTCGCCTTGAGCATATTAAATGGTATATATGCTTGCAAGTATGTCACACGTACAGTAGTGCAGGTTTTGTAAGTGTATAGTATATTTATGGAAAACCCTCAGAAAAATAGGCTTGACTTAAAAAAAAAAAAATATATATATTTTTTGTACTTGTGTCTTTGCAATAGTCACACGTGCCGATTCCCAATTTCTTCTGCCTGCAGTGCATTGTTCAAAAAGCCCGTTCAATAGGTTATTTAATGTATAGAATTTTTCCATCTCCACTGAGCAGAGAATTGAACTTTATATTAAATCAATGCTGCAGAAGTCCAAAGGGTTGAATTATCACTTGCGATTCCACGCTGGTTTGTCACATGTTGTTCCTCTCTTGATTGAGTTCAGAATCTATCATGTCACCTCCGGTGTTCTCCACGGCAGCGTCTGTAACAACACGAGCACAGAGAATTCTTCACTCACAATAGAAGAATCCTGTGAACATTTGAATGCAATCCTATTCATTCAAGAAATCAATGGAGTTTTACCATTGTCTCAATTGGGAATATTATACTTCTACTTTGTGCACTGGTTTAAACAGAAACCGTCAATCATAAGAGTAGATGGCGAGCTGAAACATACTGCTGCATGGAAGTTTAACTATTCAGCAGATGTAGTTCTAGTGCAGAACAGCATAAACTAATGGCATGTCAGAAATATAATACAGCATCCCATTACAGAATACTTTTCTCAATGGTAGCACTTCAAAGTAGCAAAAATTGTCTCCCTGTTCACCCATGTAACATTTCAGCTCCAGTCAAAGCCTTTTCGAGCATTGTGTACAGCATACTGAACAGCTTTTAAAACCATGTATAAAGCGCATAATTATATAATTAACAATAAAATCCAATATTAATGTATGTGTACATGTGCAATCAGAGACGTGAAACCTGCATATTGCAACCCAGCATAAAAAGATTCAGGGACACTTACTATTAGATTTACAGCTCTTTTTTGGTGTATATCTGTCGCATGAAATCGCACACCATTTTTTTTTACTGTAAATTTTGCCTCGGTGCGCCATTTGATGCACTTTTCACGGTGTTCTATGTTTATGGCACATAAATGGGTTTTAGATTTACATTTACTACATATGACATTTTCGAATGCAAAAAAAAAGTCGCAACCTACGCCAGGCTCCCTCCTGGTCTACTTTTACACATACAGGTGTGCCGTGTGCCCTTGAGGAGCCAGAGTGGAGGATGGGAGTGGTAGTGGCTCTAACAATATGATGTGACATGGAAGTCTCCCTCAGGCCGTTGCTCCTTAGGGCCTGTGCAACTAATAGAGGGGGCACCCTTTCTTCCCTCAGGGAAGGTTCCTGACTGCTGGTAGTTTGGGTGCCCCTGATGTTGACTGTTTACATGGGTGCAAGGCAGGGCTTGTGGTGCAATGGCCAGCGTATGGTGTAATATGAATGAAAAAACCAGTCTTTTTAATGAGTGCATAATAGGGGTTGTAGTGCATCCAACCACAATCTGGACACAGTGCAAAATTCTTTCTCTATTTAGTAAGGTATGGAGGCTGGCAAAATGGCAAATAATGAAACTCATGGTATTTTATCTTTCTAAATTCTCTCTCTAGAATCTCTGGCTGGTAACTGTAATCTGGCAATTATGGGTGTAGTGTCCACTGTGGGATTCAAGCCTTTAGTAGCACGTCTGGCCATGACGTGGCTAAGTGCGTCAGGTGTCAACTGTAATTCCTCAAAACAGCAAATTCTGGTTAGCTGTAGTCACAGGTTACCTTGCTGACTCCTATGCTTGACCATGCAGATTCTAAGTTCTTCTTTCTTTCTCGCTTTCTTACTGTAGCAGAAGCAGTAACTTTCAGAGATCGGTTAGTCTCTGGATCCTGAGGCCTAAGGAGAAGGAGCACATGGAGTTGCTTCCTCCCTCCTCACACACTCAGTCTAGACTCCTCAAAGGATGGGGATGGGGCCAGCTCACATCTAACCTCCAATGAGAACTGAGCAAGAATGCTTAACCGATCTTGTCCGTTAGGGCCCGATCCATGATTTTCACATCTCAGAATGGATAAGGTCGTGTGAATGAATCCTTAAAAGGTGATATCACACGGTTAGACACTTTTGTCTAACTTTATACCACCGATTGGTTGCCTTTCTGCATCAGAATTTGCTGCCAAAATGTTGACATAAATTATTACATCTCAGGCCACATCTCCATGTCCCTGCTAAGCTGCGACCCTTCACTCAATGAGCCACAGTGAGTAAGTCTTTTGGTATCTTTGCTTCATAGGTATGTCTAAAACTTTAAGAAACAGGAGACACACCAAATAATCCATGGAGTGCAACAGGGTGGTAAAAAAATGGTACAAGAAACGCCTGACCCAAGAGAGAGTCACAAGAACCACCCTATCAATGCACATCCCTATAATAAGTCAATGATAAAATATATAAAGTTTATTAGACACACCAACAAACACACATTTAAAATTGTATACAAAATGGACAAAGTGTCGGTATACAAAGTAATATATGTAACCGACACATACAGTCCACTGAGTCCACTGAGCGTCCACTGATTGGGGACATACAATGTAAACCAGCTATATATAAAATATACCTATAAACAGCATGAAGAAAATGTAGAATAAGGTAAGGCCGCTAATGAGTAAAAACAGACCGAAGTGAAGTCAAATATCAAGAGCCAAAACCTACATAAACAGCTGGTGCAGTGGACCTGGAAACATGAGAAACGCCCAACGCGTATCGCTGGCGCAGTCTATTTTTGCTCATTAGCGGCCTTACCTTATTCTACATTTTCTTCATGCTGTTTATAGGTATATTTTATATATAGCTGGTTTACATGGTATGTCCCCATTCAGTGGACGCTCAGTGGACTCTGTATGTGTTGGTTACATATATTAACGTATTTTTTGCTCCATAAGACGCACTTTTTCTTCCCCCAAAATGGGGGAGAAATGCCCCTGCGTCTTATGGGGCCAATGCTTGCAGTTTTACATCGCAAGCTGCAATGTAGGAGCGAGCGGGGACTCGGGGAGGGACTGGGAGGAGGGTCTGGGGGCTGGCAATAGCGGCGGGGAGGTGCAGTCAGTGTAGTATAGCCCGGCCCCGCCGCTCCGGTATACTAATATAAGATGTCATATTCAATTAATAGTTATTAAACATGCCCCCTCAGTCCTATTACTACCTTACATCCTAATCTCTTCTGTAGAATTCAGGCAGGCCGGGGCGGGCAGCAGAGTAACTCTTGTCACGTGCCTGTGCCACCTACTTTATGAATGAAGCAGGCGGCGCAGGCAAGTGACGTCAGTGAGGGACGCTCCGGCCACCCGCCCGGCCTGCCTGAATTCTACAGAAGGGATTAGGATGTAAGGAGGTAGTAATAGGAGTGAGGGGGCATGTTTAATAACTATTAATTGAATATGTCATCTTATATTTGTATACTGGCGGCGGCGGGGGGGGGGGGGGACCGATCTGTGGATGGCACAGTTATGGGCTGGGGGGGTCTGTGGATGGCACTGTTATGGGCTGGGGGGTCTGTGGATGGCACATATATAACAGTGCCACCCACAGATCCCCCCTCTAACAGTGCCACCCACAGATCCCCCCAGCCCATAACAGTGCCATCCACAGATCCCCCCAGCCCATAACAGTGCCATCCATAGATCCCCCTGTAACAGTGACATCCACAGACCCCCCTGTAACAGTTCCAGCCACAGATCCCCCACTGTAACAGTGCCAGCCACAGATCCCCCCTGTAGCAGTGTCAGCCACAGATCCCCCCCGTAACAGTGCCAGCCACAGATCCCCCCTGTAACAGTGCCAGCCACAGATCCCCCCTGTAACAGTGTCAGCCACAGATCCCCCCATAACAGTGCCAGCCACAGATCCCCCCCTGTAACAGTGCCAGCCACAGATCCCCCCTGTAACAGTGCCAGCCACAGATCCCCCCTGTAACAGTGCCAGCCACAGATCCCACCCTGTAACAGTGCCAGCCACAGATCCCCCCCCCCTGTAACAGTACCAGCCACAGATCCCCCCTGTAACAGTGCAAGCCACAGATCCCCCCCATAACAGTGTCCATCATCCTCAGATCCCCCATAACAGTGTCCGTCATCCACAGATCCCCCCCATAACAGTGTCCATCATCCACAGATCCCCCCATAACAGTGTCCGTCATCCACAGATCCCCCCCATAACAGTGTCCGTCATCCACAGATCCCCCCATAACAGTGTCCGTCATCCACAGATCCCCCCATAACAGTGTCAGCCATCCACAGATCCCCAGTAATAGTGCCATCCACAGACCACCATTAGTTCCAAACCCACCAAACACACAGCACACCTTTTGGTTAAAAATATTTTTTTTTCTTATTTTCCTCCCCAAAAGCCTAGGTGCGTCTTATGGGCCGGTGCGTCTTATAGGGCGAAACATACGGTACTTTGTATACCGACACTTTGTCCATTTTGTATGCAATTTTAAATGTGTGTTTGTTGGTGTGTCTAATAAACTTTATATATTTTATCATTGACTTATTATTGGATGTGCATTGATGGGGTGGTTCTTGTGACTTCTCTTGGGTCAAGCGTTTCTTTAGTCTAAAACTTAGTGCAACATTTTTGTGCTGGAAATGTGCCAAATTGCACCAAATTTACCTTTAACATCTGCAACCAATGTGCTATACAGTGGATGAGAACTGGCTTTAATAAAATATCACACATGGGCTGCAGAAATAAAATCGTATAGATTTAAGGCATGCTTGCATATTTTTCTATTCTACAGTTATTATATTGAAACAAAGTCAATTACTTTTGAGATTATATCAGACGTGACTTACTTCCATAGTACATATTATAATACAGTTCCAGTGTTAGTCAATATACACGGCAGTACGTAAAGGGAATGTGGGAAATTCCTAAATGTGTATCAACAGATGGAATCCGTCATTCTATACTCTGAACATACAGTACTGGGAGTGATTTACTAAGTCCGGCTTTTTACGCTGGTTTTAAATTCCCCCCTGTGCTGCTGTAAGATTCTGCTAATTTATGACCGTGCATGTGCCTATTCATAAATTAGGCGAATCTAAGGCAGTCCATGCGTCTGGAGAGAAAAACTACTCCAGCTCCCGGTTGGAGTTGTTTTTTTGCCAACATTTGCACCTGTTTCGAGGCGTAAATGTTAGTGAATTTGCCACGCCTCAGCAAATTTGACACGGCTCCTGACGTGTCCCCACTCAGCCCTCATCCACCCAGCTGCTGAACACAGCGTAAATCGAGAGACTTGTGTGACCGTTTTTACTACTAAAATAGTAGCAAGTCCTTTCATAAATGACCCCCACTGTATACTTCTTTGTTCCTAAACCAGCATCAAGGAGGAAAATAGCATTTTTTTAAGCTCAGATATCACTTCCTATGCCCGGAACTTCGTATTCTATTGGTTATGCCTAGAAAACTCCTTATGCATATTACTGTATGTGTTTTAAACAGACATACGGATGTGTAGTCCTATTGAAATTAATGGCTCTGCATCCGATGTGCATAAAATGTGGACCAGATATGGAAAAAACAACATTTTTTTTAGTTATTTTATTCCCTACGGACAGGAAGATCTGAAAAACTTTACCTAATTAACAAAAACACCAGTAGCAAAAAGAATTTGTATCCTGAGTTTTATATTTCTCATAGAACATCAGATAACATACGGCACTGGTGCTTTTACTGCAAAGAATGATTGAAAAACCACAGGGCAATAAATGCCACTAAACACAAAATTTCACAAAAAAGCCAGCAAAAGCTTATATGTGAAAGCACCCAAAGGCCTCTTTCACATGGTCAGTATTTGGTCAGTATTTTTGCATCTGTATTTGTAACCTAAAACAAGGAGTGGGTCCAGAAGAAGACACAGATATTTATATTATACTTATTCTCTGTAGGTTCCACTCCTGGTTTTGCCTTACAAATACTGACCAAATACTGATGCTAAATACTGGCCAAATACTGACATTATAAAAAAAAGCCAAAGAGCAGTTTTGCACATAGTCTATATGACAAAGACAATGCATTTTTCATTTCCTGGCATTGTTTCGTGCATTTCTTTCTTGACCAAAAACACTGCACCTAAATTGCATATGAGTATATGAGTTTATGTCAGTAGTGAATTATAAAACGCACTACAAACAATGTTTTTTTACTTAATGGAATTTGTGTGGCCTTTCATCCCATAGGTTTCTAAACAATGCATGTTAACCCTTTCATGACCAAGGGTCATTGATGCCCCAGTGTCCAGGTCAAAATTAACCCCTTAGGGACACAGCCTTTTTACACCTTAGGACCAGGCCATTTTTTGAAAATCTGACCAGTGTCACTTTAAGTGCTGATAACTTTAAAACGCTTTGACTTATCCAGGCCATTCTGAGATTGTTTTTTCGTCACATATTGTACTTCGTGACACTGGTAAAATAAAGTTAAAAAAAATATTTTTTTTTGCATAAAAAAAGTCAAATTTACCAAAAATTGGGAAAAATTAGCAAATTTCAAAGTTTCAGTTTCTCTACTTCTGTAATACATAGTAATACCCCCAAAAATTGTGATGACTTAACATTCCCCATATGTCTACTTCATGTTTGAATTATTTTGGGAATGATATTTTATTTTTGGGGGATGTTACAAGGCTTAGAAGTTTAGAAGCAAATCTTGAAATTTTTCAGAAATTTACAAAAACCCAATTTTTAGGGACCACTACAGCTCTGAAGTCACTTTGCGAGGCTTACATAATAGAAACCACCCAAAAATGACCCCATTCTATAAACTACACCCCTCAAGGTATTCAAAACTGATTTTACAAACTTTGTTAACCCTTTAGGTGTTGCACAAGAGTTATTGGCAAATGGGGATGAAATTTGAGAATTTCATTTTATTGCCTAATTTTCCATTTTAACCCATTTTTTCCACTAACAAAGCAAGGGTTAACAGCCAAACAAGACTGTATCTTTATTGCCCTGACTCTGCCGTTTACAGAAACACCCCATATGTGGCCGTAAACTACTGTACGGCCACACAGCGGGGCGTAGAGTGAAAGGTGCGCCGTATGGTTTTTGGAAGCCAGATTTTGCTGGACTGGTTTTTTGACACCATGTCCCATTTGAAGCCCCCTGATGCACCCCTAGAGTAGAAACTCCATAAAAGTGACCCCATCTAAGAAACTACACCCCTCAAGGTATTCAAAACTGATTTTACAAACTTTGTTAACCCTTTAGGTGTTGCACAAGAGTTATTGGCAAATGGGGATGAAATTTGAGAATTTCATTTTTTTGCCTAATTTTCCATTTTAACCCATTTTTTCCACAAACAAAGCAAGGGTTAACAGCCAAACAAGACTGTATTTTTATTGCCCTGACTCTGCCGTTTACAGAAACACGCCATATGTGGCCGTAAACTACTGTACGGCCACACAGCGGGGCGTAGAGTGAAAGGTGCGCCGTTTGGTTTTTGGAAGGCATGTTTTGCTGGACAGTTTTTTTGACACCATGTCCCATTTGAAGCCCCCTGATGCACCCCTAGAGTAGAAACTCCATAAAAGTGACCCCATCTAAGAAACTACACCCCTCAAGGTATTCAAAACTGATTTTACAAACTTTGTTAACCCTTTAGGTGTTGCACAAGATTTAATAGAAAATAGAGATACAATTTCAAAATTTCACTTTTTTGGCAGATTTTCCATTTTAATATTTTTTTTCCAGTTATAAAGCAAGGGTTAACAGCCAAACAAAACTCATTATTTCTGGCCCTGATTCTGTAGTTTACAGAAACACCTCATATGTGGTCGTAAACCGCTGTACGGGCACACGGCAGGGCGCAGAAGGAAAGGAATGCCATACGGTTTTTGGAAGGCAGATTTTGCTGGACTGGTTTTTTTGACACCATGTCCCATTTGAAGCCCCCCTGATGCACCCCTAGAGTAGAAACTCCAAAAAAGTGACCCCATTTTAGAAACTACGGGATAGGGTGGCAGTTTTGTTGGTACAAGTTTAGGGTACATATGATTTTTGGTTGCTCTATATTACACTTTTTGTGCGGCAAGGTAACAAGAAATTGCTTTTTTGGCACCGTTTTTTTTTTTTTGTTATTTACACCATTCATCTGACAGGTTAGATCATGTGGTAATTTTATAGAGCAGGTTGTCACGGACGCGGTGATACCCAATATGTATACAATTTTTTTTATTTATGTACGTTTTACACAATAATTTCATTTTTAAAACAAAAAAAATGTTTTAGTGTCTCCATAGTCTAAGAGCCATAGTTTTTTAAATTTTTGGGCGATTATCTTAAGTAGGGTCTCATTTTTTGTGGGTTGAGATGACGGTTTGATTGGCACTATTTTGGGGTGCACATGACTTTTTGATTGCTTGCTATTACACTTTTTGTGACGGAAGATGACAAAAAATGGCTTTTTTTACACCGTTTTTATTTTTATTTTTTTACGGTGGTCATCTGAGGGGTTAGGTCATGTGATATTTTTATAGAGCCGGTGAATACGGACGCGGCGATACCTAATATGTATACTTTTTTTTTATTTATGTAAGTTTTACACAATGATTTCATTTTTGAAACAAAAGAAATCATGTTTTAGTGTTTCCATAGTGTAAGAGCCATAACTTTTTCAGTTTTTGGGCGATTATCTTGGGTAGGGTATGATTTTTGCGGGATGAGATAACGGTTTGATTGTTACAATTTTGGCATAGATGCGACTTTTTTGATCACTTTTATTACCTTTTTTGGGAAGTAAGGTGGGCAAAATTCCAATTTCATCATAGTTTTTAATTTTTTATTTTTATGGCGTTCACCGTTCGGGTAAAGTAACATTACCGTTTTATAGATCAGGTCGTTACGGACGCGGCGATACCAAACATGTGTAGGGAATTTTATTTTTTTCATTTTTAATCAGTGATAAATGTGTTTTTTGATTTTTACTTTATTTTTCACTTTTTTCACATTTTTTTTTGACCCAGACCCACTTGGTTCTTGAAGATCCAGTGGGTCTGATGTCTGCATAATACAGTACAATATATAGTACTATACTGTATTTTACACTTTGTCTGAACAGATCTATGCCTTTCAGCACAGATCTGTTCAGCACCATGGACAGCAGGACGCCTGAGCAGGCGTCCTGTTGCCATGGGAACCTTCCCCGTCTGCTCAGTAGTGGCCAGAACTGCGCAGACGGGGAAGGGTAAGGACGGGGCTTGGGGGGGCTGCCTGGAAGCTCTCTCCCTCTCCATTCGGGGGACTGCAAAGGCACAGCAGCCCCCCGATCGGAGAGGGAGGGAGCTCCCTCTTACTGTTAACCTTTTCCATACAGCGGTCCGTACGGACCGCTGTATGGAAAGGGTTAAACGGCTGACATCGCATCACCGATGTCAGCCGTTTATACCAGGGTGCCAGCAATGTGCTGGCACCCTGGTATACCCACTAGACGCCAACGATTACGCAATGGGAGGCGGGCGGGGGATCGCGATCCCGCCTACCGCACCGCCCGCCTCCCGCACCGCCCGCACCGCCCGCAACCCTCCCCCTGCACCTCCCACCGGGCAAAAATCACTAAGGGGTGCAGGGGGGGGGGATACAGATGCACTTTAGGAATACTAAAGTTGATCAGGGACCGCGGGGATCAGAAACTGCAGAAATCGCAGCAAACCGCAGGTCTGAATTGACCTGCGGTTTGCCGCGATCGCCGACATGGGGGGGTCACGGGACCCCCCCGCGCATTTAGCCTAGGTGCCTGCTCAATGATTTGAGCAGGCACCGGGTTCCGATCACTGCCAGCCGCACGGCAGTGATCGAAAATGCACAGGGCGTACATGTACGCCCTGTGTCCTTAAGTACCAGGGCACAAGGGCGTACCTGTACGCCCTGTGTCCTTAAGGGGTTAACAAATCTGACGTGTCACTTTATGTAGTAATAGCTTTGGAACACTTTTACTTATCCACGCCATTCTGAGATTGTTTTCTCGGGACACATTGTACTTCATGATAGTCATAAATTTGAGTCAATATATTTCACCTTTATTTATGAAAAAATCCCAAATTTACCAAAAATTTAGAAAAATTCACAATTTTCCAAATTTCAATTTCTCTGCTTCTAAAACAGAAAGTGATACCTAATAAAATATTTATTACTTAACATTCCCCATATGTCTACTTTATGTTGGAATCATTTTGGAAATGTCATTTTATTTTTTTAGGACGTTAGAAGGCTTAGAAGTTTAGAAGCAATTCTTACAATTTTTAAGACAATTTCCAAAATCCACTTTTTAAGGACCAGTTCAGGTCTGAAGTCACTTTGTGGGGCTTACATAGTGGAAACCCCCATAAATGACCCCATTATAGAAACTACACCCCCAAAGTTACTCAAAACTGATTTTACAAACTTTGTTAACCATTTAGGCGTTCCACAAGAATTAAAGGAAAATGGAGATGAAATTTAAAAATTTCACTTTTTTGGCAGATTTTCCATTTTATATATTTTTTTCTTTAACACATTGAGGGTTAACAGCCAAACAAAACTCAATATTTATTACCCTGATTCCGCGGTTTACAGAAACACCCCACATGTGGTCGTAAACTGCTGTACGGGCACACGGCAGGGCGCAGAAGGAAAGGAATGCCATACAGTTTTTGAGGAGTATAGCGCCTCCACATCAATGGATGTTAGACAAGTATCCCCATCTATGCAGACACCTTCCAGTCGGCCCAAGAGATCACTTGTATTCCTAATGTAAGACGGTAGAGTCTTCACAAAGGGGGCCAAAAGGTAGTACAGATAAATTCCCACATTTTGTCCTAGGCTATTGACCCCAGCCACTATAAGGGGTGTTGTTCCTTTGTGAACCTTCGGAAGACTATTGCAGTTGCCTGCCGTTTGGTTTTATTGTCAACCACATGGTGAGGGCTGCTGGTATGTTGCCTCACGTGTGGTTGCCGCTGGTAACATGATTGTACTTGGCAGTATAGCAGCCTGAGCTGTTGCTAGGCAGCTTGCTGTCAAGTGCATGCGGTTACTCCTGGTTGGGTGTGTGTGTATGTATGCACTTTGTATGTCTGGTGTGCACGAGGTTTTTGTAGGTGTGCACTGTGACACTTCCCTTCACTGTGGCTGCCCGTGGCAATGTTTGGTATTGTGTACATGTGGTGGCAGTGTCTCGGCCTTCTGGCTGACTACCAGGACATGGTTGCCACGCATGTCGTTGCCCTCGGTAACAGCTGCAGTGTGATGTTCATTTGGACACTTCCCCTTTAAGTGGCTTCCATCCCTTGCCTGGTGTAGGAAGGGTTAACTCCCTCTTTGTGTGAACACTGGGTGTGTCTGCGTGGGTGTGGCTACAAGGGCTATTTAGCCTCAGTTGAGAGCAGAGGTCTGGGGGGTACTCCAGCCTTGTAGTAAGCTGGAGGCACTCTCCTGGTCCCATATACCATCTGCCAGTGAGGGCCACCCTTGTGGTCATAAATTGTGGTCCAATGTTGTTATGTGATGTTAAGTTTATGTTTATGTGATGTCTGTATTATTGCAGCTATGGTTCTGGGTCCCTGTGTGTTTATGTATGTTGTGTCCTTTTATGTCTGTGTGTGGACAGCCAGCACTTGTGTCCAGGGATCCAGTCAGTGTGTCTGTGGCAGGTAGAGGTGGTAGTCTTTCACTCTCCTGCCATATCCATAGTCTGTTTATGGTTATATAACCATTGCAGCTCAGCCAGTTTAGACTCCTGTTTCTCCACATCCAGGAGGAACAGGTGGTCTACCCAGCTCCTAGTTCAGGGATCGGCGGAGGGTGAGTAGGGATCCGAGGTTTCTGAGCATGGGCCCTCCTACCTTCAGGGTCGGCTCATGCAGCTAGGAGTTAGGGTCGGATTAGGGATGCGTTAGGAGGTGACCTTCTCCCTTATTCTGTTGTCCTGGCCGAGCAGCGACTAACATCACGTGGCATCGCACGGCTGAGGGTTTTCCCCATCCTCAGCCGTGACAGTATGACCACAGAGGCGCCTCACCTGGTACCACCTTCGAAAGAGGGTGCAGCATGCATCGCCATCTCTGTGGGGTGCATGCGCGTTCTCCAGAGGGAGAGCGTTTTGGGGATCACCGTTAATGGCGCGGTTGGTGGCTTTTCCCCGCCACCGTGCCTTCCGTGTCCGTGTTGGTGATCCCATGTCCCTCTCTAAGTTCCTATCTCTGGTCGTCTGCTGGCAGCATTCCGTTGGTGTTCCGGCAGTGTGCTGGTTTGGAGTGGCTGTTGGCAGCGACTAGAGTAGGAACGTGAGTAGAGAGTGGACGCCGTGTCAGTGCGGTCTTCCCGGGCTGTTTCTTTGCTGGGCTCTGGTCCCTGTGTGTTGCTCCAGCGCCTGGCAGTCGGATCCATGGTTCCTGTGTGTTGTTCCAGGGTCCGGCAGCAGTCCTGGGGAGACTCGCATTTACTGGCGCTGTTTCCCCCTTGTTTTCCCTTCTCCCATCCCTGTTCTTAGTTCCTCACTATTTTTCGTTTTTTTGGTGGGGGGGCTTTGAGGGGTGGGAGTGTCACGACCATGGTCATGGACGTAACTCAGGATCCGCATGCAGTTGCCTGCGGTTTGGTTTTATTGTCAACCACATGGTGAGGGCTGCTGGTATGTTGCCTCACGTGTGGTTGCCGCTGGTAACATAATTGTACTTGGCAGTATAGCATCCTGAGCTGTTGCTAGGCAGCTTGCTGTCAAGTGCATGCGGTTACTCCTGGTTGGGTGTGTGTGTATGTATGCACTTTGTATGTCTGGTGTGCACGAGGTTTATGTAGGTGTGCACTGTGACACTTCCCTTCACTGTGGCTGCCCGTGGCAACGTTTGGTATTGTGTACATGTGGTGGCAGTGTCTTGGCCTTCTGGCTGACTCCCAGGACATGGTTGCCACACATGTCGTTGCCCTCGGTAACAGCTGCAGTGTGATGTTCATTTGGACACTTCCCCTTTAAGTGGCTTCCATCCCTTGCCTGGTGTAGGAAGTGTTAACTCCCTCTTTGTGTGAACACTGGGTGTGTCTGCGTGGGTGTGGCTACAAGGGCTATTTAGCCTCAGTTGAGAGCAGAGGTCTGGGGGGTACTCCAGCCTTGTAGTAAGCTGGAGGCACTCTCCTGGTCCCATATACCATCTGCCAGTGAGGGCCACCCTTGTGGTCATAAATTGTGGTCCAATGTTGTTATGTGATGTTAAGTTTATGTTTATGTGATGTCTGTATTATTGCAGCTATGGTTCTGGGTCCCTGTGTGTTTATGTATGTTGTGTCCGTTTATGTCTGTGTGTGGACAGCCAGCACTTGTGTCCAGGGATCCAGTCAGTGTGTCTGTGGCAGGTAGAGGTGGTAGTCTTTCACTCTCCTGCCATATCCATAGTCTGTTTATGGTTATATAACCATTGCAGCTCGGCCAGTTTAGACTCCTGTTTCTCCACATCCAGGAGGAACAGGTGGTCTACCCAGCTCCTAGTTCAGGGATCGGCGGAGGGTGAGTAGGGATCCGAGGTTTCTGAGCATGGGCCCTCCTACCTTCAAGGTCGGCTCATGCAGCTAGGAGTTAGGGTCGGATTAGGGATGCGTTAGGAGGTGACCTTCTCCCTTATTCTGTTGTCCTGGCCGAGCAGCGACTAACATCACGTGGCATCACACGGCTGAGGGTTTTCTCCATCCTCAGCCGTGACAGTATGACCACAGAGGCTCCTCACCTGGTACCACCTTCGAAAGAGGGTGCAGCATGCATCGCCATCTCTGTGGGGTGCATGCGCGTTCTCCGGAGGGAGAACGTTCCGGGGATCACCGTTAATGGCGCGGTTGGTGGCTTTTCTCCGCCACCGTGCCTTCCGTGTCCGTGTTGGTGATCCCATGTCCCTCTCTACGTTCCTATCTCTGGTCGTCTGCTGGCAGCATTCCGTTGGTGTTCCGGCAGTGTGCTGGTTTGGAGTGGCTGTTGGCAGCGACTAGAGTAGGAACGTGAGTAGAGAGTGGACGCCGTGTCAGTGCGGTCTTCCCGGGCTGTTTCTTTGCTGGGCTCTGGTCCCTGTGTGTTGCTCCAGCACCTGGCAGTCGGATCCATGGTTCCTGTGTGTTGTTCCAGGGTCCGGCAGCAGTCCTGGGGAGACTCGCATTTACTGGCGCTGTTTCCCCCTTGTTTTCCCTTCTCCCATCCCTGTTCTTAGTTCCTCACTATTTTTCATTTTTTTGGTGGGGGGGCTTTGAGGGGTGGAAGTGTCACGACCATGGTCATGGACGTAACTCAGGATCCGCATGCAGTTGCCTGCGGTTTGGTTTTATTGTCAACCACATGGTGAGGGCTGCTGGTATGTTGCCTCACGTGTGGTTGCCGCTGGAAACATGATTGTACTTGGCAGTATAGCAGCCTGAGCTGTTGCTAGGCAGCTTGCTGTCAAGTGCATGCGGTTACTCCTGGTTGGGTGTGTGTGTATGTATGCACTTTGTATGTCTGGTGTGCACGAGGTTTATGTAGGTGTGCACTGTGACACTTCCCTTCACTGTGGCTGCCCGTGGCAACGTTTGGTATTGTGTACATGTGGTGGCAGTGCCTTGGCCTTCTGGCTGACTCCCAGGACATGGTTGCCACACATGTCATTGCCCTCGGTAACAGCTGCAGTGTGATGTTCATTTGGACACTTCCCCTTTAAGTGGCTTCCATCCCTTGCCTGGTGTAGGAAGGGTTAACTCCCTCTTTGTGTGAACACTGGGTGTGTCTGCGTGGGTGTGGCTACAAGGGCTATTTAGCCTCAGTTGAGAGCAGAGGTCTGGGGGGTACTCCAGCCTTGTAGTAAGCTGGAGGCACTCTCCTGGTCCCATATACCATCTGCCAGTGAGGGCCACCCTTGTGGTCATAAATTGTGGTCCAATGTTGTTATGTGATGTTAAGTTTATGTTTATGTGATGTCTGTATTATTGCAGCTATGGTTCTGGGTCCCTGTGTGTTTATGTGTGTTGTGTCCTTTTATGTCTGTGTATGGACAGCCAGCACTTGTGTCCAGGGATCCAGTCAGTGTGTCTGTGGCAGATAGAGGTTGTAGTCTTTCACTCTCCTGCCATATCCATAGTCTGTTTATGGTTACGGCCAGTTTAGACTCCTGTTTCTCCGCATCCAGGAGGAACAGGTGGTCTACCCAGCTCCTAGTTCAGGGATCGGCGGAGGGTGAGTAGGGATCCGAGGTTCCTGAGCATGGGCCCTCCTACCTTCAAGGTCGGCTCATGCAGCTAGGAGTTAGGGTCGGATTAGGGATGCGTTAGGAGGTGACCTGGTCCCTTATTCTGTTGTCCTGGCCGAGCAGCGACTAACATCACGTGGCATCGCACGGCTGAGGGTTTTCCCCATCCTCCGCAGTGACAACTATAGAAGGTCGGGATAGTGGGATATTTTTTATACAAGAACTCAAACTCATCCCCTGAGATTAGGCCAGACAATTTAGCCTCCCTCAATAGATCAAGGCAAAGTTTTTTGTAGTCTGGTGTGTCCAGAACCACCACATTAACCCCTTTATCGGAGGATTTAATCGTGATGGCCTTGTCACGTGCCAGATTTTCTATGGCCCTGTATTCTTCTTTGGAGCAGTTGAATCTGGGTTTCTCCAGAGTCATCCGCTCCAAATCCTGCAACACTTGGTTCAGAAAAACGTCAATGCAGGAGGGGTCCCCAGCTGGTGGTATTCTGTGCTTCTGTTTTTCAATGTGATGAAGGGCCCTTTACCCTCCTGCATAGTGCAATCACTCAGATTAAACAACAGTTTGACATCTTGTAAAATATCAGATGGAATGCCTAGTTCTCTGCTCTCTGGTCTGTTGATCAAGGCATAGTGTTTGTGCCATTTGAGTTTCCTGGCAAACAAACTCAGGTCCTTGATCCAACTAAATAGATTGAAAAAAGATGTAGGCACAAATGATAGCCCTTTGCCAGGGATTGCCATTTCTGCCTGTTCCAATTTTCGTGACGACAGATTTAGTATCTGCCCACACTGTTTTGACTTGGGGTCGTGGGTGATGCAGCTTGGTTGCAATTTCGCAGGTGGTATGGTATTCCTTGATCTAAAAAACACACACCACTGTTGTCATAGGATCCACGTGAACCACTGTTTTCATAGGTTCCACGTGACCCTCTACCCCTTCTGCGTCCACGACCTCTCCCACGAATGGGTTGATTACCCTCCTTTTCGCCTTCCGATATGTCAGTTTCACTTGAAGAGATATCGGAGTCTAGCTTCCCTGTTGTTTTTTGGGTTCCGCGTTCAATAGTGATATAGACTCTATTTTCTCAAAAGTCTTGCAAATCCCTATTGAACTGACGGTGCTTTCTTTCCTTCAAGTGAAACTGAAATCTCTCTAACGTAGTCTTAAGTTGTGCCTCCTTATTAGCAAAGTCTGGTTCTTGTTTTAGTTTATTTGTGACCTCAATCTGTTCCTTAAGCTTATTGTCCAATAAGTTCAGATTGACTCGTTCTTCCTCCAGCAGGAGTGACATAAACCGTAAGGAGCTTTTGGTTGCCTCCTCCTCCCATTTAGTCATAAGCGCAGAACTTCTGCACCTGTTAGCTGGGGTAAGGGAGATTCTTAATCCCCTGGGAACTATGTGATGCTTCAGGTAGTTTTCCAGGGATTGTATCTCCCACCAAGAGCTAATCTGTTCTTTGAAAGTTTTTGTCAGTTCCTTGAAGGCAGCCTTAAAAGAAGGAGTATATCTTTTCAAAGTCAAAGTTTTTTTGGAAAACACATCACTAGCCTCTGTCAGCCATGAATTCCTATCCAGACCTGTAGCCAAAAAACCTGCCATACCCTGAAAGTAAGCAATATATATGAACACAACCTTGGTGAGAAGCTGGTCACACTAACGAATATAAATGGCGCCAAATATGAAATCTAAATAAATTGAATACTGGAATGCCTTAAAATGTATCTTTTAATAGTACCATATTAAAATAATAGGCCCAACAATAATGAAATGTAACAATAACCTCACTTGGAGGTAACAAGCCACTGCCAACCAAAATGAACTGGTAGGGAGAGCAAAAAGCAGCCAGGAGGTGTGTTCACTGGCTCACTCGGAGGGTGAGTTAGGAAAGAACAGGGATAGAATATAAGAGGGAGACAGATGCTGGGTCTCTTCCCCTAAAAAAGTCCCTGTGTCCTAACTAACAGTGGAACCCTCTCTGACTGTCCCTAGAGGGCACTCAGACCTATCCATTGACTGCCAAGCTTCGTCGGAAGCAAAAAGACCAGTCACTTGCTAGGGCAGACAGACATATGAAAAAATAATAAACAATGTCCCTACGTGTTTCACTGGCCAGATCATCAGGGGACAAAACAATACCAGGATCGCAGGCAGACAGTAACACACAATATATGCCTGTCACAGCCTAGGTTATAGGCTATAGCAATCAATAAGACGATCCTATCAGTGTATCAGGAAGTACTTAGCTTGCCAGGTTGTTTGCTTGCGTCTTCGGTCCGCACCTGTCTAGGGTCTGCAAGAAGGGAAAGGTACCGGACGGGGCCACTCTTTCCAGGGTGATGACTCCGTATTGGGAGGTGATTAGGGTCATTTATAGCCTTGATAGGGTATAGTAGGATCAGTATAGGTATCAGTCTTTTCATTTATACCTACCAGATGTGACGTCAGATGGAAATCAACGTCAAGAATACCAACAAGATTAACACGACATCTGTAACCTTTTCCTGAGCCAAGTCATTGTACCATGAACTGGAGGGACTAAAGCATTACTAAAAGCAGGCTGAGGCATCAAAGGAACAGAGCCACTATACACCTATCCTGATCCAAGGCCACGTCCACACCTTGTAGAACCTATGCAGTGGTAAGAACCATCTATTTTTTTTATCACTCCACCTTATACACCCTACTTAGTGTCATTTGTTATATGTTGGTATAGTATTTCATAGGTCCATTGGGACCTTTTGTTTGATCCGGGGGCTAGAGCTTCCAAAAGGACTGTGTATTTTTCTCCTAGTTTAATTTACTGTCGACATATTAAAAGTTACGTTACTACTGCCCCCTTTTAACACTTTTCATCTGGGATTGCGGTAGACGGTGGGAGATATAACTATAATCTCCCTCCATAAGGGCACACTTTACAATTATTCATTATTTTATAGATAATCATCTTGGTTACCTCATACATAAATTGGACTTGCAACTATTTGTACCCATCAGAGTTCAGTCTACTGACTTTCGTCTCATCGCTCCAAATCACCCATTTCCAATCTTCTACTGTCCACTGATCGTCCTTTTTTGCAAACTCAAGCTGATGCTTCTCATGACGATATTGAAGTTGAGGCCTCTTCACCTTTTTTCAGGCCATCATTCCACCATTGCACAGTGCTTGCATGGATGTCTGTGATCTCACCATTAAGAAGCCTACGAGCCACCTCCACTACCGTGTTTGTCATGCCAGAACTGATAGACCTTGTGATGAGCCAACTTGTTAACTCTAATATTTTGCCTGGACATCCCCCTCTTGGCTTTAGAATGGATGGACGGACATCTTTATTACAACTGTCACGGCACTCGCATAATGCAGTTTGGCAATTTTCTTGGCCAAGATACTGCTATCAATGAGCTAAATGATCCTGTTTCTGTTTTCTTGGAAAATCTTCTTTCTTGGATTCGTATCAGTGACCTTTTTCTTGGGAATCAATCTAATAACACATTGAGCTATTAGGAAATGTGAGAACAGGTTGTAATTTGCAATATACAAGAAGAAAAAGATTGTTCCACCACCAGGAACAAAACAGTAACAATGCAGTTACATGAATCTGCATAACTAATCATATGCTAAATAGTTTCAAGTCAAATTTATGTATCAGATAGCCAAGATGATTGTCTATAAAATGATGGTAGCGTCATGTTTGAAGCTGTAGTGGAAGGTGAGATATGGAGCATGAAAGTAAAAAGTTCAAAACATTGTCACCCTTTTGCTTGTCAGTGTATATTCAAATGTTCAGTTTGGACTGGAGGGCCATTTTAAGCTGCTATTTTGATATTACAATTTATAATGAACAATAAGGGCTTACAATCCTACATTTAATAAGAGTATTTAGTATTCTTTCATTTTGTCTTCCATTTACTGGCCTTTCTGTAATAGCTGCCGTGCTAAAGGCAGATCCTCATTTAGCACTGGCTTATTATAGACCTATTGTGTGTAATGTGTGATTACCACCGTCACTGGGCTCAACCTGACAATTTATGATTTATTGTTTCAGATCTTCTGATATGTGCTGGCTGTTACTACTTTGTGTGTTCAATGGCAATCTGACCTCTGGCTAGTCTGCAGAAAAGTCTACGGTATTACTAATGCTGTTTGAGATTGTTTTCTGTTCTCTACAGACTGATAACCATTATTAATTAGAAACCTAGAAAAAAATTGTCTTTTTCCTTCTTACTTGCACCTTCCAGAGTCGTGTTCTGTAAAATATCTGTAGGTCATTTATTAAGACCGGTGTTTTAGACACTAGTCTTAATAAGCCCCTGCGCTCGCGGTGGATCTGCCTAAGTTATGTAGTGGTGTGGGCCTCTACAAAACTTGAGTGTATCCAGTGCCTGTCTAAATGTAAGCCAGCTTCCTAGCTGTCTTACATTTACACCATTTTCTATACCTACCTATTTTCTATATTGTGCGTCTCATTTTAGCTTCCTTCTGACAGATCAGAAGAAGGGTCAAATAAATGATGAAGACAGCCAGACCGGAAAGCAAAATAGTGGCCCAGTCATGAAATGTAAAACATAACAGAAGACCACAGAGTGACCCGGTGACGGAGTGGGGAGGTAGCAGCATCAGAATAGTAACTGAGGCAGGTAGCCAGAAGAAAATGGTCTCTTTCGTCAAAGTGTTAGTGTGGCACCATGGATGATCTAGTCTGATAAAGCAGGCTTTGGTGGGTGGAAATCCTGGCTGATCCATACCTGATTTCCCTTGACAAAGGTCAGTCTCTCCACATTTTGAGTGGACAGGCGAGTTCTTCTTAGGACAACTATGGCCCCCACCGCACTAAACACCAGCTCTGATGCCACACTAGTGGCCGGGCAGAACAGTTTTTCCAGGGCAAACTCTGTCAATTGCAGCCACAAATCCAGTTTAGCTGTCCAGTAGTCCAGCGGATCTTCAATGTGGGGTGGCAGGGTGCTGTCCAAGTATGACACCACCTGCAGGTTCAGGTCCTGCTCCAGGTCTAGTTGCTGCTGCTGGTGAGTAGTTTCTTCACCAGGCGAGTGAAGAAAGCTGCTCCTCAACGACTCTAGACTCAAGTTACTGCTGATGGAGCTGGAACTGCTCCTACCCCCCCCCCCCCACGCTGCCACAGCAGCCATGGCAGAGGAACATGAGCACAGAGGGTCCCCCGGTCAGACTTGCGAGAGAATGGACGATGGTGCAGAACTGACTACATAGGATGTCTCTATAGTAGTTCAGTTTGTCCTCCCTTTCAGCGGGTGTAAAAAAGGCCCCCATTTTGGACCGGTAGCGAGGGTCCAAAAAGGTGGAGAGCCAGAAGTCATTGCTCTGCCAAATGGTGACAATTCACCTGTCACTACGCAAACAAGTGAGCATGCATCGGGCCATTTGTGCAAGTGACTCGGAGAGACTCACTGCATATTGTCACGGTGTGTCTGGGTCCTCTGCCTTGTCTTCCTCATTGCCCTGTAGCTCCTCTGGCTGCTCCTGCTCCTCCTCTCCTGCCACCTGTGTATAAAAACCACCCATTTAGGCATTGCTTGTGCTCCAATGTTCTCCTCCTCCTCCTCTTCCAGTTCAGGGCTCATGTGGCAGTGAGATCTAGGCGCCACATCTCCAGTTCCCTGACCAGACAGATTTACCAGCATCTGTTCCAGGACATGAAGGAGTCGAATAACGTTGTTCATCATAGTCCTGGCGACTGACAAATAACGTGGCCTCCTTAAAGGGCCTGAGCAAACTGCAGGTGTTATGAATGAGCTGCCACTGGCTGACATCAAAGTTACACAGGGGAGTACTTTGTTTATGGTCTTTCTCTGTTTGTATAGTCGATCCAACATATGGAGGGTGGAATTCCAATGGATGGAAACGTCCGCCTATGTTGGGGGATGCCATTCTGCCGCTGCAACTCAAGGAGGCTGTGCTTTGTAGTGTACGAATGGCTGAAGTATATGCTAAGTTTCCTGGCAATTATTAGGATGTCTTGCAGATGGGTGGAAGACTTCAGGAACCACGTGACAACCAGATTGAACACGTGTGCCATGCAGGGTGCATGGCTCAGCCCTCCTTGATGCAGTGAAGACATCATGTTCTTCCCATTGTCGGTGACCATGGTTCCGATTTTGAGTTGTCACGAAGAAAGCCAGGATTCGATTTCTTGATGAAGGGCACAGACCAGTTCCTCCCCTCTGTGATTCTGTTTGCCCAGGCAAACTGTCACGGCGCTGTGTGGGTAGATAACTCCACACCAACCACAAGAGGGAAGGAAAAAGGAACTAGGCCTGCAAACTAGGAAAAAAGGTCACCACCTAGTAAATCCCTAAACCGAGCCCTGACTACTATAAGTATTGTGGGGTTTTGCTCTGGTAGATAGGGTAAGCGGGAGCAGTACAGAGGCAAAATAAAAGTTCTTAACTCAAAACGTCAGTGTTTATTCACACTTGAGGCAATTGCACAAAACAGCATGTAACTTTGCAGTCTTGGTGTTAATTCACACACAATAGAAAGTTCATATAACCCAAGTAGCCTTGCTGGCAGTTATGCCTCCAGTAGTCCACAGCAGGATTTAGAGGGCCTGATTCCCCACCATGTGGCACTTAGCCCTCCAGCATGGCAAAAAGCCTCAGATCCTAAAAACAGACATCACTGCTAAACCCAACTGTCTATTTAAGAACAGCCAGGAGCTGCCAAAACCCAGACTGGCACTTAAACTCTGGTGCGGTATTTCACCTCACCTGGCTGGAAACTAGCCAAGCCGCACATGCTGGGAGGAAAATACCTGCCTTGCCAGACACAACCCCTCACTGTGTCAAATACCCCCCCCCCCCCCCTTTGTTTAACCCTGAGGGGGTGGACACATGCCAGAGAATGCACCCGGGACAGAGAATCAGCGTTTTCCTGCAACCGGCCTACTTTGTGTTCTACTGAGAACTTAAAGTTCTGCAGAGACAAAAACCATCTGGTGACCCAGGCATTTCTGTCTTTGGCCTGGCTCATCCATTTGAGAGGGGAGTACTGTTGATCGAACACCAAAGTGCTCAGGTGCTTTGGCCGTACACATCAGGATGCTCGGGTGCCCCACCGAGCACCCTAGAATAAGTCAATGGGAGAACCCGAACATTAAACCAGGCACCCCCTGCTCTGAAGAGGGGAGGGTGCCTGGTTCAAAGGAAAAGGTCAGAAATTGATGGAAACACCACCAAAATGGTTCGGGAACAGCATGGGGAGTATTTCTGGATGCATCTTGGACTCCCAGGTCGCTGCTGGGAACCATGTTGTCCGAGTAGTACGCCACTTTTACAGACGACAATAATATGCACAAAACCGGGGGAAAAAAAAATCAATTTTAGATGAAAAATTGTTAGGAAACATTCTTTCCTGTATATTTACTTGTACGGTATATAAAGTGCAAGTGCTGCCAAAAATTACAAGGATGAGGTACTCCAATAAAACCTGTATATCACATAATGGAGGGCCTCATGCACATTGTAGTACAATAGTTCAGGTAGTGTAGTGGGACTCCTACACTTATAAAGCCTATGCACTAAGTTAAAGGGCTGCCAAAAATTACAAGAAATCGGCACTCCGAAGCACCCTTTGTTAGACATAAAGGAGGGCATCATACACACCCTTGAGAAATTATGATTAATGGCCTGCTAGTGACCCTCAAAAACATTTGGAGAAAGGGACTGCTGATCTGACCATCTTAAACATTAGAGGTGAGGGCCTGCTGCTGCATTGGTGACTTTAGATAACCTCTGGGCGATTTGGATGTCTGCCCTATCAACTTTCATTGTTCTTTTCTGCGTCTACCATGGTGATCACGGGTAATGGGGAATCAGGGTTCTATGCTGGAGAGGGAGCCTGAGAAACGGCTACAACATCTAAGGGAGGTTAATGGCTGAAATCTGATTGGCTGTTGTTACCTTGCCCCTTTTTTTTCCTAGATGTGAACCACCCAGATAGGGTGGGTAAAGTTATTAAAGCACAAGCGTCCAAGGAAGGCAGCAGGCGCGCGGCAATTACCCACTCCCGACTCGGGGAGGTAGTGATGATAAAAAACAAGAGGCCCTGTTATTGGAATGAGTGTACTTTCCGTTAACGAGGATCTATTGAAAGGCAAGTCTGGTGCCAGCAGCCAACTTGCTCCCGGCCTCCACAACGATTATCCAGTGCGCTGTCATGGTGAGGATTGTGTTGACCAGAATCTTGGCTACTGAGACTGGACATGTAGGTGAGGGCGTGCCGCCGCTTTTTTGACTCTAGATAACTTCTAGGCGATCGCACATCCCCGTGATGGCGACGATCCATTTGGATGTCTGCCCTATCAACTTTGGAGCAATTTTTCAAAAAGTACCTTCTGGTATTGCACCGTTTTGCTTATCCTCTCCACCAGAGGAATGAGAGATGAGAAGTTCTCTTTGTAGCGGGGGTCAAGAAGGGTGAACAACCAGTAATCCGAGTTGTCTAAAATGTGTATAACGTGCAGGTCATGGGAAAGGTAGCCTAACAAAGTCAGCCATGTGTGCAAAAGTTCGCTGTCATCATCAGAAGGTGAGCTGACCCTGTAAAAGACTGTAGGTGAGGGCCTGCAGGTGAGCTGACCCTGTAAAACATTATATGCGAGGGCCTGCAGGTGAGCTAACCCTGCAAAACATTAGATGCGAGGGCCTGCAGGTGAGCTGACCCTGTAAAACATTATATGTGAGGGCTTGCAGGTGAGCTGACCCTGTAAAACATTATATGCAAGGGCCTGTAGGTGACCTGACCCCGTAAAAGATTATATGTGAGGGCCTGAAGGTGAGCTGACCCTGTAAAACATTACATGCGAGGGCCTGCAGGTGAGCTGACCCTGAAAACATTACATGCGAGGGCCTGCAGGTGAGCTGACCCTGTAAAACATTATATGCGAGGGCATTATATGCGATGAATAAGCATGTTGATATGATGGAAGAGGAGGATGAGAAAAGGAATATTTAACCATATACCCTTTTTTGTGGGGGAAGGGGTGCATGGGAATACAGTGTATTGAGTACATTAAACAACACATTTAAAGTGCTTTTATTCATCCGCTTTCTTCTGGTGGAGTCGAAAGGTCTGGGGCAATCCAGGCCTTGTTCATTTTTATAAGGGTCAATCTGTCACCATTTTCAGTTGACAGGCGGATACGCTTATCTGTTATAATGCCACCAACAGCACTAAATACCCGCTCAGGCACAACGCTGGCGGCAGGGCAGGCCAGCACCTCCAAGGCGTAGAGCACCAGTTCGTGCCACGTGGACACCCAGTAGTTGTAAGGCACTGAGGGATCACTGAGGACGCTGACATGGTCTGCTACGTACTCCTTCACCATCTTCCAAAACATTTCCCTCCTTGTGACACTAGTCTGTGCATAAGGGTGAGGGTGCTCGCAGGGTGTCATGAAACTGTCCCAGGCCTTGGAAAGAGTGTCACCCGGCCTCCGTTGGAACTGCTGTGTGTTCCCCTTGTCGTCCCTCCTCGGTTGGCCAGGGAAGTATGGAATCTGCCGCCAGCGTTGTCAGATGGAAATTTTTGGAGCAATTTGTCAACAAGGACCTTCTGAGTCTGAGGCCTTAAGAATTTCATTGGGTCCTGCCAAAAAGAGACAGTTAGAAGTTTTGACCCCTTTTAAGTGGCCCTTTGAAGCTATAAAATATTTAGGGATTATGGTGCCGGCTAATCCAGCTCTCCTCTTCAGGCTTAATTATATCCCCTTATTAGATAAAATTAAAGCGTTCCTCTCTAAACCCTCGTTGCCTAGCCTCTCTTGGTTAGGGAGAAAAAATGTTCTGACGACATATATCCTTCCTCGGGTTATGTACACATTCAGGTCTCTTCCAATCCCCATACCAAAATCATTCCTGAATAAACTGAAAAAACTTATGGGTAGGTTTCTCTGGGCAGACAAAAGAGCCAGATCTTCTTTTGCACTTCTAACCAGGCGTAGAAAATAGGGGGGCATATCCCTTCCGGACTTATCTATGTATATTCAGGCTATCCACCTGGAAAGATGGTTGGCCCTATCCAGGCCGCAACCTTTCCCCCTACATATTTCTCTAGAAAGGGCCCTTTTGGGGATAAATCAAGAACACCTTCTGTGGAGACACAGTAGCAAGATCCCCAATAGAAAAGTAGTTTTGAGTGATATCACGAGGTGTACTATCATGCACTGTAACGCCACCTCAGCTCTCAATATGGGTAGGAACTGCCTTTCACCTATTGTGCCTCTTCAGCTACTCCCACATAAACTCTCCACCACTTCACTTAAGCGATCCAAGGTTTGGGGATCTGTTCATAACCTCAGATTGGGCGACCTAGTTAGAATCCTTCTGAACTCTGACTATTATCCTGCCCTTACTGGAAACTCTGCTGATGCAATAAATATGATACAGAAATGGGACTTCGAGAGTACATGCGCCAAATTCTTAAGGTCTTCGCACCTTCCCCTTCCAGATCCTACCTGGTTGGAGAATTATGTACTTCTCCCTTCCACCCCCCCCCCCAAAGTGCCTGTCTATAATATATAGACAATTATTAACTGGGAGAGATAAGCAGACCCCAGTTTATTTGAGGGAGTGGGAGAGAGAACTAAATATTACATTGGATGACCTAGATAAGGCATTTATACTATCTCATTCCCATGGATTCTCTAGGTGTGTTAAGGTCCAAGAGAATTCGGTCTAGATACTTACTAGATGGTATCGAACACCGGAATTTCTTCACAAAATTAAGTTAATCCCTTCCAATATTTGTTGGAGGTGCTCCACTGGAGTAGGTAGCATCTCACACATTTGGTGGAAGTCAAGTTACCTTGCAAACAGTTCATCTCTGAATTGAATAATAACATTTACAATTTAACTTTCACAGCCAGTATTAATAAAATAGAAACAGAATTCTTAGATTTGAATATCTGTCACGAGGGTATCGAGAACCACGCCTGACTCCGTTATACCAGGGGTCAGGAAGTCACAGCGGTTGGCTGCACTCTCTATTTAAGATAGGGCTGTTTTCCTTATGGTAGCTTTCTGGGTTTGCTTTGCAAACCTTTTTGGCTCACTCAGGGATCCGTAGCTCCTTCTCCTCAGCTGTTCCTTGTCCAGCACTCCCAAACCTCCTTATATTCCTCTCTCACACTTCTCTGGTTGCCAGAGATAGAGCTTCCTGCCTGGACATCTATCCTGACCCACTGGAGCTGTGTTGCTGCGTTCTCTGACTGTTGATTCAGAACGCTACCCTCCGGATCCCTGTTGGACCTTTGTGGACAGTTGTTGTCGTCCACCTGGGTGTTTGTGTTTGTCTGTGTTTGTCTGTCCTCTCCCTGGTGTTTCCCTCTTAGTGCAGTGGTGCGGACTAGCGATCCCACCAGCCCGTTCACTATCTAGGGCTCATTTCAGGGAAAGCCAGGGTTTAGGCACGTGATCGCCGCATGGGTGAGGAACCCGTTTAGGGACGTCAGGGCAGTCAGGTGCCAGCCGCAAGGTGAGTTAGGGGTCACCACCTTTCCCTCTCCCTTAGGCAGGGCTTTCCCTGTTTTCCTCCCTGTGCGTGACACCGGTCATTACATTATCTCTGGCCCTTATTTTGTGTAGGTAAAAATAAAAATAAAAAAATAAAAATATTTTTTTACTTAGAATCCAGTATGGATCAAATTGCTGCTCTGTCCAAACAATTTCATGGCCTGTCTTTGGAGGTGGTAGGATTGAAGGCGTCGGTCCTCCAGCAACAGCAGCAATTACAACTGACCGCAAGCCCAGCGGTTGCTATTGGTAACCAGGTTGTTGCGGAACCCAAGGTCCCTCTCCCTGACAGATTTTCTGGGGGAAGGGACAAGTTTTTGACATTCCGTGAGGCCTGTAAGTTATATTTTAAACTGCGCCCTTACTCCTCTGGTAATGAAGAACAGCGGGTGGGGGTTGTTATTTCCCTGCTGCAGGGGGACCCGCAGTCCTGGGCGTTCTCTTTACCTACTGATTCCCAGGCTCTTCGGTCAGTGGATGAGTTTTTCGGGGCATTGGGTCTCATATATGACGACCCTGACCGAGTAGCACTGGCTGAATCAAGATTACGGAGACTCTTACAAGGAGAACGGCCGGTAGAGGAGTATTGCTCTGAATTCCGTAGGTGGGCTACGGATACCCAATGGAACGACCCGGCTCTCAGGAGTCAGTTCTGCTCTGGGTTATCCGAAAGGGTTAAGGATGCGCTTGCATTATATGAGACCCCCTTTTCCCTTGATGCGGTTATGTCCCTTTCTATCCGTATAGAGAGACGCCTTAGGGACAGGTTGAAAGAACCGGAGAAATTGGTAACTCCTCTCAAGCAGCAGTTAGTCTGTACGGACATAGATGAGCCTATGCAGCTAGGAGGAACTACTCGTCAGGTCCGTCCTCCTGAGGCTCACCGTAGGCGTGGGGTTTGTTTTTTTTGTGGGGAGAGGGGTCATTTCATTAATGTCTGTCCTTCTTTCCTCAGAAACAAAAGACCGTCGGAAAAACTACTAACCCCAGGCTGTGTGGAGGATGTCAGCCGGGGGGTATACGTTTCCTCCATACGTACATCGCAATTTGTGTTGCCAGCGGTTATTATTTTTGGTGATAAGACGGAGACTATTTCTTTCTTTTTAGACAGTGGAGCAGGGGTAAATTTGATAGATGCCCATTTTGCCCGCAGTTTGGGTTTGTCTCTCTGTACGTTACAGAGACCCATTCCCATATTCGCTATTGATTCTGCTCCCCTGTCTCAGAGAAACCTCACCCACATTGTTCATAATTTACACCTTCGGGTAGGGGACCACCATAACAAGATGCTTTCAGGTTATGTTCTGGAGGGGCTTCCCACTCCGGTGGTGCTGGGTCTTCCCTGGTTGGTAGCGCACAATCCAGTAGTGTATTGGCAGGCCAGGGAGATATTGGAGTGGAGTGAGCAGTGCAGAGAAAATTGCTTAAATAGCAATTGCTTAGTCGCCTCCATAACTACCCTACCTACATTTATTTCGGATTTTGAGGATGTTTTTTCTGAAAAGGGTTGTCAGAAGTTACCACCTCATCGTCCTTATGATTGCCCGGTTAACCTTATTCCCGGCGCAAAATTACCCAAGACCAGGTTATATAATCTTTCGGGTCCAGAGAGACAAGCCATGAAAGATTATATCTCCGAGAGCTTGGCTAAGGGACACATCAGGCCCTCTTCTTCACCCGTGGCTGCAGGGTTTTTCTTCGTTAAAAAGAAAGATGGGGGCCTGCGTCCTTGCTTAGATTTTCGCGAATTAAATCGGATAACCATCCGAGACCCATACCCTCTTCCTCTCATTCCTGACCTGTTTAATCAGATTGCGGGTGCTAGGTGGTTCTCCAAACTTGATCTTAGGGGGGCCTACAATCTGATTCGTATTAAGGAGGGGGATGAGTGGAAGACAGCGTTTAACACCCCTGAGGGGCATTATGAAAATCTAGTTATGCCTTTCGGTCTGACCAATGCTCCTGCCGTCTTTCAACATTTCGTTAATGACATTTTTAGTCATCTAATCGGCAGGTTTGTGGTAATATACCTAGATGATATTTTAATTTATTCGTCTGATCTGAGAACACATGAGGAGCATGTCAGACAAGTACTGCAGGTCCTACGGACGAATGAATTATATGCTAAGATTGAAAAATGTGTCTTCGCCGTTCAGGAAATACAATTCCTGGGTTATTTTTTATCTGCTTCAGGTTTCCGTATGGATCCTAGGAAGGTCCAGGCAATTTTAGATTGGGATCTTCCTGAGAACCTCAAAGCACTACAACGGTTCTTGGGCTTCGCGAATTTCTATAGGAAATTCATTAAAAATTATTCACTTATTGTAAAACCGCTTACTGACATGACTAGGAAGGGGACTGATTTTTCTAAATGGTCTGACGCCGCTAAAGTTGCTTTTTCCTCTCTAAAAGAGAGGTTTACCTCAGCACCTGTACTAGTCCAACCTGATGTCTCTCAGCCTTTTATTGTAGAAGTCGATGCGTCAGAGGTGGGAGTGGGGGCAGTGCTGTCTCAGGGTCCGTCTCCTGGCAAATGGCGTCCTTGTGCTTTCTTTTCGAAAAAACTATCTGCAGCAGAAAAGAACTACGATATTGGCAATAGGGAACTATTAGCTATTAAACTTGCGTTTGAGAAGTGGCGTCACTTCTTAGAGGGGGCAGTCCACCCCGTCACTGTGATTACGGACCACAAAAATCTCCTGTACCTCGAATCAGCTAAGCGTCTCACCCCTAGACAGGCTAGGTGGTCGCTATTTTTTTTACCAGGTTTAACTTTGTTATTACCTATCGTCCTGGGGCAAAGAACACCAAGGCTGATGCACTATCTCGTTGTTTCCCTGGAGGGGGTAATGTGAGTGATCCGGTGCCCATTCTACAAAGAGGAGTGGTTGTCCCTGCGGTACACTCTGTTTTGGAGGGGAAGGTGTTAGAGGCCCAGGGGGACGCCCCGGTCTCTTGCCCCTCAGAGAAATTGTTTGTACCGTTGAACCTACGTTTCGAATTATTAAAGGAACATCATAATTCGGCACTTGCTGGGCACCCGGGTAGTAAAGCAACCTTGGAGCTATTGTCTCGTCGTTTTTGGTGGCCAAGGTTGCGTCAGGATGTATTGGATTTTGTGTCTTCTTGTTCTACCTGTGCACGCGCAAAAGTTTCACATACACGTCCTGCAGGGTCTCTATTACCACTCGTCATTCCCAATAGACCGTGGACACATCTGTCAATGGATTTTATCACTGACTTACCTTTGTCTGCGGGTAAAACAGTTATTTTGGTAGTAGTGGACAGGTTTAGCAAAATGGTACACTTCATTGCGTTACCCGCACTACCTAATGCTAAGACTCTTGCTCAGGTATTCGTCAGTGAAATCGTGAAGCTTCACGGGGTCCCCTCCGATGTTGTTTCGGATCGGGGTACCCAGTTTATTTCTAAATTTTGGAAAGCTTTTTGTTCCCGTTTGGGGGTACACTTGTCCTTTTCCTCAGCTTTCCATCCTCAGTCGAATGGACAGACTGAGCGTACCAACCAAAACCTTGAGACATATCTAAGATGTTTTGTGTCTGAAAACCAAGAGTTGTGGTCATCATATTTACCGTTAGCTGAGTTTGCCATAAATAATCGTCGTCAGGAATCCACTGGCAAGTCACCATTTCTTGGTGCATATGGTTTTCATCCCCAATTCTGTACTTTCAAAGAGGGGGGGTCTTCTGGGGTTCCCGAAGAGGAACGGTTTTCGTCATCTCTTTCATCGGTATGGCAGAAGGTGCAAGCTAACTTGAAAAATATGGGAGGTAAATACAAATGCATGGCTGATAAGAGACGGTCGCCAGGTCCGGACCTAGGAGTGAATGACTATGTGTGGTTGTCTACTAGGAATATTAAATTGAAGGTTCCCTCTTGGAAACTGGGTCCTAGGTTTATTGGCCCTTACAAAATTGTAGCCATCATCAACCCCGTGGCTTTTCGCCTGGAGTTACCTCAGACATTTAAAATTCATAATGTTTTTCATAAGTCGTTACTCAAAAAATATGTTCCACCTCTAGAACCATCACCGCTGCCACCCCCTCCTGTTGTCGTGGATGGTAATCTAGAATTTCAGATATCCAAAATTGTTAATTCTCGTCGGGTCCGCCGCTCTCTTCAATATCTGGTGCATTGGAGAGGTTAGGGTCCCGAGGAAAGAATGTGGGTTCCTGCGTCTGAGGTAAACGCCGACAGGTTAGTTCGGGTTTTTCATGCCTCTCATCCTGAGAGACCTGGTCCTGAGTGTCCGGAGGCCCCTCGTAGAGAGGGGGGTACTGTCACGAGGGTATCGAGAACCACGCCTGACTCCGTTATACCAGGGGTCAGGAAGTCACAGCGGTTGGCTGCACTCTCTATTTAAGATAGGGCTGTTTTCCTTATGGTAGCTTTCTGGATTTGCTTTGCAAACCCTTTTGGCTCACTCAGGGATCCGTAGCTCCTTCTCCTCAGCTGTTCCTTGTCCAGCACTCCCAAACCTCCTTATATTCCTCTCTCACACTTCTCTGGTTGCCAGAGATAGAGCTTCCTGCCTGGACATCTATCCTGACCCACTGGAGCTGTGTTGCTGCGTTCTCTGACTGTTGATTCAGAACGCTACCCTCCGGATCCCTGTTGGACCTTTGTGGACAGTTGTTGTTGTCCACCTGGGTGTTTGTGTTTGTCTGTGTTTGTCTGTCCTCTCCCTGGTGTTTCCCTCTTAGTGGAGTGGTGCGGACTAGCGATCCCACCGGCCCGTTCACTATCTAGGGCTCATTTCAGGGAAAGCCAGGGTTTAGGCACGTGATCGCCGCACGGGTGAGGAACCCGTTTAGGGACGTCAGGGCAGTCAGGTGCCAGCCGCAAGGTGAGTTAGGGGTCACCACCTTTCCCTCTCCCTTAGGCAGGGCTTTCCCTGCTTTCCTCCCTATGCGTGACACCGGTCATTACATTATCACCAAAAAAGAAAATAGATATGTATGCCAAACCTTCAAAAAAACAACAGCAAAAAATGGATATATATTATATTCAAGCTGTCATTTGCCACATTGGCTAATGAAAATACCTTTTGGACAATTCCGTTACATAAAAAGGAATTGCACTGAAGATTTACAATTTCAACAGGAAGCACAAAAATTAAAAGATACCGTATTTTTCGCCCCATAAGACGCACTTTTTATTCCCCCAAAATGGGGGAGAAATGCCCCTGCGTCTTATGGGGAGAATGCTTGCAGTTTTACATCGCAAGCTGCGATGTAGGAGCGAGCAAGGACTCGGAGAGGGACTGGGAGGAGGATCTGGGGGCTGGCAATAGCGGCGGGGCGATGCAGTCAGTGTAGTATCCCCGCCCCGCCGCTCCGGTATACTAAAATAAGATGTCATATTCAATTAATGGTTATTAAACATGCCCCCTCAGTACTATTACTACTTCACATCCTAATCGCATCTGTAGAATTCAGGCAGGCCGGGCGGGCGGCAGCGTAACTCTTGTCACGTGCCTACGCCGCCTACTTTATGAATGAAGCAGGTGGCGCAGGCAAGTGACTGAGGGGGCATGTTTAATAACTATTAATTGAATATAACATCTTATATTTGTATACTGGCGGCGACGGCGGCGGGGGCGATCTGTGGATGGCACAGTTATGGGCTGGGGGATCTGTGGATGGCACTGTTAAGGGCTGGGGGGGTCTGTGGATGGCACTGTTATGGGCTGGGGGGTCTGTGGATGGCACATATATAACAGTGCCACCCACAGATCCCCCCTCTAACAGTGCCACCCACAGATCCCCTCAGCCCATAACAGTGCCAGCCACAGATCCCCCTGTAACAGTGCAAGCCACAGATGCCCCTCATAACAGTGTCCGTCATCCACAGATGCCCCCATAACAGCGTCCGTCATCCACAGATGCCCCCCATAACAGTGTCCGTCATCCACAGATCCCCCCATAACAGTGTCCGTCACCCACAGATCCCCCCCATAACAGTGTCCGTCATCCACAGATCCCCCCATAACAGTGTCCGTCATCCACAGATCTCCCCATAACAGTGTCCGTCATCCACAGATCCCCCCCATAAGTGTCCGTTATCCACAGATCCCCCCCATAACAGTGTCTGTCATCCATAGATCCCCCCCATAATAGTGTCCGTCATCCACAGATCCCCCCATAACAGTGTCAGTCATCCACAGATCCCCAGTAATAGTGCCATCCACAGACCACCATTAGTTCCAAACCCACCAAACACACAGCACACCTTTTGGTTAAAAATATTTTTTTTCTTATTTTCCTCCCCAAAAACCTAGGTGCGTCTTATGGGCCGGTGCGTCTTATAGGGGTAAAAATACGGGGTAGGTTTGTGGAAAAAAGATATCCCACACAGGTGCTAGAAAAAGCACTTCTAAAGGTTAATGAAATACCTAGAGAAACCGTACTGAAAAAAGAGTATGGAGTTTAGGATTATAATTCCCTTTTCTTCACAATATAAACAAATTGAATTAATTATAAATAAATATTGGCACCTCTTGAGGAAAAAGAGGTGAATCAACACCTGTGTGAATAATTAAAAATCTACAAAGCTCTATAAAAACAGACACTTAAGGGGCAGTCACTACCACTGAGGAAGGGGCAAGTACCCCGAAACGCGTTTGGTGAAGAGACCCCCATAGTAATCCCAAAGCAAGTCGTACTGGAACTTTTAAAAAAACGCTGTGCTGCTTTTTCGGACCAACCGAGGATCCTGTGTTTTATTAAGATCCCTGACACATCGGCAACTACAAGCGCAACACACGAGGCTACATAGTAGCGTGGCGCAGTGTATCCGACGTGGGGAGAGTGAATACAAGCCTCATTGCCTGCCGGCTCTTAGATACCACGGAGCGGCAGCTAAAGGACTTAACACGGGCAAGCAAGCTACAGCAGTATCCGGTGGCGACAGGAGCGGACAGGAGCAACTTCTGGATTACAAGCTGAAGAGCTACACAAGATTTCACTGTACAGTGAGTACAAGCGGGACGCCGCAAATAGACTCACTCAAGTGAATGTCTACAAACCGTAGCATCTTTACTTTTCTCCAAAAAAGTGGGTCTGTGTATCGTACAGGATACTAAATCCCATCTTTAATTATCGACTACCGCCCACTATCAGGCTACTTTCACACTAGCGTTCGGGCGGATCCGTTCTGAACGGATCCGCCCATAATAATGCAGACGGAGGCTCCGTTCAGAACGGATCCGTCTGCATTATATTAGCTAAAAAAAGCTAAGTGTGAAAATAGCCTGGGACGGATCCGTCCAGACTTTCAATGTAAAGTCAATGGGGGACGGATCCGCTTGAAGATTGAGCCACATTGTGGCATCTTCAAACGGATCCGTCCCCATTGACTTACATTGTAAGTCTGGACGGATCCGCACGCCTCCGCACGGCCAGGCGGACACCCGAACGCTGCAAGCAGCGTTCAGCTGTCCGCCTGTCCGTGCGGAGGCGAGCGGAGCGGAGGCTGAACGCCGCCAGACTGATGCAGTCTGAGCGGATCCGCCTCCATTCAGACTGCATCAGGGCTGGACGGCTGCGTTCGGGTCCGCTCGTGAGCTCCTTCAAACGGAGCTCACGAACGGAAACCCGAACGCTAGTGTGAAAGCAGCCTCAGTCTGATACATATGGACTGACTTTCCCACACCATTTCTTTGGATCCATTTTTATTCTAGTGATTTTAGGAGTTTTTATTTATTATCCATTTGTATTATATTATTGAGATTGTGCGTTTATGATTATATGTACTGTAATAAATTGTATGGTTCTACATAAGTGAGAGTGCCCAGTATTTTTTAAAATTTATTTATTCCCTACTAGAGGAAGGACGGATCCTCTTTACTGTGAGCACCTCCTCCATATTTTTCCTCAGCCCTGTGCGTCTCACAACTTGTTGTTCTATATCTATTAATTCGTCCTGGTGACTGCACGGACTGTTGAGAACTATGGATATGTGGAATCATGTAGAATCTAAAAACCAAAAAGTCGATAACTTTATCTTTGAAGCAAATGATATGTCTGAAAATAGAGAAGATATAAGTATGGGCAAAGTTTTTAGGGAATTAGAGGGGCTCCTAATTCGACAACTAAAACAGAAATGGGAGATTAAAACCCTAACGAGATGTATAGAAGTGAACCAGATCCCCAAAGGCCTGTCATATAGTAAAGTCCCAGCTCAAGATTTATGTAGTGTGGATTTTGATCTGGAATGGGACAATTTACTATATGAACAATCTGTAGCCTTGACCAGATTGATTATTAAAAGACGGGCCGTGATTTTAGAAGAAACTACTAAAAAAATTGCGGATATAAAAATTATTACTGACAAATTTCCCAATACGGAGGAACTGAATATGTTACAAACCAGATTATGTAACAATCTGGATAAGATAGAACGAGAGATTATGGAGAAAAAAATAAAAAAAATGCTATTCACTCAAAATAAAAAAGATAGAAAAGATAAGGTAGCACAACGTTTGGAGAGGGAAAGAACAGAAAGCATTAGGGAAGACGAACAGATAGAAAGTAGAACTGATTCACGGGATAACTACACCAAAGACAACACTAGATCTAGTAATTTTAATATACCGATTTATAATAGATTTGAGATTTTTGATGAAAGGGCTTCTTTTTTAGACCGGACCCCACCACATCACCGTATACGGACCAGGCCACTATCACCCCCAAGGGGAACACACAAACCTTATCACAGACCACAGACAGATCACCAATACAACCTGAGAGACAGGCCACAAATGCACAGGGAGCAACAGGACTCCAAGACACAGAACATAGGGAAATACCGACAACCGCACAATTCACACAATCACAGCACGAGATATCACGAAGAAAAAAGGGGAAGGTACGGAGAGGAAGGAGGAAGGGAAAGACACCACAGGCAACAGAATTAGAAGTGACTAATGACTCCATTATTAATTTGAGTTCAATCACACTGACTAACGTCCAGAAACACCTTCTTAATAAAGGCCTAAAATTTGCCCCAACGGAAAAACTCAATAAATTCTCAACCTTTATAGGGGTGGAAAAGTTTATACGGAGGTTATGCCTCAAAAAATATTTTTCAAAAAACCCGATTGAGAAGGAAATAGAAAATAATATTCAGAGGGAGAAATTCACACATACCAAACTTAAAAACCGTTCCAAAAAATACCCGAGGAACGAAATTAGCCACGAAATGGCGACATTTAAAGAAAGTGTGGAGAATGATGTACGAAAAATAAAAGACACTAATAAATTTAGACGCAAGAATTTAACGAAGGGAGAAATCGGTACCTTAAGACAACTACAGAAAGACAATAGGATTATTATTCGCCCAGCCGATAAAGGGGGGGCAATAGTTGTACAGGACGCTGAAAAATACAAACAGGAATGCTACAGACAATTAGCGGACAAGGACACATACAAAAAATTAGCGAAAGACCCAACTGGTGACTTTTTAGTGGAATTAATGAATTTAGTGGAGGACGGTAAAGGGAGAGGGATTTTAACAGAGAACGAATACAATTTTATACTGAATAAATACCCCAGGATACCGGTATTCTACTGCCTACCGAAAGTGCATAAGGATATGAACAATCCACCAGGTCGCCCTATAGTTTCAGGGATTGAATCCTTGACGTGCAACTTATCCAAATATATCGATGTGTTATTACAGCCGATAGTTAAGAAGACTGCCTCGTATACTAAGGATTCCACACAAATTATAAAAATTGTGGAGAATATGGCATTTGAAGAAGGCTGGTGGATGGGCACCTTGGATGTTCAATCCTTATACACTGTTATCAACCACGAGCAGGGTAAACGAGCAGTTGAGTCCCAGTTAAAACAAGAAGGTAGGCTAAAGGAGGAGCAGATCGACTTTTTAACCCAAAGTATTGATTTTATACTAACGCACAATTATTTTAACTTTGAAACGGATTTTTATCTTCAAACTCAGGGCACAGCCATGGGCACCAGGTTCGCCCCCAGTTACGCAAATTTATTTATGGCTGATTGGGAAGAACGGAACATCACCCCTCGACTGGGGGTGGACCTGGTGCTATGGCAAAGATATATAGATGACGTGCTTTTTATTTGGAAATCTGGCAAAGAATCTTTGGAAGATTTTTTAAGGGTTATTAATTGTAATGAGCTTAACTTAAAGTTCACCCACAATATTAGCAAGGAGACGTTAGAATTTTTAGACCTAAAATTATTTATAGAGGATAAATTAATTAAATGCTGTACTTTTATGAAACCCACCATGAGAAACAGTTATATACTGTATAACAGTTGTCACTTACCCAGTTGGTTGACCAATATACCGCAAGGTCAGTTTCAAAGAATAAGACGTAACTGTACACTAGAAGAATATTTCGAAAAAGAGGCCATTAAGATGAAAGAGGCATTTTTAGATAAAAATTACCCAGAGGAATTAATATTAGGATCCCTGAACAAAGTGAGAAACATGAAAAGGGAAGACTTTTTTTCAGAAAAGGTGAAACATATAGATGGGGATAAGGACGAAATACGGATTATTTTACCTTTTAATGATGAATACAGGAAGATCCAAAAAATTATAGGGAGACACTGGCATTTATTACAGAAAGACAAAACAATAGGCCCCCTAATTCCAATAAAACCTCGGATAACTTTTACCAAGGCCCCTAGTTTGGGGAACAAGGTAGCCCCGACAATAAAAAGAAAAGACATAGGTAGCACCTCTCTACAAAACTGGCTTAGTATGGAGGGGTTTTATAGATGCGGAAAGTGTGGAAACTGTAAGATTACATCTTTTCCCCGGAAGACAAAGGAAATTATATCCCCAGTCAACAATCACAAACATATAATAAAGGACTTTTTAACATGCAACTCCGATAATGTCATCTATATTATTGAGTGTCCGTGTGGACGCCAATATATCGGGAGAACAAAAAGATCCCTAAAAAAACGTATCTCCGAGCACATCGCCAATATTAAGAAGGGCCTAGAAACTCATACACTTTCTAGACATTTTAAGCTATTGCATGACCAAAATCCAACAGGCATGAAATTTGCGGCGATTGATAAGGTGGAGAAATGTTGGAGGGGAGGAGACCACATAAGCAGAATGTCCAGACTAGAGTCCCAACGGATATACGAACTGAATACCTTGATGCCAGGCGGATTGAACGCAGAATTCGAACTATTCGGATTCTTGTAATTTGGTGGATGTCCCTCATGGACGGCAAAACCCCTGCAGGTTTTCTCTTGTCCTGGGGGGTTCGGCCCTTCATGGGGGACCTCCATCTAACATTCCATCACCCCGTTTTGGGAAGGTTCGATCCGTCCCTGACTTCAAAGGAGGATGAAAATTAAAGTGCTCTCTGGTAAACCAAATAGACTTTTAAAAAATTTTAAAAAATTTTAAAAAATATATTATACTTTGAAAAAATAGAAAAAGAAAATATATAAAGAAATGAAAAATGACTGTTAGTAATGTGGAAATGACCTATATGACTCCCTTAGGAGGCATGAATAGTGGATTATGGAAGAGGAGATCAAACAGTAGGGAGATTGACATTAGATGGGGCCATTAGGGGGTTAATACCTTTAGGTTAACCCTTGAAAATTCATTAGGGACATTTGAACTTTCCACTGTCGGTTTATTTATTTGAAGCAAATTTTATTCTGCTATATGCAATAGCTAGGGGGCACAAGAGGACAATCGGTAAATAACCTGGCACTTTTGATCCCCCGATTAAAAATTGAAACCGCATTGATACCGCAAGGGTCCGCATCGGTTTTTTGTGTAGATAAAAATAAATAGGAAGCACTAAATGGGATTATTTCTGTGTAGAAAAGAGGTTAACGAATCACTGTATAAACGCAACTTTAGAGAAAGTCACGGACGAATATTATTGCACATTAAGCATCATGCAAACTATGTAGCAAGTTTTCTGGCGTGGATAATTGGGTGAAACGATGAACAGAATGGACTTCAAATCCGTACCACCTCTTGAGGAAAAAGAGGTGAATCAACACCTGTGTGAATAATTAAAAATCTACAAAGCTCTATAAAAACAGACACTTAAGGGGCAGTCACTACCACTGAGGAAGGGGCAAGTACCCCGAAACGCGTTTGGTGAAGAGACCCCCATAGTAATCCCAAAGCAAGTCGTACTGGAACTTTTAAAAAAACGCTGTGCTGCTTTTTCGGACCAACCGAGGATCCTGTGTTTTATTAAGATCCCTGACACATCGGCAACTACAAGCGCAACACACGAGGCTACATAGTAGCGTGGCGCAGTGTATCCGACGTGGGGAGAGTGAATACAAGCCTCATTGCCTGCCGGCTCTTAGATACCACGGAGCGGCAGCTAAAGGACTTAACACGGGCAAGCAAGCTACAGCAGTATCCGGTGGCGACAGGAGCGGACAGGAGCAACTTCTGGATTACAAGCTGAAGAGCTACACAAGATTTCACTGTACAGTGAGTACAAGCGGGACGCCGCAAATAGACTCACTCAAGTGAATGTCTACAAACCGTAGCATCTTTACTTTTCTCCAAAAAAGTGGGTCTGTGTATCGTACAGGATACTAAATCCCATCTTTAATTATCGACTACCGCCCACTATCAGTCTGATACATATGGACTGACTTTCCCACATCATTTCTTTGGATCCATTTTTTTTCTAGTGATTTTAGGAGTTTTTATTCATTATCCATTTGTATTATATTATTGAGATTGTGCGTTTATGATTATATGTACTGTAATAAATTGTATGGTTCTACATAAGTGAGAGTGCCCAGTATTTTTTAAAATTTATTTATTCCCTACTAGAGGAAGGACGGATCCTCTTTACTGTGAGCACCTCCTCCATATTTTTCCTCAGCCCTGTGCGTCTCACAACTTGTTGTTAAATATTGGCACTTGTTATCACAGGACAAGATAATTGGTCCCTCACTACCTATTAAACCCCAAATCACTTACACAAGAGCACAGAATTTAGGATTGAAAATTGCACCCTCTATCAGGCACAAATCTAAAAATACGTCCCTCAATAACTGGATAAGTCTGAAGGGGTTTTATATAAAATAACCAAATTTCCGAAAAAGACTACTGAAATCAGCTCATCTCAAAACACATTTTCCATGACCATTAAAAACTTCCTTAATTGTAACACCTCTAGCGTAATCTATTTGATCCAATGTCCCTGCAGAAAGCAGTACATTGGTAGAACAAAGCAGTGCTTAAAAACTAGAATAAGTGAACATATACGAAATATTAGAAATGGATGCATCAAACATTCACTATAAAAGCACTTCCACAATAAAGATCCGAAAGGCATGTTCTTTATGGCGCTACAAAAAATTGACAAACATTGGCGTGGGGGAAAACATATAGACAAAATGTCCAGAGCCGAATCTAGATTTATTTTTTATTTCGGCAGCCTCATCTCAATGGGTTTAAACGCCGATTTGGAAATTTTCAGCTTTTTGTGATCTTGGGGTTGTGTGTTTGTCATCCGACGGAGAGTCTCATGATTGGCTGTTCATCAGCACTGAGACTCTCCCTTGGAGACAAACACACACCCCTACATCATCATGCAAAGTAAAATCAAACAGTGATGGCATAAAAAGAATATACCAATTATATCAAGAATTCATCAAGATGTTGCATACAAACATATATCCACTGTAATATCTATGTTCCATTATGGCACTTTAATTTTAGATTTTATGTTGTTCATATATAATATTTAAAGCATAGTATTATTGTTGCAATATTTTTTTTTCATGGGATAGATAGATCGCAGCATAACACACATTGTAACAAAAAAACGCATCAATAGCGAAAAAACAGCAACAGAACCGCAAGCAAAATCGCATGTCCAATAACAGGGTTAAATTCCTGAATTTCTGATTGCCAAACCCGCCCTACACCTTTGGGTCATTATGGGCGGTCTATTAAATAGTCAGTCCAAAAATGGGAGATCAGCTGCCACTGAGGAAGGGGTAAGAGGTCCCCGAAACGCGTCTGGCGTAACCAGCTGAGAACTCCCACCGGACTAACAAGAGGCCTTTACACGGATGATCTATTAAAATCTTACGAATAATTGGAGCGCTCCAAATAAGAAAAAAAAATTGGGATTGTATCTTCGGCATCAAGTTCCCGCGATACCCTGCTGCGAGATACAAGCCAGTTTCCTGATACAGACCACGTGATATGCCGGCATCTGCCCGAACAGCGTGGAGAAACAAACATAGCAGCAGCTTCTATGTCGGGCATGTAATGCCGCATCTTGGGATATGAAAATTTCAACCCACCTAGGAGCAGGTAAGACCTGTATAGGCGGGTATTACAGTGCATATTGGTACTTGTTTTACTACCGTGGACAGAAACTAAGGTCTGGACATTTAAATCACAAGCAATTGCAACTGTATCCAGGATTGTTCCTTCTATTTAAGGACGTTTTGGCCCATAAGCTATAATGATATGAATGCATTTTATGCAGACTTTTGAACCAACACAAAATTCAGTTAGTCCTATTGGGAAGCCATCTTTATTTATTTATTATTTCTAGCAATCACTTGCATATTTGATAGATATTGCGCGTTTTCCAACATTCAATGTGTGTCAGCATACACATGTTTGATTAATGTTTTTTATGGAATTTTATAATAGTTTATAGTGTTTTATTGATATTGATTTTATTATTAAATTGAGTGTGATCACCTTATACCTTGTGTATCCATTTGTAACCACACATACAGAGTGCCAGTCCGCAATCTACAAGTTAAAAAAAGCCCACACTGCGGAGCCATGTGTCGGCGTCCTGGGAGCGCAAAATGTGAATGTGCATGGTGGATGGCTCGCTCCAGATACATTTGCAGTCTGCTTTTTGTCTCCTGTGCTCTGCGAGTTCTGCCTGCTTCTCCTCCTTATCTGCGCTCCTTCTCTCCCTCTGAACTCCCCTCTTTCTTTCTTGTGGGCACCCACGTTATGTCCATCGACACGTCATCATTGTCACCTTCACCACCACTGACAGAGTATCTCAGCAGAACAGCACACAAATGCTGCACAATACAAGTGGAAGGCTGAAAAGTCAGCCTGAATTTGTGGGAGGGGCATCTTACCTTCTTAAGCTCCAGCCCCTAGCTCCTCAGGGCGCTTCTGTTCACACCTGGATAGGGAGTTGCCTGCTCTGGTACTGCATCCGTGCACGTCGTGAGTTGCTTTCATCTGGTTCGTTCGTTTCGTTTTCATACGCTGCCGTCACGTCTTCAGGAGAGGTAATTCTGTGCAAACAATGCGCCACAAGGGCTCCATCAGCGGCGGTCACATACCTCCGGCTCCCTGAGTCGGCATGCGTTCCAGCGTGGAACGCATGCCGATACACATTTCTGCCCCAAATTGTTTCTCTCTTCCTGTTTCTCTTTGCTTGTTTCTCTCCTGTCTTTCCCGTCCAAACTCCCTCCCGAAGACTGGTTCAGACTCGCTGTGCTTCTGCATCCCACTGATGTCATCCTGAGCCAGCCAGGTTGAACTGGTCACAAACTAAGCTACATAGGTTTAAAGTTTGCACTCCAGCTGCAATGCGCTTCCTATACAATTACACGGGAGAGGAATGAGCAGCGGGGGACAAGTCTGATGGAGGAAGACAGTAGGAAGCGACAATTAGCCCGAAGTTACACGTCTCAGCTACTTAAAGGGAGGCCAAAATGCAAACAAACTACTTTATCGTTACTTAAAATCAAGGGGACCACACTTGTAATCATCTATAAGAAATACAATAATTAGGAGCGGCTATGGTACTCACTGCTGATCTCGCCGAGTACCTATATCAATATACTGACAATGTTTGATCCTCAGGCTTCGCTGCAGGCCGACGTGCGTTCTAGCATGGAGCGCACGCCGGAAATCCGCCGCCAGGCCTGAGCTTGGTCACGTGGTCAGCGTGCGTTCCAGCTTGGAGCGCACGCCGGAGTCCATCAGCCACGCCTGGGCCTGGTCACGGATTCGGCGTGCGTTCCGGAGTGGAGCGCACGCCGGAATCTCCATTCAGGCCCGGCCGATTCATGCCATAGCGGCTGCAGTGCCCTGGCTCCTACCTAAGTCGTTCCTGTCCCCTCTGGGTCCCTCCCCTTCTTCTATTACTCCCTGATTCTGGCCTCACTATCAGGACTACTGCCCCCAGGCTGGCACCCCCGCCGAAACAGGCTACACGCGGCAAACAGGGGTATCTAGCTCCTGGGCAACGACGGCCCATGCCCACAAACAGCAAAAAAAAATATATATACAAATTAATCGGTAGGCTCAAATTCACCAGCCATTTCATACGCACTCCCGCCGTGCGGCAGCAGGAGGAAGGCAAGTCGTCCTTGGTTCCTCGTTTAGGGGGAGGGCCCCGGGGTCCCTGCTGGGCTGGAAGGGACCTAGGTCAGCACGGTGTTTAAAAAAAACGGGGGTCTCACCACGAGTAGGCCAGGCCATCATTGCACGCCATACCCATTCAGCGGTCACTAAACGCTCACTGCAGTCATCTATTCTATGGGGGCGACAGTGCCATGTGTTATATGTATGTACTTCACGTTATATGCTGCTGTCTCATCTACTGGTTCGCCAGGCTCATACCTACTTCTGTCTCCTGGATCACCCAGGCTCACACCTACTTCTGTTTCCTGGATCGCCCAGGCTCATACCTACCTCTGCCTCCTGGATCGCCCAGGCACGCACCTACCTCTGCCTCCTGGATCGCCCAGGCACGCACCTACCTCTGCCTCCTGGATCGCCCAGGCACGCACCTACCTCTGTCTCCTGATTCGTCCAGGCTCATACTTACCTCTGCCTCCTGGATCGCCCAGGCACGCACCTACCTCTGTCTCCTGGTTCGTCCAGGCTCATACCTACCTCTGCCTCCTGGATCGCCCAGGCATGCACCTACCTCTGTCTCCTGGTTCGCCAGGCTCATACCTACCTCGGTGTCATGGAACCATGAACCAGACGTACAACAAGAGATAAGTGGAAAATAAGAAGGTTTTATTGAAAAGCAAGCCGTAAGCAAAAGTCCAAACGGATGGCTAAACCGAAGCAGGGTCTTGCGGAGACAGAGGTCAGGAACCAGAAGGGTAGTCAGACGAAGCCAGGATCAGGAACCAACGGGGTAGTCAGACGAAGCCAGGATCAGGAACCAACGGGGTAGTCAGACGAGGCCAGGATCAGGAACCAGAAGCAGCAGCAGTCTTAGAAGCATGTGAACACAGGAGGACCAAGCAAGGAACTGAAGCCACAGACCTCCTATATATATGAGCTAGGCATCCAGCTCCTCCCAGTGGGAAGGAGAAGCCGCAGGGTGGGAGGCTACAAGAAACCCAGAAACCAAGATGGCCGCCAGCACATGTCAAACGAAGGAGAGTAGTAAGAAGGTAAGACCATGACAGTACCTTCCCCTCAAGGGCCCCTCCTCCGCGGAGTGAGGAACGGTTTCTGAGGGAAGCGTGCGTGGAAGGCTCGGAGCAAAGCAGGAGCATGGACATCTGCGGAGGGAACCCAGGAACGCTCCTCTGGACCATAACCACGCCAATGGACCAAAAACTGCAACCGACCGCGGACCAGGCGTGAGTCCAGGATATTGCTCACCTCACGATTGCCCACTTGGACCGGACGGGGCCGAGGAACCGAGGAAGTGAAACGATTACACACCAATGGCTTCAACAGGGAGACATGAAACACGTTGGAGATCCGCATGCCAGGAGGAAGCGCAAGGGCATAGGCTACCGGGTTTACCCTGCGAAGCACTCGGAAGGGACCAACAAAACAAGGCGCCAGCTTGGGAGTGGGCACTCGAAGGTTGAGGTTGCCGGTGAACAACCATACACGGTCTCCGACCTGGTAGGAAGGAGCGGGCGCTCGTCTGCGATCAGCCTGGAGTCTCTGGCGCTGCGCAGAGACCTCAAGGGACCTCTGGATCTGTACCCAAGAAGCACGTAGGACGGAAAGGTGATCCTCCACAGCCGGAATATCCTGGGGAGAGAATACCTCCGGAACCCATAATTGGCCATGAAGGGAGACGTCCCAGAGGAAGAGTTCACTGCCGTGTTCCTGGCAAACTCAGCCCAAGGCAGGAGGTCAACCCAATTGTCTTGGTGATCGGAGACATAGCAACGAAGGAATTGCTCCAAGGCCTGATTGGATCGTTCTGCGGCCCCATTGGACTGAGGGTGGTAGGCCGAGGAGAAAGAGAGATGAATCCCCAACTGGGAGCAAAAGGCGCGCCAGAACCTGGACACAAACTGACTCCCCCGATCCGACACAATCTCCTTGGGCAAACCGTGCAACCGGAAGACCTCCCTGGCGAAAATCGTGGCCAACTCTTGTGCAGAGGGTAACTTCTTGAGAGGAACACAGTGGCACATTTTGGAAAACCGATCCACAATCATGAGAATGACCGTATGGCCTCGGGATGCAGGGAGGTCCACAATGAAATCCATCCCCAGGTGTGACCATGGGCGCTCCCCGGTGGCTATGGGTTGCAAAAGGCCCAACGGAAGGTGCCGAGGGGACTTACTCTGGGCACAAACGGAGCATGCCGCTACATATGCGGCAATGTCGGAACGTAGAGAAGGCCACCAGAACAGACGTGAAACAGCCCAGGACAGCTGATTCTTTCCAGGATGCCCCGCGGCCTTGGAGTTATGGTAGGTTCGCAACAACCGAATGCGCAACTCCTCAGGCACAAAACACCTGCCGTTGGGTCTCCCAGAGGGAGCACCAGATTGAGCCGCCAAAATCTGCTCACCCAGGGGAGAGGTCAGGCTGGTGCGAATGGCGGCCAGGATCTGATTCGGAGGTATGACCGAAGTCGGAATCGACTCCTCCCCGGACAGCTCGGAGTACTGCCGTGATAAGGCATCCGCTCTGATGTTCTTGGAACCGGGTAGGTAGGAGACCACGTAATTAAAACGTGACAAGAACAGAGCCCATCTGGCCTGACGTGGTGTCAATCTCTTGGCCTCAGAAAGGTAGGTCAGATTCTTGTGGTCCGTCAGGATGAGAACCGGAACCACCGAACCCTCGAGCAAGTGCCTCCATTCTTTAAGGGCCTGCACGATGGCCAATAACTCCCTGTCACCAATCTGATAGTTGCACTCCGCGGAAGACAGTTTCCGGGAGTAAAACCCACAAGGAAGCAGAGGACCCTCTGGTGTTCTACGCTGAGACAGGAGGGCGCCTACTCCCGTCTCAGACACGTCCACCTCGAGGACAAAGGGCAACCCAGGGTTGGGATGCGACAGAATCGGAGCCGACACAAAGGCGGACTTTAGAGCCTCAAACGCTCGGATGGCCTCGAGCGGCCAGACCTGGAAATTACTGCCCTTCCTGGTCAGATCCGTGAGCAGCTTGGCTAGCATAGAAAAGTCCCTGATGAACTTCCGATAATAATTGGCGAAGCCCAAAAAGCGCTGCAGGGCACGGAGACCACTGGGCTGGGGCCACTGTAAGACAGCCGAAACCTTCTCAGGATCCATGGAGAACCCCTCAGCGGAAATGATGTAACCTAAGAAGGTTACCTGGGATCGGTGAAATTCGCATTTCTCAAGCTTACCGAACAGCCTGTTCTCTCGTAACCGTTGCAACACTCGTCTGACATCCATAATGTGGGCCTCCATGGATTCAGAATATACCAAGATGTCATCCAAATAGACCACCACACACTGCTGCAACAGGTCACGGAAAACATCGTTGATGAATTCCTGGAAGACTGCGGGCGCATTGCACAACCCAAAGGGCATAACCAAGGATTCATAATGACCGGTCCTGGTGTTAAACGCGGTCTTCCACTCATCGCCCGCCTTGATCCTTACCAGGTTATATGCCGCCCTCAGGTCGAGTTTGGTAAAGACCGTGGCCCCTTTGAGGCGATCGAACAGCTCGGAAATCAAGGGTATCGGGTAAGCGTTCTTGATCGTGATGCGATTGAGACCCCTGTAATCGATGCAAGGCCTCAACTCACCGCCCTTCTTTTTCACAAAAAAAAATCCAGCCCCTGCCGGGGACGAGGATTTGCGAATGTGTCCGCGTGAAAGCGCCTCCCTCACGTACTCCTCCATGGCCTCATTCTCCGCTACTGACAGTGGATAGACTTTGCCACGAGGAGGAACGGCACCAGATTGTAACTCTATGGCACAATCGTATGGGCGGTGCGGAGGTAGGGCAACCGCGCGCACCTTATCGAATACATCCCGGTACTCTTCGTATTCAGGAGGCAACAGAGAGTCCGAGGAAGTACACAGCAACTTGTCAGGCCCATGGATGCAACTAGCCCCACACTGCGGTGACCACGAGAGGATCTCGGCCGATCTCCAATCGAAAGTCGGATTATGCTTCTGGAGCCAGGGGTACCCCAAGACCACCGAGTAGTGTGGAGACGAAATCACCTGGAAACAGACCGACTCTCTGTGAACGGCACCAATGGCTATCCCCACTGGAAGGGTCTCATGAGTCACGTGTGGCGGCAGAAGGGGTCTGCCGTCTATCGCCTCAAGAGCCAGTGGGGAACCTCGAGGCTGCAGAGGAATGGAATTGGCGGCAGCGAACACACTATCAATGAACAAACCACCAGCACCAGAGTCCACCAACGCCTGGGTCGTCACCGAGCCCCCGACCCAGGAGAGGACAACAGTGATCAGTGGTTTGTCAACACGGGAAACCGGGGACGAGGAGAGTCCACCCAAGATCTGCCCCCGACAGGATCTCAGGTGCGAGCGTTTCCCGGACGGTTCGGACATGCCAACCGAAAATGCCCACCGAGACCACAGTACATGCATCGGCCCTCGCGTCTCCGGAGTACCCTCTCCCCCTCGGACAGGCGAGCAAACCCCAGCTGCATGGGTTCACCCCCAGACAAGTCATCCCCAGGAGGCGTGGGAGGAGAGGGAGGCACGGGTGGGACAGCAAACGTAGGCGCCAATCTGTTAGAAGACCTCCGCAGGCTCTCCTTAAAGGAAGGTCTCTCCCTGAGTCTGGTGTCAATCAAAATCAAGAAAGAAATAAGAGACTCGAGCTCCACTGGTAGGTCCTTAGCTGCAACCTCATCCTTCAAGGCATCCGAAAGACCATGAGAGAAAGCAGCGACCAGAGCCTCATTATTCCAGCCCACCTCTGCTGCCAGGGTACGAAACTCAATGGCGTATTCAGCTACGGATCGTGAACCCTGTCTGATGGACATAAGGAGCTTCGCAGCAGAGGCAGCACGAGCCGGCACATCGAATACCTTCCGAAGAGAAGCAACAAAACCGGAAAACTCGGCAACCACCGGATTGTTGTTCTCCCATAAAGGGCTGGCCCAGGCCAAGGCCTTGTCCGAGAGCAGCGAGATCAAGAAGCCCACCTTTGATCTCTCAGTAGGAAAGGCATGTGGCAGCAACTCGAAATAAATGCCCACCTGGTTAAGGAAACCTCGGCACTGAGTTGGCTCTCCCCCAAAGCGCTGTGGAAGGGGGGCAGAACCGGTCATACCCCGAGACACCGCAGGCGCAGCAACAGGTGTCGGGGTAGACTCTGGCGCAACAACCGGAGCGGCAGTAGGAGCGGGTCCAGGAGCGACAACCGACCCATCGGCAACGGAAGCTAAATGAGCCGTGCGTTCAAGCAGGGTTTGCAACGCCACAGCGTACCGACCCAACAGGTGATCCTGCTGATCAAGTCTGGCAACCAGCGTAGGTAGCGAGGATGGCCCTGTACCGTCAGAATTCATGGCTTGGTCCTAATGTCATGGAACCATGAACCAGACGTACAACAAGAGAAAAGTGGAAAATAAGAAGGTTTTATTGAAAAGCAAGCCGTAAGCAAAAGTCCAAACGGATGGCTAAACCGAAGCAGGGTCTTGCGGAGACAGAGGTCAGGAACCAGAAGGGTAGTCAGACGAAGCCAGGATCAGGAACCAACGGGGTAGTCAGACGAAGCCAGGATCAGGAACCAACGGGGTAGTCAGACGAGGCCAGGATCAGGAACCAGAAGCAGCAGCAGTCTTAGAAGCATGTGAACACAGGAGGACCAAGCAAGGAACTGAAGCCACAGACCTCCTATATATATGAGCTAGGCATCCAGCTCCTCCCAGTGGGAAGGAGAAGCCGCAGGGTGGGAGGCTACAAGAAACCCAGAAACCAAGATGGCCGCCAGCACATGTCAAACGAAGGAGAGTAGTAAGAAGGTAAGACCATGACACTCGGCCTCCTGGATCGCCCAGGCACGCAACTACCTCTGCCTCCTGGATCGCCCAGGCACGCAACTACCTCTGCCTCCTGGATCGCCCAGGCACGCAACTACCTCTGTCTCCTGGTTTGCCCAGGCTCACACCTACCTGTCTCCTGGTTCACCCAGGCCTGTCATCCTCCCCAGTTATGTTCTCTTTCCCTTCCGAACTTTATGGATTTGTCCTCTCATGAACGTGTTCTGACTAGAGTTGAGCGAACACCTGGATGTTCGGGTTCGAGAAGTTCGGCCGAACTTCCCGAAAATGTTCGGGTTTGGGATCCGAACCCGATCCGAACTTCGTCCCGAACCCGAACCCCATTGAAGTCAGTCAATGGGGACCCGAACTTTTCGGCACTAAAAAGGCTGTAAAACAGCCCAGGAAAGGGCTAGAGGGCTGCAAAAGGCAGCAACATGTAGGTAAATCCCCTGCAAACAAATGTGGATAGGGAAATGAATTAAAATAAAAATTAAATAAATAAAAATTAACCAAAATCAATTGGAGAGAGGTCCCATAGCAGAGAATCTGGCTTCCCGTCACCCACCACTGGAACAGTCCATTCTCAGATATTTAGGCCCCGGAACCCAGGCAGAGGAGAGAGGTCCGTAACAGAGAATCTGGCTTCATGTCAGCAGAGAATCAGTCTGCATGTCATAGCAGAGAATCAGGCTTCACGTCAGCCACCACTGCAACAGTCCATTGTCATAAATTTAGGCCAAGCACCCAGGCAGAGGAGAGAGGTCCCGTAACAGACAATCTGGCTTCATGTCAGCAGAGAATCAGTCTTCACTAGAGTTGAGCGAACACCTGGATGTTCGGGTTCGAGAAGTTCGGCCGAACATCCCGGAAATGTTCGGGTTCGGGATCCGAACCCGATCCGAACTTCGTCCCGAACCCGAACCCCATTGAAGTCAATGGGGACCCGAACTTTTCGGCACTAAAAAGGCTGTAAAACAGCCCAGGAAAGAGCTAGAGGGCTGCAAAAGGCAGCAACATGTAGGTAAATCCCCTGCAAACAAATGTGGATAGGGAAATGAATTAAAATAAAAATTAAATAAATAAAAATTAACCAAAATCAATTGGAGAGAGGTTCCATAGCAGAGAATCTGGCTTCCCGTCACCCACCACTGGAACAGTCCATTCTCAGATATTTAGGCCCCGGCACCCAGGCAGAGGAGAGAGGTCCCGTAACAGAGAATCTGTCTTCATGTCAGCAGAGAATTAGTCTGCATGTCATAGCAGAGAATGAGGCTTCACGTCAGCCACCACTGCAACAGTCCATTGGCATATATTTAGGCCCAGCACCCAGGCAGAGGAGGGAGGTCCCGTAACAGAGAATCTGTCTTCATGTCAGCAGAGAATTAGTCTGCATGTCATAGCAGAGAATGAGGCTTCACGTCAGCCACCACTGCAACAGTCCATTGGCATATATTTAGGCCCAGCACACACACAGGCAGAGGAGAGAGGTCCCGTAACAGAGAATCTGGCTTCATGTCAGCAGAGAATCAGTCTGCATGTCATAGCAGAGAATGAGGCTTCACGTCAGCCACCACTGCAACAGTCCATTGGCATATATTTAGGCCCAGCACACACACAGGCAGAGGAGAGAGGTCCCGTAACAGAGAATCTGGCTTCATGTCAGCAGAGAATCAGTCTGCATGTCATAGCAGAGAATGAGGCTTCACGTCAGCCACCACTGCAACAGTCCATTGGCATATATTTAGGCCCAGCACACACAGGCAGAGGAGAGAGGTCCCGTAACAGACGAATCTGGCTTCATGTCAGCAGAGAATCAGTCTGCATGTCATAGCAGAGAATCAGGCTTCACGTCAGCCACCACTGCAACAGTCCATTGTCATATATTTAGGCCCAGCACCCAGGCAGAGGAGAGAGGTCCCGTAACAGACAATCTGGCTTCATGTCAGCAGAGAATTAGTCTGCATGTCATAGCAGAGAATGAGGCTTCACGTCAGCCACCACTGCAACAGTCCATTGGCATATATTTAGGCCTAGCACACAGGCAGAGGAGAGAGGTCCCGTAACAGACAATCTGGCTTCATGTCAGCAGAGAATCAGTCTGCATGTCATAGCAGAGAATGAGGCTTCACGTCACCCACCACTGCAACAGTCCATTGGCATATATTTAGGCCTAGCACACAGGCAGAGCAGAGAGGTCCCGTAACAGACAATCTGGCTTCATGTCAGCAGAGAATCAGTCTGCATGTCATAGCAGAGAATGAGGCTTCACGTCAGCCACCACTGCAACAGTCCATTGGCATATATTTAGGCCCAGCACACAGGCAGAGCAGAGAGGTCCCGTAACAGACGAATCTGGCTTCATGTCAGCAGAGAATCAGTCTGCATGTCATAGCAGAGAATGAGGCTTCACGTCAGCCACCACTGCAACAGTCCATTGGCATATATTTAGGCCTAGCACACAGGCAGAGGAGAGAGGTCCCGTAACAGACAATCTGGCTTCATGTCAGCAGAGAATTAGTCTGCATGTCATAGCAGAGAATGAGGCTTCACGTCAGCCACCACTGCAACAGTCCATTGGCATATATTTAGGCCCAGCACACCAGGCAGAGGAGAGAGGTCCCGTAACAGAGAATCTGTCTTCATGTCAGCAGAGAATCAGTCTGCATGTCATAGCAGAGAATGAGGCTTCACGTCAGCCACCACTGCAACAGTCCATTGGCATATATTTAGGCCCAGCACACACAGGCAGAGGAGAGAGGTCCCGTAACAGACAATCTGGCTTCATGTCAGCAGAGAATCAGTCTGCATGTCATAGCAGAGAATGAGGCTTCACGTCAGCCACCACTGCAACAGTCCATTGGCATATATTTAGGCCCAGCACACACAGGCAGAGGAGAGAGGTCCCGTAACAGAGAATCTGTCTTCATGTCAGCAGAGAATTAGTCTGCATGTCATAGCAGAGAATCAGGCTTCACGTCACCCACCACTGCAACAGTCCATTGGCATATATTTAGGCCCAGCACCCAGGCAGAGGAGGGAGGTCCCGTAACAGAGAATCTGTCTTCATGTCAGCAGAGAATTAGTCTGCATGTCATAGCAGAGAATGAGGCTTCACGTCAGCCACCACTGCAACAGTCCATTGGCATATATTTAGGCCTAGCACACAGGCAGAGGAGAGGTTCATTCAACTTTGGGTAGCCTCGCAATATAATGGTAAAATGAAAATAAAAATAGGATTGAATGAGGAAGTGCCCTGGAGTCCAATAATATATGGTTATGGGGAGGTAGTTAATGTCTAATCTGGACAAGGGACGGACAGGTCCTGTGGGATCCATGCCTGGTTCATTTTTATGAACGTCAGCTTGTCCACATTGGCTGTAGACAGGCGGCTGCGTTTGTCTGTAATGACGCCCCCTGCCGTGCTGAATACACGTTCAGACAAAACGCTGGCTGCCGGGCAGGCCAGCACCTCCAAGGCATAAAAGGCTAGCTCTGGCCACGTGGACAATTTAGAGACCCAGAAGTTGAATGGGGCCGAACCATCAGTCAGTACGTGGAGGGGTGTGCACACGTACTGTTCCACCATGTTAGTGAAATGTTGCCTCCTGCTAACACGTTGCGTATCAGGTGGTGGTGCAGTTAGCTGTGGCGTGTTGACAAAAGTTTTCCACATCTCTGCCATGCTAACCCTGCCCTCAGAGGAGCTGGCCGTGACACAGCTGCCTTGGCGACCTCTTGCTCCTCCTCTGCCTTGGCCTTGGGCTTCCACTTGTTCCCCTGTGACATTTGGGAATGCTCTCAGTAGCGCGTCTACCAACGTGCGCTTGTACTCGCGCATCTTCCTATCACGCTCCAGTGCAGGAAGTAAGGTGGGCACATTGTCTTTGTAGCGTGGATCCAGCAGGGTGGCAACCCAGTAGTCCGCACAGGTTAAAATGTGGGCAACTCTGCTGTCGTTGCGCAGGCACTGCAGCATGTAGTCGCTCATGTGTGCCAGGCTGCCCAGGGGTAAGGACAAGCTGTCCTCTGTGGGAGGCGTATCGTCATCGTCCTGCCTTTCCCCCCAGCCACGCACCAGTGATGGACCCGAGCTGCGTTGGGTGCCACCCCGCTGTGACCATGCTTCATCCTCATCCTCCTCCACCTCCTCCTCATCCTCGTCCTCCTCGTCCTCCAGTAGTGGGCCCTGGCTGGCCACATTTGTACCTGGCCTCTGCTGTTGCCAAAAACCTCCCTCTGAGTCACTTCGAAGAGACTGGCCTGAAAGTGCTAAAAATGACCCCTCTTCCTCCTCCTCCTCCTCCTCCTGGGCCACCTCCTCTTCCATCATCGCCCTAAGTGTTTTCTCAAGGAGACATAGAAGTGGTATTGTAACGCTGATAACGGTGTCATCGCCACTGGCCATGTTGGTGGAGTACTCGAAACAGCGCAACAGGGCACACAGGTCTCGCATGGAGGCCCAGTCATTGGTGGTGAAGTGGTGCTGTTCTGTAGTGCGACTGACCCGTGCGTGCTGCAGCTGAAACTCCACTATGGCCTGCTGCTGCTCGCACAGTCTGTCCAGCATGTGCAAGGTGGAGTTCCACCTGGTGGGCACGTCGCATATGAGGCGGTGAGCGGGAAGGCCGAAGTTACGCTGTAGCGCAGACAGGCGAGCAGCAGCAGGATGTGAACGCCGGAAGCGCGAACAGACGGCCCGCACTTTATGCAGCAGCTCTGACATGTCGGGGTAGTTGTGAATGAACTTCTGCACCACCAAATTCAGCACATGCGCCAAGCAAGGGATGTGCGTCAAATTGGCTAGTCCCAGAGCTGCAACGAGATTTCGCCCATTATCACACACCACCAGGCCGGGCTTGAGGCTCACCGGCAGCAACCACTCGTCGGTCTGTTGTTCTATACCCCGCCACAACTCCTGTGCGGTGTGGGGCCTGTCCCCCAAACATATGAGTTTCAGAATGGCCTGCTGACGTTTACCCCGGGCTGTGCTGAAGTTGGTGGTGAAGGTGTGTGGCTGACTGGATGAGCAGGTGGAAGAAGAGGAGGAGGAAGCCGAGAAGGAGGAGGTGGCAACAGGAGGCAAAGAATGTTGCCCTGCGATCCTTGGCGGCGGAAGGACGTGCGCCAAACAGCTCTCCGCCTGGGGCCCAGCTGCCACTACATTTACCCAGTGTGCAGTTAGGGAGATATAGCGTCCCTGGCCGTGCTTACTGGTCCACGTATCTGTGGTTAGGTGGACCTTGCCACAGATGGCGTTGCGCAGTGCACACTTGATTTTATCGGATACTTGGTTGTGCAGGGAAGGCACGGCTCTCTTGGAGAAGTAGTGCCGGCTGGGAACAACATACTGTGGGACAGCAAGCGACATGAGCTGTTTGAAGCTGTCTGTGTCCACCAGCCTAAATGACAGCATTTCATAGGCCAGTAGTTTAGAAATGCTGGCATTCAGGGCCAGGGATCGAGGGTGGCTAGGTGGGAATTTACGCTTTCTATCAAATGTTTGTGAGATGGAGAGCTGAACGCTGGCGTGTGACATGGTTGAGACGCTTGGTGACGGAGGTGGTGGTGGTGGTGTTGGTGGTACATCCCCTGTTTGCTGGGCGGCAGGTGCCAACGTTCCTCCAGAGGCGGAGGAAGAGGCCGAGGCGGCAGCAGCAGAATAGGCCGAGGCGGCAGCAGCAGAAGAGGTAGCAGGGGGAGCCTGAGTGACTTCCTTGGTTTTAAGGTGTTTACTCCACTGCAGTTCATGCTTTGCATGCAGGTGCCTGGTCATGCAGGTTGTGCTCAGGTTCAGAACGTTAATGCCTCGCTTCAGGCTCTGATGGCACAGCGTGCAAACCACTCGGGTCTTGTCGTCAGCACATTGTTTGAAGAAGTGCCATGCCAGGGAACTCCTTGAAGCTGCCTTTGGGGTGCTCGGTCCCAGATGGCGGCGGTCAGTAGCAGGCGGAGTCTCTTGGCGGCGGGTGTTCTGCTTTTGCCCACTGCTCCCTCTTTTGCTACGCTGTTGGCTCGGTCTCACCACTGCCTCTTCCTCCGAACTGTGAAAGTCAGTGGCACGACCTTCATTCCATGTGGGGTCTAGGACCTCATCGTCCCCTGCATCGTCTTCCACCCAGTCTTGATCCCTGACCTCCTGTTCAGTCTGCACACTGCAGAAAGACGCAGCAGTTGGCACCTGTGTTTCGTCATCATCAGAGACATGCTGAGGTGGTATTCCCATGTCCTCATCATCAGGAAACATAAGTGGTTGTGCGTCAGTGCATTCTATGTCTTTCACCGCTGGGGAAGGGCTAGGTGGATGCCCTTGGGAAACCCTGCCAGCGGAGTCTTCAAACAGCATAAGAGACTGCTGCATAACTTGAGGCTGAGACAGTTTCCCTGGTATGCATGGGGGTGATGTGACAGACTGATGGGGTTGGTTTTCAGGCGCCATCTGTGCGCTTTCTGCAGAAGACTGGGTGGGAGATAATGTGAACGTGCTGGATCCACTGTCGGCCACCCAATTGACTAATGCCTGTACCTGCTCAGGCCTTACCATCCTTAGAACGGCATTGGGCCCCACCATATATCGCTGTAAATTCTGGCGGCTACTGGGACCTGAGGTAGTTGGTACACTAGGACGTGTGGATGTGGCAGAACGGCCACGTCCTCTCCCAGCACCAGAGGGTCCACTAACACCACCACGACCATGTCCACGTCCGCGTCCCTTACTAGATGTTTTTCTCATTGTTATGGTTCACCACAACAACAAATATATTATTTGGCCCAATGTATTGTATTCAAATTCAGCGGGATATAAATTTGAGGCCTAGTATTTAGGCGCTGGGTGACCGGTATGGATTTAGTGACAGAATTAGACTTGGAAATGCACAGAAGCGTGTGTGTGAAGTTATTCTGAATGACCCTATGTGCACCTTCAATATGATCTACCCTTTTAGGGATAGATTTCAAATAGCTCTGATATAGCAGAAACGACTAAATTATGAAATTGCTAAATTGGGAATTGTATTTCAACCCAGAACAAAAAATGTGCTTTGACGGACACTAAATAACTTTCCCAGCCACAACAGGACAGCGGTAACGAGAGATTTAGCGGGATATAAATTTGAGGCCTAGTATTTAGGCGCTGGGTGACAGGTATGGGTTTAGTGACAGAATTAGATTTGGAAATGCACAGTAGCGGGTGTGTGAAGTTATTCTGAATGACCCTATGTGCACCTTGAATATTATATACCCTTTTAGGGATAGATTTCAAATAGCTCTGATATAGCAGAAACCACTAAATTATGAAATTGCTAAATTGGGAATTGTATTTCAACCCAGAACAAGAAATGTGCTTGAACGGACACTAAATAACTCGCCCAGCTACAGCACTAAGGACAGATTTAGCGGGATATAAATTTGAGGCCTAGTATTTAGGCGCTGGGTGACAGGTATGGGTTTAGTGCCAGAATTAGACTTGGAAATACACAGTAGCGGGTGTGTGTGAAGTTATTCTGAATGACCCAATGTGCACCTTGAATATTATATACCCTTTTAGGGATAGATTTCAAATAGCTCTGATATAGCAGAAACCACTAAATTATGAAATTGCTAAATTGGGAATTGTATTTCAACCCAGAACAAGAAATGTGCTTGAACGGACACTAAATAACTCGCCCAGCTACAGCACTAGGGACAGATTTAGCGGGATATAAATTTGAGGCCTAGTATTTAGGCGCTGGGTGACAGGTATGGGTTTAGTGCCAGAATTAGACTTGGAAATACACAGTAGCGGGTGTGTGTGAAGTTATTCTGAATGACCCAATGTGCACCTTGAATATTATATACCCTTTTAGGGATAGATTTCAAATAGCTCTGATATAGCAGAAACCACTAAATTATGAAATTGCTAAATTGGGAATTGTATTTCAACCCAGAACAAGAAATGTGCTTGAACGGACACTAAATAACTCGCCCAGCTACAGCACTAAGGACAGATTTAGCGGGATATAAATTTGAGGCCTAGTATTTAGGCGCTGGGTGACAGGTATGGGTTTAGTGCCAGAATTAGACTTGGAAATACACAGTAGCGGGTGTGTGTGAAGTTATTCTGAATGACCCAATGTGCACCTTGAATATTATATACCCTTTTAGGGATAGATTTCAAATAGCTCTGATATAGCAGAAACCACTAAATTATGAAATTGCTAAATTGGGAATTGTATTTCAACCCAGAACAAGAAATGTGCTTGAACGGACACTAAATAACTCGCCCAGCTACAGCACTAAGGACAGATTTAGCGGGATATAAATTTGAGGCCTAGTATTTAGGCGCTGGGTGACAGGTATGGGTTTAGTGCCAGAATTAGACTTGGAAATACACAGTAGCGGGTGTGTGTGAAGTTATTCTGAATGACCCAATGTGCACCTTGAATATTATATACCCTTTTAGGGATAGATTTCAAATAGCTCTGATATAGCAGAAACCACTAAATTATGAAATTGCTAAATTGGGAATTGTATTTCAACCCAGAACAAGAAATGTGCTTGAACGGACACTAAATAACTCGCCCAGCTACAGCACTAGGACAGATTTAGCGGGATATAAATTTGAGGCCTAGTATTTAGGCGCTGGGTGACAGGTATGGGTTTAGTGCCAGAATTAGACTTGGAAATACACAGTAGCGGGTGTGTGTGAAGTTATTCTGAATGACCCAATGTGCACCTTGAATATTATATACCCTTTTAGGGATAGATTTCAAATAGCTCTGATATAGCAGAAACCACTAAATTATGAAATTGCTAAATTGGGAATTGTATTTCAACCCAGAACAAGAAATGTGCTTGAACGGACACTAAATAACTCGCCCAGCTACAGCACTAGGGACAGATTTAGCTGGATATAAATTTGAGGCCTAGTATTTAGGCGCTGGGTGACAGGTATGGGTTTAGTGCCAGAATTAGACTTGGAAATACACAGTAGCGGGTGTGTGTGAAGTTATTCTGAATGACCCAATGTGCACCTTGAATATTATATACCCTTTTAGGGATAGATTTCAAATAGCTCTGATATAGCAGAAACCACTAAATTATGAAATTGCTAAATTGGGAATTGTATTTCAACCCAGAACAAGAAATGTGCTTGAACGGACACTAAATAACTCGCCCAGCTACAGCACTAGGGACAGATTTAGCGGGATATAAATTTGAGGCCTAGTATTTAGGCGCTGGGTGACAGGTATGGGTTTAGTGCCAGAATTAGACTTGGAAATACACAGTAGCGGGTGTGTGTGAAGTTATTCTGAATGACCCAATGTGCACCTTGAATATTATATACCCTTTTAGGGATAGATTTCAAATAGCTCTGATATAGCAGAAACCACTAAATTATGAAATTGCTAAATTGGGAATTGTATTTCAACCCAGAACAAGAAATGTGCTTGAACGGACACTAAATAACTCGCCCAGCTACAGCACTAGGGACAGATTTAGCGGGATATAAATTTGAGGCCTAGTATTTAGGCGCTGGGTGACAGGTATGGGTTTAGTGCCAGAATTAGACTTGGAAATACACAGTAGCGGGTGTGTGTGAAGTTATTCTGAATGACCCAATGTGCACCTTGAATATTATATACCCTTTTAGGGATAGATTTCAAATAGCTCTGATATAGCAGAAACCACTAAATTATGAAATTGCTAAATTGGGAATTGTATTTCAACCCAGAACAAGAAATGTGCTTGAACGGACACTAAATAACTCGCCCAGCTACAGCACTAAGGACAGATTTAGCGGGATATAAATTTGAGGCCTAGTATTTAGGCGCTGGGTGACCGGTATGGATTTAGTGACAGAATTAGACTGGGATATGGCCAAAAAATAAACAGACTATTGCTGGTTAAATGCACTTGGTGTGACAGCTTCACCCTGATGTAGGCTTTAGCCAAAAAACAACCACACCATTGAGGGTTAAATGCACTTGGTGACAGGCGCAGCTTGCCCCTGATTTAGTATATGGCCAAAAAATGAACAGACTATTGCTGGTTAAATGCACTTGGTGTGACAGCTTCACCCTGATGTAGGCTTTAGCCAAAAAACAACCACACCATTGAGGGTTAAATGCACTTGGTGACAGGCGCAGCTTGCCCCTGATTTTGTATATGGCCAAAAAATGAACAGACTATTGCTGGTTAAATGCACTTGGTGTGACAGCTTCACCCTGATGTAGGCTTTAGCCAAAAAACAACCACACCATTGAGGGTTAAATGCACTTGGTCGCAGCTTGTGCTGGCGCACCACAAGACACAAAATGGCCGCCGATCACCCCAGAAAAATGTGACTGACAAACGGTCTGGGCAGCCTAAAAACAGTGAGCAATTGAGGATCAGCAGCTCAATGATCCACAGCTGCAGATCGATCAGTTAATCAAGTCCTTTGGAGGAGTTAATCTGCCTAATCTCGCCCTACTGTCGCAGCCGCAACCTCTCCCTACGCTAATCAGAGCAGAGTGACGGGCGGCGCTATGTGACTCCAGCTTAAATAGAGGCTGGGTCACATGGTGCTCTGGCCAATCACAGCCATGCCAATAGTAGGCATGGCTGTGATGGCCTCTTGGGGCAAGTAGTATGACGCTTGTTGATTGGCTGCTTTGCAGCCTTTCAAAAAGCGCCAAGAAAGCGTCACAAAAGCGCGAAGAAAGCGACGAACACCGAACCCGAACCCGGACTTTTACGAAAATGTCCGGGTTCGGGTCCGTGTCACGGACACCCCAAAATTCGGTACGAACCCGAACTATACAGTTCGAGTTCGCTCATCCCTAGTCTTCACGTCACCCACCACTGTAAGAGTCCATTTTCATAAATTTAGGCCCAGCACACAGGCAGAGGAGAGAGGTCCCGTAACAGAGGATCTGGCTTCATGTCAGCAGAGAATTAGTCTGCATGTCATAGCAGAGAATGAGGCTTCACGTCAGCCACCACTGCAACAGTCCATTGGCATATATTTAGGCCCAGCACACAGGCAGAGGAGAAAGGTCCCGTAACAGACAATCTGGCTTCATGTCAGTAGAGAATCAGTCTGCATGTCATAGCAGAGAATGAGGCTTCACGTCAGCCACCACTGCAACAGTCCATTTTCATAGGTTTAGGCCAAGCACCCAGGCAGAGGAGAGAGGTCCCGTAACAGACAATCTGGCTTCATGTCAGTAGAGAATCAGTCTGCATGTCATAGCAGAGAATCAGGCTTCACGTCACCCACCACTGCAACAGTCCATTTTCATAAGTTTAGGCCAAGCACCCAGGCAGAGGAGAGAGGTCCCGTAACAGACAATCTGGCTTCATGTCAGCAGAGAATTAGTCTGCATGTCATAGCAGAGAATCAGGCTTCACGTCAGCCACCACTGCAACAGTCCATTGGCATATATTTAGGCCCAGCACACAGGCAGAGGAGAGAGGTCCCGTAACAGACAATCTGGCTTCATGTCAGTAGAGAATCAGTCTGCATGTCATAGCAGAGAATCAGGCTTCACGTCACCCACCACTGCAACAGTCCATTTTCATAAGTTTAGGCCAAGCACCCAGGCAGAGGAGAGAGGTCCCGTAACAGACAATCTGGCTTCATGTCAGCAGAGAATTAGTCTGCATGTCATAGCAGAGAATCAGGCTTCACGTCAGCCACCACTGCAACAGTCCATTGGCATATATTTAGGCCCAGCACACAGGCAGAGGAGAGAGGTCCCGTAACAGACAATCTGGCTTCATTTCAGTAGAGAATCAGTCTGCATGTCATAGCAGAGAATCAGGCTTCACGTCACCCACCACTGCAACAGTCCATTTTCATAAGTTTAGGCCAAGCACCCAGGCAGAGGAGAGAGGTCCCGTAACAGACAATCTGGCTTCATGTCAGCAGAGAATTAGTCTGCATGTCATAGCAGAGAATCAGGCTTCACGTCAGCCACCACTGCAACAGTCCATTGGCATATATTTAGGCCCAGCACACAGGCAGAGGAGAGAGGTCCCGTAACAGACAATCTGGCTTCATGTCAGCAGAGAATTAGTCTGCATGTCATAGCAGAGAATGAGGCTTCACGTCAGCCACCACTGCAACAGTCCATTGGCATATATTTAGGCCCAGCACACAGGCAGAGGAGAGAGGTCCCGTAACAGACAATCTGGCTTCATGTCAGCAGAGAATTAGTCTGCATGTCATAGCAGAGAATGAGGCTTCACGTCACCCACCACTGCAACAGTCCATTGGCATATATTTAGGCCCAGCACCCAGGCAGAGGAGAGAGGTCCCGTAACAGACAATCTGGCTTCATGTCAGCAGAGAATTAGTCTGCATGTCATAGCAGAGAATGAGGCTTCACGTCAGCCACCACTGCAACAGTCCATTGGCATATATTTAGGCCCAGCACCCAGGCAGAGGAGAGAGGTCCCGTAACAGACAATCTGGCTTCATGTCAGCAGAGAATTAGTCTGCATGTCATAGCAGAGAATGAGGCTTCACGTCAGCCACCACTGCAACAGTCCATTTGCAGCATACGGGTAGGCTACCCGACACTGCTAGATTTGAATGTGTAGTTCCCTTTAAGCCAGTCAGGCCGGTTACCGGCAATCCTTATCACAGCCAGCAGAGGGAGCCCCCAGTTCAGTATAAATAAGCTAGGGCCTAGCTCAGGAAGGGAGAAGTTTCCAGACTCAGTGCAGAGAGGGTTCCCCTCCTGAGTCCGTATGCATAGAAGTCAGAAGGGCATAGCTAAACAGCCTGAAGACACAGAATACCACAGAGGCCGATCAGATAAAGCAAGAGGTACTCAAAATAACAGAGGAGGTACTAGATAAGGACAGCTTCAAGGATGCGCCAGCTATAGGGCATTAGACCTTGGAGAAAAAGTCACATGTTTCAGGACCAGTCAGGAATAGTGTGCAAGCCGCCTGTACTGCATCTCCTGTAATTAACACTCTGTAAAGAACATTGCTAAAACCGGCCAGTCTGTACTTCTAAGAACCAACTGGGTTCAAATAGAAACCAACTGTCTTCCTTGGAACTGCGCTTCCAACTGCGTCCATGTATGATTCTCACTGACGTTCAGTAAAAAGTTCCCGTTTTGGTTGGCTAACCCGTGGTTGCTTCATTCTTCTACATTACTATACACGGCGTGTCACCGTTTAATTGACACTGGCGTCACGAACATTAAATACCTGCCTGTTCCGGTATCTGACCAGAATTGAAGACGACAGTGGATCCCAGGTTAGTGGGTAAATCTGCACTACAAAGCCCAGCATACACTACTGACCCCCTGGGACACTGCATCGCTCTTTTTGGCGTCACGAACAGGATCCGCATACTTCTGAAGTGCAGAGAAGTGTGAACTGTGTGCTTTAACTATTCCACCACCGTATTGCGAGGACTGTACACTTTATTTCCAAGCCGGTGGATTAAAATTGTGCCTGGGAGGAATCAGAGGCGCTGTACTGTGTTGCGCTACCCCCAGAGGGAAAATCGTATTTGTGGACTGTGATTTATTGGACTTTTCAACACCCTGCTTGCTGTCAGGGAATCGTGATCAAGATGGCCACCAGCCGCCTGGAGTAAAGTTTCCCGCGCTGCTGAGGACCTTCGTGGGCGGATCCCTTCAAGGACACCGAAAAGCCCGCCCCTCTTCATCATCGCACCGCCGCTGCCCTGTTTCCTCTACGTCACCGCGGTCGCAGGAAGTCCGGAGTCTCTCGAGATTTGGCCTGCGCACACCCGGCGAAACCAGTAAGAACTTGTATCCGGAGGGAAGGGGATTGTTCCGGCCCCTTTAGTCACCAGCGGCCACCTCGTAATAAGGTAACATGTCAGATCCGGGAGTTGCCGAGCGGCCGGATCCGGGAGAGCTCGCGGCTCCTAATCATCCTATAGCCCCCAGCATGATGCCCTTTACCATGCCTTACTATTTTGGGGCCCCATGGTTTCCCCGCTATAACGGAGAGGCCCATACCCTAAGAGACTTTAAAGAAAAGTTGCTGGCCTTATTCAAACTATACCCCATAAATGCCGATCAGCAAATGGAAATCCTGCTAGCTAACTGGAGGGGGCTGCCCGCAGAGAGGTATTATCCTGGCCTGCTGCGGAACGGAGTACTCTAGAGCAGATATTCACCCGCCTCAGGGCCACTTTTGAAACGAGGACTGCCTCAGAGATAAAGATGCACTTCTTTGGCAAGAAACAGAAGTCCGGTGAGTCCCTCCGTGACTATGCCCTATCACTTCAGGAGGCTTTGGGGGCTGTAATTCAGATAGATCCCAAGGAAGCTGATAACCAGGATCAGACCCTGAGGGAACAATTTATTACCGGAGTGGCTAGTGAGCAAATAAGGACCCAATTAAAGATGCTGTCCGCCCAACACCCTAACAGTACCTTTCTGGACTTTAAAGAACTGGCTATAAAAATTCTGGGGTCAGCAGTATCTACAGAGTTGAACACCCCAACTGAGTTACCAGCCTGCAGGTCAAAACCGTTTATCATTGATCAAGCTGAGGCCGGTCAAGCTGTTCAAGCTACAGCTACAGATACTATCGCCATGCTGACAGAGCAAGTAAATCACCTCACTAAAAGCCTAGAGAGAGTGTGCAGAAAAATGGAGGAATGGGAAAAACCTATGATGTCAGAAGAGGAGTTCCTGTCACCCCTATAAGCCGTTCCCACCTCCATACCAAGAGACTCACCCCAGGGATCCTGGGAGGCGTAATAGGGATCGCAAGCGGCCCGTGTGTACATACTGCAAAAAGGTGGGACACACAGAATCCACTTGCTGGCAGTTAAACGGGCAACCCCTGAGGCTGAGGACCACCCCTCGGGAGGTAGAACACTAGGTCCAAAAGATCCAAATTGGATGCCACGGTATGTAGGATCCCATCCTAAAATCAATGTAGAGATTAACGGGGTCCCCTTTGAAGCCCTATTAGATACTGGGTCTCAGGTCACTACTATTCAGCTGCCCGCCTTTGAAAGATTCTGGGACACCAACCAATTGACCCAGCCGCCTGAATCCTGGGTAGAGATTATCGCCAGCAATGGTAAACCGGTAAAGATCCATGGATACTGGGAACCCACCCTGCAGGTGGGAGAAGTAACCTTGCCTCAACAGGGGGTGATAGTAGTACAGGCCGGCGACAGAGGAGGACATCCTGTCATTCTAGGCACCAATGTCTTCAAAAACTGTTATGCAGAAATCCTTGCCGTATTACACCAGACTCTGCCCACCGCTTCCTCTGCATCCAAGAGGGTGATTCAAAAGACTATCACTGTGTTAAGTGCCCAGCAGAGGTTTGCTAACGGGAAAGGAGAAATTTGTACTGCCAAGATTCGTGATAATAAGCCTGTGACTTTGCCTCCTAATTCCCAAACTCTCTTATGGTGTCGTGCTGTCCTGGGAGTCCAAGGCCAAGATTATCCAGCCCTGGTGGAACCAATCCAGATGGAGAACTACCCTTATGTGAGAGCTGCCAAGTGCCTGGTGAACGTCTCCCAAGGTAAAGTACCTGTCCGTCTGATTAACCTGAGTGATCATCCTGTTGCGCTTACTAAGCATTACCCTGTTGCCCAGCTTTCTCAGGTGTTCTTCCAAGACATCATCCGTCTTCCAGTGACAGAAAAGCCGCCAGCTGCAGTCAGCGGATGTCCGCCGGTGCCCCAGTCACAAGTACCCTGGTGGGAAGAGCTACATGTCGGCGACGAGACTACCCCCCAACATCAACAAGAAGGGATACTACGGCTTGTCAAAGAGCACCACCAGGCCTTCAGTAAACATGCTGCTGATTATGGAGAGGTTAGTGCCATACAACACACCATACCTACTGGCTCTCATCCTCCTATCAAGGAGAGATACCGACCCTTACCGCCTACTTCATATCAGACTGTAAAAGAAATGATCCAAGAGATGAAAGACTCTAATGTAATCCGGGACAGTCGTAGCCCGTGGGCGGCACCCCTGGTCCTTGTAAAGAAGAAGGATGGTGGTATCCGTTTCTGCGTGGACTATAGAAAAATTAACCAAATAACCCACAAAGACGCATACCCACTGCCCCGCATTGAAGAGTCACTAACTGCTCTGGGCTCCGCTGCCTATTTCTCCACATTGGACTTGACCAGTGGCTACTGGCAAGTACCCATGGCCCCGGCAGATAGGGAAAAGACTGCTTTCACCACTCCCATGGGCCTGTTCGAATTCAATTGTATGCCGTTCGGGTTATGTAATGCCCCAGGAACTTTCCAGAGACTAATGGAGCGGTGTTTGGGTCACAAAAACTTCGAAACAGTGCTGCTGTATCTAGATGACGTCATTGTGTACTCAAAAACATATGAAGACCACCTGAAACACTTAGCAGAGGTCTTTGAAATCCTTGTCAAATATGGCCTGAAGGTAAAGCCATCTAAATGCCACTTGCTCAAACCTGCGGTAAAATACCTGGGGCATGTGGTAAGCGGAGAGGGCGTACAACCTGACCCTGATAAGTTAGCGGCTGTCCGTAACTGGCCGGTACCCACTACCGTCAAAGAGGTGAGGGGTTTCCTTGGTTTTGCCGGCTACTATAGACGTTTCATCCCCCATTTTGCTCAAATAGCCGATCCTATCCAGGAACTCTTGAGGGGGCAGCCCAAGAAAAGTCCTAGAACTCCAGTGCTCATTGAGTGGAATGAAGAGAGAGAGATAGCGTTCCAGTTGTTAAAAAAGAAACTGACCGAGCCTCCCGTGTTAGGTTATCCCGACTACAGCAAGCCCTTCCATCTGTATACTGATGCTAGCAAGCGGGGCCTGGGGGCTGTGTTAGCCCAGATTCAAGAGGGAAAAGAAAGAGTGATAGCTTATGCAAGCCGCTCCCTGAAAGGAGCTGAGAAAAATGACCAGAATTATAGTTCCTTCAAACTAGAATTCCTGGCACTAGTGTGGGCAGTGACGGAAAAATTCAAAGATTATCTAGCCGCTACCCCATTCATTGCATTCACTGATAATAACCCTCTGGCACATCTAAATACAGCTAAATTGGGGGCTTTGGAGCAAAGATGGGCCTCTCGTCTCGCCAACTATGATTTCTCTGTAAAATATCGCGCTGGACGTACTAATGACAATGCTGATGCTTTATCCAGACTTCCCACAGAGACAGCTCCTGATGATGTGCGAGATGCTTGGGAAGATGTAGAAATGCCGGCCTTCTACCATAAATTTGCTCAACAGGATCAGGCTCGGGCTACCAGTAACAGAGCTGCAGTTCCTTCACCCTCCAGTAGGCCGGAACTCAAAGAAGAAAAGTGGGTGAAACTACAGTCTGAAAGTAGAGTGCTGGGTGAATTGTTAGACTTCATTACCAGTGGCAGAGCCCCTGAGAGGATTCGGCGTAAGAGTACAGATCCTGAGCTCATCAAACTGTGGAGACAGCGCCATCAACTCTTCATACAAAAGGGCCTGTTGCTACGGAGAAGCCTAGACCCAGTGTCCAACGAACGAGTGCATTAAATTCTCATACCCCGACGAGATGCAGGTATGGTGTTGGAGATGTACCACAATCAATCCGGTCACTTTGGGGTCCAAAAGACTGAGGCAAATATCCGACAGCGGTTTTACTGGGTGGGCATGAGAGAAGACATGGAGAAGTGGTGTCGGGAGTGTGTAGCCTGTGCCTTGAAACGAGGTGAACACCATGATCAGAGGGCACCACTGAGACCCATTGTAAGTACTCGTCCTCTTGAACTTGTCGCCATCGACCATGTGAAACTGGAGCCTAGTCGCTCAGGGTACAGACGTGGACAAAATTGTTGGTACCCTTTGGTCAATGAAAGAAAAAGTCACAATGGTCACAGAAATAACTTTAATCTGACAAAAGTAATAATAAATTAAAATTCTATAAATGTTAACCAATGAAAGTCAGACATTGTTTTTCAACCATGCTTCAACAGAATTATGTAAAAAAATAAACTCATGAAACAGGCATGGACAAAAATGATGGTACCCCTAGAAAACACAGAACATAATGTGACCAAAGGGACATGTTAATTCAAGGTGTGTCCACTAATTAGCATCACAGGTGTCTACAACCTTGTAATCAGCCATTGGGCCTATATATATGGCTCCAGGTAATCACTGTGTTGTTTGGTGATATGGTGTGTACCACACTCGACATGGACCAGAGGAAGCAAAGGAAAGAGCTGTCTCAAGAGATCAGAAAGAAAATTATAGACAAGCATGTTAAGGTAAAGGCTATAAGACCATCTCCAAGCAACTAGATGTTCCTGTGAGTACAGTTGCACATATTATTCATAAGTTTAAGATCCATGGGACTGTAGCCAACCTCCCTGGACGTGGCCGCAGGAGGAAAATTGATGACAAATCTAAGAGACGGATAATCCGAATGGTAACAAAAGAGCCTAGAAAGACTTCTAAAGAGATTCAAGGTGAACTTCATGCTCAAGGAACATCAGTGTCAGATCGCACCATCCGTCGTTGTTTGAGCCAAAGTGGACTACATGGGAGACGACCAAGGAGGACACCATTGTTGAAAACGAATCATAAAAAAGCAAGACTGGAATATGCCAAACTACATGTTGACAAGCCACAAAGCTTCTGGGAGAATGTCCTGTGGACAGATGAGACAAAAATCGAAGTTTTTGCCAAGGCACATCAGCTGTATGTTCACAGACGAAAAAATGAAGCATATCAAGAAAAGAACACTGTCCCTACTGTGAAACATGGAGGAGGCTCTGTTATGTTCTGGGGCTGCTTTGCTGCGTCTGGCACAGGGTGTCTTGAATCTGTGCAGGGTACAATGAAATCTCAAGACTATCAAGGAATTCTAGAGAGAAATGTACTAGCCAGTGTCAGAAAGCTTGGTCTCAGTCGCAGGTCATGGGTCTTGCAACAGGACAATGACCCAAAACACACCGCTAAAAACACCCAAGAATGGCTAAGAGGAAAAAATTGGACTATTCTAAAGTGGCCTTCTATGAGCCCTGACCTCAATCCTATTGAGCATCTTTGGAAGGAGCTGAAACATGCAGTCTGGAAAAGGCACCCTTCAAACCGGACACAACTGGAGCAGTTTGCTCATGAGGAGTGGGCCAAAATACCTGCTGAGAGGTGCAGATGTCTCATTGACAGTTACAGGAAGCGTTTGATTGCAGTGATTGCCTCAAAAGGTTGCGCAACAAAATATTAAGTTAGGGGTACCATCATTTTTGTCCATGCCTGTTTCATGAGTTTATTTTTTTACATAATTCTGTTGAAGCATGGTTGAAAAACAATGTCTGACTTTCATTGGTTAACATTTATAGAATTTTAATTTATTATTACTTTTGTCAGATTAAAGTTATTTCTGTGACCATTGTGACTTTTTCTTTCATTGACCAAAGGGTACCAACAATTTTGTCCACGTCTGTATGTGTACGCTATGACTATTATTGACCATTTCACTAAGTTTGTTGTAGCGGTGCCTGTGAGAGACCAGACGGCCAAGACTACAGCCGAACTGTTCTGGAAACACTTCCTCCTGCCCTACGGTTGTCCAGAAAAGATCCTCACCGATCAAGGTCCTGCTTTTGAGTCCCACCTGTTCCATGAACTGTGCCGCCTGCACAACTGTAAGAAGATCCGGACGACGGCCTACCATCCGCAAGGTAATGGATTATGTGAAAAAATGAATCAGACCTTGATAGAGATGCTGAGGACCGTGCCTCCTGAAACCAGGGGAGATTGGCCTAATCTGTTGCCACAGCTCATGTTCACATACAATCATACCATACACTGTTCCACCGGGTATACCCCCTTTTATTTGATGTTTGGGCGCCAAGGGTTATTGCCTGCTGACCACTCCTTGGATGTACTCGTACCTGATTGCATCAACCCATTCCCTAATACCGACTGGGTTGCTGAACACCAAAGGCGATTGAATACGGCCCAAGCTATTGTTCAGGAACGTATGGACTATGCTAGAGACCGGCAGCAGAGAGACTATGACCAAGCAGCCCATGCAGAACCCCTGACGATAGGGGCTGTGGTATGGTTAAAAAATAACCGCCGTACCAGTAAACTGGACAGTAAATGGGAGCAAAGTCCCTATGTTGTCACTGCAATCCCAAATGTTGGAACTCACACTTATGAGATCACCCGGGAGGGCAGGGGATCCCAAATTGTGCACCGAAACCGGTTAAAGCTCTGCCTGACACCAGGACCCAGTGCCGAGAGTTCTATATCTGAACCCCCTGTGTCAGAGTCATCGATACAGCCCGAGGATCCTATGCAGGCTGTCCGAAATCTAAGGTATGACGCTGATCCCATGCATTGGCTTCTGACACCATGGTTGAACTTGTTGGTGCCCGCTCCGGCACCTACTGTACCTTTACTTCCAGAAGAGCCGGTTCAAGATGCCCCGGATCCAGTTCCCCCTCTAGTGGATCCTGTTGTTCCTGTTGTTCCTGTTGTTCCTGACCAAGGTCTCACGGATGGAGATCCTCCTGTTGCTCCTCTCTCTTCTACCTCGGTGCTAAGGGAAGAGGAAACCCCTGTGTTGAGAAGGTCCACCCGGATGACCAGGGGACGTCCGCCAGTCCATTTAGGAGACTTTGACTATGCTGGTGGTGTCTCCTCCCGAACAGTTGTTACTAGAAATAGCCTGCTTGACGTGTGTGCGCAAGAATGGACTCCTCCACGTAAGCCCTTGCCTGTTCTACACCCACGGGGAAACCCTGTGTAGTTCCTTATTATACTTCAGTCAAGAAAAATAGACTAACCTGGTTCACCTTAAGTCCGCTGTGCCAGGTCAGCGGCCGTGCCTAAGAAGAAAGAAGACGCCCCTTTTTCTCGCGTCATTTATTGCAAATGTTATATTTTTGTGTGAAATAGTTGTTTATTATATTTATAATGCCATGTTTAACTTATGCATCAGCTTATGTTGGTTCAGGCATGTGTGTGAGTACGAGGCCTTACTCACGTTAAAGTCTGGGGGTGTGCAGCATACGGGTAGGCTACCCGACACTGCTAGATTTGAATGTGCATTTCCCTTTAAGCCAGTCAGGCCGGTTACCGGCAATCTTTATCACAGCCAGCAGAGGGAGCCCCCAGTTCAGTATAAATAGGCTAGGGCCTAGCTCAGGAAGGGAGAAGTTTCCAGACTCAGTGCAGAGAGGGTTCCCCTCCTGAGTCCGTATGCATAGAAGTCAGAAGGGCATAGCTAAACAGCCTGAAGACACAGAATACCACAGAGGCCGATCAGATAAAGCAAGAGGTACTCAAGATAACAGAGGAGGTACTAGATAAGGACAGCTTCAAGGATGCGCCAGCTATAGGGCATTAGACCTTGGAGAAAAAGTCACATGTTTCAGGACCAGTCAGGAATAGTGTGCAAGCCGCCTGTACTGCATCTCCTGTAATTAACACTCTGTAAAGAACATTGCTAAAACCGGCCAGTCTGTACTTCTAAGAACCAACTGGGTTCAAATAGAAACCAACTGTCTTCCTTGGAACTGCGCTTCCAACTGCGTCCATGTATGATTCTCACTGACGTTCAGTAAAAAGTTCCCGTTTTGGTTGGCTAACCCGTGGTTGCTTCATTCTTCTACATTACTATACACGGCGTGTCACCGTTTAATTGACACTGGCGTCACGAACATTAAATACCTGCCTGTTCCGGTATCTGACCAGAATTGAAGACGACAGTGGATCCCAGGTCAGTGGGTAAATCTGCACTACAAAGCCCAGCATACACTACTGACCCCCTGGGACACTGCACATTGGCATATATTTAGGCCCAGCACCCAGGCAGAGGAGAGAGGTCCCGTAACAGACAATCTGGCTTCATGTCAGCAGAGAATCAGTCTTCATGTCATAGCAGAGAATCAGGCTTCACGTCACCCACCACTGTAAGAGTCCATTTTCATAAATTTAGGCCCAGCACCCAGGCAGAGGAGAGAGGTCCCGTAACAGAGGATCTGGCTTCATGTCAGCAGAGAATCAGTCTGCATGTCATAGCAGAGAATCAGGCTTCACGTCACCCAACATTGGAACAGTCCATTGGCATATATTTAGGCCCCGGCACCCAGACAGAGGAGAGGTTCATTCAACTTTGGGTAGCCTCGCAATATAATGGTAAAATGAAAATAAAAATAGGATTGAATGAGGAAGTGCCCTGGAGTCCAATAATATATGGTTAAGGGGAGGTAGTTAATGTCTAATCTGGACAAGGGACGGACAGATCCTGTGGGATCCATGCCTGGTTCATTTTTATGAACGTCAGCTTGTCCACATTGGCTGTAGACAGGCGGCTGCGTTTGTCTGTAATGACGCCCCCTGCCGTGCTGAATACACGTTCAGACAAAACGCTGGCCGCCGGGCAGGCCAGCACCTCCAAGGCATAAAAGGCTAGCTCTGGCCACGTGGACAATTTAGAGACCCAGAAGTTGAATGGGGCCGAACCATCAGTCAGTACGTGGAGGGGTGTGCACATGTACTGTTCCACCATGTTAGTGAAATGTTGCCTCCTGCTAACACGTTGCGTATCAGGTGGTGGTGCAGTTAGCTGTGGCGTGTTGACAAAAGTTTTCCACATCTCTGCCATGCTAACCCTGCCCTCAGAGGAGCTGGCATTGACACAGCTGCCTTGGCGACCTCTTGCTCCTCCTCTGCCTTGGCCTTGGGCTTCCACTTGTTCCCCTGTGACATTTGGGAATGCTCTCAGTCGAGCGTCTACCAACGTGCGCTTGTACTCGCGCATCTTCCTATCACGCTCCAGTGCAGGAAGTAAGGTGGGCACATTGTCTTTGTAGCGTGGATCCAGCAGGGTGGCAACCCAGTAGTCCGCACAGGTTAAAATGTGGGCAACTCTTCTGTCGTTGCGCAGGCACTGCAGCATGTAGTCGCTCATGTGTGCCAGGCTGCCCAGGGGTAAGGACAAGCTGTCCTCTGTGGGAGGCGTATCGTCATCGTCCTGCCTTTCCCCCCAGCCACGCACCAGTGATGGACCCGAGCTGCGTTGGGTGCCACCCCGCTGTGACCATGCTTCATCCTCATCCTCCTCCACCTCCTCCTCATCCTCGTCCTCCAGTAGTGGGCCCTGGCTGGCCACATTTGTACCTGGCCTCTGCTGTTGCCAAAAACCTCCCTCTGAGTCACTTCGAAGAGACTGGCCTGAAAGTGCTAAAAATGACCCCTCTTCCTCCTCCTCCTCCTCCTGGGCCACCTCCTCTTCCATCATCGCCCTAAGTGTTTTCTCAAGGAGACATAGAAGTGGTATTGTAACGCTGATAACGGCGTCATCGCCACTGGCCATGTTGGTGGAGTACTCGAAACAGCGCAACAGGGCACACAGGTCTCGCATGGAGGCCCAGTCATTGGTGGTGAAGTGGTGCTGTTCTGTAGTGCGACTGACCCGTGCGTGCTGCAGCTGAAACTCCACTATGGCCTGCTGCTGCTCGCACAGTCTGTCCAGCATGTGCAAGGTGGAGTTCCACCTGGTGGGCACGTCGCATATGAGGCGGTGAGCGGGAAGGCCGAAGTTACGCTGTAGCGCAGACAGGCGAGCAGCAGCAGGATGTGAACGCCGGAAGCGCGAACAGACGGCCCGCACTTTATGCAGCAGCTCTGACATGTCGGGGTAGTTGTGTATGAACTTCTGCACCACCAAATTCAGCACATGCGCCAAGCAAGGGATGTGCGTCAAATTGGCTAGTCCCAGAGCTGCAACGAGATTTCGCCCATTATCACACACCACCAGGCCGGGCTTGAGGCTCACCGGCAGCAACCACTCGTCGGTCTGTTGTTCTATACCCCGCCACAACTCCTGTGCGGTGTGGGGCCTGTCCCCCAAACATATGAGTTTCAGAATGGCCTGCTGACGTTTACCCCGGGCTGTGCTGAAGTTGGTGGTGAAGGTGTGTGGCTGACTGGATGAGCAGGTGGAAGAAGAGGAGGAGGAAGCCGAGAAGGAGGAGGTGGCAACAGGAGGCAAAGAATGTTGCCCTGCGATCCTTGGCGGCGGAAGGACGTGCGCCAAACAGCTCTCCGCCTGGGGCCCAGCTGCCACTACATTTACCCAGTGTGCAGTTAGGGAGATATAGCGTCCCTGGCCGTGCTTACTGGTCCACGTATCTGTGGTTAGGTGGACCTTGCTACAGATGGCGTTGCGCAGTGCACACTTGATTTTATCGGATACTTGGTTGTGCAGGGAAGGCACGGCTCTCTTGGAGAAGTAGTGGCGGCTGGGAACAACATACTGTGGGACAGCAAGCGACATGAGCTGTTTGAAGCTGTCTGTGTCCACCAGCCTAAATGACAGCATTTCATAGGCCAGTAGTTTAGAAATGCTGGCATTCAGGGCCAGGGATCGAGGGTGGCTAGGTGGGAATTTACGCTTTCTCTCAAATGTTTGTGAGATGGAGAGCTGAACGCTGCCGTGTGACATGGTTGAGACGCTTGGTGACAGAGGTGGTGGTGGTGGTGTTGGTGGTACATCCCCTGTTTGCTGGGTGGCAGGTGCCAACGTTCCTCCAGAGGCGGAGGAAGAGGCCGAGGCGGCAGCAGCAGAAGAGGCCGAGGCGGCAGCAGCAGAAGAGGTAGCAGGGGGAGCCTGAGTGACTTCCTTGGTTTTAAGGTGTTTACTCCACTGCAGTTCATGCTTTGCATGCAGGTGCCTGGTCATGCAGGTTGTGCTCAGGTTCAGAACGTTAATGCCTCGCTTCAGGCTCTGATGGCACAGCGTGCAAACCACTCGGGTCTTGTCGTCAGCACATTGTTTGAAGAAGTGCCATGCCAGGGAACTCCTTGAAGCTGCCTTTGGGGTGCTCGGTCCCAGATGGCGGCGGTCAGTAGCAGGCGGAGTCTCTTGGCGGCGGGTGTTCTGCTTTTGCCCACTGCTCCCTCTTTTGCTACGCTGTTAGCTCGGTCTCACCACTGCCTCTTCCTCCGAACTGTGAAAGTCAGTGGCACGACCTTCATTCCATGTGGGGTCTAGGACCTCATCGTCCCCTGCATCGTCTTCCACCCAGTCTTGATCCCTGACCTCCTGTTCAGTCTGCACACTGCAGAAAGACGCAGCAGTTGGCACCTGTGTTTCGTCATCATCAGAGACATGCTGAGGTGGTATTCCCATGTCCTCATCATCAGGAAACATAAGTGGTTGTGCGTCAGTGCATTCTATGTCTTTCACCGCTGGGGAACGGCTAGGTGGATGCCCTTGGGAAACCCTGCCAGCGGAGTCTTCAAACAGCATAAGAGACTGCTGCATAACTTGAGGCTGAGACAGTTTCCCTGGTATGCATGGGGGTGATGTGACAGACTGATGGGGTTGGTTTTCAGGCGCCATCTGTGCGCTTTCTGCAGAAGACTGGGTGGGAGATAATGTGAACGTGCTGGATCCACTGTCGGCCACCCAATTGACTAATGCCTGTACCTGCTCAGGCCTTACCATCCTTAGAACGGCATTGGGCCCCACCATATATCGCTGTAAATTCTGGCGGCTACTGGGACCTGAGGTAGTTGGTACACTAGGACGTGTGGATGTGGCAGAACGGCCACGTCCTCTCCCAGCACCAGAGGGTCCACTAACACCACCACGACCATGTCCACGTCCGCGTCCCTTACTAGATGTTTTCCTCATTGTTATGGTTCACCACAACAACAAAAATATTATTTGGCCCAATGTATTGTATTCAAATTCAGCGGGATATAAATTTGAGGCCTAGTATTTAGGCGCTGGGTGACCGGTATGGATTTAGTGACAGAATTAGACTTGGAAATGCACAGTAGTGTGTGTGTGAAGTTATTCTGAATGACCCTATGTGCACCTTGAATATTATATACCCTTTTAGGGATAGATTTCAAATAGCTCTGATATAGCAGAAACCACTAAATTATGAAATTGCTAAATTGGGAATTGTATTTCAACCCAGAACAAAAAATGTGCTTTGACGGACACTAAATAACTTTCCCAGCCACAACAGGACAGCAGTAACGAGAGATTTAGCGGGATATAAATTTGAGGCCTAGTATTTAGGCGCTGGGTGACCGGTATGGATTTACTAACAGAATTGGACTTGGAAATGCACAGTAGCATGTGTGTGTGAAGTTATTCTGAATGACCCTATGTGCACCTTGAATATTATATACCCTTTTAGGGATAGATTTCAAATAGCTCTGATATAGCAGAAACCACTAAATTATGAAATTGCTAAATTGGGAATTGTATTTCAACCCAGAACAAAAAATGTGCTTTGACGGACACTAAATAACTTTTCCAGCCACAACAGGACAGCGGTAACGAGAGATTTAGCGGGATATAAATTTGAGGCCTAGTATTTAGGCGCTGGGTGACTGGTATGGATTTAGTGACAGAATTGGACTTGGAAATGCACAGTAGCGTGTGTGTGTGAAGTTATTCAGAATGACCCTATGTGCACCTTGAATATTATATACCCTTTTAGGGATAGATTTCAAATAGCTCTGATATAGCAGAAACCACTAAATTATGAAATTGCTAAATTGGGAATTGTATTTCAACCCAGAACAAAAAATGTGCTTTGACGGACACTAAATAACTTTCCCAGCCACAACAGGACAGCGGTAACGAGAGATTTAGCGGGATATAAATTTGAGGCCTAGTATTTAGGCGCTGGGTGACCGGTATGGATTTAGTGACAGAATTGGACTTGGAAATGCACAGTAGCGTGTGTGTGTGAAGTTATTCTGAATGACCCTATGTGCACCTTGAATATTATATACCCTTTTAGGGATAGATTTCAAATAGCTCTGATATAGCAGAAACCACTAAATTATGAAATTGCTAAATTGGGAATTGTATTTCAACCCAGAACAAAAAATGTGCTTTGACGGACACTAAATAACTTTCCCAGCCACAACAGGACAGCGGTAACGAGAGATTTAGCGGGATATAAATTTGAGGCCTAGTATTTAGGCGCTGGGTGACCGGTATGGATTTACTAACAGAATTGGACTTGGAAATGCACAGTAGCGTGTGTGTGTGAAGTTATTCTGAATGACCCTATGTGCACCTTGAATATTATATACCCTTTTAGGGATAGATTTCAAATAGCTCTGATATAGCAGAAACCACTAAATTATGAAATTGCTAAATTGGGAATTGTATTTCAACCCAGAACAAAAAATGTGCTTTGACGGACACTAAATAACTTTCCCAGCCACAACAGGACAGCGGTAACGAGAGATTTAGCGGGATATAAATTTGAGGCCTAGTATTTAGGCGCTGGGTGACCGGTATGGATTTAGTGACAGAATTGGACTTGGAAATGCACAGTAGCGTGTGTGTGTGAAGTTATTCTGAATGACCCTATGTGCACCTTGAATATTATATACCCTTTTAGGGATAGATTTCAAATAGCTCTGATATAGCAGAAACCACTAAATTATGAAATTGCTAAATTGGGAATTGTATTTCAACCCAGAACAAAAAATGTGCTTTGACGGACACTAAATAACTTGCCCAGCCACAACAGTACAGCGGTAACGAGAGATTTAGCGGGATATAAATTTGAGGCCTAGTATTTAGGCGCTGGGTGACCGGTATGGATTTAGTGACAGAATTAGACTGGGATATGGCCAAAAAATAACCACACTATTGCTGGTTAAATGCACTTGGTGACGGGCGCAGCTTGCCCCTGATGTAGTATATGGCCAAAAAATTAACAGACTATTGCTGGTTAAATGCACTTGGTGTCACAGCTTGACAAACCACACTACTGAGGGTTAAATGCACTTGGTGACGGGCGCAGCTTGCCCCTGATGTAGTATATGGCCAAAAAATGAACAGACTATTGCTGGTTAAATGCACTTGGTGTCACAGCTTGACCAACCACACTACTGAGGGTTAAATGCACTTGGTGACGGGCGCAGCTTGCCCCTGATGTAGTATATGGCCAAAAAATGAACAGACTATTGCTGGTTAAATGCACTTGGTGACGGGCGCAGCTTGCCCCTGATTTAGTATATGGCCAAAAATGAACAGACTATTGCTGGTTAAATGCACTTGGTGTGATAGCTTGACCAACCACACTACTGAGGGTTAAATGCACTTGGTGACGGGCGCAGCTTGCCCCTGATGTAGTATATGGCCAAAAAATAAACAGACTATTGCTGGTTAAATGCACTTGGTGTCACAGCTTGACCAACCACACTACTGAGGGTTAAATGCACTTGGTGACGGGCGCAGCTTGCCCCTGATGTAGTATATGGCCAAAAAATGAACAGACTATTGCTGGTTAAATGCACTTGGTGACGGGCGCAGCTTGCCCCTGATTTAGTAAATGGCCAAAAAATGAACAGACTATTGCTGGTTAAATGCACTTGGTGTGATAGCTTGACCAACCACACTACTGAGGGTTAAATGCACTTGGTGACGGGCGCAGCTTGCCCCTGATGTAGTATATGGCCAAAAAATGAACAGACTATTGCTGGTTAAATGCACTTGGTGTCACAGCTTGACCAACCACACTACTGAGGGTTAAATGCACTTGGTGACGGGCGCAGCTTGCCCCTGATGTAGTATATGGCCAAAAAATGAACAGACTATTGCTGGTTAAATGCACTTGGTGTCACAGCTTGACTGACCACACTACTGAGGGTTAAATGCACTTGGTGACGGGCGCAGCTTGCCCCTGATGTAGTATATGGCCAAAAAATGAACAGACTATTGCTGGTTAAATGCACTTGGTGACGGGCGCAGCTTGCCCCTGATTTAGTATATGGCCAAAAAATGAACAGACTATTGCTGGTTAAATGCACTTGGTGTGATAGCTTGACCAACCACACTACTGAGGGTTAAATGCACTTGGTGACGGGCGCAGCTTGCCCCTGATGTAGTATATGGCCAAAAAATAAACAGACTATTGCTGGTTAAATGCACTTGGTGTGACAGCTTCACCCTGATGTAGGCTTTAGCCAAAAAACAACCACACCATTGAGGGTTAAATGCACTTGGTGACAGGCGCAGCTTGCCCCTGATGTAGTATATGGCCAAAAAATAAACAGACTATTGCTGGTTAAATGCACTTGGTGAGACAGCTTCACCCTGATGTAGGCTTTAGCCAAAAAACAATCACACCACTGAGGGTTAAATGCACTTGGTCGCAGCTTGTGCTGGCGCACCACAAGACACAAAATGGCCGCCGATCACCCCAGAAAAATGTGACTGACAAACGGTCTGGGCAGCCTAAAAACAGTGAGCAATTGAGTATCAGCAGCTCAATGATCCACAGCTGCAGATCGATCAATAATCAAGTACTTTGGAGGAGTTAATCTGCCTAATCTCGCCCTACTGTCGCAGCCGCAACCTCTCCCTACGCTAATCAGAGCAGAGTGACGGGCGACGCTATGTGACTCCAGCTTAAATAGAGGCTGGGTCACATGGTGCTCTGGCCAATCACAGCCATGCCAATAGTAGGCATGGCTGTGATGGCCTCTTGGGGCAAGTAGTATGACGCTTGTTGATTGGCTGCTTTGCAGCCTTTCAAAAAGCGCCAAGAAAGCGTCACAAAAGCGCCAAGAAAGCGACGAACACCGAACCCGAACCCGGACTTTTACGAAAATGTCCGGGTTCGGGTCCGTGTCACGGACACCCCAAAATTCGGTACGAACCCGAACTATACAGTTCGAGTTCGCTCATCCCTAGTTCTGACCATTCACTTGTACGACATTTGGACCAAGGTCAGGTAACCCAAGACATCAGTACAGGTAGTAGCCTCTAATCCCAGGTACGTTACTCAGACCGACACAAGCCTTCTCGCAGTCGTACTACGTTCCGGTCACATATAGTTATTGCATATTTTTCCAGGAACAGTCTGGTTATGTATTCCCCTGAATCGCTCAGGCGTCTGTATTTTCCCGGGTCTCTCAGTGGGTAGGTGGTAGCCAGGTCCATCCAGGTTCAGGGTAATGCCCGACGCACCCAGGGTCCGTCATCTTCACGAAAGGTGTAGGTAAGCGCCTGATTCGCTCAGGATTCAATGTATTTGCCTGAATCGCTCAGGTTCCATGCGTCTGCCTGGAACGCTCGGGGGTTTCTCAGCAGGGTCCGGCTGGTTCCTGGTTACCCGGTTCGTGTCCGGCATGTCTGGATTTCTGTTTCCCGCAGGTCTTGTTGCATGCAACGCGACTTCGGGCCCTGATTCTGGCAGTTCAGGGTCATCCAGCAGTTGGCCATGACGCCCAGACTGCATCCTGGTTCTCCGTTGCTTCATTCCAGTGCCACCAGATCACACCTCTCTCCGGGTCTCGTACCAACGCTAGTTTATTTCAGGTAAGCAGGACCTCAGGCCACCGGAATTTCGATCCATCCTCAATTGTGTCGCAGGGCGTCTCCGTGTCCGGTCATTCCACGGTGCCAGGTTTCAGGTAAGGTCCAGCCGGGTGGCGGCTTTACGCACCTCCGCAGCTCAGAGCCTTCCTTCATTCATCACGAGCCTCCATTCCTAGGTCTTCAGTGTCGCCGGAGAGTTGGCAGCGCTGTCCGTGGATTCCATGGTCATTCCTGTTTCCTTTCCGCTCTCGCCCGGTCACTCGGCCACCGCTTAAAAAAAAAAAAAAAAAAAGGGGGAAATATATATATATATATATTTATTTATTTATTTTGGGGGGGTTTCCGGGGGGGGGGGGGTATGGGGGGTGGTTCTGACGCACCCCAGGTCTCATTTCCCTGAATCGCTCAGGTTTCATGTATTTACCTGAATCACCCAGGTTTTATGTATTTACCCGCGTCACTCAGGTTTTACGTATTTTGTATGTATTAATATTACAGGCTATAGCTACTAGAGAGAGATCGTTGATCCAGGGAGTTATTCTGATTGCCTGATTGGAGTCGGGAAGGAATTTTTATTCCCCTAAAGTGAGGAAAATTGGCTTCTACCTCATGGGGGTTTTTTGCCTTCCTCTGGATCAACTTGCAGGATGACAGGCCGAACTGGATGGACAAATGTATTTTTCGGCCTTATGTACTATGTTACTATGTATTTTCCTGATTCACTCAGGTCACGTATTTCCCTGAAATCGCTCAGGTCTTATTTCCCACAGGTTGTTCGCATTTACCTGAATCGGTCAGGATCCAATATATTTGCCTGAAACGCTCAGAGGTTTTCCCGTACCATCAGGAAAATATCAAGCCGGCGTCAAGGTTTCCAAAGTTTTTCAAGGTCCCACCCGCAGGTGGCTTGAACGATGTCTCCTACACCCTGACGTTCATAGCCCACTGTCACCGCAAATCTCAGGCTGTCATTTAACACCATCGGGCTGTACCTAGCGGGGATACAGCACTGCGCCATGCTTCATAATCCAAATGGAGGTTCCATTTCTTCAGTGCAGGCAGTCAAGGCAGCCCTTAGGGGGATCCAGAGGTGCGGGGATGCCCCTACCGCCCGTAGAAAGCCTGTCTCCGGCGAGATGTTTGGGAGACTGTCGTCCGCGCTGGATAGACATTCCTTTGGGCACTCTCCTAGTTTAATTATTAAGGCAGCCATGTATCTCGGGTTTTACAGGTTCCTCAGGCCAGGTGAGTTTACCAGCACCTCCCCTAAACGTCAGGGGTTGCAGGTGCGGCAGTTGTCCTGGGCCCATGACCATTTTTGTCCTCTGGCTCCCTTTCATGAAGGCCAATCAGCATGGGCCTCCCTCGGAGGTCAGGTTTTAAACCTCGAACGTTTGGTGGCCGGTCATGGTCCTCCGTCAATTGTTAGCCCTGTTGCAAGATGCCCCCCTAGATGGCCCGCTGCTTCCTTGGCGTGGGGGGCCCCTGACGTCAATTCAGTTCGTGTCCTGCCTCAGGTCTCAGCCATAACCGACTGGCCATCACAGGACACTCGCTCCGAATAGGGGCCGCGTCCTCAACATCAAAAAACGAGGTCCCGGCGCACGTGATCAAATGCATGGGTCGTTGGCGCTCTTCCTGCTTCACAAGATACATACCGAACCCGAATGTAGAGATTTCCCCAGGCGTTTTGTAGTCTTGCGCTCTGAGTGGAATTAAAAGCTTTTGGTCACTACTCTGCTCTCCTCGTCTATCTTTGCCCACTACTAGGCTTACCCTCGCTCCTGTCTTCCGGCACAACACAGCCAGCTAGGTCAGGGGAGGCGCTTCACCCACTTATCACAATTAAGCCTCTCCCATAAGTGGAAGGCTGAAAAGTCAGCCTGATTTTGTGGGAGGGGCATCTTACCTTCTTAAGCTCCAGCCCCCAGCTCCTCAGGGCGCTTCTGTTCACCCCCACCCACCCCCCCTGTTCTCAAACACTCCCCTTAGGGTATGCCCACTACTAGGCTTACCCTCGCTCCTGGCTTCCGGCACAACACAGCCAGCTAGGTCAGGGGAGGCGCTTCACCCACTTATCACAATTAAGCCTCTCCCATAAGTGGAAGGCTGAAAAGTCAGCCTGATTTTGTGGGAGGGGCATCTTACCTTCTTAAGCTCCAGCCCCCAGCTCCTCAGGGCGCTTCTGTTCACACCCACCCACCCCCCCCTGTTCTCAAACACTCCCCTTAGGGTATGCCCACTACTAGGCTTACCCTCGCTCCTGGCTTCCGGCACAACACAGCCAGCTAGGTCAGGGGAGGCGCTTCACCCACTTATCACAATTAAGCCTCTCCCATAAATGTACTATATAGAAATTATTTTCTAAGTATATCGCACCACTGCCTTAATCAGATTTTTTTGGGGGCAACTGGTATATCACACCAGTTGCAATTAGTTGTTCCAATGACGTTTGTCCCTCTGTGTAGCTACGGGATATCAGCAGAACCGCACACAAATGCTGCACAATACAAATGCACTATATAGAAATTGTATTCTAAGTACAAACCGGATTCCAAAAAGTTGGGACACTATACAAATCGTGAATAAATACTGAATGCAATGATGTGGAGGTGCCAACTTCTAATATTTTATTCAGAATAGAACATAAATCACGGAACAAAAGTTTAAACTGAGAAAATGTACCATTTTAAGGGAAAAATATGTTGAATCAGAATTTCATGGTGTCAACAAATCCCAAGGCCATTTTCACCACTGTGTGGCATCTCCCCTTCTTCTTACAACACTGAACAGACGTCTGGGGACTGAGGAGACCAGTTTCTCAAGTTTAGAAATAGGAATGCTCTCCCATTCTTGTCTAATACAGGCCTCTAACTGATCAATCGTCTTGGGCCTTCTTTGTTGCACCTTCCTCTTTATGATGCACCAAATGTTCTCTATAGATGAAAGATCTGGACTGCAGACTGGCCATTTCAGTACCCGGATCCTTCTCCTACGCAGCCATGATGTTGTGATGGATGCAGAATGTGGTCTGGCATTATCTTGTTGAAAAATGCAGGATCTTCCCTGAAAGAGATGACATCTGGATGGGAGCATATGTTGTTCTAGAACCTGAATATATTTTTCTGCATTGATGGTGCCTTTCCAGACATGCAAGCTGCCCATGCCACACACACTCATGCAACCCCATACCATCAGAGATGCAGGCTTCTGAACTGAGCGTTGATAACAACTTGGGTTGTCCTTGTCCTCTTTGGTCCGGATGACATGGCGTCCCAGATTTCCAAAAAGAACTTTGAATCGTGACTCGTCTGACCACAGAAAAGTCTTCCATTTTGCCACACTCCATTTTAAATGATCCCTGGCCCAGTGAAAACGCCTGAGCTTGTGGATCTTGCTTAGAAATGGCTTCTTCTTTGCACTGTAGAGTTTCAGCTGGCAACGGCGGATGGCACGGTGGATTGTGTTCACTGACAATGGTTTCTGGAAGTATTCCTGAGCCCATTCTGTGATTTCCTTTACAGTAGCATTCCTGTTTGTGGTGCAGTGGCGTTTAAGGGCCCGGAGATCACGGGCATCCAGTATGGTTTTACGGCCTTGACCCTTACGCACAGAGATACATCATTGCATTCAGTTTTTATTCACAATTTGTTTAGTGTTCCAACTTTTTTGGAATCCGGTTTGTATATATCACACCCCTGCCTCAGATTTTTTTTGTGGGGCAACTGGCATATCACACCAGTTGCAATTAGTTGTTCCATTGTCATTTGCCCCTCTGTATAGCTGCAGTATCGTAGCAGAACCGCACACAACTGCTGCACAATACAAATGCACTATAATATACTTTCTATGTTAGAAAGTACATTATAAGTATATTACACCCCTCAGTATCACTATCGCTAGCACACCTATACTAGTCCTTAAAAGGACTTTTGTGTCCCTAACAGTCTGTCCCCGCTCCACAAAGCAACCTCTCCCTACACTGGACAAACATAGAATATAAAATGGCTGCCAGATCGAGTTTATTTATAGGGTAGGGGGGTGTCCATGTGCTGAAATGTCTCAATTGGCTGTCCTGTCTCACCTGATGGATGTGTTATGGGTCAAAGTTTGGCGCTATGCAAAAATATATGGCGCGTGCGAATATCGCCATGTGTTCGCATGTTCGGCGAATCGTGAACAAGCAAAGTTCTCCGCAAAATGACCGCTAGGCAAACCGCAAGGCCATCTCTACTCCCCAGATCTCAAACCTATTGAGAACCTGTGGTCATGTTTCAAAAAGTGGGTGGACAAACAAAAACACAGAAATTGTGATAAAACGCCAATCACTGATTATGCAAGAAATGGTTGGTATCAGTCAGGAGTGGGCCCAGAAGCTGATACCCAGCATGCTGGGCCGAATTGCAAGTGTTAAAAAGGAAGGTTAACACTGGAAATATTGAGTCTTTGCATAAAAATTATGTATTGCTTAGTAATGAGCAGCAAGGGCAATATTCTAATTCACGATATTTTGCGATTATTTGGGCAAATATTCGTCATATATTCACGAATTTGCAATTATTTTCTTGAATGCAAAAATCAGCAATGTTATATAAGCATTGCACGTACTGCAATACAGGCGTGGGTCACTGTTGCCACATTTTTCAAGTTGCTAGAATTTTTTTGAGACTGGAGAAAATGGTTGGCATGGCAGATCATTACAATAGCTTTATATGCAGATAGAGTGCAATTAATGATGCACATATTTTTCCGCAATACGCGCAACTTCACATTTTAGCAGGTCTGACTACATATGTGTAACATCCCAGAGTTATGTTTACTAAACTCTTTTTCCCGCTACTATTTGTTGGTAACATGTGCCTTGTCATCTAATGTGATTTTATTTAATATTCCTCACAAATGTGCATTTTCTAAGCCTGTTACATGTATTTGCTGTAATTTCCATGTACACCAGCAGGTGGCAGCAATGTGTTACCAGGAACTTAGTACAGTTTAGCATATTTAGACTGGAATAGTACATTCCAGTTTAACTCTCCCCTCTTTGAGCAGAGTGGGCTGGCCCATGTCCTGCCTCATGGGGAGGAAAGGAAGTTATAGTTAGTGTACCAGCTACCCCTGCTAGGGGAAGGCTGTGCTGGTAGGAACTCCCAGTTCTAGGGATCCCAAGCCAGGATCTTGTCTCGGTTGAGACCAAAGATCTTCATTCCCAGTCTGAGCCTTTCAGCCTCAACTGGCGACAAGCAAGCAGCCACCTCCAGAACTCCAGGACGAACCATTCCCTCTGAGCATAACTGTGAGTACTATCCAGAGACCAGGAGAAGCCAAATTCCTCTACAGCTAGTCAGTCCCATACACAGCAGAAGATAGACAGAGCAGAAGACAGATTCCTGTCACATATTACAGAGCCATAAGCAGACGACTAATCCTGCAAGAGAGCTCCAGGCACATGATAGAAGCAGAAGAGATAGTAATCCCTGCCATACATTGCTGTATCTTATAAGGATTAATGCTGCCTCCAGTAAAGACAAGTTGAATTTTTTTCCAAGTCTGGATCTTATTTACTGCTACCAAATCCCTCAATTACTCCTACTAGCTACTATTTTGGCGTCCGCCTAACCGTACCATGGTCTGGCTCATTGCATATGCAACCAATAAATGTTTCCCCTTCTATGTATATACGACCCAATATTAGAATAATTGGAACAATAATAGAAAATATATGGATCAAAGTTTCACAGACCGTAATTCCACCACTCAATATATATTCAAATAATCATCATTTTTATTAAACATTTCATAATTACAAAAATCTGGCTTCACATAATTAAGAACATTTAAAATCTCAAAGGCTTCAGGTGTATGGTAACATTCATTCATCTATATAAAGTGCAAGTGCAGAAATATATCCATAGGGTAGTATAATCAGTGCATATATATGGTGTTATTACTTGACCACAGTATAGAGATATCAAAGTATCAGTATTGCTGACAATTGATCCTACACGATCAAAACATAATACCATGCTATACCTAAATACCATGTAAAGTTAGCATAATGCAGTACATACTAACCCGAATGTAAACCACACCACCGCCAGACCGTACCCCGACGCGCGTTTCGCCAACAGCTTTTTCAAGGGGTTATTACTGATTGGTGCACTAAGTATTGTCACACTACCTAACACCCTGCACTGGAACCAGCTACACTATATCACTATCTAACCTACACTATCTCCCACTAACTATATTTTATATATAAATATATATATATATATATATATATATATTATTATATATACATACTAACTAATGTAATAAAACAGTAAAGCACAAAGCGCAGCAATGACACTGCTCTGTCTCGAACTGCAAAACAACTGCAGAAAATGGCTGCTGGGGAGGTTCTTATATAGTAAGGGGCAGGCAACTTTCCTATTGGTTGCTAGGGATGTTGCTAGGCTCAGACATTGCAGCCTTCTCATTGGCCCACAAGCAAGAAGGGAGGTTACTGATGGAAAAAAAAAAAAGAAAAAATCTAGAATAACTGTATTCTAAATCTTTGCGAATTCTCGAAGTGGCGATATTCGCGATTAAAATTTGCGATTGAAATATTTACGCCCAACACTAGTATTGGTCAATAAAAGTAAAAAAAAAAGAAATATTGAAATGCTTATAATATTACTTTAGTATACCATAGAAACACAAAAGAGACACCAAGCTAAAAACACAGAAGCAGCAAACTTTAGAAAATCTAAATTTGTGTCAGTCTCAGAACTTTTCATCACGCCTGTAGAGTCATGTAGATGCTTCAGAATTGCTATTTCATGAGAATACAAGTAGTTCCTGTATCAGACATGTCAGGAGAGGTGACAGGTCCTTTTTAAAGATTCCTTTTCCCATATGATTATGCTATGGGAAGGCATTATTGACGTAACTATTCCCAAAATAACTATAACTGAAGAAAAATGTTATTTCTCTGTCCTATATCATCAATTGATCTGCTGTTTTATGGCTCTGTGGCCCCGAGGCATTATGGTCAAATGACACTACTATGGATGAAAGGTCATTGCTGCTTGCGATAGAAACATTTCACTTTAAAGATGTTAAGTGAGTAATTTCTGTATACAACTCTACAGTATGTTGGGAGGTTTGCCAAGATCAAGCCCACCTTTAACCAAATTGTACAGACCAAAGCCAGTTTACATCACTTTTTAGACAGATTCTAGGCACATACACAGTAAATCAGGACCAATTTTTTTTAGACTTTATTATGTATCTCGCTAAAACTAGAGATGTATGCTATAGTTCTAGGTCATTCATTTCCTTTAGTACTATTTTCAATTCTTTGCTTTTAATGACTATTAAAAAAATAAGATTAAAAGTACAGTAACATGAGAAACTTGACCTAAGCTGTTAATATAACCATTTATCAGGGCACTGCAAGTCTCTTTTTCATAAAGCTTTAGTACAATGGCTGTATTATTGCCAAGAAATATATTTAATGCAGTTTCTCTTTGGTACCCACACAGTTTTCCTCTTATTTATATTAAGAGAAATCGACAAATCTGGCATGAACAATGGAAAATGTATTAACACTATTATCACGTAATTCTTGGGAAACAGGTTAATGCAGGATACTAACCTCCCATTGAAAAATCAATTCTTACATTATCAGCAGCTCAGAGTCAGGTAGTGACATATTAAAGGAACACTAAACAGAATATGCACTAAAAGAAATACAAATAATATCCTAGCACTTATTTCCTTCATCTCCTCCACTTACTTAGTCCTACTTTCCTATTCACCCCTCTCATGTTACAATTAAAACTAAGCAATATATCTTCTCTACAGTAGGTATACCAAGAGATCAACCATGCCCCCTCCTTCTCTGTATCATGTGACTGGCTGTAAAATAACTGGTCGGAGGAGGAACCTCCCTGTTGTGTCCTGTCTGCCATATGACCAAAATATAGTTAAGCCCTACTCCTATTCCAAGCCTCTAGCCCGCCCCCCCCCCCCCCCCCCATGCCCAAACACCAGATAAAAATGAGTTGTGAATCGTGGAAGCATTTTATCTGATGTGTGCAATTACATAAACCTCTTCAGTTTGGGAATTAGTGGTGGTGTATACCACTAGAGATGAGTATGGTCTCAAACCAGTTATATGTGCTGACAGAGTCCCTTTTTATCATCATGCCTTTACTGTGATACATGTAAAGCTTTTACCTCTGTATTTCTAATCAATTTCTATAGATCCAAACATCGTTAAAGGGTTGTCCCATCTCAACAATTATGATGCCTAGGATATGCCAAAAATGTTAGATAGGAGTCGGTACCTGATGTAGGACCCACACCTATCTCCAGAATGGGGCCCCCAAAGTACAATGAGAGCAGCCGCAGGTGCATCGGCACCCTCCATTCGCCACTATGGGAGATCCAAAATCCAGAGATCCAGAGAAGAAGCCACACAAGTGTGGTGTGCTCTTATTCATTTTGGTGGCCCAGTTCTAGAGAAAAGAATGGGTCCCAGGTGGCACACGCACCTTTACAACATTTATGGCATATCCTAGTAATAAACGTTTAGATAGGACAACCTCTTCAAATGTCAACATACAAGGACCTTATATTTAAAAAGTAGATAGAAAAGGTTGACATTTCCCTCATAGTAGTTGATTAGTTATTAGTTCTCCTTTTTCTTTTTTTCAGTCTGGTGGAATACATTTCCTGAGTTTGTTAAAATATAGTAACATTTTTAAGTTACAGTAAGTTCACTTAGTCAATTCCATAGTAGTTCATATATTAGAGTATGCATCTCTGCACACAGCAAGGAGTCAAGTTAGAAACTGCTCCATCTGTATGTGCTAGTACCTCTCTGCTTCAAATGTACACCACATAAATATTATAACACTATAGATATAAATTATTAACAATAAAATATAATACATTGTATATTATTATTATATTTTTAATATTATTAGTGATATAATAGTACTAAAATATAAGAATACATCATACATATAAGTTTTTATATCATAATACACTGCCTGTCCCCCCAAAAAGTCGACACCAAAAAAAAAAAAAAAAAAAAGGTCACACAATATTTGATTTGCCTTTAGCTTTGATTATGGCACGCATTCGCTGTGGCATTGTTTCAATAAGCTTCTGCAATGTCACAAGATTTATTTCCATCCAGTGTTGCATTAATTTTTCACCAAGATCTTGCCTTCTCCAGCACATCCCAAAGATTCTCAATGGGGTTAAGATCTGGACTCTGTGGTGGCCAATCCATGTGTGAAAACGATGTCTCATGCTCTCTGGACCACTCTTTCACAATTTGAGCCTGATGAATCCTGGCATTGTCATCTTGGAATATGCCCGTGCCATCAGGGGGGAAAAAATCCATTGATGGAATAACCTGGTCACTCAGTATGTTCAGGTAGTCAGCTGACCTCATTCTTGGAGCACATACTGTTGCTGAACCTAGACCTGACCAACTGCAGCAACCCCAGATCATAGCACTGCCCCCACAGGCTTGTACAGTAGGCACTAGGCATGATGGGTGCATCACTTCATCTGCCTCTCTTCTTACCCTAATGCGCCCATCACTCTGGAACGGGGTAAATCTGGACTCAGACCACATGACCTTCTTCCATTCCTCCACAGTCCAATCTTTATGCTCCCTAGCAAATTGAAGCCTTTTTTTCTGGTTTGCCTCACTGATTAGTGGTTTTATTATGGCTACACAGCTGTTCAGTCCCAATGCCTTGAGTTCCCTTCGCATTGTGCCTGTGGAAATGCTCTTACTTTCACTATTAAATGTAGCCCTGAGTTCTACTGTTGTTTTTCTTTAATTTGATTTCAACAAACGTTTAAGAGATCACCGATCACGATCATTCAGGATTTTTTCCCCGCCACATTTCTTCCTCGAATACCATGGGTCCCCACTATCCTTCCAGTGTTTAATAATGCGTTGGACAGTTCTTAACCCAATTTTAGTAGTTTCTGCAATCTCCTTAGATGTTTTCTCTGCTTGATGCATGGCAATGATTTGACCCTTCTCAAACAGACTAACATCTTTTCCACGACCACGAGATGTGTCTTTTCACGTGGTTATTTAAGAAATAAGAAGCAACTCATTGCACCAGTTGGGGTTAAATAACTTATTGCCAGCTGAAAGATAATCACCCATGCAGTAGTTATCTAATAGGAGGCTCATAACTATTTGCTTAGTTAAATCCAGGGGGTGACTTGTTTTTTGGACAGGCAGTGTATAACAAAGTTGTTGGGTTTTTCACCTTTTTGCAGGTTGCATACTAAAGTTTTGTTCTTGTCCACTTTACTCTTGCTCTAATGGAAAACTGAGCTCTTACCTATCTGATCGAAACCCTCACATGAATTTACATAAGCTTTGAGGTATATTGTCTGTCCATGCTAGAAACTTTCAATTAACTGTCCTGCATAGCTCAGAAATCAAGGCTATAACCTTGACAAAAAAAGTATTTATATCTGCAGAGCAGGGGATCCTGCTATATTAAATTTGATCTACTAGTATTGCATATAAGCACAATACTGTACTCATTATTCCAGTAGGTATCATTGCAATCGATCCAAGGTTAAAATGCCAATGTAGCTGAATAGGCAGCGAAAAAATTCTTGTTAGTGCTTCATGTGCAAGATTACTAAGATTCGTTTGCATTTTGACTGACGTCATTTTGCAGATTTGTTTAATATTAAGAGGAACCTTCAGCTTGTCAGTCAGATGAGCATAATAGACAAGACAGTAAGATAAAGTCATGCTGAGTATAATGTAAAATGTCCAATACCCTATGGTGTCCTTGTCATTTAATGTATACTTTTTATTTAGGTCATAGTTGCTCGGAGGAGATTTTAAATTGATGCTGACTCCTTTGGATGTCCTGTATGAGAAGTTGTATGTTATACCACTAAGGGGGCATAAACATCACCATTTAGATTTCCATTCTTCTGATCCGTCAGAAGAAGAGAGAGAGAAAAAAAAAGGATCAAGTAAAAAAACTGATCCTGTTGCATCAGTTGTCATCCTTTTGAGCCATTTCTGTCTGAGATGAGTTTTTTTAGACGAAAACAAAAGTACTTCATGCAGGACTTTTTTCCCCCCATCTAAAAAACGGATCGCAGATGGAAATGGCTCAAATGGATGGCTAAACTGATGCAACAGGATCATATATTTTTTTACAGGATCCAGATTTTTCCTCTCTCTCTCTCTCTCTCTCTCTCCTTCTGACAGATCAGAAGAACGGAAAACTAAATGGGGATGTGAACTCAGCCTAAGTGTGATAAGAAGGGAAAATGGTAGAAATAATCCCGTAGGCATGTTTCTACCAACAGTTTTTATTCTCTACACATACGGAATATTCCATGCAGTAGAATACCGTATATCGGCAGTATCAGTATTAAGCATTACTTAAATACAAACATAAAAAATATAATTAAATTAAACTAACTACACTTTTGATCTCCTGCCCAACGTGACGATCTGGAATGGTTTGATTCTCCTGCATACTGGGCGGTACAGTTGCCATGTAACCATATGTTACCTGAAGAGTATCATGCACAGGTTCAATTCTAATTTATGTAATTTTGTGGATGAGTCCTTCATGTTAAGGCTACATGCACACGTATGTGTTTTGCAGGTCTGCAAATTGCGGATCCCCCCCAAAAAAAAAAAAAGGATGACATCTGTATGCCATCCATTTGTTTTTTTGTGGATCCATTGTAACAATGCCTAAAACGGACAAGAATAGGACAGGTTATATTTTTTTTGCGTGGCTACGGAACGGATGCGGAAAGCACACGGTGTGCTGTCCGCATTTTTTGCTGAACCATTGAAATCAATGGGTCTGCATCCTATCCACAAAAAACAAACAAAAAACTAACAGACATGGAAACAAGCAACGTTGTGTGCATCTAGCCTAAAGGTGAGTCTTTAATTCCATCCAGATACACAGGTGCTACATAAATTATGTGATATCTGAAAATGTATTAAAAGATCCAATATTTATTAGACTTTTTGTTGACCTTTATAAAACCCATGTAAAATAATTTTACTCAGACCACTTAATATTACCTGGATCTGTATATCTTATTATGCTTTTTTAAAGTATGTCCGCACAGAGGATAAATGCTATGTATTTGGTGCAACGGATTTGCCAGCAGAAAATTTTACAGTACTACCAATTTCGATGTCTATTTGAGGGATAACAGTATTTCTGCCCATTTTGTCATTTGTTTTTCCGTCATCTAAATTCCATCTCTAATTGTCCGTTTTCTCTGCTCTCAGTTCAACAGTGTGGAGACTAGCTGCAATGATGTCTCCCATACACAGCACACAGAGAGAAGAGCAGATCCTTCTTCCTTATCTCTCATAGATAAGTACATACACTATACCAGGGGTAGGCAACCTCCGGCACTCCAGCTGTTGTGAAACTACAACTCCCAGCATGCATACTTACTCTGCTCTTCTAAGAACTCACATAGAAATGAATGGAGCATGCTGGGAATTGTAGTTTCACAACAGCTGGAGTGCCGAAGGTTGCTGATCCCTGCACTATACATATACAGTCGTGGCCAAAAGTTTTGAGAATGACACAAATATTAGTTTTCACAAAGTTTGCTGCTAAACTGCTTTTAGATCTTTGTTTCAGTTGTTTCTGTGATGTAGTGAAATATAATTACACGCACTTCATATGTTTTCAAAGGATTTTATCAATAATTACATGACATTTATGCAGAGTCAGCATTTGCAGTGGTGGCCCTTCTTTTTCAGGACCTCTGCAATTCGACTATGCATGCTGTCAATCAACTTCTGGGCCAATTCCTGACTGATGGCAACCCATTCTTTCATAATCACTTCTTGGAGTTTGTCAGAATTAGTGGGCTTTTGTTTGTCCACCCGCCTCTTGAGGATTGACCACAAGTTCTAAATGGGATTAAGATCTGGGGAGTTTCCAGGCCATGGACCCAAAATGTCAACGTTTTGGTCCCCGAGCCACTTAGTTATCACTTTTGCCTTATGGCACGGTGGAAAATGCATTGTTCTTCACCAAACTGTTGTTGGATTGTTGGAAGAAGTTGCTGTTGGAGGGTGTTTTGGTACCATTCTTTATTCATGGCTGTGTTTTTGGGCAAAATTGTGAGTGAGCCCACTCCCTTGGATGAGAAGCAACCCCACACATGAATGGTCTCAGGATGCTTTACTGTTGGCATGACACAGGACTGATGGTAGCGCTCACCTTTTATTCTCCGGACAAGCCTTTTTCCTGACGCCCCAAACAATCGGAAATAGGTTTCATCGGAGAATATGACTTTGCCCCAGTCCTCAGCAGTCCATTCACCATATTTTCTGCAGAAGATCTATCTGTCCCTGATGTTTCTTTTTGGAGAAAAGTGGCTTCTTTGCTGCCCTTCTTGACACCAGGCCATATTCCAAAAGTCTTTGCCTCACTGTGCGTGCAGATGCGCTCACACCTGCCTGCTGCCATTCCTGATCAAGCTCTGCACTGGTGGCACTCCGATCCCGCAGCTGAATCCTCTTTAGGAGATGATCCTGGCACTTGCTGGACTTTCTTGGATGCCCTGAAGCCTTCTTAACAAGAATTGAACCTCTTTCCTTGAAGTTCTTGATGATCCTATAAATTGTTGATTGAGGTGCAATCTTAGTAGTCACAATATCCTTGCCTGTGAAGCCATTTTCATGCAACGCAATGATGGCTGCACGCGTTTCTTTGCAGGTCACCATGGTTAACAATGGAAAAACAATGATTTCAAGCATCACCCTCCTTTTAACAGGTCAAGTCTGCCATTTTAACCCAATCAGCCTGACATAATGATCTCCAGCCTTGTGCTCGTCAACATTCTCACCTGAGTTAACAAGACGATTACTGAAATGATCTCAGCAGGTCCTTTAATGACAGCAATGAAATGCAGTGGAAAGGATTTTTTGGGATTAAGTTAATTTTCATGGCAAAGAAGGACTATGCAATTCCTCTGATCACTCTTCATAACATTCTGGAGTATATGCAAATTGCTATTATAAAAACGTAAGCAGCAACTTTTCCAATTTCCAATATTTATGTAATTCTCAAAACTTTTGGCCATGACTGTACATACAATATACATAAACACACTATATGGCAATACTGAGCAGTGCTACTGTGAATCCAGCACTAGGATGAGGTAGAACATTTACTATAAGCAGCAGCATCTCTGTGTGTCCGTGCTTCTCTCTTTCTCTGTTCAGCTGCTCCCTCATCTTTTTACTTCACCTCTCCATAAACTTCTATAGGCAGCAGCTTTAAAGGGCATCTGTCAGCAAATTTGTACCTATGAAACTGGCTGACCTGTTACACGTGCGCTTGGCAGCTGAAGGCATCTTTGTTGATCCCATGTTCATTTGTGCCTGCATTGCTGAAATAAATTATGCTTTAAAATATGCAAATGAGACTCTAGGAGCATCGGGGGTGTTGCCGTTTCATCTATAGGCAACACGGCAACACCCCCGTTGCTCCTAGAGTCTCATTTGCATATATTAAAGCATAATTGCAGAGAAAGCAGAGCCTCCAAGTGTAATGGAAATGCCCCCATTGCTCCTAGAGGTTCATTTGCAGATATTAAAACATATTTTTTCTCAACAATGCGGGCACATATAAACATGGAACCAACACAGATGTCTTCAGCTGCCAAGCGCACATGGAACAGGTTGACCAGTTTCATTGGTACAAATCTGCTGACAGATGCCCTTTAACCTGACATCTAAACTGATAATCCATCTTCATCTCTGCTTCACTGAAGACAGATTTAGCAGTTAACTGAGAATGACTAATCAGTGCAGGAGGCAGCGAATAGCGATGAGCGGCAGGGGTCATATTCGAATTCGCGATATTTCGCGAAATTTTTTTAGAATATTTGTCGAAAATTCGGAAATTCACGATTTTTTTTTACTCGAAAAATCGGAAAGGTAATGATTGTGTAATATGCGAATTTTCATAATTCGAATTTTTTATTGCGAATTTTTCCACTTACAACTATTAGACAAAGAAGATTATAGCACTATATTAGCTAAATTTCTCTATATTAGATTTTTTTCGAATATTCGCTATATTGCTATAACTTAGTTTTTTCTAATATTTGTAATATATAGCAATATAGCGAATATTCGAAAAAAAAAACGAATATAGAGCAATTTAGCTAATATAGTGCTACAATCTTTCTCTAATAGTTGTAATTTTTTTCTCATCTGAAGTTCAAATTGGAAAAAAATTACAACTATAAAAAAAAGATTATAGCACTATATTAGCTAAATTGCTCTATATTCGTTTTTTTCGAATATTCGCTATATTGCTATAGCTTAGTTTTTTCGAATATTCGCAATATTCTAAAACAATAATATATGGCAATATAGCGAATATTCCAAAAAACGAATATTCCAAAATACTACTACTCCTAAAGTCAAGTATATTGCAGCCTTCTTATTGGAGTACCTATATTCGCGATAAAAATTTGAAATGCGAATATTCGTGATCAACACTAGCAGCGAAGGAGGAGAAGCTTCTGATATGTGAAGAAAGAAGCATTTTCCTGTACTAAGATATACATAGTTTCTTATCTTTGCTTCTATTATTCATTTGTGAAAAGCATGTGAATATGTGAATAAAATAAATGATACTCTTTAAATTCCCTGTGACAAGAAGCTGCAGAAGACAAACATGTCTCCATGCCCTGCTTCTACGTCATGTAATGTTCATCTTTTAAAATGCCTAAATATAACATAAAAGAGGCTCCTGCAACCTTTTCCTGACACCATATGATAATGGCTTTCAGAGCACAAACCAGTAGATAAATATGTATTTTATTCAGTCTCTAAGTACACAAACTTAATTTAATCTCTGATAATTCTTCTCTCCCATGTGTTTGACCACAAGCTAAATCCCTACTGCAGGGGAAAATATGTTTGTGTTTATCTTACATAATTGCAGATGTCTGCAGCTGAATTTGTCCATATAAAACCAAGGTCATTCATCAATGGATAGTGCTAATGTCGTCATCGAAAACAAACTGAAAAAGTTTCATAGAAAGTGGAGGATATTGTTTTTCCTAAGAATTGCAAAAAAGTTAACTTCTCAAAGGAAGAAATGCTTCAAAAAAGTACAAGCAATATTGTTGTCCTATAGCTAAGAGGGCTCCTTTCTGGAGTGGAACATAAAGGAAGGGGATATAGGAAAGATTTCTCCTATTTGGAATATACTTTTAGGCTATGTTCACATTGAAGATTTTCTTCGCTGAGTTTTCTCTGCACCAAAATCCATTGCTTATCTGTTCTCAAACCAGACCCTTTGCTTTCAATCATAAATGCACACTGTAGTTCATGCTGAGTTTTTTATGCTCGTGAAATGATAATAAGCTTTTTATAAGAAAAGGCAGAATGTACATTTTAGGTGCAAATTTCACATGGAAATTCAATGGGATGCTTCAAAATCTGTACTAAAAACTGTTCCAAATGTAAAACCACATATAAAACCTGGAAAATGCATGGTATTTTGATGCAGATTCACCGTCTAAATTTTCAATGCTTCAATTCAACTGGCTGTACATACCCCTAGGCTGAATAAGTACATTGCGGAATTGCTGAGAACTTTTAAGAAACAAGTCCACAAGAATCCTCCTAGAAATACAGCATGCAGTGAAAATCCTGCACCAAATCGTGTGGACTTAGTACAGTACATATTCACATGCTTTTTTTAGCTACCAGATAAAAACCCACAATACTCATTTTCTCTGGCGCTTCCCTGGCTCTCTTAGGCCCCTTTCACACGGGCGAGATTTCCGTGCGGGTGCGATGCGTGAGTTGAACGCATTGCACCCGCACTGAATCCTGACCCATTCATTTCTATGGGGCTGTTCACATGAGCGGTGATTTTCACGCAACACTTATGCGTTGCGTGAAAATCGCAGCATGTTCTATATTCTGCGTTTTTCACGTAACGCAGGTCCCATAGAAATGAATGGGGTTGCGTGAAAATCGCAAGCATCCGCAAGCAAGTGCGGATGCGGTGCGATTTTCACGCATGGGTTCTAGGTGACAGTCTATTCACTGTATTATTTTCCCTTATAACATGGTTATAAGGGAAAATAATAGCATTCTGACTACAGAATGCTTAGTATAATAGTGCTGGGAGGGTTAAAAAAAAAAAAAAAGTTAACTCACCTTATCCCCATGATCGCCTAGTTCCCGGTCGGTCTCTTCTTTAGCTGTGACTAAAGGACCTGTGGTGATGTCAGATCACATGCTCCATCACCATGGTGATGGACCATGTGATTGGAGCATGTGATCTGACATCACCAAAGGTCATTCAGCCCAAGCCCACAGCTAAAGAAGAGACCGACCGGGAACTACACGATCATGGGGATAAGGTGAGTTAACGTTTTTATTTTTTTTTAACCCTTCCAGCGCTATTATACTAAGCATTCTGTATTCAGAATGCTATTATTTTCCCTTATAACCATGTTATAAGGGAAAATAATAGAATCTTCAGAACATCAATCCCAAGCCCGAACTTCTGTGAAGAAGTTCGGGTTTGGGTACCAAACATGCGCGATTTTTCTCACGCGAGTACAAAACGCATTACAATGTTTTGCACTCGCGCGGAAAAATCGCGGGTGTTTCCGCAACGCACCCGCACATTTTTCCGCAACGCCCGTGTGAAACCAGCCTTACATGCACCCATGCAAGTCTCTGTACAATCCAGCTTCCTGCTATGACACCTTGCACTATTGCAATAGATAGTGGGCGCCAAAAGTGAATGTCTAAATGTCCTCGAGGCTCCCTCTGAGGAATATGGGGAAATATAATTTGATGCCTGCCAATTTTCTGTCAAGGGTAATGGGCATCTTGCATAGGAAATAGGCTCCACAGGTGGCCCAACCTCAAAGTCATAACATTTCACACCTCCAGCAGCTGGTCAACTTTATCAAAGAAATCCCCCAGTCAGTCTGGAACCATTAGTCCATAAGGATTTATGAATTTAAGGTATGTCTTAGCCATATGCCGGTTACGTCTTCGAGATCCCCCAGGGGGTGCGGAATGTCACTTTTCGGTGAAAGTGAAGAGATCGTACTATCCCGGCTTAGTAGCAACATCAATTGAGGCTGTGAGGTTCGGCTCGTCACACTTCCCATGTGCAAAAAGCAATATGTACAAACAAACCAAAGCATACATGCAAAAATGGCACACCAGAAAAACAATAAAAATATTGCAAATGAAATAGGGTACTTTCACACTAGCGTTAAAGTTTTACGGTATTAAGTCCCGTCATAGGTGCTCAATACCGGAAAAAATGCTTCCGTTTTGTCCCAATGCATTCTGAATGAAAAGCAATCCGTTCACTATGCATCAGGATGTCATCCGTTCAGTCCCTTTTACTGTATTTTGCCGGAGAAAATACCACAGCATGCTGCAGTATTTTCTCCAGCCAAAACTCCAGAACACTTGCCAGATTGTCGGATCCGGCATTAATTTCCATTGAAATGTATTAATGTCGGATCCGGTACCAAGTGTGCATGCGCAGACCTTTAAATCTGTGAAAAAGATAAATACCGGTCCGTTTTTCCGGATGACACCAGAGAGACGGATCCGGTATAGCAATGCATTTGTCAGACGGATACGCAAACAAATTATATCCGTTTGCATACAGATTTCCAGATTCGGCAGGCAGTTCCAACACTAATGCTAGTGTGAAAGTACCCTTAATGCCATGAAACAGAAACAAGACAAAAAACTATTACTTAAACAATGAGAGAGAGGAGAGATCTCTCCTTCCTGTCATACTCAGTTCCAGGACAGTGCAGCGGTCTCATTCTATGCGCAGGGGTCTCAGTCGCTGTCAGACCCTTCTGAGCAGGAGCCCATGAAGCTGGGGTTGATTGCCTCTGACAATAGAAGATTCAGCCCGCATGGGAAGGTTTGTTTTTGTTGTGGAGGTATAAATCATTTGGCAAATGTTTGTCCCTCTAGGAGATTCAGGCAGTTTTCTGGGAGTAATAACGAAACAAAAAGGAAAAAATCTTTTAAAAATGTTCCATCTGTTACTATTGGCAGGGTTGAGGCGGAAATTGAAGGTTTTCCGTTTGCTTGTAGTTCCCGTTTTGTCCTGCATGCCAGGGTGGCGCTAGAGAGCAAGAACATTTTTTGTGAGATTTTTGTAGATAGTGGAGCAGCTGTCAATCTCATTGATAATCATTTTGCGATAACTCATGGTTTCCAGGTGTGCACTTTGGGAAAGGATATTCCTGTTTTTGCTATTGATTCCGCTCCACTTTCTCAGAAATCATTAAAGGGCATAGTTCACAATATTCGTTTAATTGTGAGTGATGCTCATGTTGAGGATGTGTCATGTTTCGTCCTTAGCGGATTACCTACTCCTCTTGTGTTGGGGCTACCCTGGCTCACTAAACATAACCCCACCATTGATTGGCAAGCGAGGCAAATAAATGGTTGGAGTGACTTTTGCAGAGAGAATTGCCTCACGACATCTGTATCTGAGGTTTCTACTAAGACTGTACCATCTTTTCTCTCTGAATTTTCGGATGTCTTCTCTGAGAGTGGAGTTCAGGATTTGCCCCCGCACAGGGAGTATGATTGCCCTATTAATCTCATCCCAGGCGCCAAGCTGCCTAAATCTCGTTTATACAACCTCTCCCAACCTGAAAGGGTCGCTATGCGTGCTTATATCTCTGAGAGTCTGAGAAAAGGACACATACGACCCTCGAAGTCACCTGTTGCCGCTGGTTTTTTCTTTGTTAAGAAAAAAGATGGTTCTTTAAGACCTTGTCTGGATTTCAGGGAGCTGAAAGTATCACTATTCGTGACCCTTATCCGCTTCCTCTGATCCCGGACCTGTTTAACCAGATTGTTGGGGCTAAAGTCTTTTCCAAGTTAGATCTAAAGGGGCATACAACCTGGTCAGGGTCAGAGAAGGAGACGAATGGAAGACGGCCTTCAATACCCCTGAGGGCCATTTTGAGAATTTGGTTATGCCTTTTGGTTTGATGAATGCCCCAGCCGTTTTTCAGCATTTCGTGAACAGCATTTTTTTAATCATTTTATGGGAAAATTTGTATTAGTGTATTTGGATGACATTTTGATTTTTTCTCCTGATTTCAAAACTCATAAGGAACACTTACGTCAGGTCTTGCTCATCCTGCGGGAGAATAAATTATACGCGAAACTGGAAAAATGTGTGTTTGCGGTTCCAGAAATTCAATTTCTGGGGTTTCTTCTCTCCGCTTCTGGTTTTCGCATGGACCCCGAGAAGGTCTGCGCTGTGCTTGAGTGGGAGCTTCCTGAGAATCAGAAGGCGCTGATGCGTTTTTTGGGCTTTGCCAATTATTACAGGAAGTTTATTTTGAATTATTCCTCTATTGTTAAACCACTCACTGATATGACCAGAAAGGGGGTAGATTTTTCTTCCTGGTCGATAGAGGCGCGTAAGGCCTTTTCTAATATCAAGGAGAGTTTTGCTTCCGCTCCCATCCTGGTACAACCTGATATTTCTCTACCCTTCATAGTTGAGGTTGATGCTTCTGAGGTGGGTGTGGGTGCGGTCTTGTCTCAGGGTTCCTCTCCTGCCAAATGGCGACCGTGTGCCTTTTTCTCGAAGAAACTCTCCTCCGCAGAGAGAAATTACGATGTGGGAGATAGGGAATTGTTGGCCATCAAGTTGGCTTTTGAGGAATGGCGCCATTGGCTAGAGGGAGCCAGACACCCTATTACCGTGTTTACTGACCATAAAAATCTGGCCTACTTGGAGTCAGCCAAGCGTCTGAACCCGAGACAGGTCAGATGGTCTTTGTTCTTTTCAAGGTTTAATTTTGTTGTCACGTTCCGCCCTGTGGTTAAGAATGTGAAGGCAGATGCCCTGTCACGTTGTTTTCCGGGAGGTGGGAATTTTGAAGACCCGGGTCCCATTTTGGCTGAAGGTGTGGTGGTCTCTGCTCTTTTTCCTGAATTGGAGGCAGAGGTGCAGGCAGCCCAGTCAGAGGCTCCTGATCTTTGTCCTCCTGGGAGGTTGTTTGTGCCTCTCGCTTTAAGACACAAGATTTTTAAGGAACACCACGATACGGTCCTTGCTGGGCACCCGGGGGCAAGAGCCACAGTGGATCTCATCGCTCTGAGATACTGGTGGCCTGCGCTTCGTAAGTCGGTTGAGGGTTTTGTGGCAGCCTGCGAGTCTTGCGCTCGTGCCAAAGTCCCTCATTCACAGCCATCAGGTCCTCTCCTTCCCTTACCCATTCCTTCCCGTCCTTGGACACATCTGTCCATGGATTTCATAACGGACCTGCCTCGTTCCTCAGGGAAGACTGTGATTCTGGTGGTGGTGGACCGTTTTAGCAAAATGGTGCATTTCATCCCTTTTCCTGGTTTGCCTAATGCTAAGACGCTGGCGCAGGCATTTATTGATCACATTGTCAAATTGTATGGTATTCCTTCAGACATAGTCTCTGATAGGGGCACGCAGTTTGTTTCCAGATTCTGGAAGGCTTTCTGTTCTCGCTTGGGGGTTCGGTTGTCATTCTCTTCTGCTTTCCACCTGCAGTCGAATGGCCAGACAGAGCGCGTCAATCAGAATCTGGAGACATATCTGCGCTGTTTTGTGGCGGAGAATCAGGAGGATTGGTGTTCTTTTTTGTCCCTTGCTGAGTTTGCTTTAAATAACCGTCGTCAGGAGTCCTCTGATAAGTCACCATTTTTTGGTGCATATGGGTTTCATCCGCAGTTTGGGACTTTCTCGGGAGAGGGGTCTTCTGGTTTACCTGATGAGGACAGATTCTCCTCGTCTTTGTCTTCTATTTGGCAAAAGATTCAGGATAATCTAAAGAGCATGAGTGAGAGATATAAGCGTGTGGCAGATAAGAGACGTGTGCCTGGTCCGGACCTGAATGTTGGTGATCTGGTGTGGTTGTCTACCAAGAATATCAAATTGAAGGTTCCCTCCTGGAAGTTGGGTCCTAGGTTTATTGGGCCTTACAAAATCCTGTCTGTCATCAATCCTGTTGCCTACCGTCTTGATCTTCCTCAGACTTGGAAGATCCATAAATGTTTTTCATAAGTCCTTATTGAAACCTTATGTTCAACCCATTGTACCCTCGCCTTTGCCTCCTCCTCCGATTATGGTTGATGGGAATCTTGAATTTCAGGTCTCTAGGATTGTGGATTCTCGTCTTGTCCGCGGTTCTCTCCAGTACCTCGTTCATTGGGAGGGTTATGGTCCTGAGGAGAGGATGTGGGTCCCAGTGACGGACATTAAGGCCACTCGTCTCATCAGGGCTTTCCATAGGTCCCATCCTGAGAAGGTGGGCTCTGAGTGTCCGGAGTCCACTCGTAGAGGGAGAGGTACTGTCACAACCAGACAGCTGAGAAGCTCTGACAGAAGCCTTTCAGAACCTCCTCCTTGAGGTTTTCTTTGTTTTGAATTTCAGTTCCTCATCTCGTTAGCCTCTCTCAGCTGTCATGTAGTTGGACTGATTGCATCCCTTTAAATTCCTCCCCATAATGCATTAGTGTGCGGCTTATACAACTTCCTGGAGTGTGTGTGCATGCTGATCCTATCTTCCAGCCTTTTACAAGATAAGTGCTGTACATTTATTTGTGATTTTCTGTTTGCTGGATCCCAGGTGACCCTGACTCCCTCCGTGTCTAGTGTAGGGAGCCGGTGGTCGTGTCCCCTCACTATTGTAGGGTGTTCAGGTGATATATAGTCGAGGTACGTGGATATGCGATCATCCACCATTGGGATTTTCGCATAGGCTGAGCAGACAGGGAGAGAGCCAGGTCTGATGCAGGGGTCTCCCTTTTGTTCCTTAGTTTTGGATCCAGTGAGTCATATATTCATTTTGCATGGTCTTGTTTCCTGTACACCTTCCGTGACACTAGTATTGTTAGTTGCGTATCATTTTGGTGCATTTTTTGCAGTGATTTTTGTATGTATATTTTTTCATATGTACAATGTATCATTTTGTGTAAGATGTCCTTGTGGTGCATGCGGTCTGCACCGGCATCCTCCTTTGTACGCATTTTTGGGGATCCATTGCAGATGTGGTGCAGAAATTCCCCAGTGACTTCAATGGGGAGAATATTAACTGCACCAAATCCACAAGAATAACTGTTATATTAAAATAAAAAATAAAAGAAAAATAGTTTTCCAATAAAAAGTACTATACTTAAGTCCTTGGCTCCCTTGCCTGCTCCAATTCCAGTCTCTGTACAACCAGGCCTCCTGCGATGATGTCTCCCATGCAGCCTGTGATCATTTATCTTTACTTTATGATGGATTTATGAATGTTCTGTCTTGTGGTGCAGAGGCGATCAGTAAAAAAAAAAAATACATGAAATGCCCATCTCTCTCTGTAAGAGTCTGATTCCTATATTTATACTGTATATATGGGACATTTTCCATTGTTGATTTACCCATGATGAAGCTGAGGCTGCTCATTACTTTGCTTGCATCACGGTGTAAGGAATATGTGGAGTTATGATTTAATTCCTGCCATTTGCTCCAGGAATGGGCAAAGGAAATCAAGCTCCACAAGGGGCCTGCTTCAAAGTGCGGCCACATGTTTACCTTTCACACCCCACTGGCAACTCAACTTCTCTGGCAGGATGAATGCCGGAGGGGGGGGGGGGGGGGCATGAGTTGGTCAACAGAATGAGAAGAACGACTTAGACATTATGGAACCGGGAGTTCATAAGAAATTATGAACTCACCGTACAGCGCAGAAACAAACCGTTTATATATCTGTGACCCTGGGACCGAGTCGGATATGCTCCTGGTCGTCGTTTGCGGGTAGGTTGCAAGGAAGGGGAGATACGGAGAAATCCAAGTAGGAACCAACGCCGTGCTTTGCAGTGTGGGCCACCCTTTCTCACTCCCCGTACCTCTCCCCGTGTGGACAGGAGGTATCTGTGTAAACTGTGCCAAGCGGACCTTGCGTATTCTCAGGGAGTGCGTAACGTCACGTCTTGGTAACTAGTGACAAAACCATATCTCGTGATCCCGACGTACAATGACGTGGGGCAGGGCTGTGAGGTGGGGTATCGTCACACATGGTATGACTTATTCATATTTCATGATTTTATATTAAAGGTCATACATTAGATTTGGCATATTCTAGAATTCTTGTGATTGATGTCACATTATTATTATTATCATCATCACAGTTTTATTTATTTTTTAGTACATCTTGCACTAGGCACTTTGCTAACACTTGCTCTTTATCAATTTGTTTTGTGATTTAGCCTCACGTGTTGATTTTGCCATATCAGGGGCTGTAATGCGATTTTTGGAGTTTTTGCTTATCAAATGACACTCCTTATGAATTATGTATAGTTAAGTGTTTTAAGACGCCTGTCAATACGAACGGCCTGAGACATAGCACAGTTCAAGGAGATAGGCCTCTCATGAAAGGCAAATGCATCTTTCAATCCCTCTGAAAGACCATGGCAAAATTGACTTCGGAGTGCAGCATCATTCCAACCAGTATCAGCTGCCCATCTCCGAAATTCTGATCAGTATATCTCTGCGGATTGTTTACCCTGGCATAACAGACGTAGTCTAGACTCAGCCAAAGGAACACGATCCGGATCATCATATATCTGACCCAGGGCTAAAAATAAATCATCCACTGAACGGAGGGGCCATGCCCCCACCGGCAGCGAAAAGGCCCACGACTGAGCGTTACCCCTGAGCAGCGATATAATGATCCCCACCCTCCGTTCCTCATCACCAGAGGAATGGGGAAGAAGCCGAAAATGGAGTTTGCAAGCCTCTCTGAAACGCACAAAATTCTCACTACCCCCGGAGAACGTATCCGGGAGCGAGATCTTCGGCTCAGAACAAACTCCATGAACGCAAGCTGAACCGGTCACTAGAAACTGAGAAAGAGTCTTACGGAGATCAGCTACCTCCAATGAAAGACCCTGGAAACGTTCAGTCAAAAGTGAAACCGGATCCATGCTTGAGACGGTTTTGGCGGCTTATAATGTCACGGAAGGTGTACAGGAAACAAGACCATGCAAAATGAATATATGACTCACTGGATCCAAAACTAAGGAACAAAAGGGAGACCCCTGCATCAGACCTGGCTCTCTCCCTGTCTGCTCAGCCTATGCGAAAATCCCAATGGTGGATGATCGCATATCCACGTACCTCGACTATATATCACCTGAACACCCTACAATAGTGAGGGGACACGACCACCGGCTCCCTACACTAGACACGGAGGGAGTCAGGGTCACCTGGGATCCAGCAAACAGAAAATCACAAATAAATGTACAGCACTTATCTTGTAGAAGGCTGGAAGATAGGATCAGCATGCACACACACTCCAGGAAGTTGTATAAGCCGCACACTAATGCATTATGGGGAGGAATTTAAAGGGATGCAATCAGTCCAACTACATGACAGCTGAGAGAGGCTAACGAGATGAGGAACTGAAATTCAAAACAAAGAAAACTCAAGGAGGAGGTTCTGAAAGGTTTCTGTCAGAGCTTCTCAGCTGTCTGGTTGTGACAACTAGCTAATTCCTCAGGCCGATGTTAAAAGGTGAGAACTTTGCCAATATCTTCCAGTCAGGAACATATCGGAGCCCCTCATGCACCACGTCACGCTGTCTCAGCACGCATGGGGTCCTACCACTCAACTGCCCGTGGTGTGTGAACAGGGTCTGAACAGTGCAATTAACTCACAGTCAGGCTCTCACCTGCCTCCATAGTGGTATCACCAATGCATTGTGAGGTAAAATAAAGCTGTGAGCCGCACCCACAACAGACCATGTGACACAGAAGCTACCAGGTGCAAAAGAATGTTACCAACAAAACAAAGTGGCACATTCCATATACATAAAGACAAAAACCTCACTTCTGCAGCGATTTGTGTGTATATATATTTTTTCATCTGCACAATGTATCATTTTGTGTAAGATGTCCTTGTGGTGCATGTGGTCCGCCCCAGCATCCTCCATTGTACACATTTTTTTTGCTGGGGATTGCTGTTGTCTGCAGACCGCATGCGGAGGAATTTCTCCCCCGGTTATAGACACGCTACAGTGTCTGGGTTTGGAGCATTTCCACCCGTTTAGGCCACTTTTTTCAGTGAGGTTTTTGTCTTTATGTATATGGAATGTGCCACTTCATTTTGTTGGTAACATTCTTTTGCACCTGGTAGCTTCTGTGTCACATGGTCTGTTGTAGGTGCGGCTCACAGCTTTATTTTACCTCACAATGCATAGGTGATATCACTATGGAGGCATGGGAGAGCCTGGCTGTGAGTTATTTTCTAGCATTGCTCAGACCCTGTTCACACACCACAGGCGTTTTAGTGGTAGGACCCCATGCGTGCTGAGACACCGCAATACACAGTGGGGCCAGAAGGCCGGTGGGGCAGAAGCAAGCAGAGCACAGCTGCTGGCCAGGAAAGCTAGTTACTTGGTAACGGAATGCCGGCAGCACAGGACCAGGAGATAGTGCCTGCCAAGTCCCGTTAAATTCAAAACAAAGTACTGGCGATGCTGCCTGCCAGCAGGGTGCATCTGCTGGCCAGTGAGAGATCACTTATAAACCAGATTATGATAACATAGTTAGGTTTATAAACAAACTCTGGTTACATAACTGTATCAGGGTTAGGATAAAAAAAGAAGAGAGTTAATCCTGTACTGCTGTGGGGGGAGATATAGGATACAGACTCAGGGCGCCAGGGGTAAAGGCCAATGTGGAAATAGAAACCAAGTGTATTAAAAATAGGATAAAATGTCCTGATTCAGGGCATATCATAAGAGACAGGAAGCTGAGGGAGAGTAAGGCAGCCTTAGGTGATAAACTATATGGGGCAATGCTATATAGGGTCAATAGAATAGAGGAAATAAAAGGGGGGGGGGGAATCACCCAATGGCGCCAAACTGCTAACAGATTATGTCTATAGGGAATCATAGACTGGTAAAAGATATATATTAGAATAAAAGAGAGTGAAAATATAAAATGTATGCAATAAAGTAAGGGGCTGTATTAACTCTTTGATAAAATCTTATGCCAATATGTACCCCTTACCAATAAATAGTAGAACAATTAATATTCAGTATCCATATGGTTAAGACGTCTATCATCCGGTTCTATCATCCGGTACATAGTATCATACGTAGAAACAGTAAAATTACTTAAAATACGTAAAACATGGGTGATATACACCACACTCACTTCACCAGGGAGGGGTGTTGTGGGATAATGCTCAAGACACCCACAACAACCTCCTCCATCGCCTGGCTCGCTCGTAGAGTTACTGGAAGATACGGCAGTCTAACGCTTTGTACTCTACATTGTTAATATCTCTACTGAACCTTGTTCCTGAGGAAGGGGTTTTATTATCCCCCGAAACGCGTTGAGCTATACCTGACTGATCTTAATAAAGGATTATACCAGAAGTGCAAAGTGTTGGACTGCCGTATGTTCCAGTAACTCTACGAGCGAGCCAGGCGAGGGAGGAGGTTGTTGTGGGTGTCTTGAGCTTTATCCCACAACACCGCTCCCTGGTGAAGTAAGTGTGGTGTATATCACCCATTTTTTTATGTATTTTAAGTACTTTTTACTGTTTCTACGTATGATACTATGTACCGGATGATAGAACCGGATGATAGACGGCTTAACCATATGGATACTGAATATTAAGTGTTCTACTATTTATTGGTAAGGGGTACATATTGGCATAAGATTTTATCAAACAGTTAATACAGCCCCTTACTTTATTGCATACATTTTTATATTTTCACTCTCTTTTATTCTAATATACAGTACAGACCAAAAGTTTGGACACACCTTCTCATTCAAAGAGTTTTCTTTATTTTCATGACTATGAAAATTGTAGATTCACACTGAAGGCATCAAAACTATGAATTAACACATGTGGAATTATATACATAACAAAAAAGTATGAAACAACTGAAAATATGTCATATTCTAGGTTCTTCAAAGTAGCCACCTTTTGCTTTGATTACTGCTTTGCACACTCTTGGCATTCTCTTGATGAGCTTCAAGAGGCAGTCACCTGAAATGGTTTTCACTTCAAAGGTGTGCCCTGTCAGGTTTAATAAGTGGGATTTCTTGCCTTATAAATGGGGTTGGGACCATCAGTTGCGTTGTGGAGAAGTCAGGTGGATACACAGCTGATAGTCCTACTGAATAGACTGTTAGAATTTGTATTATGGCAAGAAAGAAACAGCTAAGTAAAGAAAAATTAGTGGCCATCATTACTTTAAGAAATGAAGGTCAGTCAGTCCAAAAAATTGTGAAAACTTTGAAAGTGTCCCCAAGTGCAGTCACAAAAACCATCAAGCGCTACAAAGAAACTGGCTCACATGCGGGACCACCCCAGGAAAGGAAGACCAAGAGTCACCTCTGCTGCGGAGGATAAGTTCATCTGAGTCACCAGCCTCAGAAATCGCAGGTTAACAGCAGCTCAGATTAGAGACCAGGTCAATTCCACACAGAGCAGACACATCTCTAGAACAACTGTTAAGAGGAGACTGTGTGAATCAGGCCTTCATGGTAGAATATCTGCTAGGAAACCACTGCTAAGGACAGGCAACAAGCAGAAGAGACTTGTTTGGGCTAAAGAACACAAGGAATGGACATTAGACCAGTGGAAATCTGTGCTTTGGTCTGATGAGTCCAAATTTGAGATCTTTGGTTCCAACCACCGTGTCTTTGTGCGACGCAGAAAAGGTGAACGGATGGACTCTAGATGCCTGGTTCCCACCGTAAAGCATGGAGGAGGAGGTGTGATGGTGTGGGGGTGCTTTGCTGGTGACACTGTTGGGGATTTATTCAAACTTGAAGGCATACTGAACCAGCATGGCTACCACAGCATCTTGCAGCGGCATGCTATTCCTTCCGGTTTGCGTTTAGTTGGACCATCATTTATTTTTCAACAGGACAATGACCCCAAACACACCTCCAGGCTGTGTAAGGGCTATTTGACCATGAAGGAGAGTGATGGGGTGCTGCGCCAGATGACCTGGCCTCCACAGTCACCGGACCTGAACCCAATCGAGATGGTTTGGGGTGAGCTAGACCGCAGTGTGAAGGCAAGAGGGCCAACAAGTGCTAAGCATCTCTGGGAACTCCTTCAAGACTGTTGGAAGACCATTTCAGGTGACTACCTCTTGAAGCTCATCAAGAGAATGCCAAGAGTGTGCAAAGCAGTAATCAAAGCAAAAGGTGGCTACTTTAAAGAACCTAGAATATGACATATTTTCTGTTGTTGATTTTAATTTTAATTTAATTTTTTCCCTTTATTTCCTATATTCTACATAACTGTATGGCAGTCACAAAACGTAGCCAAGAAAAATATTGCTAGGTCATGATAACTGTAACACAGAAAAAGAATAAAGGCAAACAATATGATGAAATCATATTACAAAGACAAGAAAACAAACTCTATTGTGACCTCAGTACAATAGAACATAGTCTAGAAATAAAGATAAATATTATTGTGACATCATCATCAAGCAAATTTGCCTAGAAATAAATGTAAGCACACCTACAGTTGCAAGAAAAAGTATGTGAACCTTTTTGAGTTATATGGATTTCTGCACAAATTTGTCATAAAATGGGATCTGATCTTCATCTAAGTCACAACAATAGACAATCACAGTTTGCTTAAACTAATAACACACAAATAATTAAATGTTACCATGTTTTTATTGAACACACCATGTAAGCATTCACAGTGCAGGTGGAAAAAGTATGTGAACCCCTAGACTAATTACATCTTCAAGAGCTAATTGGAGTGTGGTGTCAGCCAACTGGAGTTCAATCAATGAAATGAGATTGGGGGTGTTGGTTACAGCTGCCCTGCCCTATAAAAAACACACACTAGTTCTGGGTTTGCTTTTCACAAGAAGCATTGCCTGATGTGAATGATGCCTCGCACAAAAGAGCTCTAAAAGACCTACGATTAAGAATTGTTGACTTGCATAAAGCTGGAAAGGGTTATAAAAGTATCTCCAAAAGCCTTGCTATTTATCAGTCCACAGTAAGACAAATTGTCTATAAATGGAGAAAGTTCAGCACTGCCGCTACTCTCCCTAGGAGTGGCCGTCCTGTAAAGATGACTGCAAGCGCACAGCGCAGACTGCTCAATGAGGTGAAGAAGAATCCTAGAGTGTCAGCTAAAGACTTACAAAAGTTTCTGGCATATGCTAACATCCCTGTTAGCGAATCTATGATACGTAAAACACTAAACAAGAATGGATTTCATGGGAGGATACCACAGAGGAAGCCACTGCTGTCCAAAAAAAAACCATTGCTGCATGTTTACAGTTTGCACAAGAGCACATGGATGTTCCACAGCAGTACTGGCAAAATATTCTGTGGACGGATAAAACCCAAGTTGAGTTGTTTGGAAGAAACACACAACACTATGTGTTGAGAAAAAGATTCACAGCACACCAACATCAAAACCTCATCCCAACTGTGAAGTTTGCTGGTGGGGGCACCATAGTTTGGGCTGCTTTGCTGCATCAGGGACTAGACGGATTGCTATCATCAAAGGAAAAATGAATTCCCAAGTTTATCAAGACATTTTGCAGGAGAACTTAAGGCCATCTGTCCACCAGCTGAAGCTCAACAGAAGATGGGTGTTGCAACAGGAAAACGACCCAAAGCATAGAAGTAAATCAACAACAGAATTGTTTTAACAGAAGAAAATACGCCTTCTGGAGTGGTCCAGTCAGAGTTCTGACCTCAACCCGATTGAGATGCTGTGGCATGGCCTCAAGAAAACGATTCACAGCAGACATCCCAAGAATATTGCTGAACTGAAAAGTTCTGTAAAGAGGAATGGTTAAGAATTACTCCTGATCGTTGTGCACGTCTGATCTGCAACTACAGGAAACGTTTGGTTGAAGTTATTGCTGCCAAAGGAGGTTCAACCAGTTATTAAATCCAAGGGTTCACATACTTTTTCCACCTGCACTGTGAATGTTTACATGTTGTGTTTAATAGTCTGTGCCTAGCCTCACAAGAGGTTGTGGCTCAGCAGAAAAAAGGAGTGACTTATTGTGTGAAATGGACATGATCTAATATGCAACATTTGGCACCAAAACTGCACTATAATTTTGGCCTAATACTCTTTCCAAAACTAGGCCTACCATTAGATAATATAGAGTTAGACAAAAGTATCTACTGTGATAAATCTGGTGGTCTAGACAGCCTATGTTTGGGACATTGGCTATTGGGACATTATCACTATAAAACTCTGCTAAAGAACGAAGAGAAAAAATATTACTACAAGTGTAAAAATCCATAAAAACGGCAACCAGCACCATATTAATGTGAAAATTGGTGGGGAAACCAGCAGGGAGGAAGAACATGGAGGATCACATGACACTGGGTGAAAGTAGGGGAGAGGGTTTGCCCTAATTGACTCAGAGGCTAGAAGACAGCCAGATCAGCCAATCACAGCAGGATTTAGAAAGGTCATTTTGCCATTCTGTGTTCAACTAGTGACCTGAAAAGATATCTTGTTGCAGTAACTGACACAAGCCATTAATCTAGTTTGATAGTTACACTATAGGGACATTATAAGGAGAGTAAAGGGAAACAAAAGGGAGATATAATTGGGTATATATTAGGTTTTGATTAGGGAAAGTATATAGAGAGAGTTATTTTATGCAGCTTGCTGGCAACTAGTTCTGCATTACAAAATCCTGCAAGAAGATCATATTTTTCTGTATGAACCGCCAGCCAGCAGTTTTTTATTTGTTAAAAAAGTATCTACAGTTTATAGACTTAATGCCAGCAACTCAATAGCATACATTCTGCTGCAAGCGATGAGCAGGAAAAAAAAAGTTTAAATTTATAATTGGGCATTTCAGTGCATTATAACCCTGTTATTAAACGTATTGCATATTACTGCAAGATAACAGGTAGTTACAGTAAACGCAATACTGCAATAATGCCATTGTTAAACCTGCTTTATTGAATGCATTTGATTTTACTGGAAAAAAACGCACATTCAGATCATGTAGTTCAAATAATTATGCTGCAAAAACTGAATTGTTTTACCCATGGTAGTGAACGCATGCTATTACTGCAATATACCATGTAGCTCAAGCATATTTTACTGAAAAAACTGCCTTCTTGTATCTGTGCAAAACTCGCATTGTTATACCAATGTTAGTAAATGCAATATACTGTGTAGTTCAAAAAGATTTCCTACAAAAATTACATTGTTATACTATTACATTTTATTACTGCAATATACTGTATAAATCAAACTCATTTTATAGCAAAAACTGCATTAGTACCAAAGTAAATTGTCAATACCAGTGTGCAGTGTGTTTGTAGAAGGGGAAAGACATTTAATTACACCTCTGTCTATAAATTACAGAAAAAAAACACTTGCTAGTACCATTTAGTAATTCATGTACCAAATCCATGACTTTTCACTTATAGGAAACCCATGCCTTTCATTTATAGGCCTCATAATAATGCCTATCTTCATGTTAAAAAAAATAGGAAAAAAAACTTTTTGATAGCTGTTTTTCATCACAAATGGAAAGATAAATCCCCTCACACACATTAAGTATATAGAATAGTATCTTGTATCCGCAGTATCTAATTTTCAAGGAAAATTAGATACAGGATTAAAATAAATTAGATAGTAATAGCCCAAGAGAAAATAGTGCACACTGCTGACAAAATCTAATAGGATTAATTCACCATAATACCAGCAGCATCAAGCAAAGATAATACATTACATTATTTAAATCCCCTGGAAATGAAGAAAATTAGCATGCAACCAAAGATATGAAAGCTTAAAGCTAGCAGCCAGGAGTAAAATTAAGTATTTGTCCTATTTTTCTGTATTTGTCCTGATCAGCCATAACTGTAAAACCAACTGTCTTTTATTGTGCTGGTCCCCTGTGAGCTGCCAACATAGCTCTGACCGGTCAAACCATGACTTTACATGGCCGCAGAAGGTGTTCTGAGAAATGTGGCACCAAGATGTTAGCAGAAAATATTTTAAGTCCTGAAAGCTATAAAGTGAGACATTCATGGACCCCACTTGCCTTTCCAGCACATCCCACAGATACTTAATCAGATTATGTTCTGGGAGATTGGACTCCAAGTCAAAATTGTGAACTCTTTGCCATGTTCCTGAAATCATTCCTGAACAATTTTTGCTGTGTGGCAAAAGAGAGTTGCAACTTATCAGTCTTTGAGCAATTTGTCAGATTCTTCCTCTTTGTACGCAGTAGAGTTTTGAAGTGCAGGAAAGTTTCATTGAGCCATTAAGAGGGGTGATCTATTAATACAGAACCACATTTATGATCATGTTTCATAGTTTATGAATCCATTATTATTGTTTGAACTAGTGTCTTATATTCACTTGTGGAAGATATGTTGCAGAAATCTCTGTGGCTTAAAATTAGTGCTGAATGGGGATGTTTTTGTGGCAAGCACATGGATTTATGCAAGACCCATTCAGATAAATAAGATATTTGGAGAAATTTGTAGTGAATTCACCTTTTTCACTACTGGTATATTATGCACATTGTATTATTTTCTATGTATTTTTTAGTGCTTTCTTTAGCTAGAAAGACCACTGACCATAAAAAAAGCATATTATTTACAATGCATGCAAGCCAGTTTTCGAGGTTACAAAAGTTGCAAAATTCGGCATAAATGCATTTTGCATTCAAAATTAGCAATTTTTGCTCCAATATTACCACTTTAACATAGTAACATAGTATATAAGGCCGAAAAAAAGACATTTGTCCATCCAGTTCGTCCTGTTATCCTGCAAGTTGATCCAGGGGAAGGCAGAAAAAAACCTGTGAGGTACAAGCCAATTTTCCCCACTTAAGGGGGGAAAAATTCCTTCCCGACTCCAATCAGGCAGTCAGAATAACTCGCTGGATCAACGACCCCTCTCTAGTAGCTATAGCCTGTAATATTATTACACTCCAGAAATTCATCCAAGCTCCTCTTGAATTCCTTTATTGTACTCACCATCACCACCTCCTCAGGCAGAGAGTTCCATAGTCCTCACTGCTCTTACCGTAAAGAATCCTCTTCTATGTTTCTGTGCAAACCTTCTTTCCTCCAGACGCAGAGGATGTCCCCTCGTCACAGTCACAGTCCTGGGGCTAAATAGCTGATGGGATAGATCTCTGTACTGACCCCTGATATATTTATACATAGTAATTAGATCTCCCCTCAGTTGTCTTTTTTCTTAGAAAGTACACTGTGCTTAGTGGAAGGGGAGGGCCACCATGGGCCAACACATTTAATATAATTTACACCAGGAAACTGGTGTAAATTATGAGCGAAAACTAGGGTAGCTCGTAGCATATATTACCAGTTGCCCTGAACTGTAGAGAGGCTATTTCAAAAACATTTGGTTAACGTAAGTGATGCAAATTTGTCAGTGAGGAATGGCAATTTAGTGAATTTTGAAAAGCAAGACTTACTGATCATATAGTTGCCAACCACATTAGTCTACACAGTTTTTTTAAGTGATTTTACTAGGGAGCAGTGATGAACGAACATCTGCCGGGGCGGTTCGCGAACGCGATCGCACGAACACGATCAAATGTTCGCGAACCGCAAGTTCGCGGCGGGTCCCATTCATTTTAATGGCAGGTGAACCTGAAAAACCTTCAGCTGATATTTGCAGACAAGAAATAATTACTAGAAGTGCACAAGTAGTCCCACAACATGGACAGTGACATACCAGATGTATTATTCGAATTTGGGATCTCCATTCATTTTTGTTTTCAATGCAAAATATTGTCAATATAATTTTTGCGTATGTGCATGCGCAGATGCACTATACAGTACCCAAATGCACTATAAAGAAAGTATATTGGTATATAACACTTCAATCAGTTTTTTGGGGCGACGACTGGTATATCACACCAGTAGAAATTATTTGTTCCAATAACGCTTGTCCCTCTATATACCTGCAATATCACAGCAGAACCGCACACAACTGCCGCACAATACAAATGCACTATGATATACTTTCTAACATAGAAAGTATATTATAACATTTCACAAGGAAGGCAATCCATTAGAATATACATGAAGATAAAACGTAACCTTTAATAATTTTACTATGAGGGTCCATTCACACTTTCGTAAGTGTTTTGCGGATCTGTAAAACACGGACACCGGCAATGTGCATTCCGCAATTTGTGGACCACACATCGCAGGCATTATCATAGAAAATGCCTAATCTTGTCTGCAATTGCAGACAAGAATAGGACATGTTCTTTTTTTTGTTGTTGAGGAAATGGAAGCACAGATGTGGAAGTGCGGATCCGCGGATGCGGACAGCACATTCCGGCCCCATTGAAAATGAATGGGTCTGCACCCGTTCCGCAAAATTGCGGAATGGATGCGGACCCATTTTGAGGACATGTGAATGGAAAAGATATCCCTCAAAATGAAAATAAATGAAATATTTAAAGTAAACCAAAAAGCATAGATGTGGTAGGCAGTAACAAGTGCTCGGCAGCACTAAATCAGGTGCTCAACAGCACCAAATCAGAAACCATATGTCCTACCACAATCCAGGGGGGTTCCAGTGCACATCGATGAATCCAAGAGGGAAAGCAAAAAAACATCCATCCCTGGGCTAGATGATGATGTGGTATTGAAGGACAGGGTGGGCAAAGAACTGTCCCTGATATTGCCCTAAAGGGGGGTGCTATTCTGGCCCTGATAGCCTAACCACAGACCACCCGCCCTGATAAGAGCGACCCCGTCCGGAACCTTACCCTATATAAAAATGGTCCTAGTAAGCCTCTAGCCCCTAGGCCCCTGACTTCCAGGTGATCACTATATAGATCTATGTGTTTTTGTCTCATTATCAAAGTATATTATAAGTATATTGCACCCCTCTGTGTATCACACATATCGATAGCACACCTATACTAGTGCTTAAAAGGACTTTTGTGGCCCTATTAGCTAGCGTTTGGTGTCCCTAACAGCCTGTCCCTGCTCCACACAGCAACCTCTCCCTACACTGGCAAAATACTGAATGTAAAATGTCAGCCAGATCAGGTTTATTTATAAGGTAGGGGGTATGTCAATGTGCTGAAATGTCTCAATTGGCTGTCCTGGCTCAAAGTTCTTCACAATGTAAAAGAATACGGCGGGCGCGAATTTCTCCATATGTTCGCATGTTCGGAGAATTGCGAACAAGCAAAGTTCGCTGCAAAACGACCGCCGGGCGAACCGCAAGGCCATCTCTACTCAGGAGCTAGATAGAGGCAGGAAGTACAATAATCTAGCAAGGAAGCAGTGACAAGATCTGGTTTATATAGGAAGTTTCAAGGTGTGGCTGATTAGGGTAAACGAGCAGAGATTGTCCAAGACTAGGAAACTATTCACTAGGTTCAGGAACAGAGCTGTCCTGAGTAGCCGGTAGCTCAGTGAGCAATGGATGCTGGAGGTAAGAGCGGTAATTTACCTGTTGGCGGGCTCAACTAAAACAGCCACACCGTACATGTTATTACCCTAAAAATCATGAAAAATGTTTGGGTGCGTGGTGCAGGTTAGCCTATGGTACAGCACAATGGCTTACAATCTTATTATACTCTATATCAGTGATAGCTAACCTTGGCACTCCAGCTGTGGTAAAACTACAACTCCCAAGATGCCCCCCTTGCTTGGCTGCTCTCAGAACTCTGTAGAAATATATGGAGCATGCTGGGAGTTGTAGTTTCACCACAGCTGGAGTGCCTAGGTTAGCCATCACTGCTCTATAGTATCTCTCCCCCCCCCCCCCCAATAACTGGGCATGTAGCACGTGCCTTAGTGTTTCTTCTGAATAAACGCCAGCTTGAGTTTGTGGTTAAGCTTATCAGCTCTCCGGTGTGAATTGTAACTTTAACTAGTGATGGCTAATAGAAACACCGTCTTGAAGGATAGAAGTTTGTCGGATATATCCTCAATAGGTTCGAAGGGAGAATCACATATGCTGTTTAGTACTATATTTAAGTCCCAGGTGGGAACCGTTTGTCTTAGGGTGGGTCGCATTCTAGAAACTGCTCTGACAAATCTCTTGACCCACCTGTGTTCTGCTAATGGGAAGTCTAAGCAGCTACTTAAGGCTGAGATCTGTACCTTGAGTGTGCTTGGTTTTAAACCCATATCAAACCCTCTCTGGAGGAAATCTAGTATGTTGCCTATGGACGGATTTCTAGACCCTGGATGATTTTGAACTAGCCAAGATGAGAATTTCTTCCATATTTTAAGATATATGGCTGAAGTCACTGGTTTACGGCCTTGTTGCAGCGTTGATATTACCTGATCGGAGAGACACTTCTTCCTCGGGGTCTGCCTCTCAGGATCCAAGCAGTCAGTCTCAACTTGTTGAGATTGGGATGCTCCAGAGGCACTTGCGTTAACAGGTCTTTCCTGTCTGGAAGGGGGTACGGATCTTTGACTGACATCTCTTTCAAGATAGGGTACCAGGCTCTCTTGGGCCAGTCTGGCGCAATTAGGATCAGAGTGGTAGCACTGGTCCTCATCTTCTTTAAGACTGCCGGGACTAGGGGCAAAGGAGGAAAGGCGTACGCCAGCTTCATGTCCCAACTCTGGGCTAAGGCGTCTACTGCCACTGGGTTTCCACTGGGGTTTAGAGAGTAGAAACAGTTCAGCTAAGAATTTTCCCTGGACGCGAAGAGATCTATCTCTGGTTGGCCTCCATAGCTGGCAGATCTGTCTGAAAACCTGTTTGTTCAGATTCCATTCTCCTGCGTCGATCCAGTGACGGCTTAGGAAGTCGGCTCTCAAGTTCTGACACCCCTTTAAATGGGTTGCTGAAATGGACAGAACTTCCCTCTCTGCCCATGTGAAGACCTGATCTGCTGGATCCTGAAGGAGCGGGCATCTGGTTCCGCCCTGTCTTTTTAAATAACATACCGTTGTTATATTGTCGGATAGGATCCTGACGTGTTGACCTTTGAGAAGATGTTTGGCTCTCAGAGTCTTCAGCACTGCCTTCAGTTCTCGGTAATTTGAGGACTTTATTCTGTCCTGAAGCACCCAGGAACCCTGGAAGAGATGCTGGTCCACATGCCCCCCCCCCCCCCCCAGCCATTCAGACTTGCGTCTATGGTAACTGTTATGGCTGGAGTCATATTCCACAGAACCCCCTTCTCCAAATTCATTGGTTCTATCCACCAGAACAGGGATTTCACAACTCTGTCTGATAATTTTATCCTGGAGTTCAGAGAACGGTGGTCTCTGTTCCAGGCTGTCAATACTGCCTCCTGGAGGGTCCTGGAGTGGAATTGGGCCTAAGGTATAATTGAGATACAGGAGGTCATCAGTCCCAGGATCTGCATGGCTTCTCTGATTGAGTGGGTTCTCTTCTTTTTGAACAACTCCATCTTTTCTCTTAAATTGATTTGTTTCCTCTCTGGTAGAAAGGAGTGTTGTATCCTCGTATCCAGGATAGTGCCCAGGAATTCTTTCCTCGTGTCTGGTACCAGGTCCGATTTTGGATAGTTAACGATCCACCCCAAATCTTTGAATAGGGCTAAAGTCTGATGGATGTCCCCCTCCAATTTTTGTACTGAATCTGCTATCGGTAAAAAATCATCCAGGTAGGGCACGATTGTAATCAAACTCTGGCGAAGGTGGGCCATCATTTCTGATACTATCTTTGTGAAGAGACGGGGGGCAGATGAAATCCCGAACGGCAGGCACTGAAATTGGTAGTGAAGGATCTCCTCCTTGTACTTGACCGCAAACCTTAGATACTGTTGTGGGAGATGTGGGAGATGTATGGGGATGTGGTAGTACGCATCCTTGAGGTCCAGTGTGCAAAGGTGAGCACCTGGTGGGATCAAAGGAGTAGAGGATCTTATTGATTCCATCTTGAACCTGTAGTAGGTCACCCACCTGTTTAGGAATTTTAAATTGATGATCGTCCTCACCGACCCGTCTGGCTTCTTCACAAAGAATAGTCTCGAATAGTGACCTGTGAACTGCTGGGGAGGAGGAACCTGGGTGATAGCTCCCAGAACCAGAAGCTTTTGTATATGTGACCGCAGTTGTTGCTGAAGGAGAGGAGATTCGAAGTAAGTCACCTGGAAGGTTTGTGGAGGAGGAGTTCTGAAATCTATCCTGAAGCCGTCCCTGATGGAGTCCAGGATCCATTGATTGTGAGTAACTCTCTTCCATCTTTCCCAAAAGTGACGAAGTCTCCCTCCTACCGGTCTGGCGTAATGGTTTCCCTGTGTTGGTATTGGGGTTGAAGAGGAAACCCCTTCCCCTACCCCCTTTGGGGTAGCTCCAATGGCCCGATTTACCTTTCCCTCTATAGGCCTTGGCCTGACTTTGGCTCGAGGGTCTACGAAAGGGCTGGGGCTTTTTAGGTTTCTCCTCAGGGAAACCTTTCTTGCTATCCGCCACATTCTGGAGGATAGAGTCCAAGACTGGGCCGAACATGAAAGAGCCAGAGAACGGAATGGAGCAGAGTCTGTTCTTAGACGCTACCTCCCCAGACCAGGACTTGAGCCAGAGGGCACATCTAGCAGCGTTAGTCTGAGACTTGGCTGCGAATCTAATAGTTTCCGCTGAGGCGTCCGCCAGGAAACTTGAAGCCATCTTTAGAAGAGGCAGGGACTCTAGGATTTCTTCCCTGGATGTCTTAGCCCTGAGGTGATTCTCCAGTTGATTAATCCACAAGACTAAGGCTCTGGAAACTGAAGTGGCTGCAATGTTAGTATTAATTGTAGCCGCCCCTGACTCCCAGGATTTTTTCAACAGACCATCCAACTTTCTATCCATGGGTTCTCATATTCACTTATTATGGAGGTGCTGGTTCGTTTATTTTTATTCCCCATTGTCACTGCCACTAGGGGGGGTGGCTCCCCCTGGTGGTGAGATTGAACCGTGCACCACCAGCCCATTTACCATGTGCTTTTAATTAGATAGCTTGCACAGATGTATTCTACTCAGCCCATACTGCAGGCTCACAGTCTGGGAGAGGCATGTGTAGGATACAGCTTGGTACTACTTTGCCCAGATTGTAGGCTGTAAGCCCAGGAGAGGCATGTTAGAGTAGGACTCATCTGATTAGAAGCTACCTTGTCGACTGGTAGATGGGCCCGAAATATTTTTGATCAATTATATTCGCAAAGAGCTTCTAGCTGCATTTGCAGTAAGTATGACCACCAAGTATTTATCCTTTCAGTGTTTGCTTATATCTTTGTGCAATTGACTAGCAGAGTGCTGTTACCTGTAGTTCCACTAATCCAATTGTGTTTCAGCCAAGGTAGCGTGCACCTGCGTTCTCATATTCACTTATTATGGAGGTGCTGGTTCGTTTATTTTTAAGCCTGTCATCTGTCTCATGGATAGATTAATATCTTATATATACCTGCTTTTGTCATATAGCCTTTGTGTGGTTGTCTATTGCATGTTGTAGATAATAGGAGTCCAAGATGCATCCAGCCATCCTCTTAATGCTGTTTCCAAACCATTTTGATGGGGTTTCCATCAATTTCTACCTTTTTTTGTGAACCATACACCCTCTCTTCTTCAGAGAAGGGGGTGCCTTGTTTGATGCTTGGGTCTCCCATTGACTTTCATTGTATTAAATTGTACTCGAGCACCAAATTATTTGGCTGAGCATCGGATGTGCTGAGCATAGTGATGCTCGAGCCGAACAGCTGTTCGGCTGAGCACGCTTGCTCAACATTATTATAGGTATACCGTATACCACACCCCTGCCTCAATCTGTTTTTTTGGGGGGCAACTGCTATATCACACCCGTTGCAATTAGTTGTTCCAATAGCGTTTGTCCCTCTATATAGCTGCAGTTTTGCAGCAGAACCGCACACAACTGTTGCACAGTTCAAATGCACTATATATAAAGTATATTATAGGTATGTCACACCCCTGCCTCAATCAGTTATTTTGGGGGGCAACTGGTATATCACACCCGTTGCAATTAGTTGTTCCATTGCCGTTTGTTCCTCTATATAGCTGCGGTATCGCAGCAGAACTGCACACAACTGCTCCTACAGTACAAATGCACTATAATATACTTCTATGTTAGAAAGTAGAAGAAGAAAATCTCTTTATTGTCCCTCAGTGGGGAAAATTTGGCATAACAGCAGCAATCATATTCACAGCAGGAGCAAAAATAAGAGTAATTAGAAATTAAAGAGTAAAATATTAGTAAACAATTCACTTTATTATAAGTATAACACACTTCTCTGTATATCACACCTATTGATAGCACACCTATACCAGTCCATTAAAGAACTAAACTGACAAAATATAGAATGTAAAATGGCAGCCAGATTGGGTTCTGTTATAGGGTGGGGGTGTGTCCATGTGCTGAAACGTCTCAATTGGCTGTCCTGTTTCCCCGATGGATGTGTCAGGGGTCAAATTTTGGCACAATGCAAAAGAATATTTTGTGCACGAACATCGCCATATGTTCGCATGCTCACGGATTGCAAATGTTCAAAGTTTGCCGCAAACCGACCGCCGGGCGAACCGCAAGTCCATCACTACCGCAGTGTATGTTGCTTTGCTCCTCAGCTCTCATCAGTGTTCCTGGTAACTCCTTCCTCTGGACAGGATCAATGTCTTGTACATGATCAGCTTCACTTGGCTGCAGCTCTGGTCACAGAAAGATGCTCCCACACAGGTCCTCAGTGTCTCTGCCAGCTTCACTCTAAGATGGAGGATCCTTTACTTCCTTTACAGGCTTGAAAACTCCACCCCTGAGAGTTTTTTTTAAACATCAGGTGAATCTAGGAATGCAGCCCTTTTTAGCTATTCTTAGGAAACAGCAACATCTTGTGGCCAAACAGCAGAATGTCAGTCCAGACCATTTAACTTAATTTACACAAACACAGTGTTCACACAACGAGAGCTTTTTCCCCATCTCACATATGGCCAGGAAGGGGTTTAAATAGAGTGGCGAGTCCCTGGATAAGAACCTGATAGGTCCATGACTCGGCACTCTATTAGTCAGAAACACTAGGACATAGTAATAGAACATCTAAGCAATCAGCACACTACTAATCTCCACCAGTACATGCCCACTGCAAGGACACACAGAGAATTGCATCCTGTTGCTAAGGATGCTGTTGGATCACCAGGGAACATGGCTCAACAGCGTGACCCTCCTGGCATGACTTAGCCTGGACAGGTTAGTTTCTTACAATCTAGCTGTGTGGCGGCAGCATGCTTATCGTAGGTGGTATGCTTTCCTGAAGAGGTTAATTTTTCAGGTTGCTTTTGAAGATTTTAATGTTAGGGAGAGTCCAATGTGCTGGGGTAGTAAGTTCCAGGGTATTGGAGATGCACAAGATAAATCCTGTAGGCGATTGTGTGAGTAACAGACGAGATGAGTGCAAAAGAGGAGGTTGTGTGAGGACTGGAGATTACGCTTGGGGATATATCTGGAAAGCAGGTCAGAAATGTTAAAAGGGGACAAATTATGGATGGCCTTACATGTTAGTATTTTAAACTGAATTCACTGAGCAATGAGGAGCCAATAAAGGGATTGTTAGTGGGGAGAGACAGAGGAGAAACACTGGGAGAAGTGGATTAAATGAGTTTTCTGGGATTTTGATACTGATGGCCTATCCTCAGGATAGGTCATCAGTCTCTGATCGCAGGAGATCCCTGCCAATCAGCAGTGTGAGATGGCACTGGTGCTCCTGTAAGTGCCGCAGCCTTCTTGCAACTTACCAAGCACAGTGCCGTATGTTGTATAGCGGCTGTGCTTGGTATCATACTCAGCCCCATTGTAGTGAATGGGGCTGAGCACAATACCAAGCACAGCCACTATACAATATATGGCACAGTGCTTGGAGAAGGCCGCTAAATTGCGCAGGGCAAAGGCATTTTGTGGAGTTCCGGTGACTAACTGGGTTTCCGCCCAGCAGTGATCCCGGTGATGTCACCGACACTAATGGGCGGGCTTTAGCGCTGCCCTAGCCTGTAAAACAGCTAGGGCAGTGCTTAAGCCCACCCATGAGAGGCGTGATGTCACTGAACACACTGCTGGGCGGAAGCCTTTGCCCGGAAGTGTGTTATAGTAAATAAAAGAGCCCTTGCCCTGCACAATCCTGCGCAGAGCAAGGGAGAGCATTGGAGCATGAACTGCTCCGATGCTCATGTCAGGGGGTCCTATCCTGGGTGAAATTATGGGTATGTCCGGGTTCAGCTCTGAACCCGGACAACCCCTTTAAGAAAAACATTTGGCCCTGTTTGTTAGATCTTATTCTCCAGATGAGAGCTACTCCAAATGTTAAAGGGAATTTTGTTAATGTTAATGTTAATTTCTAGTGAATTTTTTTTACATTTTCCATTTTTCTACAGTATACCTGTATTTAAAAAATCCTAAAATCATTCAGTTTTTGCACTAACCACAAGGCATAAAATATGTCAAGACTTCCTGCTCTTTGAGAGCAGCCACATGGACCATAGACAAAATGGACAGGTGGGGACCTCACTGACTCTATTTCTCGAGATGTTCTGTGAAAATGTCAAGAGGGAGTAGATAAGCTATGGTATAACCTATTCTGAATGGTGTCATTGTAATTCTGTGATAATTTTAACAGTGATTGCTGACCGCCGATTTTCCCCTTCTCACTGCTGTAGTCCCGGACTCCGTGTTCGGGTGAGCACTATCCTTCCTGGCCATCTCCATCATTACCATGTCTGGCTGCATTACGGGGCAGGTAGCTATGGTGATCAGTTGCCAATGTCTTCCCATCCACCGCCGCGGTCCTGGGCTTTGTACTTGCAGGTTGTCTCCCTGGTGCTACCGCTAGCAGTGATAGACGACATTAGGCAATATTGTTAGGCAAGCAAAGCAGGATCGGGAGGTGGATGTTATTGTCCATCTTGGGACAAATGATCTGGCTTGCAATGAGGTTTTAAAGGTGGAGGAAGCTTTTCACACACTTGGAAATGATATACAGGAGGTTGCATCAACTGTTTTATTCTCTTCAGTTTTGTCTGTACATAATCTTCAGCATGACAGGAAGATGCGCATTAAGGAATACAATGTATGGCTTGGTGAATGGTGACTGAACCAAGGGTTTGGTTTTGTGTCTCTCGGAATAGAAAAGAACTGTACAAGAAAGATGGTTGCATCTTTCTACTCAAGGGAACAAATGTCCTCAGTGAACATTTCAAAGTATTTGTTAAGGAGCATTTAAACTAGGAAAGGGGGGCAAAAGACTGATAATCCAGCCGTCGGACTCCCCCCCCCCCCCCCCCCCCCGGAACTATGCCAGAAGATGCCAGTAGCACATAGGTTAAGAAATGACAAGCTCAGAGTCTTCTCTACAAATGCTCACAGTTTAGGGAATAAGATCAATGAACTTGAGTCTATAATGGCATCTGAGAATATAGATTTAGTGGCTGTTACTGAGACATGGTTCAATGGGAGTAATGACTGGGATATAACAATACCAGGGTTCTCTCTATATAGAAAAGACAGAGAAGGCAAGAAAGGGGGAGGGGTGGCCCTGTACGTGAAAGATAGCATAAAATCGAATTTAATATAAGTTAGCAGGACCAATTTAGAGTCAGTTTGGGTTACCTTGCAGCTTGATAATCATAAGGTAACTCTTGTAGGTGTGATATATAGACCACCTAGCCAAGTCAAAGAATTAGAAGATGTACTACAGTAGTTGAGGAAATAGCTAAAATGACATTGAAAGGGGAAGTTATCATTATGGGAGACTTTAATCTTCCTGATGTAAACTGGAAAACCAAAATAGCTAGTTCTGCCAGGAGTACAGATATTTTAAATTCCCTACTGGGATTATCTCTACAGCAAGTAGTTGAGGAGCCAACCCGGAAGAAGGCCCTTATAGATTTAGTATTCACAAATGGCAATTTGGTATCTGATATTACTGTAGTGGAAAGCTTGGGATCTAGTGATCACCAGTCAGTGTGGTTTACTATAAGTACAGTGACTAAATCACACCACACAAAAACAAAAGTTTTAGATTTTAGAAAAACTGACTTTTCTAAAATTAGATTAGAGGTATACGAGTCCCTATCAGATTGGAAGAGTTTTAATAGACTCCAGGAGAAATGGGACTACTTAAAAGTGGCACTATTGAAGGCAACAGATAATTCCATTAGGCTTGTCAGTAAAAACAAAAAAAAGAAAGAGACCACTGTGGTACTCAGCAGAAGTGGCCAAAATAATTAAAAACAAAAAGATAGCATTTATTAATTATAAAAATAAAAAAACGAGGATGAAAGGGAAATTTATAAGATTAGGCAGAGAGAGGCCAAGTAAGTTATAAGAGCTTCTAAAGCACAGGCAAAAGAGAAATTAGCTTAGTCAGTGAAAAAAGGCGATAAGACATTCTTCAGATATATAAATGAAAAAAGGAAATTAAAACAAGAAATTAGCAAATTAAAAGAAGGAATGTATATGGAAGAAGATAAAGAACTATCTGACTGCCTCAATAAATACTTCAAATAAAAACTGTTCAGTTTTTATAAAGGAAAATGTAGGAAAGGGACCTCAGTTAAGAAGGAAGACTAATGAATCTTTTGATGCATGTGTCTTTGTCAGAGAAAGAGGTTCTAAGTCAGCTGTCTAAAATTAATACAAATAAGTCACAGGGGCCTGATGAGATACACCCAAAGCTATTAAAAGAGCTTAGCGGTGAACTAGCAAAACCATTAACAGATTTATTTAACCAATCACTGGTAACAGGAGTCGTCCCAGAAGATTGGAAATTAGCAAATGTTGTGCCCATTCACAAGAAAGGCAGTAGGGAGGTATCGGGCAACTATAGGCCAGTAAGCCTGACATCAATAGTGAGGAAATTAATGGAAACCATACTTAAGGACAGGATTGTGGAACATCTAAAATCCCATGGATTGAAAGATGAAAAACAGCTTGGGTTTACTTCAGGAAGATCATGTCAAACTAATCTTATAGATTTTTTTGATTGGGTGACTAAAAAAATAGATGGCGGAGGTGCAGTACTATGTACACAGGGTTTGATACTGTGCTTGGACCCCCATATTGTTGAATAGATTAGGCAGTGGCTGAGGGACAGACAACAGAGGGTTGTAGTCAATGGAGTATATTCAGACCATGGTCTTATTACCAGTGGGTTACCTCAGGGATCTGTTCTTGGACTCATATTGTTTAATATCTTTATCAGCGAATGCAGAAGGCCTCGATGGTAAGGTGTGTCTTTTTGCTGATGACACAAAGATTTGTAACATGGTTGATGTTCTTGGAGGGATACACCAAATGGAAAAGAATTTAGGAAAACTAGACGAATGGTCAAAAATCTGGCAACTAAAATTTAATGTTGATAAGTGCAAGATAATGCACCTGGGGCATAAAAACCCAAGAGCAGAATATAAAATCAGTGATACAGTCCTAACCTCAGTATCTGAGGAAAGGGATTTAGGGGTCATTATTTCAGAAGACTTAAAGGTAGGCAGACAATGTCATAGAGCAGCAGGAAATGCTAGCAGAATGCTTGGGTGTATAGGGAGAGGCATTGCCAGTAGAAAGAGGGAGGTGCTTATGACGCTCTACAGAGCACTAGTGAGACCTCATTTGGAGTATTGTGCGCAGTACTGGAGACCATATCTCCAGTAGTGTTGAGCGCGAATATTCGAATATCGAATTTTTTTCGCGAATATCGGCACTTCGCTAATTCGCGAATATTTCGAATATAGTGATATAAATTCGATATTTCGAATATTATTTTATATATTTTTTTTAATATTTTTTTCTTTCCCACTTCCCTAAAGTTGTTCTTACCTGTCCTTTGGATTCCTGGCTTCCTGGCTGCTCCAGTCAGTGCCCGTTGCCGCTTCTGCCGACTTGCGTGCTCATGGAGCGTCCCCATCACCATGGGAACGTCTCCATATACTAGAATGTACTGTCGGATTTGAGAATTACGTTGAAATCGCAATGCGATTATTTCAAGTTATAATCGAATTTCGATTTTAACTTAGCACTGCTATATTCCATATTCGTTAATTCTAGCCTAATATGGAATATAGCAGTGCTAAGTTAAAATCGAAATTCGATTATTATAACTTGAATTAATCGAATTGCGATTTCAACTTAGACCTGGTTTACTATGGTTGGCTTGGTAGAATTAGCGAATATGACGAATATATTCGTTATATTCCACAAAACGAATATGGCGAATGTATTCGTTATATTCCACAAAACGAAGATAACGAAATATTCTCCATCTTCGTTTTAGCTACTTATTCATCAACTTCGCTAATTCTAGCAATCATATAGGAAAGTTTACTATAGAGACAGCTAAGTTTAATTCGCTATGCGATTATATGACTGCTTTTTAAAAAAAAAACAAATGGAATAGTTATAATACCTGATAATTATTATAATTATTCTATTTATAAAAAAAAGCAACGTAATATAATCGCATAGCGAATTAAACTTAGCTGTCTCTATAGTAAACTTTCCTATATGATTGCTAGAATTAGCGAAGTTGATAAATAGGTAGCTAAAACGAAGATGCAGAATACTTCGTTATCTTCGTTTTGTGGAATATGACGAATACATTCGCCATATTCGTTTTGTGGAATATAACGAATATATTCGTCATATTCGCTAATTCTACCAAGCCATTGAAGCCAACCATAGTAAACCAGGTCCAAGTTGAAATCGCCATGCGATTAATATAACTCGAAGTAATGGCATGGCGATTTCAACTAGGTAATTACATTCCTCCGCTCTCACACTCCTTCATCCAGTATAGGGCTGCTTCCCCAGGCTGTCAATCCAAGTCACCTCCCCCTCCTAACCCTACTATCCACAGCAAAGATAAAGACTTAATATCGCTATCATAACTACTGCTCTGCACGCAGTCAAATCGGCAGAGTGAGACAAAAATTTGCAAAGAAAGATAGCCTAATCCCTAATTAAATAAATAAAAATACATACAGTACAAATATATATTACTGCATATGGTGTTACTTTACTTTATGAATAAAAATGAATAATTTATATACATGTATATGTGTGTGTATATAAATATATATTATAATTATTATTATTTATATTATAATATAACTTGTAATATATTTTTATATTTGTAAAAAATGCATTGCTAGTTATCAATAATATCAGTATTTACATTTCTATGCAGTCATGCATTGCGATTGGTAGTGGAACTATGTATATACACAATATACTGCTGCACTGGATATAAATATAACATAAAAAACTTCTGGGGACTTAAGCTTATATTAGCAAATGTATATCAAATGAACTTTACTGAGGCCCTGAATAAGGTTGCACCCCATCCCCCCTCCCCTACAGGCAGTCTGTGAATTAGATCGCACGCTATCTTTCTACACACTGATGCCCTGCCCTCCCATTCACTGAAAGCCGATAGACAAAAGGAACTCCCTGTTTGGGGGTATTGTCTGCAGGCTGAAAGTGCAGGTTATTTTCTGGCTGGAGACCTTTTCACTGCGCTTCTGGTGGAGTACGTGTTTATTAACTAAAATCAGGACAATAGCTAAAATAATGACCAGCAATAAAAAATAGCAATACATATAAATAAGTGATAGATCCAGGAGCATACACAAACAAATAAATTAATATCCTATAAATACTGTAGGTCCTTCACTAACTGCCTGCTGTCTCTGTTATATGGCAAATTCCATTAAAAGGTTGAAGCGCTGACATTGATAGTTACTTACCAACTACTGACACCTTGTCTATACTGCAACAAATTGCTGTGAACTTTGATACATATATATATATTCTCTATTCTCCTATTCTATGCTGCTACAATTATATTAGAATATGGAAGTGTCTTATTCCCCTCTGTGAATTGGAACACTATCTAACTCTGCTACATAAACTATGATATTTATGGGATATTAATTTATTTGTTTGTGTATGCTCCTGGATCTATCACTATTTTAAATGTATTGCTATTTTTTATTCATTGCTATATTTTATTGCTGGTCATTATTTTAGCTGCTATATTGATTTATTATATGTAAATATATTTTATATATTTATATTATATATACATTTACATATAGTATAATTAGTGTAATATTGTATAATTATTTTTTTAATACAGAGGTTATCTATATATGTCCATTATACTGTACAATACATTATATCTAAATCACCATACCTCATATGGATCATGGAATAAATAATTATACAATATTACACTAAGTATACTATATGTAAATTTACATATAAAATAAATACTGTATTAACATTCAGCCACTATAGGAACATAGCTAATAAATACACTGTATCCACTACTTCAGAGAAAAACAAATAAATAAAAATAAATATGGAAAACTCCATCAAGATACAAAACAATATACACTTGAAGGATAAAAAAAAAAACAGATGAATGCAATAATATTGATTGTGTATCTGACATACTTGAAGCAAACTATCTTATTACTTGAAATTGGGACATTCTCTAATAACTTTCTTATCCCCTAAACACCGAAGGTATTTACATGCAAATCGCGATTCATATGCTAATGCCGCCCTTCATTAAGGTTGCAAGTACATACAAAAGGATCGACTAATGGTGTACATTGCAGTATTATACCTCAGTATCGCTGACTACACTGCCTGCGCCTGACTGGAAGCAAACTATCTTATTACTTGAAATTGTGACATTCTCTAATAACTTTCCTACCCCCCACTCTCAGTATGGCTACAATAGGATCTAAGGCCCCTTTCACACGGCGAGGAGGGGCTGGAACGGTTAAAAATAGGGCTCATGGGGTTAAGAATAAATAAAAAATAATAAACTACTGTACAATGGACTAACTATACATTCATATATTTATGTACTGAATCACAATTATGATTCAGTACATCTAGAATATTAGACTATATATTTGCATATGCAGCTCTATAATATATCTGTATACACCGCTCCATTATGTCTTTAGATCTGTGATACAAGTGGATTAGATTTGGATAACACCTGGTGATACATTGTACCGGATTTTGTGCGGTCTACTGCATACAGATATATAATAGAGCGGTGTGTACAGATATATAACGAAGTGTTGTATACAGATATGTAATGGAGCAGTGAACAGTATACAGATATATAATGTAGTGGATACAGAGTGTATTTATTAGCTATGTTCCTATAGTGGCTGAATGTTATTACAGTATCGAAAAAGAACATGTACAGTATGGATACATTTGTATTTAGCAAAGCCTTTTGAACATTTCCTCCTTGACGGCAGCCCCCCCCCCCCCCCACTCCCCCCTTCTGCCAGGACAATTCCCACACCTATTCTTGCTATTCTTAATGTTGGATCTCTTTCTCCACAATTGCGCAATGGAAACCTACGCTCATCACATGGTCCGTCACATGATCCATCACCATGGTGATAAGCGCAGTGACGTCACCACAGGTCTTTTACCCAGGTCCTGAAGAAAGAAGACAGAAGAGAAGACGGGCTGCGCGAACAAGTGGATTAAGGTGAGTTAAATTATTTTTTTATTCATTTTTAACCCATCCAGCCCCTGCTCACCCATGTGAAAGGGGCCTTAGATCCTATTGTAGCCATGCTGAGAGTGGGGGGTAGGAAAGTTATTAGAGAATGTCCCAATTTCAAGTAATGAGATAGTTTGCTTCAAGTATGTCAGATACACAATCAATATTATTGCATTCATCTGTTTTTTTATCCTTTAAGTGTATATTGATTTGTATCTTGATGGAGTTTTCCATATTTATTTTTATTTATTTGTTTGTCTCTGAAGTAGTGGATACAGAGTGTATTTATTAGCTATGTTCCTATAGTGGCTGAATGTTAATACAGTATTTATATTATATATAAATTTACATATAGTATAATTAGTGTAATATTGTATAATTATTTATTCCATGGTCCATATGAGGTATGGTGATTTAGATATAGTGTATTGTACAGTATAATGGACATATATAGATATAGATAGATAGTAAGATAGATAACCTCTGTATTAAAAAATAATTATACAATATTACACTAATTATACTATATGTAAATTTATATATAATATAAATATATAAAATATATTTATATATAATAAATCAATATAGCAGCAACGCTGTATATATTGGTCTATTTTTGCCTGTAAACTTTTGGTGTATTTTAAAACTCACCCAGCGCTGGAGCTGTATTAATTTATTTATTTTTGTTTTTCATGTAACAATATTATTTGTTTTAATGGTGTCAGTGTTAACATCATAATTCATATTAGGTTTCCATTGCGCAATTGTGGAGAAAGAGATCCAACATTAAGAATAGCAAGAATAGGTGTGGGAATTGTCCTGGCAGAAGGGGGGGGGGGGCTGCCGTCAAGGAGGAAATGTTCAAAAGGCTTTGCTAAATACAAATGTATCCATACTGTACATGTTGTTTTTCGATACTGTAATAACATTCAGACACTATAAGAACATAGCTAATAAATACACTCTGTATCCACTACATTATATATCTGTATACTGTACACTGCTCCATTACATATCTGTATACAACACTTCGTTATATATCTGTACACACCGCTCTATTATATATCTGTATGCAGTAGACCGCACAAAATCCGGTACAATGTATCACCAGGTGTTATCCAAATCGAATCCACTTGTATCACAGATCTAAAGACATAATGGAGCGGTGTATACAGATATATTATAGAGCTGCATATGCAAATATATAGTCTAATATTCTAGATGTACTGAATCATAATTGTGATTCAGTACATAAATATATGAATGTATAGTTAGTCCATTGTACAGTAGTTTATTATTTTTTATTTATTCTTAACCCCATGAGCCCTATTTTTAACCGTTCCAGCCCCTTCTCGCCGTGTGAAAGGGGCCTTAGATCCTATTGTAGCCATACTGAGAGTGGGGGGTAGGAAAGTTATTAGAGAATGTCACAATTTCAAGTAATAAGATAGTTTGCTTCCAGTCAGGCGCAGGCAGTGTAGGCAGCGATACTGAGGTATAATACTGCAATGTACACCATTAGTCGATCCTTTTGTATGTACTTGCAACCTTAATGAAGGGCGGCATTAGCATATGAATCGCGATTTGCATGTAAATACCTTCAGTGTTTAGGGGATAAGAAAGTTATTAGAGAATGTCCCAATTTCAAGTAATAAGATAGTTTGCTTCAAGTATGTCAGATACACAATCAATATTATTGCATTCATCTGTTTTTTTTATCCTTCAAGTGTATATTGTTTTGTATCTTGATGGAGTTTTCCATATTTATTTTTATTTATTTGTTTTTCTCTGAAGTAGTGGATACAGTGTATTTATTAGCTATGTTCCTATAGTGGCTGAATGTTAATACAGTATTTATATTATATGTAAATTTACATATAGTATACTTAGTGTAATATTGTATAATTATTTATTCCATGATCCATATGAGGTATGGTGATTTAGATATAATGTATTGTACAGTATAATGGACATATATAGATAACCTCTGTATTAAAAAAATTATTATACAATATTACACTAATTATACTATATGTAAATGTATATATAATATAAATATATACAATATATTTACATATAATAAATCAATATAGCAGCTAAAATAATGACCAGCAATAAAATATAGCAATGAATAAAAAATAGCAATACATTTAAAATAGTGATAGATCCAGGAGCATACACAAACAAATAAATTAATATCCCATAAATATCATAGTTTATGTAGCAGAGTTAGATAGTGTTCCAATTCACAGAGGGGAATAAGACACTTCCATATTCTAATATAATTGTAGCAGCATAGAATAGGAGAATAGAGAATATATATATATATATATATGTATCAAAGTTCACAGCAATTTGTTGCAGTATAGACAAGGTGTCAGTAGTTGGTAAGTAACTATCAATGTCAGCGCTTCGATCTTTTAATGGAATTTGCCATATAACAGAGACAGCAGGCCAGGGGTCGAGTGGAGGGGGAACGCATGGGAACGGCGTTCCTGCACTATTTTCATGGCAGGAATGCCGTTCCCCTTTCAGCCTCAAGTCAGGAGAACACGGCTGAATCAGATTCACAGGGGGAGACGGAGCGCACTGTGCAGGGCAGGCTAAGGGAGGAGGGGCGGCTTCAGTTGAGAGGAAGCTGTCTGTGCTGCTGCCTGCGACTCCTCTCATGGCGCCCCGCCCCCTAATGACATCATCTCCTTCACTACGAGATCATTCATTTAGAATGTCTTTTAGAAAAGTTTGTCCTAGGATTCGAACTCACGACCTCTACACATTAGAGGAAGGCATTTAACCTCACAGCCATGAAAGCTGTCTAGGTAGTTGCTTAAAAAAAAATAATATAAGACTTCTACTTATACCTAGTGTACTGATACCTAGTGTACAACCATACACATGACAGCTGCCCACTGTGTATGGATGTAGCAGAGCTGGGTGTGTTGGGGCAGCTGTCATGTGTATGGTTGTACACTAGGTATCAGTACACTAGGCATAAGTAGAAGTCTTATTTTTTTTTTTTTAAACAGCTACCTAGATAGCTTTTATGGCTGTGAGGGTAAATGCCTTGCCTCTGATGTGTAGAGGTCATGAGTTCAAATCCCAAGACAAACTTTTCTAAAAGTGTTTTTTTTTTTTTTATAAGACTTCTACTGATACCTAGTTTACTGATACCTAGTGTACAACCATACACATGACAGCTGCCCACTGTGTATGGATGTAGCAGAGCTGGGTGTGTTGGGGCAGCTGTCATGTGTATGGTTGTACACTAGGTATCAGTACACTAGGTATAAGTAGAAGTCTTAGTTTTTTTTTTTAAGCAGCTACCTAGACAGCTTTTATGGCTGTGAGGGTAAATGCCTTGCCTCTGATGTGTAGAGGTCATGAGTTCGAATCCCAAGACAAACTTTTCTAAAAGTGTTTTTTTTTTATAAGACTTCTACTGATACCTAGTTTACTGATACCTAGTGTACAACCATACACATGACAGCTGCCCACTGTGTATGGATGTAGCAGAGCTGGGTGTGTTGGGGCAGCTGTCATGTGTATGGTTGTACACTAGGTATCAGTACACTAGGTATAAGTAGAAGTCTTAGTTGTTTTTTTTTTTAAGCAACTACCTCAACAGCTTTTATGGCTGTGAGGGTAAATGCCTTGCCTGTAATGTGTAGAGGTCATGAGTTCGAATCCCAGGACAAACTTTTCTAAAAGTGTTTTTTTTTTCTTTTTCTGATACTTCTACTGATACCTAGTGTACTGATACCTAGTGTACAACCATACACATGACAGCTGCCCCAACACACCCAGCTCTGCTACATCCATACACAGTGGGCAAAGTTACCTACAGTAGAAGTCTTATATTTTTTTTTTTTTAAAGTAACAAGCTAGACAGCTTTCATAGCTGTGAGGGCATATGCCTGGCTTCTCCTGTGTAGAGGTCATGAGATCGAATCCCAGGACAAACTTTTCTAAAAGTGTTATTTTTTTTATTTATTTTTTTAGTCCGCAGCGGCACAAATTACAGCATGCTAGATTTTCTGTGCTTTTTTATTTTTTGGAGGGGGGGGGGGGTTGCAGTGGATCTTGGGTGAGTTCCCACACTTTTTTTCCCAGGACTTGACCCCTGCAGCAGGCAGTTAGTGAAGGCCCTACAGTATTTATGGGATATTAATGTATTTGTTTGTGTATGCTCCTGGATCTATCACTTATTTAAATGTATTGCTATTTTTTATTGCTGGTCATTATTTTAGCTATTGTCCTGATTTTAGTTAATAAACACGTACTCCACCAGAAGCGCAGTGAAAAGGTCTCCAGCCAGAAAATAACCGGCACTTTCAGCCTGCAGACAATACCCCCCTTCCCCCAAACAGGGAGTCCCTTTTGTCTACCGGCTTTCAGTGAATGGGAGGGCAGGGCATCAGTGTGTAGAAAGATAGCGTGCGATCTAATTCACAGACTGCCTGTAGGGGGAGGGGGGATGGGGTGCAACCTTATTCAGAGCCTCAGTAAAGTTCATTTGATATACATTTGCTAATATAAGCTTAAGTCCCCAGAAGTGTTTTATGTTATATTTATATCCAGTGCAGCAGTATATTGTGTATATACATAGTTCCACTACCAATCGCAATGCATGACTGCATAGAAATGTAAATACTGATATTATTGATAACTAGCAATGCATTTTTTACAAATATAAAAATATATTACAAGTTATATTATAATATAAATAATAATAATTATAATATATATTTATATACACGCACATATACATGTATATAAATTATTAATTTTTATTCATAAAGTAAAGTAACACCATATGCAGTAATATATATTTGTACTGTATGTATTTTTATTTATTTAATTAGGGATTAGGCTATCTTTCTATGCAAATTTTTGTCTCACTCTGCCGATTTGGCTGCGTGCAGAGCAGTAGTTATGATAGCGATATTATGTCCAAGCACACAGGCGCGCGCGCTCACAGGAACGGAAGGTAAGCGAGTGTATCTCCAGCATGCCAGCGGCGATCGCTCGCTGGCAGGCTGGAGATCCGAATTTTTTAACCCCTAACAGGTATATTAGACGCTGTTTTGATAACAGCGTCTAATATACCTCCTACCTGGTCCTCTGGTGGTCCCTTTTGTTAGGATCGACCACCAGAGGACACAGGTAGGTCAGTAAAGTCGCACCAAACACTACACTACACTACACCCCCCCGGTCACTTATTAACCCTTTATGAACCCCTGATCACCCATGATCACCCCATATAAACTCCCTGATCACCCCCTGTCATTGATCACCCCCCTGTCATTGATCACCCCCCTGTCATTGATCACCCCCCTGTCAGGCTCCGTTCAGACGTCCGTATGATTTTTACGGATCCACGGATACATGGATCGGATCCGCAAAACACATGCGGACGTCTGAATGGAGCCTTACAGGGGGGTGATCAATGACAGGCGGGTGATCACGCATATACACTCCCTGATCACCCCCTGTCATTGATCACCCCCCTGTAAGGCTCCATTCAGACGTCCGCATGATTTTTACGGATCCATGGATACATGGATCGGATCCGCAAAACACATGCGGACGTCTGAATGGAGCCTTACAGGGGGGTGATCAATGACAGGCGGGTGATCACGCATATACACTCACTGATCACCCCCTGTCATTGATCACCCCCCTGTAAGGCTCCATTCAGACGTCCGCATGATTTTTACGGATCCATGGATACATGGATCGGATCCGCAAAACACATGCGGACGTCTGAATGGAGCCTTACAGGGGGTGATCACCCATATACACTCCCTGATCACCCCCCTGTCATTGATCACCCCCCTGTAAGGCTCCATTCAGACGTCCGCATGTGTTTTGTGGATCCGATCCATGTATCCATGGATCCGTAAAAATCATGCGGACGTCTGAATGGAGCCTTACAGGGGGGGTGATCAGTGACGGGGGGTGATCACCCTGATCACCCCCTGTCATTGATCACCCCCCTGTAAGGCTCCATTCAGATGTCCGCATGTGTTTTGCGGATCCGATCCATGTATCCATGGATCCGTAAAAATCATGCGGACGTCTGAATGGAGCCTTACAGGGGGGGTGATCAGTGACGGGGGGTGATCACCCTGATCACCCCCTGTCATTGATCACCCCCCTGTAAGGCTCCATTCAGATGTCCGCATGTGTTTTGTGGATCCGATCCATGTATCCATGGATCCGTAAAAATCATGCGGACGTCTGAATGGAGCCTTACAGGGGGGGTGATCAGTGACGGGGGGTGATCACCCTGATCACCCCCTGTCATTGATCACCCCCCTGTAAGGCTCCATTCAGATGTCCGCATGTGTTTTGCGGATCCGATCCATGTATCCATGGATCCGTAAAAATCATGCGGACGTCTGAATGGAGCCTTACAGGGGGGGTGATCAGTGACAGGGGGGTGATCACCCTGATCACCCCCTGTCATTGATAACCCCCCTGTAAGGCTCCATTCAGACGTCCGCATGTGTTTTGCGGATCCGATCCATGTATCCGTAAAAATCATACGGACGTCTGAATGGAGCCTTACAGGGGGGTGATCAATGACAGGGGGGTGATCAGGGAGTCTATATGGGTGATCACCCCCCTGTCATTGATCACCCCCCTGTCATTGATCACCCCCCTGTAAGGCTCCATTCAGACGTCCGCCTGTGTTTTGCGGATCCGATCCATGGATCCGTAAAAATTATACGGACGTCTGAATGGAGCCTTACCAGGGGGGTGATCAATGACAGGGGGGTGATCAGGGAGTCTATATGGGTGATCACCCCCCTGTCATTGATCACCCCCCTGTCATTGATCACCCCCCTGTAAGGCTCCATTCAGACATTTTTTTTGGCACAAGTTAGCGGAAATTTTTTGTTTGTTTTTGTGTTTGTTTTTTCTTACTAAGTCTCATATTCCACTAACTTGTGTCAAAAAATAAAATCTCACATGATCTCACCATAACCCTCACGGAATCCAAATGCGTAAACATTTTTAGACATTTATATTCCAGACTTCTTCTCACGCTTTAGGGCCCCTAAAAAGCCAGGGCAGTATAAATACCCCACATGTGACCCCATTTCGGAAAGAAGACACCCCAAGGTATTCCGTGAGGGGCATATTGAGTCCATGAAAGATTGAAATTTTTGTCCTAAGTTAGCGGAAAGTGAGACTTTGTGAGAAAAAAAAACAACAAATCAATATCCGCTAACTTATGCAAAAAAATAATAATTTCTAGGAACTCGCCAGGCCCCTCATTGAATACCTTGGGGTGTCTTCTTTCCAAAGTGGGGTCACATGTGGGGTATTTATACTGCCCTGGCTTTTTAGGGGCCCGAAAGTGTGAGAAGAAGTTTGGGATCCAAATGTCTAAAAATGCCCTCCTAAAAGGAATTTGGGCCCCTTTGCGCATCTAGGCTGCAAAAAAGTGTCACACATGTGGTATCGCCGTACTCAGGAGAAGTTGGGCAATGTGTTTTGGGGTGTCATTTTACATATACCCATGCTGGGTGAGAAAAATATCTTGGTCAAATGCCAACTTTGTATAAAAAAATTGGAAAAGTTGTCTTTTGCCAAGATATTTCTCTCACCCAGCATGGGTATATGTAAAATGACACCCCAAAACACATTCCCCAACTTCTCCTGAGTACGGCGATACCAGATGTGTGACACTTTTTTGCAGCCAAGGTGGGCAAAGGGGCACATATTCCAAAGTGCACCTTTCGGATTTCACCGGTCATTTTTTACACATTTCGATTGCAAAGTTCTTCTCACACATTTGGGCCCCTAAATTGCCAGGGCAGTATAACTACCCCACAAGTGACCCCATTTTGGAAAGAAGACACCCCAAGGTATTCCGTGAGGGGCATGGCGAGTTCCTAGAATTTTTTATTTTTTGTCGCAAGTTAGTGGAATATGAGACTTTGTAAGAAAAAAATATAAATAAAAAATCATCATCATTTCCGCTAACTTGTGACAAAAAATAAAAAGTTCTATGAACTCACTATGCCCATCAGCGAATACCTTAGGGTGTCTACTTTCCGAAATGGGGTCATTTGTGGGGGTTTTCTACTGTTTGGGCATTGTAGAACCTCAGGAATCATGACAGGTGCTCAGAAAGTCAGAGCTGCTTCAAAAAGCGGAAATTCACATTTTTGTACTATAGTTTGTAAACGCTATAACTTTTACCCAAACCATTTTTTTTTTGCCCAAACATTTTTTTTTTATCAAAGACATGTAGAACTATAAATTTAGCTAAAAATTTATATATGGATGTCGTTTTTTTTTGCAAAATTTTACAGCTGAAAGTGAAAAATTTCATTTTTTTGCAAAAAAATCGTTACATTTCGATTAATAACAAAAAAAGTAAAAATGTCAGCAGCAATAAAATACCACCAAATGAAAGCTCTATTAGTGAGAAGAAAAGGAGGTAAAATTTATTTGGGTGGTAAGTTGCATGACCGAGCGATAAACGGTGAAAGTAGTGTAGTGCCGAAGTGTAAAAAGTGCTCTGGTCATGAAGGGGGTTTCAGCTAGCGGGGCTGAAGTGGTTAAGTTAACCAAGAATAACAAGAATAATGACGAATATTCGATTTCGACGAATATAAAACGAATTTCGTCAAAATCGAATATGGCACCTGCCGCTCATCACTAATCTCCAGAAGGATATTGATATTTTGGAGATAGTTCAGAGAAGAGCTACTAAACTAGTACATGTAACATCCGATAAATACCCCAACCATGGGATGATTACTTTCAAGTAATGGAAGCCTATGGCAATATTACTAAATATATAACCTACACAGAAATGCCAGACCGCTTATATTGATTAAATACTTTATTATAAAAAACACAATTAATGTCACAAAAAGAATGTATACATGATTAAAAGAATTGGTACAGGAGATAAAAACGAGGACATCACTGGAGGAAACATACAGTGGACGCAAGTCCCATTAATCCTAACATGGCTATTTTGTTGAATGCATGTATAATGTACAATTAAACATAGGACATAGGACAATTACCCATACTGTGCTTCCTCCAGGATGGCGCCAACCCCAACGCGCATTTCGGCGTACCTTCGTCTGGGGGTAGCGTCATCACTGGGGGACACAGTTTATATATAGGAGTCGGCCAATCAACACATACCAGCAGCCTGTCAATCTGTTTGTCATCATTATGCGCTAGGACTAGTCTGTCGCTTTGGATGCCGGCATCCCAAGAACCACGTGACCTATTCGGATCACCTGATCCTCGTATGGTCACATGGTCCGGATGACGTCACTTGAACGCGCCCATTACTGTCACGGCCCCGCGGCGTCATCCTGATCTATGCATACACCACCGAATCATTGCAGAACAGTCATTTATCTTGCTCGTTTGATGGAGCGACATGGATTGTACATGGATTGAAGGATACAACTTACCAGGAAAAGATTAAAGGACCTTAACATGTATAGCTTGGAAGAAAGACGAGACAGAGGGGATATGATAGAAACTTTTAAATACATAAAGGGAATCAACAATGTAAAATAGGAGAGAGTATTTAAAAGAAGAAAAATTGCCGCTTGCAACACTGTGTCCGCCCCTGGATCCCTAATGTATCGACTTCCAAGGAAGCTTCAATAAAGATAACTATCTACATCCTGGTGAGTGCCGCAACTCTGTTACTTTCCTCTCTCCATATCGTGAACTTCTGTCTGACGTTTTTTGTTGCTGAGCACCACGCTTTGGATATTTTCATACCGCATGAACGCTGACCTAGATATCTAAGCGGTTTCATCAGTGGGGGCAGTGCCGCCGTGTTTCTTCTTCTCCCAGCGTTTGTTTAAATTAGAGGGGCAAAGGTTTAGAAGTAATATCAGGAAGTATTACTTTACTGAGAGAGTGGTGGATGCATGGAATAGCCTTCCTGCAGAAGCGGTAGCTGCAAATACAGTGAAGGAGTTTAAGCATCCATGGGATAGCCATAAGGCCATCCTTCATATACGATAGGGCCAGGGGTTATTCATAGTATCTTGGGCAGACTAGATGGGCCAAACATTCTATGTTTCTATGTTTCTATCATCCTTCCTGGAATCCGCTCCATGGTTTCCTTCTAGCCCTGCCCTCTGCATGGCTTCCAGCCTGTTCCCTGTAGCACCTTATTAAGGACTAGCGCTTTCTGTTCTTTAAAGGTTTTGGACATGTGACTTGTGTGACCAATCGCAGTCGCCCTGCACCTATATACAGTCAGGTCCATAAATATTGGGACATGGACACAATTCTAACATTTTGGGCTCTATACACCACTACAATGGATTTGAAATGAAACAAACAAGATACCTGCAGACTGCCAGCTTTAATTTGATGGTATTTACATCCAAATCAGGTGAACGGTGCAGGAATTACAACAGTTTGCATATGTGACTCCCACTTGTTAAGGGACCACAAGTAATGGGACAGAATAATAATCATAAATCAAACTTTCACTTTTTAATACTTGGTTGCAAATCCTTTGCAGTCAATTACAGCCTGAAGTCTGGAACACATAGACATCACCAGACGCTGGGTTTCATCCCTAGTGATGCTCTGCCAGGTCTTCAGTTCCTGCTTGTTTTTGGGGCATTTTCCCTTCAGTTTTGTCTTCAGCAAGTGTAACTGTATTGTCTTCTGTTGCCAGATAGGAATATAAATGCAACACACATCAAAAGGCTCTACGGATATCTTTCAATTTGAAGACTGGCAACAAAGAAAAATCAGAATTTTACATTTTGTGTCATAATATTTAGCTAGCGGATGCTCAGAACACCTAATTTCAACAGTATATATCTCCTGAGGAATGAAACTCAAACAGGATTCAAATTACACTTTCACCTTCTCATTTCCATTGCTTCTCCACCATGATTTTATATAAATATTTTTTTTGACTTTCCATGTCTAGAGTAAGTGTAAATGTAGTTATCAAAGATTCCATATCAGACTGTACTTTTCATGAGATTGAATATTAGACTGTTTATGAGGTATGATGTTATTTTTAGTACAGCTTTATAGAACAAATCATCAGCCTGTCTTTTTCCCTCTGTGCCCACCACCATTAATATAGGCTTAAAGTGCATAATTTCAGCTTTAATGTGAGGGTAGTTATATCCGAATTGGAGGAAGGTTTATACATTACAAAAAGCTGTTTAATGGGCTGCATGGGCGATTCCATTCTAAAACGCCAGTCTTAATAAATTAGTGTGCATCAGACTCTTTGTCAACAAGCGGTCTAATATATAGGCGTGTTTACCTAGTTCATCTGCTACGCCATTCACAATGAATCTGTTCTGTTATATATAGACTTAGTGGTCATTTATGATGCTGAAATGCATCTATATTAGGTGTATTTCAGGCGACTTCTCCCCACTCACACCAGGTCTAAAAAAGCGTCTAAAGCGCCGGTCTTAATGAATGTGCCCCTAAGTGTGCATCAGACTCATTGTTAATAGGCGGTCTAATACATAGGCACATTTTTGCAGTTCATCTGCTGTGCCATTTGTACTTAATCTGTTGCATTCCTGATTCAGTTACTGTACTCTATAGCCAACAGAGAGTTGCCTGGACCCTCAAAAGGAGAAGGCAGTGGCATAAATGTTGCTGTAGCCGCACAAGTAGCAGCAGAAGAAGGGGTGGTGGTAGCAGCAGCCACAGCAACAGGCCAGAGCTGCTACATCCTCTGGTCATGTTTTGAACATGTACTTGAATGGTTCTTCAAGATCATCTCAGATGACAACAGATACACACAGCCAGCAATCAATGTGTTCCTCTGATATCACACTTAGTTGGCATGGCCTAGGAACAACCTCTGTGCCCTCATCTGTCCTGCAACTGCTTCTTTATTTTTCTGCTTCTTATGCTCGGGAAGTAATGCATGCTGTTGGCTCTGCTCCATTTTTCAACGAGGATGAGCTTAGTGAGGACTTTCAGCAGCTACAGGCCAGCACAGACTTGGATGAGAGCTCCACTGCATTCTCCCTTAAGCATGCAACTAGCCATGATGACAGTAGGGGGAGAGCATGTGTTGGAAGCGGTCATGACCGTGGTCATGAAACTGGTGAGGGTGACATAAGTGACAAACAGACATTAGTGTATGATGTAGTCGGTCGCATGTGGGAGCTGGGTGATTAGAGTGCATCATTAGAGTGAGGGTGGCAGCAGGCCCGTGAGACAGCAGCAGGGTGGCAGAGTGCTGATGAGCCAGCAGGGTGGAATCAGTGGAAGATCTGGAGCCAAACGCTTCTGGGGTAGACCTTCTACTATTCAGGAGCCTACCTTTCAGGAAACAACTAGCGGTGTACAAGTTCATAAAGGCAGAGATAGGTTGTCAGCACAGAGTGGTGGGGGTAAAATGCCATACTAGGCATTGTGGAAATTTTTATCAAGTCGCTGAAGGATGATAGTGTGGCAGTATGCAGGATTTGTGGGCAGATGGTGAAGCGCAGTCAGGGTGCTAATGCTGGCACCATGGCCCTATGTCAACATATCACCATAAACTGGCCTCAGAAAACCGTGGAACTAGTGTCACAGCAACCACTGATGCAGTGTCACAGTCTCTCCTCTGGCAGGGGTCAGAAGATCTAAGAGACTGGCTGCACGTGATGCAATCTGACAGCCTCTTTGGTTTTACTTGTTTCTGTGTTTTTGCTGGGTATGAACACACCTCTTGTCTCTGGTTTAGCTTAAGTGGTCATTCCAACTCCTCTATTTAATCTGGTCTCACCCATCATGCTATGCGGTTGATAGCTTCTTTTTGGTTGTGGAAGTTCTGGTGTTCTCCTCTGAGTTCCTGCTCGTCCACGTACTTCGAAGTTTAGTGTCTTTTAATTATTTCTTGTTTGTTGTATTCCCCTATCTCTTAGTATTAGGCCTGAGGGAGTCTCTTGTTCATTCAGCTGGGAAGAAACAGGACTTCTTTGTCCTGACACTATTTCCAGGGCACTTTAGGGTCAGATAGGGCTCTAGGTTTCTGCGTATGAACATTCCTACCATCAAGGTCTGTTCATACTGATAGTAGTCAGGGCTCGGTTTAGGGATTCACTAGGTGGTGACATTTCCCTAGTTTCCAGGCCTAGTACCTTTTCCCTTCCCTCTTGTGTTTGGTATGGAGTTTCCTACCCACACCGCGCAGTTAAATGCAGCAACCAGTGCATCTCCCAGCTGCCCACACACTTTCTCTAGCTGTCAGGGCTCCTAAACCTCTGCAGAAGGAAGCTGTAATTTCTTTCCTTCGTCTATTGCTCCTGATGCTACTTCTAGTCACGTGTTTTGCCAGCAATTGATCACTGAGGCAATGTCATAGAGACAACAGTATGCATGCACTCATCCCACGGCGCAGAAGCTGATAGTGCACCTGGCCAAATTGCTGGCACTACAGTCCCTCCCTTTCCATATTGTGTGAAGTGTGGAGTGAAGTGTGGAGCTGTAACTATTGTCAAGGACAATATGCGTCCTTTATAGCCCACTGGTTAAATGTGGTTCCGGCCCAGGCACACCAGCAACTTGGTCAGGTTATGGTAATGCCCCTTTCATGTTGTAATCATGTGATTTCTGCTCCAATGTCATCCTTTGCCTCCTCATCCTCCACCTTGTCCTTAGCTTCACTGTAGGAACAGTTCAGAGTGGTCCTCCAGGATACCACCTATGGAAAGCATGGCATTGTCACATGGTTCTGAACCGGGGAGGAACTGCTTCACGTCATCAACCAAGAAATTACATCCTGGCTGTCTTCTCGCCAACTGGAGATAGGAACCATGGCACCAATAATGGGGAAAACATTTTGAGCTGTGTCAGTTAGTTTTGACCCATGCACTGTTCAATCTGGTTCCTGAAGTCTACCACCCAACTGCAAGATGTCTTGAAAATGCCAAGGAAACTGTGCATGCACTTTAGCCACTCTTACTGTGCAAAACACACCCTCCTTAAGCTGCAAAGTCAGAATGGTATTCCCCTACATCTTTCCCCATGTAAGACTGACTGATGATTCACAAGGAAAGGACTAATGGGCAAGCTTTTCTGCCTGGCCAGTTGTGTGGCATCAGAGCGAGTGTTTAATGCTGCAGTTGGCATAGGTACCCCAAAAAGATCTCGCCTTTGAACACAAAATGTTGAGAGACTAACCTTTTTAAACATGAATCAGGCATGGATCAACCAGGATTTCAAGACACCGGTGCCTGATACAACAAACTAGACCAGTGATGGCTAACCTTGGCACTCCAGATGTGGTGAAACTACGACTCCCAGCATGCTCCATTTATTTCTATACAGTTCTGAGAGCAGCCAAGCAAGGGGGGCATCTTGGGAGTTGCAGTTTTACCACAGCTGGAGTGCCAAGGTTAGCCATCACTGAACTAGACCATTCTGGTAGTAATGATCTGACTATAGCATGCTACCACGCCAGAACATTGTGAAAAATGTCCCGTTACTTCTGCCCACATGTTGCTACCACTATTCTAATGCTGTCACCTGCCTGATTCAACATGCCTGCTGGCTCTACTCCCATCTGCTCCTACTGTGATCTGCCACCATCTTGTGCTGTTACTGCCACTGCTGCTGCCCCCCTCCACTCTGTTCCGGGGGCAACTATTGTGATTATTCATATTGTTGCTACCCTCCCCATACTGTTTTGGGGCCACTATTGTGACTCTTCATGCTGTTGCCACCCTCACCAGTCTGTTACAGTGCCACTAGTGTCCCTGTCTGGCTATGTTGACATCACCCTTTATTTTTCAGTTCTTCTGATCCGTCATTTGAGAGTCCATAAGGCCTCTATCACACGGTCAGGATTTTGTGTCAGGATTTGATCAGGATTTGGAAGCCAAAGGCAGGAGTGGGTCAAAAACACAGAAGAAATAAAAATATTTCCATTACATGTTATCTCTGTTTTAGACCTACTCCTGTTTTTGCATTACAATTACTGATCAAGTGTTGACCAAATACTGACTGTTTGAAGGTGGATGCTCAAAATACAGGATCCACTTTTTTGGCCTGTTCTTCTGATGGATCAGAAGAACAGAAAAATAAACAGTGATATGAACACAGCTTTACTGCTGATACCCTCCCCACTGTCATAGGGCCACAATTTGAGTCTTGGCCATTGCAAGGTTGAGTCCATGTAGATAAGACCTCATGCACACGACCGTTTTTGATTTTCAATGGGTCAGTTGAAAACTCAGCTAATGCACCATTTGCCATCCGTGTCCGTGATCTGTGGTTCCAGTCCGACAAAAAAATATAACCTGTCCGATTATTTTCGCGGAAAAAGGTTCGCTGACCCATTCAAGTCAATGGAACTGCTAAAAAATGCGGAGGCACACAATATTGTCATCCGCGTCCGTTTTTTTTCCTATCATTTGCATGGCACACCTGTCTTAGACTTTATTCCATTATGTCTGGTGATCCTCCAGAAATAAAGGAAGACACAAGAAAACAAAAATGGAAACGGATCATGGAACAATGGAACCCCATTTTGCAGACCGAGAAGAAACAACTGTGCATGAGGCCTAAATTAGAGCTGATGCTAACATTGACCTGTAAGGTCAAGGTTCACACTTCTGTCAATGGTCAGTTATTTCCATTACTTATTGTGAAGAAAATTCAGGATTAAAATGAAAAAAAATAAATAAAAATCACTACTTTATCAGCGCTGCCTCCATGTCCTTATTTTGTTCCACTAAATTCTCACAGAGCACCTTGTGGTTATGTGACTTCTGGTCCTCTGCACACGGGTATTTAGAGCCACGCTGACAGCATACAGGTATGGGCAGATACCACACTCTCCATCAAGATGGCCACCACAGCACCACCAATGTACCTAGGCTGATCCGGAAACAATCTTGGACCGTATCCCGCTCTTATTCGGTACTACATGTGGATTTTAGTACATAAGGGAAGTAAAAATTATCCTCCCCTCTGCTCCCATGTATAAGTGCTATGATATGGTTTTGGGATTACCATTATGAATATATACAGCTACATCATTATTAATAATTCATTTGTTGGTTGTGTACACGCTTATTTGAGTCTGGATTCTAAACTTTGGATTGGAACTTTTTATTTTTATGGCCTTGAGATTACTGTTGCAACATCGTATGGGCATTGTTAAATGTATTCTAAATGGTCTTGCATATATGTTCCAACTGTTAGTATTGGTAGGTTTTTTAGGTAATTTTTGGTTAAAGTAAGTAGAAATAGAGGGATGGCACTCAAAACATTTGTGTTGTATGGATCAATATATTTATTAAGGGATGGCTAGGTGTGCCTGGTCGAGTAAAAACTAAGTACAATATCATAAAACAAATCACTGATAAATATGAATATCAAATGTAAAAAAAAAATTAGTATTACCAATATATAATCGACATATTGGTGGTAAAATGGTATATTGAATGTCAATTTGGTAAAATCCTGTTGGAAAAAAGGAAGCAGGTTTTATATGCCTGTTGGAAAAGAATCTGTTGAAAGAAAATCCAGTCTCATGTTGTAGTGTCCGGTGGGAACAAAATTGGATAATGTATCCTGATGAACAATGTCCTGATATATCATATAATAAATGTCAATTATATAAAACCCTGCTGCAGAAAAGAAATCTTGCAAACCTGTGGGATAAGTGTCTCCTTATGACAGGAATAATCGCATTCAATTGAGTATAGATAATTCTTCACAGGTCCAACAATAATGGGCTGTGTAATAAAACAACTGCTGCTATGTAATCAGGTACATAATTTTTATTTTTTTTAAATGCACATATTAGTCTTAACATAGAATGATGTGCATTAGACATGTGTACATTACACATGTCTAATGCACATCATTCTATGTTGAGACTAATATGTGTATTTTTATATATTTTTTTATTTTTATTGTATTTTTATTGCATTTTTATCTTCATCCCATTGTTTTAAGTTATCTATTACAACAATGTGACAGACATAATATATATATACATCCATTGAGATATGCTATTTATCCCAATTTTGCCTCTGAAGATCCAGGACACAATTTACCCAACACAAAAAAAAAAACTCTCGACCACTCCCACAACCACTAATTGGATCTAATTAGACCCAAAAAAGTAATAGGTGATTCATTCCCACTGAAGAAGGAGAAGCACGCTCCGAAACGCGTATGGGGCATTGAGTCAGCCTATTCAAACTAGCTAGCACCAAGTAAAAGGATCCTATAACCAAACAGAAGCTCCGGAGCTACCTTCTTCCCTCCTGTGGAACTGCAGCGTCTTTTCCCGCCACTAGCCTCCACGTGGCAAGCCAATACTGAATCGAGCGGGAACATTTTTCTCAAACGCATGTGACGTCACCGGAAGTGACGACAGCAGCAGTAACCAACGGCCGGAGCACACAGCGGGCGGGAACATCGCACGTGGACGCCGTCCTGCAGGCAAGAGCCACTCACTATCCCACCAACGGCCACCAGGAGGGTAATGTACCTGCTTACATAGCAGCAGTTGTTTTATTACACAGCCCATTATTGTTGGACCTGTGAAGAATTATCTATACTCAATTGAATGCGATTATTCCTGTCATAAGGAGACACTTATCCCGCAAGTTTGCAAGATGTCTTTTCTGCAGCAGGGTTTTATATAATTGACATTTATTATATGATATATCAGGACATTGTTCATCAGGATACATTATCCAATTTTGTTCCCACCGGACACTACAACATGAGACTGGATTTTCTTTCAACAGATTCTTTTCCAACAGGCCTATAAAACCTGCTTCCTTTTTTCCAACAGGATTTTACCAAATTGACATTCAATATACCATTTTACCACCAATATGTCGATTATATATTGATAATACTAATTGTTTTTTTACATTTGATATTCATATTTATCAGTGATTTGTTTTATGATATTGTACTTAGTTTTTACTTAGTTTTTACTCGACCAGGCACACCTAGCCATCCCTTAATAAATATATTCATCCATACAACACAAATGTTTTGAGTGCCATCCCTCTATTTCTACTTACTTTCCCCCACTAAAAGCGTTGGGTACGCTTTGTCTGGACTGAGCACCTTATTCCATCTTTTTAAGTCATAGAGAGCCGCCTCACTCTTGCACTACAATTTTTTGTTAAATGTGGTCCCCTGATAAACTGACCCCAGAGAACGGTTCAGAGAAATGCGTTGGGGCAAAGTTTGCATTCCTGGGACATATGACATGTGGTCCTTTTGTATGTTGGTGATCCTATAGTGGCACCTCCTGATAAAATTGGAGCATATGGGTACTATGTGCAATAATATTACTTATTTTGGTATCTTTATTATTTTTCATGTATATTCTGACCACTGACAATCGACACTGGAAAGTAGTTTCAATAGGTCTTTTCTTGGGTGGCGGTTTCTATCCCTTGTCAGGGACATATATGGTTGATTAGGAGGTTACTGACACGTTACAAACTGAGGTTACAATCCCGCCCCCTCTGGCATTTGCGGCTTAGTTGCCGTAAATATTTAATACGTTAGGTGGAACGCACTTCCGGTTGATGCGTTCCACACACCGGAACTATAATTTCCGTCCCCATGTGTTGCTGTAAGCACTGGTCCCCTGCCCGGCCCATAGGACTTTACATGTATAATATTATCCCCACCCACCTACTATCTACCAACATCACAACTTTCTTCTGTCCCTCTCATACTTACCGAACACTCTGTGTTGCCGTGATTTGGAACGCACTTCCGGTTGGTGCTTTCCACAGACAGGAACTCTAGTCCCCGCCCACCCGTGTCTCGTATGATACTGGTTTTGGTCCCTACACCTTTCTAAACAGGGCTGGCATACTACTATGTATATGTATATTACTAAATATCTAATGTATATTGCATAGTTTGTTTGTTTTGCTCCTTCCTTATCTGATTTTATTTATTTCATTTATATGTTACTATTGATGTCACTTCCGGGACCGGGAGTGACACTGACGATCTTTTGGCGCCAAAAACGCCCTCTGTTTTGAATTGGACTTGCTATATTTAGATGTGTGTTTGCTATAACACTTTGTATAAGCCTAATACCTTCTCTGCTCCTGAGGAAGGGGTTTTTTAATCCCCGAAACGCGTTGAGCCCACCTGACTTAATTATTTGTTAAAGGATTATACCAGAAGTTCTTAGTCGTGGACTGCCGTATCTTCCAGCCATTCTACAAGCGAGCCAGGCAAGGGAGGTGGTTGTTTTTGGGTGTCTTGAGTTTTATCCCTTTACACCCCTCCCTGGTGAAGTGAGTTTTGGTGTATATCACCTTTTACATGTTTTTACGTGTTCCATTTGATATTATTTACTAGTTGTTTTATGGTTTTATCATATGGTTACTGAGCACTAAAGTCCCCCCCTCCTTTTAATGGTAAGGGGTTTCTATCTATTTATTTATATATTTATTTATCTTCAGCTCCTACTATCGGTGTACATTTTATTGATTTACAAACATTCATTTTATTAGCAGTCAGGTGCCACTTGGTGATTTTTTTTCTTTTGTCTCATTTCATTACTACTATATTGCACCCTTGCTTATTGTCCATCACCTAGGCTGCCCTGCTTCTGTCCTATGACCTCACTGTTCAGTATTTCCTGAACTCTAAATTACCTCATATTTATTATTAATCTTTTCCTCCACTTTGGTCTCCACCTCTGGCGCCCTGTGTGTTTATCCCATATCTCCTTTCACAGGAGTTCAGGATTAACCCTCTTTTTTTCTCCCTTTACCTACTAGATTCACTACTAGAAAGGACTAGCAATTCATGTTGCTGCACTGCACAGTGATGTACACCAGGATACATATTCCATAAAGTCTAACTGCAGGTTGCAATAGACCTGATTTAAGGCACTCAGTGACTAATTATTTGGAACAAAGCGACTTTTTTGGAAAAATTTGTCGAAGCTACCAAATCAAATTTTTGAAAACTTCTCTCTAATACTATGCCATCAGTATTACAGGTGTAATTTATTGCCATCTACATCACTGTGCAGTGGGTACCAAGGTTCATAGCTAATTACATCTGTTAAGCATAAAGAAAAGCATTAATGTAAAGCAAAATGGCTCCTTAGTAATAATAAAGAAATGGAGGCAGCACCAATAAAGTAGGGAAAAAAGTGTAGTTTGAGCATTCATAAAGGCTCTGTCAGATGGTCAGTATATGGTCAGTATTTTGCATCACTATTTCATCAGTAATAGTAAGCCAAAATCAGGAGTGGTTACAAAACAGAGATAAAATGTTAAATAAATATTTGCATCTCTTCTGTGTTTTGGACCCACTCCTGCTTTTGGCTTACAAAATACTGATCAAATAATGATGCAAAATGCTCATGCTTATTAACGTCATCTGAAATAGTTTTTTAACAAGGAAAAAAAGTTCTGCATGCAGGGCTTAAATGGCCTCTTTCACACGGTCAGTATTTTGCATCATCATTTCATGACTTAATAGGATGGAAGAACTTCCTCCGTCTGTTCCTACAAACCTTTACCTTACAATAACCACACCGACACCTTCTTTCTTTGGAGAAAATGACCATGACGGCCGAACTTTATTATTCATATACAATGATAATAATCACAATAATAACAACAGACACTTTAACACAACCTTCAACGTCATGACCCGCTGCACCATAACAAGGATCCTGGAGGGCAACCCAAACAAGCGTCATCTTCCTCAACCGTCTCACCATATACTTCAAGCTTACCCCTGGCCGCACTCACCGACCCAAGAGCACCAAATCCTTGAAGTATCCACGCAACTCCTCCTGTAGGCCTTTTAGCCCAAACAGGAGCCCCATCCTCAGCATTGCCAAACCACATGAGATGCAGGCTCCAACATGTCCCGCATCTCTTAACCATTGTATTGCTCCCCAGGATCCCATATAACTCAGCCCTACATTAAACACAATCCAAGGAACCCAGCTAAAAAAGGGGCGGGAGGGTGGGAAACGCGCTTGCTTTTCCTAAGACTGCCTTAAGCCCCTCCTATACCCACATCTATATACTGCCCGCGAATCTGTTGACCCTCCTCCTCCTCCCTTAAACCGACCCCTAGCCATGATTAACCTTAACCCTTCCCATCCTGCGGTCTTCCCCCTAAGTCAAGCCGCACTCCATTATGGCTGCGCCTCATTCCGTCGCTTTCATGACTTAATAGGATGGAAGAACTTCCTCCGTCTGTTCCTACAAACCTTTACCTTACAATAATCACACCGACACCTTCTTTCTTTGGAGAAAATGACCATGACGGCCGAACTTTATTATTCATATACAATGATAATAATCACAATAATAACAACAGACACTTTAACACAACCTTCAACGTCATGACCCGCTGCACCATAACAAGGATCCTGGAGGGCAACCCAAACAAGCGTCATCTTCCTCAACCGTCTCACCATATACTTCAAGCTTACCCCTGGCCGCACTCACCGACCCAAGAGCACCAAATCCTTGAAGTATCCACGCAACTCCTCCTGTAGGCCTTTTAGCCCAAACAGGAGCCCCATCCTCAGCATTGCCAAACCACATGAGATGCAGGCTCCAACATGTCCCGCATCTCTTAACCATTGTATTGCTCCCCAGGATCCCATATAACTCAGCCACAGAAGACCACATGTGACACCTCACCTGTGGGTGTCCTGCCACACCCTAAGGGCCGTCTCCAGACCCTCCTGAATGCCCAACGCCCACATGTCCATCCCAACATCATTAAGGTGCACTCCATCCGCTCTCAAGAACTGAGGCGACGCTGCCTCCAATTACCTATGACGCACCACTATCCCACCTTGCCTGCGCACAAACCGTCCAACCTCCTTATTCAGTTTTGCCCGAGCCTTATTAATTCGCTCCACCGACCTAGCAAACCGCCAGCTACTCCTCGCCACCACCTCAGACCATACCAACAAAACATCCGGAAAATCCGCCAACAGCCGCAACACATCCAGCTTAATATCCCGAATGACATCACGCGAACGACGTACCCCCAAATCATTCCCACCAACGTGCAAAACCAAAATATCCAGAGGCCGATCCAACTGCACATTCAAATGAAACTCGGGCAAAACCCGCCCCCACAGAAGCCCCCGCAAACCAATCCACCTAATCTGCAGCACATCCGCCGAGAAGCCCAGTTGACGTCCATTCCTCCGGACATCCGCTCGCAAGGCCCCCCAATGAACATACGAGTGCCCGAAAATCCAAGCCAAACAAGGCGCCGACCCTGCAATAAAACAAACACAGTTAACCACAACCACCAACCAAACAACTCACATCATCCCCACACCCCTCACAACAGATGAGGCCGAATATAAGAACGAAAACAATCAGACTCCCAGCGCCCAATACGCCGAATAACCTCCTCCCCCAGGCCCCACCTGGCCGCCTCGGTCGCAGCCCCAATCCGAAACGAGTGAGAGGCATACTCCCTAGCAGGTAAACCCGCGGCCGCCAAACACTTCCGAAAAACAGCGACAAACTGAAAACGCGACAACCGCGAACCATTCCGATGAACCAACAACGTCCCCGAGCCACCGGGCCTAACCGCCAAGAAATCCCCCACACACTGCACAGGACAAAGCAAGGACCCCACCATCGGCCTCAGCCACAAAACCACCCCTTTACCCTCCTGATCGGTCTTAGACCTGCGAACATAACACCGCAAAACACCATCCACCTCTACCATGTCTTCCCATAACATTCCTCCGTCGCCCTTGCGACTAGCCTCCACCAATTCCGATATGCGAAAAGCCCCAAAAAAGGCCAACGTAAACGCCGCCCTAAACAGACACACCTCGAACGCCGACTCACAAATCGACCCCGCCGCTGTCCACAGCATCTGCAACACCGCCAAGGACAGCGGCACCCGGCGCCAGACCTCGAAAACGCTCCCACTGAAATCGAGAAAGGGAATCAGCAAGTGAGTTATCAACACCCGGAACATGAACTGCAACAAAACAGGCATTCAACTGCAACCCCCGTAACACCAGATGCCGTAGTAGATTCAACACCGGCGGCGAGTTGGCGGACTGACTGTTGATCGCCTGAACAACACCCATATTGTCGCAGTAAAAGCGCACCCGCCGATTCCTAAGCCAGTCCCCCCACAATTCAGTAGCCAGAACAATCGGAAAAAGCTCCAACAACACCAAATTGGAAAGAAAACCAGCCCGTTCCCACTCCCCCGGCCACGCCTCCGCACTCCACTGCCCCCTGCAAAAAACACCGTAACCACACGAACCAGACGCATCCGAAAACAACTCCAAATCCACATTACTAACCACCGCATCCATCCACACAGACCTGCCATTGTAATTCATCAAAAAAGACTCCCATACCGCCAAATCATCCTTCACAGTCCCCGGCAACCGCAAATAATGAAAAGGCACAGTAACACCCGCAGTCGCCAAAGCCAAACGACGGCAAAAAACCCGCCCCATCGGCAAAATGCGACAGGCAAAATTCAACTTACCCAAAACCGACTGAACCCGCTTGAGCTGAACCTTCCTAGCCCGCCTCAAAAACGCCACCTCCTGCAACAGATCCAGCACCTTGTCGCCAGGCAGACGACATTCCATAGCCAAACTATCGATCTCAATCCCCAAAAACGTAATGACAGTGGACGGACCTTCCGTCTTATCCACGGCCAACGGCATGACAAAACGCGCCGCCACCCGCTCCATAGTATGCAGCAAGACAGCACACACCCTGGACCCGGCCGGGCCCAAAAACAAGAAATCATCCAGGTAGTGCAAAACAGAGCTCCACCCCGCCTCCTGCTTCACCACCCACTCAAGAAAACAACTAAACGACTCAAACAAAGAGCACGAGATCGAACACCCCATGGGCAAACAACAATCCACATAAAAACAACCCTCCCACCGAAAACCAAGCAGATGGAAACTATCCGGGTGAATGGGCAGCAACCGAAAAGCCGCCTCGATATCAGTTTTAGCAAGCAGAGCGCCGTGCCCAAAACGCCGCACCCAACGCACCGCCTCGTCAAAAGACGTGTATGACACCGAGCACAACTCCTCCGCTATCCCATCGTTCACCGACCCACCCACCGGAAAAGACAAGTGGTGAATGAGCCTGAACTTATTGGGCTCCTTCTTAGGGACCAAACCCAAAGGGGAAATCCCCAAATCAGGCAAAGGAGACTCCGCAATGGGGCCGACAACCCTACCGGCCGCAACCTCCTTCCCAATCTTCTCCCTTACCACCTCAGGAGGACGCAAAGCCAAAGACAAATTCCGGGACGCAACCTGAGCCCCGACCAAACCACAAGGAATAACAAACCCCACAGTAAACCCCTCCAACAACAACCGAGCCGCCTCCCTATTTGGGTACGTCCTTAAATACGGCTCCATCTCTCCCACCCTCACCGGCGTCACCCCTTTTTTGCATAATCTCGGATCCCTTACCCTTCCCCCGCCGGAAGCATCGAGACAGGCTATGGGCCCCGCCGCAACCGGAGCACTCATGCTTGTACCTGCAGTCGGACAAAAACCGGCAATGTCCCTCGTTGTACTGCCAACAACAACCCCGTCTAGCCCCCCCTTGAGGCTCCGCAGCCGAGGCACCCCCGGCCGCTCCACGAAAGGGCTGAGACCCCCCCCCGGGGCGCCGCCATCAACCGCATCCAGAGACCAATATCCTTATGGTCCCAACGAATGCTAGGCCTGACCGTCTTCCGCTGCCGGAACTGCTCGTCGTACCGTAGCCACGCCACACCCCCATACGTCCGATGAGCCTCCCCCACAGCATCCATATAGCAAAAAAGGGGCCGAGCAGTGCTCAGGCGCCTTTTCCCCCACCACGCTAGCCAAAATCGCAAAGGCCTGCAGCCAATTCTGAAAAGTCCGCGGAATCAACCTATACCGCCTCCTTTCCTCCTCCTCCTTCTTACTCTCATCCGGCTTACCCCTATCCAAATTAAATTTTTCCAACGGAAGCAAGGAAAAAATCTCCACATATTCATCCCTCCATATCTTCTCCCTGACCTCCTGCTTCAAATGAGCCCCCAGCGGCCCCTCAAAACACACGTAAATCTCGCCTTTCGCAGCATCCGCCAACCGAACACCGTCGCCCACATCACCCCTAGGCCCAGCCGCCACTCCGGAACCCGAGGTCACCACACCAGCCCCTGCGCCCACGTCACCCGCTCCTAACACACCCCGTGCCGCCCCTGGAACCAGCGCCACCTCCGGAGCAGAAGACCACACCGCCGCCGGTGACCCAACAGAACCCGGACCCAACCGAGACAGCAACGCGAGCATACCAGACAACACATCCCGCACCAACACCTCAGAACCCCCCCCAGCATGCACTACATCACCCCCAACCCCCCCAACAGGAACCGGACACGAAGATCTCTCACCTGGCCGTCCCCGGAAAGAACCAACGGCAGCCGCAATTGTTCCTCCAGGTACCACCGACGGGACGTCACTCCTGGATGGCTCAGCGTCTCCCCCGAAGGAGCCGGACAGACCGCCAGCCGCAGATCCTTCTCCTGGGTCCACTTCACCGTCCTCCAGCTGCGACGACTCCCCTTCGGACTCAACGCGCAGGAACCGGACATCCTCAACGCCCGTCGCAGCAGAGGCCACCACACCTGGCCGCAAATCCCTCTCCAATGCCAAATCCGGACTTCCAAGCTCCACAGCAGGGAAACTGTGAGCCGCAGTACCCCGGCCACCACCAGAGGGCGCTGTCCCCACAACAATCCTGGGCAAGGTGCCATGACGCCGACCCACCACTAGAGGTCGCACCACACTCCTCACCACAGCAGCAGAAGGACTCCGATCCAAGCTCCCTCCGCGATGAAGCCGCCGGTCAGAGGACCCCGACCGGCGGTGCCTGCGACACATCCCCGCCGACACCCTCAAGGCCCAGGCCAGCCGCAGACCCAGCCGTTCCGTCACCGCCTTCAGCAGGTAAGCCGCGACCCCGCGCCGCCCGCGGCTCCTCCAGCGGCGAGGCAGCCGCACTCCTCTCTCTCACCCTTGGAGACCGGGAGACGGGACCCGGACCGGACCGTCCCTCCCCCGCCAGCCGACCGCATCACGCCGCAGTCCTCCCGCTGCGCCTGGGGACCACATCAGCCCTCGCAGACCGCAGCGGAGGGTGCCTGGAAGGACTCCTGACCCGCCGGCGCACACGCGGTGTAGCCTCGGGGCTCAGGCGCTCCGGCGGGACCGACCGCCTAGCCCGGCTAGGCCGTACAGCTTCATCCGACGCAGAAGGGGGGTTCAGGGCAAGCGAGCACAGTCTCCTGCAGACGCGCAGCACCGTGCACTTGCACCGCAGCCCTAACCGCAGCCATCAACTCATCCAGCGACGACATCCTAAACGCGCTTGCTTTTCCTAAGACTGCCTTAAGCCCCTCCTATACCCACATATATATACTGCCCGCGAATCTGTTGACCCTCCTCCTCCTCCCTTAAACCGACCCCTAGCCATGATTAACCTTAACCCTTCCCATCCTGCGGTCTTCCCCCTAAGTCAAGCCGCACTCCATTATGGCTGCGCCTCATTCCGTCGCTTTCATTAGTATTTCTAAAACAAAAACAGGTGTGACCGTGTGAAAGAGGTCTTACAGGTGCTCAAAATACAAGATCCAGTTTTTTTCTGTTCTTCTGACAGATCAACACAAGCAAACTGGGACAATAGTGGCCCCAAAACAGAGTGGGGATGAGGGCTAACAGCAGTGGAGGTAACAGGGACAATAGTGGCCCCATAACAGAGTGCGGATGGGGGCCAACAGCAGTGATGATAACAGGGACAATAGTGGTGCCATAACAGAGTGGGGATGGGTACCAACAGCAGTGGCACTAACAGGGAAAATACTGGCTCTGTGACAGAGAGGAGAGTAGGGGGCAGCAGCAGTGGCACACAGCACAAGATAGTGGCAGATCACAGTAGTAGCAGAACCCAACAACAGCTGTGTGATAGCAAGGCCTAGTGACATGCATATCCTTTAAAAAATTTACCATGCCCATATCATTGGGCCAAGAAGCCCCACTGTAAGAATTGCAGTAGATGCAACAAGTGGGTGGCATCAGGAGGGTGCTAGCATCAGAATGGTGGCAGCAGCATGTGGTCAGAAGTAATGGCCCATTTTGCAGAATATTCTGGTGTGGCAGCACACTATGGTATGCTCATTAGTGGCAGAATAATCTATTCTGTTGCATCAGGCAACAGAAAATCCTGGTTGATCCACGCCTGATTCATTCTTATGAAGATTAGTCACTTAACATTTTGGGAGGAAAGGCGAGTTCTCTTAGGGCTAACAGTGCCCTCTTCCCCCACTGCACTGAACACCCACTGCAATGCTACACTACTGGTAGGGCAGGAAAGCATGTCCATGGCAAACTAGGCAAGTTGCCGTCACACTTCAAGTTTGCATGCCCAGTAGTCCATGCGATCTTGGATCATGGGTGACAGGGTGCAGTCCAAGTATGCCCCCACTGCTGGTTGAGGTTCTGCTGCATGTCCCGCTGCTGTGTGGTTTATTCAATAGGCAGTTGAAGAAAACTGCTGATCAGAGACTTTAGACTGAAGTTGTTGCATATGGAGCTGCTCAGTGCCCCCCTCCCCCAGTCATGGCAGTGGAGCATCACTGCAGAGTCTTCCCCCGTCAGACCTTCCTGAGGACAGGCGATGGCATTTGTAGGCAGTGACCAACCAACTACTCAGCATGTCTCTATAGTAGTCAATTTTTGCATCCCTCTCAGAAAGACTGAAAAATGGCCCTATTTTTGACCAGTAGTGAGGCCTAACAATGTGGATAACCAGTAATCATCCCTCTGCCGAATCCTGGCAATACAGCTGTCAATACACAAACATGACAGCATGCATCTGGCCATTTGCACAAGGGACTGTGAGGCCTCCCTGCCTCCATCTCCACTGCATACTGGCATGGTCATCTGTGTCGTCTTCATCATTGTCCTCCAGCTTCTCATGCTCCTCTCCTGTCACTTGGGCAGATAAACCACCTAGCTGTGTATAGGCGGTCTAACATATGGAGTGCGGAGTTCCACTGGGTGGAAACGTCACATATCAGGCAATGTTGGAATTTTGCCTTTGCAGCTCAAGAAGGGTATGTAATGCGGAGGCGGCGTTGCCATTACCTTGCTAAGTTGCCTGGTCCAGAACGACATTTACTAAGTGGGCTGTTAACAACATACATTGTCCTTGACCATAGCTATAACTTCAAACATCAGCACTGCGTGAACTCTATCAGACACTCAGAGGCCCAAGGACTGGCCAACGTTCTGCTCAACATACGTGTGCAGGGCAGATATAGCTTTTTTGGAAAAGTAATGTCGGCTTGGGACTCTCCACCTTGGGTGGGCACAAGCCATCAGTTCTCTGAAATGTGCAGAGTCAACTACATAGAAAGGAAGAGACTGTGGTACCAGCAACTTGGCTAGGTGCACGTTCAGCTTCTGCGCCGTTGGATGAGTGCATGAATACTGTTGTCTTTTTGCAATTGCCTCAGCGATTGACTGCTGTTGAAACAAGTAACGAGGACGACATTGAAGTCGATGGGAAGGAATGACAGATTCCTTCTGCTGACATTGTTGAACCCTGTCTGCTGGAGAGGGGTTGCCGGCTGGTGGGAGATGCAGCGGCTGCTGCTTCAGGCTGTAACCCTAAATAAGTGGCACAGTTTTCCCACACCACTTTATGGTGATGCTCCATCTAATGACAGAGGGCCGCTGTGCCAATATTAGAACCCTGGCCATGCCTCTCCTTCAGCCCACACATCCTGTACTCCACCTGCATTTTGATGCAGAACTCCAACTGCATCCACCCTGCTGTCTGAAGGGCACACTGCCACCTTCACCCCCTGATAATGACAATGTCCACTGTTCACCCGATCATGAGTGATTGGCTATATCATCATCTACATTTGTTTTTGGGTACGTGTGGCAAGAAAGGGAGAGGCGCTCATAGGGTAGTATGAAGTTGAAAAGGTATTTAGGGGAAAAAAAAGTGCCAATTATTGTGCTCACCTTTTATTGTTGTGCATCAAAAAGGCTTAATACTCATAATAGCGGTAGGTCGGTGCTGCCGGTACCTCTCAATCCTCGTAAGTGGAGTGGGCAGGTTCTCCGGAGGAGTGATGCGAGATTCAGTGGGGGGATATGTACCAGAAATAGTACAGAAATAGGAGACCTTCTTGGTGCAAACACGACTTCAATGGATGTTTGTAAAACTCTTTTTTTAGTATTAGGTAATAAGCAACAACGCGTTTCGGAGTAAATACACCCCTTTCTCAAGTCTAAAAAACATAATATTTGGTAACCAGTGACATATAGTGATAAAAAGGTGTATTGATATCAAGAGCATGTCAAGGAAAAGGATGTTTAGTGCATAAATGAGTGCACCTGTCTTTGCTATTAATTTGTTATATTGCTATATTGAGTATCACATCCACATAATTGCTATCTTGTGTAGGATGTCTATTGTGGTACTTGTGGTTCGCTGTGGGCATCCACTGTATGCATTTTGCTGGGGATCGTCATTAGCAACGGGCAACAAGTGCAGGATTTGCTCCCCTATATATATATATATATATATATATATATGCACAACTGCATGTGGGTTTGAGCACTTCCTGCTTGTTTAATACCACGCCATTCTTTTCAGTTTGTATTTATAGAGATGCCTGGAGGTGTATAAACTCAAATTTAAATGTGCCTGCTTCGCATCTGCAGGCTACATTTAGGTGCACCTGTGAGGCCTGGGCCATATCAGCCAGTCTTGAGTGGGACTCGCAGACTCCTCCCTCCTCCCATTGCTAGCATGGTTACATGCTGGAGGTACCTGGTGAGTTGTTTGTGAGTCGGCCTCATGCTCCTGTAATTTGCCCACTGGCTCCTGGTACTGCCCATATGGCACAGGTAGGTGAGTGTTAGGTCCCTGAGCTACTTGAGAAACCTTGGCGTGGTGCCCGGGCTCAGACATGTCCTACACCGTAGGACATGTTGGCTAATCTCTCAATTTTAAAAACAGTTTGAGGGTTTAGTAAGACCGCAGAGTGCACCTGTCTTTGCTATTATTTTGTTATATTGCTAAATTGATTATCACATCCACATAATTGCTATCTTGTGTAGGATGTCTATTGTGGTACTTGTGGTTCTCTGCGGGCATCCTCCACTGTAATGCTTCTTTAATACCACGCCATTCTTTTCAGTTTGTATTTATAGTGCATAAATGAGAATAAGTCGTGACGTCACTGGGCCTGCGGTAAACAGTGAGAAGGCTGCAGCGCTCCTGGAGCGCCGCTGCCTTCTCAAACAGCTGATTGGCGGGGGTCCGGGGTGTCGGATCCACACCAGTCAGATGCTGATGATCTATAAAGTAACAGATTAATGATGAACGTGGCAGCAGTTGAACCAGATGCACTCGGCGATATATTAGACCGCCTTTAATACTGAAGCACATTAAGGTTATCTATAAAGTAACGTATTAACTATGAATGTGGCAGCAGTTGAACCAGATGCACTCGGCGATATATTAGACCGCTTTTAATACTGAAGCACATTAAGGTTATCTATAAAGTAGCGTATTAACTATGAATGTGGCAGCAGTTGAACCAGATGCACACAGCGATATATTACACAGTCCTTTAATACTGAGGCACAATAAGTCTATCTATAAAGTAACGGATTAACTCTGAATGTGGCAGCAGTTGAACCAGATTAACTATGAATGTGGCAGCAGTTGAACAAGATGCATGCAGCGATATATTAAACCGCCCTTTAATACTGAGACACAGTAAGTCTTTCTATAAAATAACAGATTAAGTATGAATGTTGCAGCATTTGAACAAGATGCACACACTAATTACACTCAACCTGCAGTCTCCTTGCTGTCTCCCTATGCTTTCCCTACAGTCTCAAACAACTCTCCGTACAATCTCCCTGCACTGTCACTCTCCAATATTCTTTTTTAAACTATTTTCAGCTGGTGGGTGAGCATGGTGACGTCATCGCAGGTCCTGCTGAATATAGATAGAAGGACCTGCAGTGACGTCACCGTGCTCACCACATGGTGAGCACGGTAATGTCATCGCAGGTCCTTTTGCAGGTCCTGCAGAAAGAAGAAAGAAGAGGATACTGGCTGCGTGATCAAATGGATTAGGTGAGTTTTTTAAATTATTTTTAACCCCACAATGGCCATTTTATTTAGCATTCTGTCTTAAGAATGCTATTATTTTCCTTTCTAACCATGTTATAAAGGAATTGTCACGGATGGTGTTGCAGAAAGCTGGAACTTATAAATAAACATCCGATTGGCTTGATCCCAAACTAAGGAGAATATGGGTGAGCCCTATAAAACCCCTAGAGCTCTCCCTGACTGCTATGCCCATGCAAAGGTCTTTATGGTAGACGATTGCATGCCCACGTACCTAATACTGTGTGACACCTGAAAACCCTATAATAGTGAGGGGACACGACCACCGGCATCCTGCACTTAATACGGACGGAGTCAGGGTCACCTAGACTCAAGCCAGCAAGGAAACGTTTGTCCGAACCCGGTGAACCCAAACTTCCACGGCTTCACTCATCCCTAGATATAACATAAAACGAAAATGTTCCCATTTGGGTAATAAACTTAACCAAAGTTTATGTTCGTTCTCATAAAAGTTAGCTTCGTCATAAAGTGTTTCACATACACTGACAGTAAAGACTTAGGGGGTCTTTTACCAAGTGATATACTCCAGTATTCTGGTGTATACTGTATCTGTTGCAGATTATGGCGCAAAGGTTATGGCTTACATTTAGGTGGATGCACCGAAGTTATGTAGAGTCCAGGGCTTCTACATAACTTCGGGCAAGGGGTTATTAAGACCCGCTCAATGTTTATGTAGACCAACTGCAATAAAATGTTTACATACTGTAGATAATCTCTGTTAGCTCATACTAGACCTCAGAACCGCTTTGATATGCTAAAGAAAAAATATTCATTAGCAGTCCGTCGCCTGTCCACTTTTGACCACAACCTTCTGAAGAGGCCTGACTGTCCAATTTTTATATCTTCAGACACCAAGGAATTATCAGATAACCATACTATGGGGCAGATTTATCATTACTCTGACAGCTCACTCCACTTTCACATATGACTAAAGTCAGTTTTAGCTAAGTCAGATTTATGATCGGCCCTTTAAGACTGTAATAAATGTGGTTTGATGGTAGCAGTTTATCCATCAGTAAGAGGGTTTACAAAAGTCGCACGTCTTTACGAAAAAGTCACATGTTCCAATAAAAAGTCGCATAAGATAAGCATGGTCTTCACTGGAGTGAAAATGCACAATTTTTTGAGACTTTTTAAATAGTTGCAATAGTAAATCTGTTTAGAGATTCATTTACATAAGAAAACACGCCCACTTTCAGAAAACTGGCGAGCATAGCACAGAGCCGAAAAAAGTCGCAAATGTTTGCGCAGTTTTAGCGATTGCGCAAAAATTTGCGTCTTTTTCACTCCATTATTCTGACTTGAGCTAATAATAAATCTGGCCCTATGTCTTTATTAAAGGGTTATACCAATCTCAGAAATTGATGACATATCATTAGGATATGCAATCAACGTAGGATAGGTGTAGTTATCACCTCTGGGACCTGTTCCTACAATATATAGAGAACGGGGCCTCTGAAATTAATGGAGAGTTCACCGTGCTTGCATGGCCACCTCTCCATTCACCACTATTGGGTTGTCAGAAATAACTGAGACAGCGTTTGGCTATTTTTCGAACTTCCAAAATGTTAATGGAAAGTGGTCACTGGGTAACAAGGTATAAAGTGGTTCTTTATCTTTAAAGTGTAACTGCCGTTTCTTTTTTTATTCCCTAGTGGTGTAGTACACCCTGCTGTATAAGTGCTTTTGTTATTTAAAATTTGATCATTTTCAGTTTTACATGCTAATAACTCCCACAAATGCATGCTACTTTCCTATTCAGCAGCTCTCATCTCACAGCGTTGCCATGTGCAATCTATCTTCTCAGTATTATAACAAGAGACGGATAAGCTCTGAAAGGAGGAGCTCAGCCCTGACAGCCTGGAGCTGGGTTGAGGCAGAAAGTGGAGGGGGGAGGGCTGCTTTAGATGGTGATATCTTCTCAGGGCTTGTCTCTGGTTAGCTGTATGTGAGGATACACATGCTCTGGGTACTGTGGGAAGTTATCTGCATTCTGATTGGTCCTGCTATTTCTTGTAAAGAGAGCAAGGGCTTATGGGAAGTGAGGGAAATATAGGGTGGTCTCAAGGAAGGGCAAAGATCATCACAGGAAGAGCAGCAGAGGCCATCTTAGGAAGTTGCTGAAATAGAGGCACAGAGAAATATGGTTGCTAAGGGCTGAATACAGACATCAGAAAGGTAAAATTAGGCTACTTTCACACTCACATTTTGTGCGGATCCATCATGGACGGATCTGTTCAGATAATACAACCGTCTGCATCCGTTCAGAACTGATCGATTTGTATTATCTGTAACATAGCCAAGACGGATCCGTCTTCAACACCATTGAAGGTCAATGGAGGATGGATCCATTTTCTACTGTGCCAGATTGTGTCAGTGAAAACTGATCTGTCCCCATTGACCTACATTGTGTGCCAGGACGGATCCGTTTGGCTCAGTTTCATCAGACGGACACCAAAACACTGCAAGTAACGTTTTGGTGTCTGTCTCTAAAGCAAAAGCGGAATAGAGACTGAACTGATGCATTCTGATGCATTCTGCATGGATCCTTTTCCATTCAGAATGCATTCGAATGCAAACTGATCCGTTTTGGACCTCTTGTGAGAGCCCTGAACACATCCCAGAAATGGAAAGCCAAAACGTGAGTGTGAAATTAGACTTAACTGAAAAATGCAGTTTTGTGAATATCTTCCCTTTAGCATCACATATGTTAGGAATTTCATTTTTGGTAGTGAAATGGCAGTTACACTTTAATTCCTTGTAATTTAGTTGGTTAGTGGAACGGGATACCTGTCTACATTCCTGAGGTCTTAAGTAACTGTACTACACACTGAAGATCTTTAGGAGGGGCTAGGAGGGGCTAGGAGGAGCCAGGAAGCTAAAAAACATCTAGCATGTAACAAAGACATAAGCTCCATTGAAGACATAATCAGGGTAAGGTGTGTGTTATGCTACTACCACCTCTCTTTGTATTATATGGGCATCGACCAGGTGATATGTTGGAAACTGGTTCATGGGGAGCTTGCTCATTTGTTTACGGATTTGGTGACTGTTATTTACATTACTCTGTGTGTTATCATTATATATACAGTGGATATAAAAAGTCTACACACCCCTGTTAAAATGTCAGGTTTCCGTGCTGTAAAAAAATGAGACAAAGATAAATCATTTCAGAACTTTTTCCACCTTTAATGTGACCTATAAACTGTACAACTCAATTAAAAAACTAACTGCAACCTTTTAGGTGGAGGGAAGAAAACAAAATAAATAATAATAATGAGGTTGTATAAGTGTGCACACCCTCTTATAATTTAGGGATGTAGCTGTGTTCAGAATTAAGTAATTACATTCAAAATCATGTCAGCAGGGGGTGGAGCCTGGACGCCGAAGTGGATGGCCGCTTGAACCTTCTTCTCCTCTGCACCCAGGCTTCTTAAAGCATCTTTATTGGCAGTGACCACCACTATAATGGGCAAACTCAGCAAAGAAAGGGGGCCGGAGCACACGGACACCACAAAGAAATCAGCAGGACATGAAGAATTTCTTTAAAAGAAAGCACGCACAGACTGTCGGGCATATTTATATCTGCACATTAAGGTCTGACAATATTAGAACCAAAATGGAGATTCACATTACCTTTAAGAGGCCAAACTCTCTGTTGGAATAAGCCAGAGAAGATCATGATGGTCACTGGCATACAATGTATATTGTTTTAAAAAGTTATTGCCAACAGATGTGGTATCTTAAGAGAATGTAATGGGTCTCACATAAACTGTCTCAAATACCGGGGTCAAGAGAGGTTATTGCTTAAAAACACTGGTTTCTCTAAACATATCAGTCTGAGGAACAATGGGTATGCATGACTAAGTCATGATCTGATAAGAAACGTCCATAAAACACATCTGGTGTGGAATGGGTATCTTTTCGTATATATATATATATATATTACTGTGTGCATTTATTTAGCGTTTGAACTTGTTAATGATTCATATATACTATGCAATATTAATGTATTATAACCAATTAATAATGTATCTTTTTGTATTGTATCTCATTGAGGGGATATAGCAAGTTGTTGTTTTCTTCTCTTAAGAAGGGTCTATTCAGAGGAGCTGAGGGTATTTCAAACATCATTATTCAAATAGCTGTGACAATTAGGTGTATACAAACCATGGCAAAAGCTAGAAGTTTATGGTTCTCTTATCTGACCATAAATAAGATGGTCTGTTAACTGTCAAAATGGATCCATGATGTCTGGGAAAGTGATCCTAAAGTGTCAGAAAGAATACCTCCTAATTGATTTAAGTTGGGAGAGACCAAAGGTTAAGAGGTGTAATAAAGCCAGATATATATGTTAATTCTTAAAATTGCTATATGATACAACAGTGCCATCAAGTGGTAGATGGGCAGAAGCTTTTCAAAAATGCCAATAAAATGACATCATACCCATGATTACCATACGTCACACCCACCTTATCTAATTGGAAATCCCTAATCCAAGAGGGGATGGGCATAGATAAGGATTAGGATATCTGATCCAGTTTTGGGAGGAGAAAAAAAAGAACTAAGATCACTTGAAAAATCACTTGAGACAAAGAGGACTGGAGCCAAACATCACTTGGAACTTCTTCAGGGAGAACACTTGGGAATTGATACATCAGCATCACTTCACACACCAGGAACATACCACAGGACGGGATAGATCTGAATCTTGGAAAGCTGGGTCCCTTCTAAAAGCTCTTTATCCCAAAGCCAGGGGTAATGTATGATCTATTTTACTTGCAGTAATTATAAATCGCTCCAATTGGCATATAGTTGAGACCCCATTATTAGTGGGTCTATAGTGTTAAAACAATAATTTTATGGGAAATTTTAATGAACGTGCACATCATTAGAATTTCTGTAATATTGCTATCAGAGTGAAATCTCTGATCGGATTTTATTATCCGTAGTTAGGTCAACGGGCGTATTTATAAGGTGTCTCTTACTGCCATATTCTCTGATTGAGCATAAGGGATTTTCCACAGATTCATTTCTATTGTTTTTTTTGTTGTTGTTGTTGCATTATAATATTTTGATTACCAGTATATTAATCGGTAATAATTTGATAAAAGGAAGTAGTATTATATTGTATTTAAGTCAGCCTGTAAACGGTGGAGCACCATCTTATGGTCAATTTTGATATTATCTTTGTATTTGTATGCCATGTTTTCTGCTTGTATTTATAATAAATTATATTTTGTATAATTAATTGCACCCTGTTTCATTAGCTGCACAAATTAACTTTAGATCTCATCAATAAAAGAACTGGCGTTTATATGTCCGCCAATTAAATTTTTCATATTTTTATTTTTTTATTTTTTCATAAAAATATGAAATCATATTTTTATGATTTCATATCTTATGTGAAATAAATACCCGACATATCTGGAGGCACTGCTGAGATTGATTGAGATATTTCTATAACCAATTTGTGCAATTAGTGAAAATATTATTTAATCCTTATTGGCAAGTCAAATTGTTGTTGTTATTGATTATTGATCATAATCATGAGTGTAACAAACAGCGACCCAGGTAATGGCCAGGTTTTAGCAGATAATCCATCTGACCCAGGAAAGATAATCTCTAAGGTTATCAATTATGTTTATTCCCGTTTGAAGTTAGATAAAAATATAGATGAATGGACTAATGAACTGCAAGCGAGAGCCTTTGAAGAACGTTGTGATGTATGGAAGTTAGGTGGCATGGTTGATAGATACCTGACCTATATGGATTTGGCAAATGATAATAACAAGAGGGACCAACACCTCTTATGTGCATTGCCACCTGTTTTGTATGCATTGTTGGCAGTCAATACTCTTTCAAAAGCTAGGTATGAGTCTATAATGGGTACAAAAATATATGTATCCAAAATGGAATCAGAACTAAAATCCGCAGAAGCGAAGATCAAAGACTTAGAGTACAACCTTAGTCTCAGCCTTGATGCATACCAAAAGGCAAAAAGTGATTTAGAGGATTTATATCTCCAGCATTCCAAAATTAAACAGATGAATCAGCCCATAATATAGTCAATGCTGAAAGGGATCCATCTAACACTGTGAGATCTCCTGACCCTCCATTTCTTACTCCCCAATATCCAGACATGTCATCACATGCTTTTACAGCAGACCCTATCCAAAACACTCAGCAACCTGAAAGTGTTGGTATGATTAAACAGGAGGCATTAACCCAATTAAGTCGGGCATTCCAAACTGTAACCACCTTACTAGGTGTTGATATCATGGAAGCCCCTAGAAGTGTCTCTCCTCATACTCCCCTGGATAGACATGTTAGGGTTAGGGTTAAATCACCTGTGCGATATAAGTCTCATGAAAGTTGTGAAAGTGCATGTGAGTCTGACGGTGATGTGGGGAAGCGTGTGACTTATTCCTTGCCACAGAATCACAGGCGACCAACGTATGCTGAGGTGGTTTCTAGGAAGAAAAATTCCCAATATTCAGAAAAGGATCAGAGCTCCTCCAGCATAATTAAGTTTTTAAATAGTACAGTATCCAAATTTTCCAAAAAAGGTTCTTCTCAGATAGCCAATCACTTAGAACTGTATGAATCCACTATGGATTCTTTAAAATTATACTCTGATGCTGACCGGATTAGGTTCCTTCCATGGGCATTTGATGATAGATATCGTCATTATTTTACATCCTTTAAGGAGAGAGGAGTACTAGATTGGCCAAGTGTTTTGCATGAGGTTAAATTGGAATTCGGTCCATACCGAACCACTACTGCTGCAAAACGGGACATATATAGCCTTACGTGTAGACCCAATCAAAGTCCCCGTGAATTCCTCTCTGTCCTCAAAAATGCCTATGGGTTGGCATATAGATCCCCAAATTGGGAATCTGAAGAATTCAAGCAGTTATTCTATGATGCTATGCCAACCCAGATCAAACTTAACTTAGCCAGAGATCTGGATATTGATGCTCCCTTGGATAGGTTGGTGACGGCTGCCACCATGCTGTATAATATCAGTGAGTGCCATGCAACAGGTGAGAAAAGGTTTAAAAATTCCCCAGAGCAAAAGGTAGCTGAAGCTAAGGTAAACTCTAGCTTGGGATTTGAAAGCCAGCCACGAAGATTCCCTCAATCTACAGGACCTTCTCAACAAGCCCAGCAACAACAGGTAGGACCGCCCAAACAGACCAAACCCCTAAATAATAATGGATTAGAGGGGAATAATTCAGGTAATGGGAAGTCTAACTACCGTCCCTATTACAATTACGGTCCCCAGGGATATAGGCCCTATAACAATCGAGTTTATCAGGGTTATAGACGTTGGGATAATAGGCCCAGACAACAGAGGGAAGATAGGCAGGAATCCTTGAATTCACCCAGGAGTAGGTCACCTACTAATAACCAGGGTGCCCAACAAAGCCAAAATGTACCCAAACCAAACAGGTTTGATCAGCTGGTAGAGCAAGTGGCCCAGCTGAGCAATATGGTAAATAAGTTGTCCCAGTTATCCCCAGAAAAACAGCCTAATCTTTTTTTAGGGGCAACTGCCGGTCCCAGCAATGTAACAGCATAAAGCAGATTGGGCCGGGTCAGAACCCAGGCCACTGTAAGGATATTAAATTGATTGTGGTAGAATCTGATGTGATTCCTAATTCTTTATTTCCTTGCAGTACCCCTGACCCTGAAATTAGGGCCAGGGGGGAAATGTCTAATATGTCATTTGTCTTGCAGTCTAATGATGTCAATTCAGTTGACCAGATGTCTGTTCCAGTGTATAATCACATCGTCCCAGCATCTAGCCATGAGCCAGCTGTGATTTGTGATGTCACACAGCTTGTCCCAAAGGGGGGGGCTAACGCTACTCCTCCAGCTTGTCCTGGGAGACTCAGGAATGCAGAGGTCACGGAGCTGCAGAGAGGTCAACCTCTCAGACAGCAGATGGGTAAACATCCTAACTTTCTCTGTGATTTGTTGCAGGTGGATGGTCGATACTTTGTGGACATATATCTACAAAATGAACTTATCGGACCAATCAAAGGATTAATAGATACTGGATCACAGGCCACCATTTTATCTTACACCTATTTCAAACAAGTTTCAGATTTAACATCAAAGAAGCCACGATTAAGGTCATTTGATGGCTCTTTGATAAGTGTAGGTGGAAATGCCTTACAGGTAAAAGGAACATCCTGGTTGACATTTAAGATTGGCAAGAAGACAATTAGACATCCCACATTGATTGTGGATCTTCCATATGATCGGATGATCATAGGAATCGATTTATTAAAAAGATTGAGTCCCATAGTTGATTTCATTAATGAAGCAGTATGGACTCAGGTGAAGGCACCCATTGCCTATGAATACTCTTGCAACACACAAGCACAACGTAGTTGTCATGTGATTGAAGAGAAACCTAACTCTATTGAAGTGCATTTCAGGAACAATCAAATACCGGAGGTCTCAATCCTGAAGAATGGTAAGCCCGAGGAAGATGTCAATGGTGCTGCTCACACCATTACCATCCAGAGGGACAAAATCAAAAAGGTAACTCTGGATGATTATATATTGACCATTTCTCTTGAAAGGGGGAATCAAGAAGTCCTGGACCTGACCAGGCACATTCAATCGATGGTACGGATTGAAAAGGTCAATGACAATTTATTGATTCCCGTACAGGTAAACAATATAGCCCGGGTGAAATATGCCAAGTTGGATCTGAAATCCGAAGCGAGTTACATAAGCCTAGGACTTTTAAAACAGATCACTAACCCTAAAATGATTAAAAGTTCCTCTCCACAGGACCAATGGGTTCATGATCTGGATGGAGATTTCCAGAGTCATAATGTTGTTGCAAGATGTGTTTTATCTATCTCCATAGGAAGCAAAACTACGGAGCACGTTTTCATCGTGATAAATGAACCACGGTATCAAATGTATATAGGTAATGACCTTCTGCACCGATTTGCCATACAGATTGACATGGTAAATAACACCTTATGGTCCAGATTGCCGGGAAACCCAGAGGGGTTCCAGGATGAAGAACAAGCCTCACGATGGGGACAACAGATGCCCTATGCCGTAAGTATCATGGTTGCTGAGAAAGTTGAAATTCCTGAAGGATGCAAACCATTTCTTCTCCCCATTAAAGTAAAGAAGGGACAGAAGCTGAAGAACGCAGACGCGTTGATCTGTTTATCCAACAGAATGCAGCAACTCGGCCTAAAGGTAAAACCTACTCCACTGATAAACATCCATCAGGATCAGTTACACATGGTAATTCATAATATGGTTCCCCATAGCATATCCCTACAAAAGGACACCGTAATTGGTTTAGCTATGGATTCAGAATACTACACGTTTGGATTCCAAAATGATGTTATTGGAATAATTCCTGATGAATACCTGACAGAGGAACAAACAGTGGAACAACATATTTTTTCAACCCCTGAGGGGTTATTTAACATACACTCTGTTTATCCTTTCAGCTCTGAAGAAGGTACATGCCACATCGAAGAGTCATCATTAGTTTTCAACCATGAGATCGATGAAAAAGAGTATGAATCATACCAGCAAGGAAAGGATAAGGTACGCTACACCCAGAATGATTTAACTAGTGAGCTTGAAGAAGCTTACGAGTTAAGTCAGCCTGAGATTTTCCCAGAATTTCAGGAGCGGGTGGAAGAACAAATCTCCATGGCTGACGCATGCTCCGACGAGTCGAAGCGTCAACGGCTAAAGGAGCTCTTCGCAGAGTTCCAGGAGATGTTTGCCAAGGATTCTTATGACTGTGGGGAAACAAACCTACACGTTACAAGAATCCAGACAGATCCTGATGCACCCCCTGTTTTTGTCAAACAATACCGACTTCCGCTGGCGGCTTACGAGTCACTATCGGAAATCGTCAAGAACTTGGAGGAAAGGGGTATCATCCGTCCAGTACACAGTTCATTCAATCATCCGATACTTGGAGTCCTCAAACCTAATGGTCAATTTCGTCTCTGCTCGGACCTAAGACAGTTGAACAAACGTATTTACATGTCCGGATGGCCCGTGCCATATATTGACCAAAGTTTGGCACAAATACAAGGATCCAAAATCTTCACTGCCCTTGACTGTGCACAAGGATATTGGACGATTAAGATAGATGAAAGGGATCAGTACAAACTGGCCTTTACATTTGGCAAACGACAGTATGCGTGGACCCGATTGCCCTTCGGGTACATAAATGCGGGCCATGAATTTGCAGTGTTCATGCATAAGGCAATGCCTGATGCCGCTGAACGAGGTACCTTATCCTATGTGGATGACATCCTGATCAAAAGTACAACTTTTGAGGAACATATTCAGGAATTGAGGCATGTACTAACCCAGCTGAGGAAAGCAGGTGTAAAACTTTCTTTACAGAAGGCTCAATGGTGTCGGACCAAGGTTTATTTCCTAGGTCATGAAGTCACTGCGGATGGAATTAACCCACAGAAAAAGAAGGTGGAAGCAGTGACCAAGACAAAATCTCCTACAAATCTCAAGGAGTTGAGATCATTCCTGGGTATGATGAACTACTCACGTAAGTTCATAGATAATTATGCCGAAATTACAAAACCTCTTTTGCAGTTGCTAAAGAAAGGAGTAAAATGGGAATGGAGCGAGTGTCATGAGCAAGCTGTAACTGAGCTCAAGGCCAAACTTATCCAGGCTCCATGCCTTGCTTATCCAGAAGGGGGAAAACCTTTCTTTGTGGAAACAGGTTTCACTGATAAAAGCATAAGTGCAGTTCTTTTCCAAAAACAGGAAAACCGAAACAAGATCATTGCCTATGCCAGCAAGTCATTGTCACCGGTTGAGGTAAAATTCAATAATTGTGAAAAAGCATTATTGTCAACTGTATGGGCTTTACAATATTTTAGGAGTTTTATCCAAGGCGAAAGGATCATTGTGGAGACCGCACACCAGCCGCTGCAATACTTGCAGAGTGATCGTATAAGAGATGGAAACTTGTCAAACAGCAGGATAACCGCCTGGACAATGTCCTTAATGGGATGGCCATTGGAGATCAGGTACAAACAAAATAATAAAAACCCAGTTGCTCAGGGATTAGCAGAACTCCATGACTGTACCAATACGGAACGTAAAGGTGAGACAACGGAAAATGATTTCCTGGAGGAACAATCATCATCACCATATAAATCTTTTGAAGAGGAGTACTGCAAATCGTTACCATGTGTGTATGTAGACGGCTGTTCCTTCCATGCCGATGAAGGATCCGAACGTACATTGGTTGCAGGTATTGGAGTCGTGTGGAATAATACATTCCTAGATGTATCTGTTGGATACAAAATTGGTTCTAAAAGCAGCCAGGTTGCAGAGCTTACTGCTGTGTACAAAGCCGTACAAATGGCTATTGAATATGATATTAAGGAGTTTGTAATCATCACAGATTCTGATTATGTTCGTAACAGCTTTGTGGAGTACTTTCCCGGATGGAAAAGATCCAACATGATGAGAAGCAATAACAAGCCAGTAAAGCATGGTAAGATGTTTTGTAAAATTGATGAGATGGTTACCGTCCACAGTCTTATCGTTTATTGGAAGAAGGTAAGAGGTCATTCAAAGTATCCAGGCATGGATAAAGAGGGGAATGACCTAGCAGATTTCCTTGCCAAGCAGGCAGCCATTGACGGAGAAGTCTTTGATGTTGACGACCTCATGGGAACTGTCCAAGTGGATGCTATGACAAGGAGTCAGGCCCAAAAGGTGAAGCCAATGTGGCACAGTGGAGCGAAGATTCCCCTAGTGAAGATCTCATTGCGAGCCAAAAGGGGGATCCGATTATTGGTCTCTTTTATAAGTACATTGAGGATCCACACAACTGTCCCATAACCACGGAAGACTGTATGGATAACGAGGAGTTACGAATTTTGATGAAAGGTAAGTCCCAATTCTCATTACAGGATGGATTACTGATAAGGACCTCGAAGAACGGTATCACACAATGGGTAGTACCTGCAGCATACCGAGGTCTGATGTTGCAACATGCACATGATGCCCCAACCGCTGGTCATCGAGGTGAGAAAATAACGTACGAGTTACTACGGGACTACACTTACTGGCCACATATGTTACAAGATGTGCGAACATATTGTCACGGATGTCTAATCTGCCCTCAATTCCAGCCACAAGGACCCACTCATCGGGCACCGCTGATGAAAAGGGGGATGTCCATGCCATGGTCAGACATCCAAATTGACTTCATTGGACCAGTAACAACCTCATCAAAAGGAAACAAGTATATGTTAACCGTAACTTGTCTGTTCACCAAATGGGTGGAATGTTTGCCGTGCAAAACATGCAGTTCAAGCGTATGTGCATCTCTGCTCATTAACCACGTATTTTCTAGATTTGGTCTTCCCCAGCGCATCGAATCCGATCGTGGAAGTCACTTCACCAGTGAGGTGATGACAAAGATGTGGGAAATCCTGGGGGTAAAGAGGAAGCTCCATATAGCTTATCGACCAGCCTCTAGTGGTGGAGTAGAACGTTACAACCAGTCCATTGTAAACATCCTGAAAAAGTTTGTCAATGAATCTGGTAAGGACTGGGATGTCAAGTTGCCTTTGGTGCTTATGGCCATCAGAGCCACCCCAAGCGCAGCAACTAAGCTTTCTCCCTTCGAGATGATCACGGGAAGGAAGATGGTGTTACCCCAGCATTTACTTTACAGAACAACGGACCATAACTTGATCAATGCTACAACATCGCATCAGTATGTGGAAAATTTACGCAAGCACCTTCAGCATGCTTTTGCGTTCGCACAGAAGAATATAGAGAAAGCCGCAATGAATGCTAAGACATACTACGATCTGAAGACTACACAGAAGGAGTATCAAATTTCCGATCGGGTATATCTCTATAACTTCGCTCGGGATCAAGTGAAGGAGAGAAAATTCCTACCTTCCTGGAAAGGTCCCTATGTCATCACTGACAAATTATCTCCAGTGGTCTACAAGATCAAAATCCCTAAGGGGGATGAGTTTATTGAAAAATGGGTGCACATTAATCAGCTACGTGTTTGTCACCCTAGTGCGCGACTTCGAGAGATTGAAGGAGTTGGATGAAAAGAGGTGAAGAGACTTTATGGTTCCAGCTAAAGACGGAAATAAGGATTGGTATCGTATGAACTAAAAAGTGTTATCTGTTATCGTACATCTTTAACTCATACTAACCCATCCTGATGTATGTTTCCTCTGTAACAAAATGTCTCCTAACTCACCTCTGAAACCAGAACTTACTCTGTCCAAGAAAAGAACTTATGCCAATCAGAGGTATATGGTATTAGTAACTCTTTTCTTGCAGGATAAAGTTGAAAAGTGTATGTACTCATATGTGTCATACAATATTTTAGAGGCGTAAGATGTCATCAAAGATGATTGCCATTATCTACGTCGTCCTGATCTTGGGGAAGAAGTTCCACGCTGAGCCGATTGCTATGCCAAGTCCTTCATCCGGAATCATGCTACAGGACACCGCAGGGTTCATATTGACGAACAAGAGGATTCTATCCCAGAAGATCGACATCAGCCTGGATCCTCATGTCTTCGTCGGAAAACAACTCAACGTGTCTGAGATCCTGTCGCCGGAGCTCCAATCCTGGTATCAGATGCACATCGGATATTTCCAAGAACGGATTACGCAGATCCTGGAGCAAGGAAGACCTTGACCAAAGAAGAGTTTTCTACAGACCAAAGCGATTCATATTTTTGCAATCGTAGCCGCCATAATCTTTGGCATAGTGGGCACTGTCATTACTACCGGTGTGACAGTTGCCGATTCCATCTCTATCAAGACATTGGAACTTGAAGTTGGTTCATTGAAAAGGAACCTATTAAACATTCATGTGGAGATGGAGAATCAAAACAAACCTTTATCGAACTTATATCCTGTTTTGCAGGATCTAAAGGATGTTTGAATTTGTGTCCCATCCAAGTCATGCGTTAGATAAGGTTCTCCAGAAGAACTTTAACCAAGCTCTGGTTGGAACACTATAAGCCAAGTCTACGCATCAAAGAAAATATATGAAAAGCCCTATATTACATTCCAAATGCATTCACATTTTATGGAATATTTTGGAATGAAGGGGGATTTGTCGGGCATATTTATATCTGCACATTAAGGTCTGACAATATTAGAACCAAAATGGAGATTCACATTACCTTTAAGAGGCCAAACTCTCTGTTGGAATAAGCCAGAGAAGATCATGATGGTCACTGGCATACAATGTATATTGTTTTAAAAAGTTATTGCCAACAGATGTGGTATCTTAAGAGAATGTAATGGGTCTCACATAAATTGTCTCAAATACCGGTGTCAAGAGAGGTTATTGCTTAAAAACACTGGTTTCTCTAAACATATCAGTCTGAGGAACAATGAGTATGCATGACTAAGTCATGATCTGATAAGAAACGTCCATAAAACACATCTGGTGTGGAATGGGTATCTTTTCGTATATATATATATATTACTGTGTGCATTTATTTAGCGTTTGAACTTGTTAATGATTCATATATACTATGCAATATTAATGTATTATAACCAATTAATAATGTATCTTTTTGTATTGTATCTCATTGAGGGGATATAGCAAGTTGTTGTTTTCTTCTCTTAAGAAGGGTCTATTCAGAGGAGCTGAGGGTATTTCAAACATCATTATTCAAATAGCTGTGACAATTAGGTGTATACAAACCATGGCAAAAGCTAGAAGTTTATGGTTCTCTTATCTGACCATAAATAAGATGGTCTGTTAACTGTCAAAATGGATCCATGATGTCTGGGAAAGTGATCCTAAAGTGTCAGAAAGAATACCTCCTAATTGATTTAAGTTGGGAGAGACCAAAGGTTAAGAGGTGTAATAAAGCCAGATATATATGTTAATTCTTAAAATTGCTATATGATACAACAGTGCCATCAAGTGGTAGATGGGCAGAAGCTTTTCAAAAATGCCAATAAAATGACATCATACCCATGATTACCATACGTCACACCCACCTTATCTAATTGGAAATCCCTAATCCAAGAGGGGATGGGCATAGATAAGGATTAGGATATCTGATCCAGTTTTGGGAGGAGAAAAAAAAGAACTAAGATCACTTGAAAAATCACTTGAGACAAAGAGGACTGGAGCCAAACATCACTTGGAACTTCTTCAGGGAGAACACTTGGGAATTGATACATCAGCATCACTTCACACACCAGGAACATACCACAGGACGGGATAGATCTGAATCTTGGAAAGCTGGGTCCCTTCTAAAAGCTCTTTATCCCAAAGCCAGGGGTAATGTATGATCTATTTTACTTGCAGTAATTATAAATCGCTCCAATTGGCATATAGTTGAGACCCCATTATTAGTGGGTCTATAGTGTTAAAACAATAATTTTATGGGAAATTTTAATGAACGTGCACATCATTAGAATTTCTGTAATATTGCTATCAGAGTGAAATCTCTGATCGGATTTTATTATCCGTAGTTAGGTCAACGGGCGTATTTATAAGGTGTCTCTTACTGCCATATTCTCTGATTGAGCATAAGGGATTTTCCACAGATTCATTTCTATTGTTTTTTTTGTTGTTGTTGTTGCATTATAATATTTTGATTACCAGTATATTAATCGGTAATAATTTGATAAAAGGAAGTAGTATTATATTGTATTTAAGTCAGCCTGTAAACGGTGGAGCACCATCTTATGGTAAATTTTGATATTATCTTTGTATTTGTATGCCATGTTTTCTGCTTGTATTTATAATAAATTATATTTTGTATAATTAATTGCACCCTGTTTCATTAGCTGCACAAATTAACTTTAGATCTCATCAATAAAAGAACTGGCATTTATATGTCCGCCAATTAAATTTTTCATATTTTTTATTTTTTTCCCATAAAAATATGAAATCATATTTTTATGATTTCATATCTTATGTGAAATAAATACCCGACAAGACCCAGCGTGGTGGATCTAAGATGGAGGAGGCAGCAGCGCGCGCTCTGGAAGATGAGTCGGAGGAGGAGGAAAGCATACAGGGTGAGGAAGATGAAAGCTGCGACAGCTCTCCGGTGTCAAAGTTATTCCTCACAAAGGTTCTGGGGAAGGCTCTGGACAGGGCAATTAAGCCTGTGCTTAATGAACTCTCCGATATTAAATCTGAGCTTATCCACATGGGGCAGAGGGTGGAGAGTCTTGAAACTACTCAGGGACTTATCCGACATTCTGTGAATATGGAGGAATATGTGGCAATGCATACTGTTGAGCTCAATCGAGCACTTCTCCTCCTTGAGGATCAAGAAAACAGAAGCAGGAGGAGAAATGTCCGTATAAAGAGACTTTCAGAGACTTGGGAAACAGAGTCTCTTAGGAAGGTGGGCCTTGAAATATTCGCAATCTACTGGGCTATGAGGCTGCCTCACAAGTCACTATAGAGCGCATTCATAGAGCCCTGAGGCCTATGCCGAAACCTACAGAAAGACCGCGTGATGTCATATGCAGCATTTTATCGTTTGTGGACACTGCCTGCATTCTGGCCGCCACCAGAGAGAGAGGCCAGCTAACTTATGCAGGGGTGGACATAGCCATATACCAAAATATAACGGCCTCCACATTGAACAAACGTTGCATCATGAGACCCCCTCCTAGAGGCATTGAGGGCTCACAAATTGCCGTATTCTTGGCTGTACCCATTTGGCCTGTCTGTGCTTAAAAATGGAAAGTGCATTGCCATACACAAGCCCGCAGACCTGGAAAAGGCTTGGTCGGTCTTGGAGATTGCCCCCATAAAAATGCCTACCTGGATGCCAGTTGTGCAACCGGACGCATGGCAGCCGCTTCAGTACGATATTACAGGAAGGAAGGTCCCGGACTTTCGCAGGAGTAAGCTGGCAAAGAACAGAATGGACGTGGAGTCTGCGTTGACCTGAAGAGACGCTGCAGCTCTAGGGACGCATGGACGGCATGCGACTGTGGCCCGAGCGGTCCCACTTTCCTCTGACTTCACTGGAGAGCTGGAGGGCCGTTTAAACTGATGAGCTGGAAAGCTCCATTCTGTATATTGTGGTGTACAGTACCTTCTTGCCACATTAGTACATGCCGTACCCGCTGACATATAAAGGAGATATGCTTACATGTATAGCACTGGTTACCCTTCTGTCCTTATTTTATTGTTCTCCACCAGACAGAAATGCATAGCACCTTTGGTTTCCTCAGCTGAGGACTTCTTCACCAATTGTTCTTCTTCTCTATCTCTCCCCTCCCCTCCCAACCCCCCTCTCCTCTCTCCCTATCTTCCTATTTCCTTCCTTGTCTTTCTCTACTTGCCCACTCCTCTCTCCTTCCCTTTCCCTTCTTTGATTTCTACTATGCACCTTACTCTTAGCATGCCGGTATTAGCCTCATGCTATCTCTTCTACTCCTTTTAGCTTTTCTTTCATGTTACTGGGATTGCTTCCACTTCAGCCGGATGACATATGCATATTCCTGTTGATGTTCAACTAATTGGCTAATTAATTATCTGCTGGTTTCTCTGTTTAAATAAGTTTGCCTTACTGTTCGCATGTTCACTATTATGCAGATTGAGGTCATAATGGCCCATGAACCATGGGGCCGGATTGATGTCTGGGTTGGGTGCCCAGGTGATTACGGTACGTATATACTTCTTGTGACCCTTTGTACTCCCCCCACCGCTGATAGTCCTTCTCTCTGACGCTGATGCACTCTATCCATATGGCCCATGCCAGGAAGATACCGCTAGTGCTCCTGAGCGTCGACGTCGAAAAGGCGTTCGATAGCGTGAACTGGTCCTTTATGAAAGCAGTTCTGGGCAAGTTCGCCATACCAGGGCCTTTGATAGATTCCATTTTCACCTTGTATCAGCAGCCCCATGCTCGCCTGAAAGTTAATGGCACACTGTCCAAGCCGTTTGAGATATCGAACGGGACCAGGCAGGGGTGCCCTTTGTCTCCGACTTTGTTTATCTTGGTAGCAGAAACATTGATACAAGCAGTGAGGCAAATTGCCAGCATTGCGGGAATCCGGTATGGGAGCAGGGAACTAAAATGCACTGCTTTTGCAGACGATCTGCTATTCCTGGTGACGAACCCGGAGACGGGATTAGGCTATTTTCACACTAGCGTTCAGGGCTCCGCTTGTGAGTTCCGTTTGAAGGCTCTCACAAGCGGCCCCGAACGGATCCGTCCAGCCCTAATGCATTCTGAGTGGATGCGGATCCGCTCAGAATGCATCAGTCTGGCACCGTTTGTCCTCCGCTCAGCAGGCGGACACCCAAATGCTGCTTGCAGCGTTCGGGTGTCCGCCTGGCCATGCGGAGGCAAACGGATCCGTCCAGACTTACAATGTAAGTCAATGGGGATGGATCCGTTTGAAGTCAACATAATATGTCTCAATTTTCAAACGGATCCGTCCCCCATTGACTTTCAATGTAAAGTCAAAACGGATCCGTTTGCATTATCATGAAAAAAATAAAAATTTTTTTTTGTTTGTTCATGGTAATGCAAACTGATCTATTCTGAATGGATCTAAGCGTTTGCATTATAGGTGCGGATCCATCTGTGCAGATACCAGACGGATCCGCACCTAAACGCAGGTGTGAAAGTAGCCTTAGGGACTCTGGCGGGGAAGATAGATGAGTTTAGCAAAGTCTCTGACTTTAAAATCAATCACTCTAAGTCAGAAATCTTAAAGATCACCCTCAGCGACTCCCAGGTTTCCACGGTGAAAGTGTCCTTGTCCTTTCAATGATCCACCGGACCTATTAAATACCTAGGGGTCCACATCCCGAGACACTTGAATGACTTATATACCTGCAACTACATACCTTTAATTGAGAGTGTAAAACAACTATTGCAGAAATAACATCCCCTTTTTGTCATGGATAGGCAGGAAGAATGTTATTAAGGCGTATGTACGTCCTGCCTAAGATAATGTATATACTCCAATTGGTCCCCATTAGCCTCCCAGTCACCTTTTTCAATGGCTTGAAGAAGCTTTTCTTAAGATATCTTCGGAATAGTAGACGTCATAGGCTGCCGTATAAACTCTTAATTAAACATAGGGAAAAAGGGGGACTGGGACTCCCGGATGTGGAGCAATACTATAGAGCTATTCAGTTGAACCGATGGCTGGAACTTGCGGAACCTAAGAGACAAGCTGACGTGAGGGATATCTGTAGATATAGTGTAGGCTCTTCTTTCCCAAAAAGTCTGTGGTTACCACATAATAATAAATGGATGATAGCCAAGATAGGGACTCGTTGTTTGCTGGGGTTATAGACACATGGAGGATCTATGGCAGCAAAATTGCTCCCACACCCTTTCCCTTGATGCCAGGGTCTCTGTTGCCGGATTCATTGGGCATGCATTGACAGACGTTACCTGAGGTCTGGGGTGCTTTTTCAGAAACTAGGGTAGAGGCCCTCCTGTCAGATCCGGAGGCCGCAATACAAGAAGTATTTAAGGGGTCTCATACTCAACCTTCTGACTTTCTGTTGAGGGATGGCCATGTCAAATCTGTATGCGGGGCAGTGAAGAAAAGGTACGCTGTGCTGAGACCTTTGACTGAGTTCGAGAAACTCATCTCCTCTCCAATTATTAAACTACAAAAGGTCTCCACGCTCTACCCCCTGATGGGAGAAAGGGGAAATGATCCGAAACCACCATATTTAGTGGGAGAGGAAACTGGGAATAGTTTTGAATCAGCTGGAGGTTGAAGCAGTCCTAGCGAATTCACATGGTTTCTCGCCATGTGTGAAAGTTCAGGAAAACCATTACAAATTACTTACACGGTGGTACGGGACACCGGAATTCCTCTTTGATAGGGGACTGTCGCCTACTCGGATGTGCTGAAGATGTGAAGGGGACACAGGCTCGTTGTCCCATATATGGTGGACTTGTCCACTGATCAATTTGTATTGGAAAGACATAGCTGGAGAGATAGAGAGAATCACTTGGCAAAATTTTCCGATTACAGTTGAGATGATGGTTCTGGCTAAACCGAGTGGTTCTTATGTCCCTTCTAAGAATAACTTAGCGACGCATATGATTGCTGTAGCAAAATCCTTGATCCCTATTCATTGGTTTGATAAATCCCCCCCTACGGTCCAGGAGTGGCGAGCGAAGGTGTGTCAGATCTCCAAATTCGAGGAGATGACCAGCTGGCTAAATAGATCTCATGATAAATACCTTAAAATATGGGGTGCTTGGAATTCGTCAAATGGAGTCTAGACTGGTTCCCTGTGGTTACTTGTCTAGCAAACTATTAAGATGGTCCGACAGTTGGTGGGTGGTCTGGATGCGGGTAGAGAGAGAGAAACTTCTGATAGTCCCCTCCCCCTCTTTTTTATACCCTTACCTGGGAATCTTTTAGTGGATTAGTGACCATCAGATCGCAATGGAACATGTTTCAGTAATGAGAGGTACTACTAAATTTACGGATAGCGCATTGGGTGGTCAGTACCCACCAAGGGCTAATATCAGTTTTTTCAAGTTTCTTGATATTAGTTAACGCTGTAATGTGATTTTTCACTGGAGATTGTATTCAGACGTTATCTGAGATTATTTCTGATGTGCTATCTAACCTGTGCCTTACTCTGTATGTCTGTATCCTGAGTATTTACATATGCGTTGTAAAATCTTTTATAGAAAAATCATACACCTGCCATCATTTAAAGTGCCTCTGATTAACCCCAAATAAAGTTCAGCTGCTCTAGTTGGTCTTTCCTGAAATTTCCTTAGTCGCATCCCGCAGTAAAAGCCGTGGTCCACAGAGGGTTTCCAAAGCATCAGAGGGATACTCATTGTTAAAAGGTATCAGTCAGGAGAAGTGTTCCATTGTATGGAACAGGCGCAATGACATCACTGCACATACCCAAGGTGATCACGTGATGAGGTCATCACGCTCGCCGGAGGTCCTTTGGTGTTTTTTTTTTATCAAGAGAGGGGCAGACAACGTGTTCACGATCAAGTGTATGAGGTGAGTATAATTTTTTTTTTTTACTTTCAGGCACCATTTTAGGAAAAATTGATTTGTTACCATGAAGCGTAAAAAAAAACTCGGCTTTGTGGCAAATCAAATTTTTCTTGAAATTCTGATCGAGGTCCATTTTGGATACTTCGATTCGCTCAACACTATCTGTTACTTCTCTCACTATCTCTATATTGAATCGAACGTATGCAGTGGTAACAGTAGAGTGTCATAGAAGTTTATGGGTGCTTTATTATACTTCTATACAAGTCAGAGGTTGTACAGAGGTTGTACAGAGCTGTAATACGACCATTTTTATAATGCAGTAACCTATCTCAGTAGCTGGAACTCCCACTGTAGTGACCTTTATGACAAATCTGATTTAAATATTATGAAACCCATTTAACAAATAGTCTCTTTAGTTTTCTGAACAAACTCTACATAAATGCATCATATCAAACTAATCTTTCTCTTGGGTCATTATTTTTTTGGGTTATTATTAAAGTATTTGGGTTTAATGGTACAATATAAAAATGTGATCTATTACCAACCTGAACAAAACTAATTCCTGTTCTAGCACTTAGAAAATTAAATACTAAGTAAAATAATAGCACTGAAATTACTAAAACTCCATTCCGTAGTCACAAAGTGAAGATAACAGAAAATGCACATCATAGCTGAATTAAATTGTGGCCTCAGAACATAATTAACTGTAATTTGTGGAATGAATTGAACAGTTCAGTTGAACTGTTTTATTAGTTGCTTCTATAGAAAACAGCATGTGATCAAATTATAAATGCCCACATTTGGTATAGGCCTACTTTATCTGTATGGCATTGTGGCGTTGTCTTTTGTTGAGAAAATACCCCACTGTGTCGAGTTTAGAAAGGGTAAAACGCTTTTTTTCAGTCCAAAGGTGAGCTATTGAACTGTAATTTTGTTTGTATTATCCAATATTGTGCTTCTGCTCAGAATAACCCAAAAAATAGTTTACGGATGTGTAAAAACTTGTCACATTGAAACCATTAAAGTTCAGTCACACAATTCTGTCCTATTATTTTTGTCTACTCTTGTCCAGTGGTACGGTTACGCTTCATGTTTTTTATTTATTTCATTATAGCAGTCAATGGGAGTTTGCTTGCAGTTTTGTTGTATAAGTCTGTAGGACATGCCTGATATAGCACTGCACGGTAGCAAGACAATTTCTGCAAGACAATGCTAAACCACATACTGCATCCATCATAACATGGTTTGGCATAAGAAGAGCCCAGGTGCTGATCTGGCCTGCCTGCAGTCCAGACCTTTCCCAATAGAAAACATTTGGCACATTGTGGAATGAAACGTCCAGCAAAGAAGACCCAGGACTGTTGAGGAGCTAGAATTCTGCATCAGACACGAAATGGGACAACATCCATCTCTTAAAACTCCAACAATTGCTCTCCTAACTTCCCATATGTATATGCTAAAAGAAGATGGGATGCAAGACAATACTAGACATGGCCCTGTCCAAACTTTTTTGAGATGCATTGCTGCTAATGATGATTGAACATGCTCCGCCGAACACCTGTTCAAGTCTCCTCCCTGGACGTTTCCTGGCTGCTACGCAGCCAATAAACATGCAGGGGGGTACTGGCATGCACTGTAATGCAGTAACCATGTTGGCTACTGGCATTACAGGTGATTGGCTGGCTGGAACGTGTCATCGGGTGCTATAAAGCACCAGATGACACGTGTTCGGCTCGGTCTTAGTCAGGGAGAGCTGAGCATAGGAAGGGAAAGACAGTGTTATTGGAAGATTTTTTTTACAAAAACTTTTCAGAGACCCAAAAGTCCTTTTAGGGACTATTGTGTGTAATAGCTGCAATATATGTTTGTAGCGCAACCTGCGCTAAATTTCTCAGTCTTAGGGAGAGCTGCGCATAGTTAGGGACAGAGTGTAGGGAGTGTTATTGGAATATTTTTATTAGAAAAACATTTCAGAGACCCAAAAGTCCTTTTAAGGACTATAGTGTGTGACAGCAGCAATATATATTTTTAGCGCATCCTGCGCTAAATAGCGTCTAATAGGCTGCTGCGGACAGTTAAATTATCAGCGCCACATCTCCTGTGAAAAGTGTGAGCATCCCTAAAATATCAGTGACATCCAGTGTACTTTTTCCGTAGACGGTGTCCGCTGCAGACAGTTAAATTATCCGCGCCACATCTCCTGTGTAAAGTGTGCGCATCCCTAAAATATCAGTGACATCCAGTGTACTTTTTCCATAGACTGTGTCTGCTGCGGACAGTTAAATTATCCGTGCCACATCTCCTGTGTAAAGTGTGCGCATGCCTAAAATTTCAGTGACATCCACTGAACTTTTCTGTAGATGGAGTCCGCTGCAGACAGTTAAATTATCCGTGCCACATCTACTGTGTAAAGTTTATTTGCGCATACTCTTCCAAATCCTACACTACTGTACCTGTGACATACTTTCAAGCATATATCACAATTAAAATGAAGAAGGCGAGCAGTAAGGTATGGAGAAGTGGCCATGATGCTGATGGTGCACGCAGAGGCCGTGGTCCTGGGCGCGTTTAAACTGTGTCTGCTGCCAGAGCACAAGAAAAACAGTCACCCACGATACATAGCTTCATGTCCCAGTTTACAGGGCTGCGCAGGACACCACTCTTGAAGTCAGACCAGGTGGTTGGTTGGATTGCAGCATATAATGCTTCCAGTCGGTTAAGCACCACCCTGTCTTCCACCAAGTCCAGTCTTGATACTCCTTCTTCCCAACCATGGAGAGCTCTGGCCAAACAAGTGATCCCACACTCGGATATTCAGAGGAGCTCCTTTCCTCGCCATTCCATGATCTGGCCCTCTGGCCAAGCAAGCTTGAAGAGGGACAGATCTTGTGCCCTGATTGCCAAACTCTTGAGCATCCACAGTCACAAGAAGATGACTGTGGGGAACGGCAGTTACTGTTTAATGAGGTGGATGATGATGAGACACAGTGGTTTCTCAAAACCTACCCTAATTTGCGTGAGCTACTGGTGAAGGTGTGCTGCGCATGTGCCCATTTCCGCAAGTAATCAACAGCTTCAGCCGGTCTGTCAATGCTGCAGCAGCGCTTGATATTTCCAGCTCAATGGCTGTTGTGTGACGTGACCACGTGCTGGAATTCGACGTTCCACATGTTGGCCAGGCTTTGTGAGCAGCAGAGGGCAGTAGTGGAACACCAGCTGCAACATGGTCGTCGCCTTTCCAGTCAGCTTCTGCTATTCACAAGCGAGGAGTGGCATGGATGTCTGATCTCTGTGAGGTTTTAAGAAACTATGAGGAATTAACACAGGTGGTGAGAGGCGATAACGCTATTATCAGCATAACCATCCCACTTCTGTGTCTACTCAAATGCTTGCTGCTCACAATTAAGGACGACGCTTTGCATGTGGAAGAGGTGTATCACGACCGGCGTGCCGATCACATACGTGACACAAAGGGAGGGAAAAGGTAAGGCCCTGTCCAAGGGAGAGGGAAAGGTGGTGACCCCTAACTCACCTTGAGGCTGGCACCTGACTGCCCTGACGTCCCTAGACGGGTTTCTCACCCATACGCCGATCACGTGCCTAAAACCCTGTCTTTCCCTAAGATGAGCCCTAGGTAGTGAATAGGGCGATGGGAACACTAGTCCGCACCACTAACACTAAAAGAAAACACCAAGGAGAGGACGGACAATACAGACAAAACATATAATCCCAGGTGGGCGACAACAGTGGACAACAAAAGCCCAACAGGGATCCGGAGGGTAACGCTCTGGAACAACAACCAGGAATCACAGCTCCAGTGGGTCAATATAGAAGTCCAGGCAGGAAGCTCTATATCTGGCAACCAGAGAAGTGGGAGAGGAGAATATAAGGAGGTTGGGAGTGACAGACAAGAAACAGCTGAGGAGAAGAAGCTACGGATGAGTCAGACGTGGCTCTTGACACCCTCGTGCAAGGTGGAAATGGGGGAAGACATTACATAGGGTGATAGCCAGACCACCATTAGTTAATCTTCTCAGCGCAAATTGGACGATGAAGAGGAGGAAGAGCAGGATACGATTGCCTCCGCTACAGAGGGTAGTACCTATGGAAGTTTAAATCCATCTGTTCAGTGTGGGTGGTCAATAGAGGAGGAAGAGGATGAGGAGATTGAGAGTGATCCTCCTGATGACGATAGCGAAGTCTTGCCTGTTGGGACTTTGGCACACATGGCTGACTTCATGTTAGGCTGCCTTTCCAGCGACCCGTGCTTTATATGCATTTTAGACAACATGGATTACTTTTTGTTCACCCTTCTTGCCCCCCGCTACAAAGATAACTTCTCATCTCTCATTCCTCTGGTGGAAAGGACGACCAAAATGGTGCAATACCAGAAGATCCTTGTTGAAAAATTGCTCCAAAAATTTCCAGCTGACAACACTGGCGGCAGAGTCCGTACTTCCTTGGCCAACCGAGGAGTGGAGACAAAGGGAACACACAGCAGTTCCAGCAGAGGCAGGGCAACACTCTCCAAAACCTGGGACAGTTTCATGACACCCCGCCAGCACCCTCACAATGATGGGCGGCCTAGTGTCACAAGGAGGGAAATATTTTGGAAGATGGTAAAGCTATATAGCAGACCGTGTCAGCATCCTCAATGATCCCTCAGCGCCTTACAATTACTGGGTGTCCAAGCTGGAGATGTGACACGAACTGGCGCTCTATGCCTTGAAGGTGCTGGCCTGCCCTGCCACCAGCGTTTTGTCTGAGTAGATATATAGTGCTGCTAGTGGCATTATAATAGAAAGCGTTTCTGCCTGTCAACTGAAAATGCTGACAGGTTGACTCTTATAAAAATGAACAAGGCCTGGATTGACCATGACTTCTCAACTCCACCAGAGGAAAGCTGATGAACATAAAGGCACTTTAAATGTGTTGTTTTAAATGTACTGAATACACTGTATTCCCAAGCACCCCTTCCACCACAAACAAGGGTATATGGTTGAATCTTCCCTTTTTCATCCTCCTCCTTCATCATATGAACATGCTTATTCGTAGCATATAATGCCCTCACATATATGCCCTTCGCATATCATTTTTTAGAGGGTCATCTCAGCTGCAGGCCCTCGTATATAATTTTTTAGAGGGTCATCTCACCAGCAGGCCCTTAACTACAATGTTTTACAGGGTCAGCTGTCAGCTCACCAGCAGGCCCTCGCATATAATGTTTTACAGGGTCAGCTCACCAGCAGGCCCTCACCTACAATGTTTTACTGGGTCAGCTCACCAGCAGGTCCTCATCTACAATATTTTACAGGGTCAGCTCACCTGAAGGCCCTCGCATATAATTTTTTAGAGGGTCAGCTCACCAGCAGTCCCTCACCTACAATGTTTTAAAAGGTCAGCTCACCAGCAGGCCCGCAACTAAAATCTTTTACAGAGTCAGCTCACCTGCAGGCCTGCACCTAAAGTATTTTACAGGGTCAGCTCACCTGCAGGCCCTCACCTAATTATAAGAAACCTATATATAGCTCAAACAATATATATAACCGACCATAAGGAGTGAGACAAATATAGTACAAATAAATCAAGTGATGCTAAAGTAGTCCAAAAGTCACATCATTTATTTGAAAATCACAGAAAGGACACATGATCAGCACTGGTCACAAAAAGACAATAGACACAGGTTACAATACACATTAAAAACCAAGAGGACCGATGGTGAACTGTCGATACATACAGGGAGTGCAGAATTATTAGGCAAATGAGTATTTTGACCACATCATCCTCTTTATGCATGTTGTCTTACTCCAAGCTGTATAGGCTCGAAAGCCTACTACCAATTAAGCATATTAGGTGATGTGCATCTCTGTAATGAGAAGGGGTGTGGTCTAATGACATCAACACCCTATATCAGGTGTGCATAATTATTAGGCAACTTCCTTTCCTTTGGCAAAATGGGTCAAAAGAAGGACTTGACAGGCTCAGAAAAGTCAAAAATAGTGAGATATCTTGCAGAGGGATGCAGCACTCTTAAAATTGCAAAGCTTCTGAAGCGTGATCATCGAACAATCAAGCGTTTCATTGAAAATAGTCAACAGGGTCGCAAGAAGCGTGTGGAAAAACCAAGGCGCAAAATAACTGCCCATGAACTGAGAAAAGTCAAGCGTGCAGCTGCCAAGATGCCACTTGCCACCAGTTTGGCCATATTTCAGAGCTGCAACATCACTGGAGTGCCCAAAAGCACAAGGTGTGCAATACTCAGAGACATGGCCAAGGTTAGAAAGGCTGAAAGACGACCACCACTGAACAAGACACACAAGCTGAAACGTCAAGACTGGGCCAAGAAATATCTCAAGACTGATTTTTCTAAGGTTTTATGGACTGATGAAATGAGAGTGAGTCTTGATGGGCCAGATGGATGGGCCCGTGGCTGGATTGGTAAAGGGCAGAGAGCTCCAGTCCGACTCAGACGCCAGCAAGGTGGAGGTGGAGTACTGGTTTGGGCTGGTATCATCAAAGATGAGCTTGTGGGGCCTTTTCGGGTTGAGGATGGAGTCAAGCTCAACTCCCAGTCCTACTGCCAGTTTCTGGAAGACACCTTCTTCAAGCAGTGGTACAGGAAGAAGTCTGCATCCTTCAAGAAAAACATGATTTTCATGCAGGACAATGCTCCATCACACGCGTCCAAGTACTCCACAGCGTGGCTGGCAAGAAAGGGTATAAAAGAAGAAAATCTAATGACATGGCCTCCTTGTTCACCTGATCTGAACCCCATTGAGAACCTGTGGTCCATCATCAAATGTGAGATTTACAAGGAGGGAAAACAGTACACCTCTCTGAACAGTGTCTGGGAGGCTGTGGTTGCTGCTGCACGCAATGTTGATGGTGAACAGATCAAAACACTGACAGAATCCATGGATGGCAGGCTTTTCAGTGTCCCTGCAAAGAAAGGTGGCTATATTGGTCACTGATTTGTTTTTGTTTTGTTTTTGAATGTCAGAAATGTATATTTGTGAATGTTGAGATGTTATATTGGTTTCACTGGTAAAAATAAATAATTGAAATGGGTATATATTTGTTTTTTGTTAAGTTGCCTAATAATTATGCACAGTAATAGTCACCTGCACACACAGATATCCCCCTAAAATAGCTAAAACTAAAAACACACTAAAAACTACTTCCAAAAATATTCAGCTTTGATATTAATGAGTTTTTTGGGTTCATTGAGAACATGGTTGTTGTTCAATAATAAAATTAATCCTCAAAAATACAACTTGCCTAATAATTCTGCACTCCCTGTATATATAAATATAAAGTGCATGTGCATAAATATTACCAATTGGTCATCGATTAAAGGATATATAATATCCACAAACTATGGCTCATAAACTACCAAAAAGATACCTACATGCATTATACATCAGAATTTGTCACAAAGTGAGTGTGATAATACACACCACATTTGTCAAAGCTGAAGCAGTAGGCTGATTGGAGTTATACTCAGCACATAATAAAAGGAATACTGACCACTTGGTTTAAATATACCGTACAGCAGCACCACCGGTCCACTCCCCAACGCTCGTTTCGCGTACAGCTTTTTCAAGGGGTACTGGTTAGTCAGATGGGACTGCTGTCTTAAATAGGTCAAGTGGATACAGCTCATTGGTTCCTGGACTCACATTCAATTAGACCATACAGGCTCACCTGGACATTAACACATGGCGACTATTAGCAGCGTCCGGCCCCCCACAATGATCACCGCACTTCCGGTGACGCCGCGCCGGTCCGGAGGAAGACGGTCACGCATTTCCTGCGCGACAGTCATCATCCAGGAGCGACCGGAGGCACCCGAGCGCGGCGCATGCGCAGACCGCCGGACACGCCACAGCCGCCATGTTAGATCGGGGCACATGGATGGGTCATGGTAACATATGAAACAAAGTCAACTCGATTTACAAGGAATCATAATAGTTCTCAAATATAAATCATATACACAGATATTGCATCTCAAGGCACAAATAACATTCTTATTAGAGGACACAAGTAAGTTCTATATATATGTAAAACCTCTTCAATGTCTCTTATTTGTTTCAAACTGACTTTAATATATATATATATATATATACATATATGTATATGTTTGTATAGTGCAGGAATCTGAAGTGCAACTGCACTATACAGATGCCATACACTGCATAGGAGTAGTAGTCATACGCACTGGATTGCCCAGCAATTCAGTGTATCATACTACAATTATGACGCATGCGCGGGAGGCCAACATGAAAAAAAACGGTTCTAGTGTGATTTCTGTGAAAGAAAATTTGAAGATTAGGTACCTGCAGTTAAATCCACATTACCATAATACATAATTAGCAATATATACCGTGCAATATAATAAACGTGACCACAAATAATTACTAGCCAAACCCATTGAGGGACCGGAGAAGCAGGTTTTTTTATTATTATATCATGAGAACACCAAAAATATTATTACTATCATACCCCTACCACGCACAATTTGTGCTAGCAGGGATCGAAATCTGGAGCCTCATATTATTATCTACCGGACCCCCAATAGGAACAGCATACATGATTATTACAAAAAGTGATAGTGATAAAAAATACAAATTGTGCAGAAGTAAATAAACAATATAAAATTACACTAATTGTGCATGATTAATTATACCAATATGAAAAATGTATACATGAGCCATAAAGAACGACCATGTATATGTGAATCAAAAACCCTCAAAAAGAGGGGAAAATATATAAACATCTAACAATGTGATATTTTCACGTCCTCCCCTGCATAAGTGTCTGCCCCCTACAATCCAATGCCACCATTGCATACATTGTCAACATCCAAAACCACACATGGACCCATCACACGGCCCTTCTTCATACCTCAAGCCTCTTTGTACATTGATAAGTCCCCTACCACATCCACAGCCTACTCAAGACTGCATCCCAATCACAACCATATACATAAAACATAGAGAAACCTGGACAGAGCACGGAGATTCAAGGAGGAAATATTCACAAAAAGGATGCAAAAGGCACTTTATCATTTAACCCAGTTTGGTACTTGGGTCTGAAGTTTAATTATCCATTTACTTTCAACCTGTTCAAGTCGTCTAAAGAGGTCACCCCCCCCCCCCCCCCCTGAGAGCCTAGATTCACTCTATCAATGCCACGGACCCTCAGGTCCTGCCATCGATTAATGTGTTTCAAACGAAAATGTTGCGCGACTGGTTTGAGCTTCAATATTCGTTCCCTATTATCAGCTCCCACTTTTGACGCCAAACGTATGTCACTCTGATGTTCCTGAACGCAATTCTCGTGTCGTCATGCCAATGTAGATTAATCCACATGGGCATGTTGCATAATAGATGACGCCACAGGTGCTACAGTTGATAAAGTGCACAATCTTATAAACATTTTTACCAGATGAATCGTTAAAGGAAGCACTCTTCACCATAGCTCTACAGATACTGCAATGTCCACACGGTTTCGAGCCCCACTTTGGTCCCCTAGACTGAAACAGGAATTCTTGATCATCAGTCAGACATTAGTCAGTAGCTGGAAGCAGTGTAGCACTGCAGTGGGGAAACTGATCTGCTTAGGTGACAAACAGCACACCGCCGCAGAGCTGCGGCAGGGGATAAGGGACCAGACCACTCAACCTAGAACCAGGCATGGTTGTGTCTGATAATGGCAAGCTCACACACATACCATGCCTAGCCCACGTGTTCAACCTAGTGGTTCAGCGGTTTCTCAAAACCTACCCCAATTTGCCTGAGCTACTGGTGAAGGCGCGCCGCGTGTGTGCCCATTTCTGCAAGTCATCGACAGGTTCCGCCGGTCTGCAGCGCTTGCAATTGCCAACTCACCGACTGTTGTGCAAAGTGAGCACGCCCTGGAACTCCACGAGCCACATGTTGGCTAGGCTTTGTGAGCAGCAGAGGGCAGTAGTGGAATATCAGCTGCAACATGGTTGTCACCTTTCCAGTCAGCTTTGGCTCTTCACAAGCGAGGAGTGGGCATTGATGTTTGACCTCTGTGAGGTTTTACTCAACTTTGAGGAATAAACACAGAAAGTGACCGGCGATAACGCTATTATCAGTGTAACCATCCTACTACTGAAACTCTCACTGCTCACAATGAAGGTGGACGCTTTGCATGAGGAAGAGGTGGAAATAGGGGAAGACAGTGCACAGGGCGATAACCAGACCACCCTCAGTTCATCTTCTCAGCGAGAATTGGATGATGATGATGAGGTGGAGAAGGAGACGTTTGCCCTCTACTACAGAGGGTAGTACCTATAGCAGGTGTATTCCATCTGTTGAGCCTGGATGGGCCGAAGAGGAGGAAGCGGATGAGTAGATTGAGAGTCATCCTCCTGATGAGGACAGCGAAGTCTTGTCTGTTGGGACTCTGGCACACATGAACTAACTTTATGTTATGCTGCCTTTCCTGTGACCCTCGCGTTATACGCATTTTGGCCAACACTGATTACTGTTTGTTCACCCTTCTCAACCCCTGCTACAAAGAGAACTTCTCATCTCTCATTCCTGTGGTGGAAAGGACTAGTAAAATTGTGCAATACCAGCTGGCGGCAGAGTACGTAGTTCCTTGGGCAACCGAGGAGGGGAGATGAGGGGAACACACAGCAGTTCCAACAAAGGCAGGGCAACACTCTCCAAGGCCTGGGACAGTTTCATGACACCCCGCCAGCACCCTCAACCTGATGCGTGGCCTAATGTCACAAGGAGGCAAAGGTTTTGGAAGATGGTGAAGGAGTACGTAGCAGACCGTGTCAGCGTCCTCAGTGATCCCTATGTGCCTTACAACTATTGGGTGTCCAAGCTGGACACGTGGCACAAACTGGTGCTCTACTCCTTGGAGGTGCTGGCCTGCCCTGCCGGGCCTGCCCTGCCACCAGCGTTTTGTCAGAGAGGGTATTTAGTGCTGCTGGGGGCATAATAACTGATAAGCGCATCCGCCTATCAACTGAAAATGCTGACAGGTTGACTCTTATCAAAATGAACAAGGCCTGGATTGCCCCTGACTTTTCTACTCCACCAGAGGAAAGCGGCTGAAAATAAAGGCACTTTAAATGTGGCTTTTATGGTGTATTAAATACATTGTATTCCCTTGCACCCCTTCCACCACAAAAAAGGGTGTATGGTTCAATCTTCCTTTTTTTCTTCTCCTCCTCCTCCATTATATCAACATGCTTATTAGGCTTACCTCGCTCCTAATGTTTTAGAGGGTCAGCTCAGCAGCAGACCCTCACCCCTAATGTTTTAGAGGGTCACCAGCAGGCCCTCGCCCATAATGTTTTAGATGGTCAGATCAGCAGCAGGCCCTCACCCCTAATGTTTTAGAGGGTCACCAGCAGGCCCTCGCCCATAATGTTTTAGATGGTCAGATCAGCAGCAGACCCTGACCCCTAATGTTTTAGTTGGTCGAATCAGCATAGGCCCTCTCCCCTATTGTTTAAGAGGGTCACCAGCAGGCTCTTGCTCCTAGTGCTTTTGAGGGTCACCAGCAGGCCATCAATTATCATTTTTCGAGGGTGTGTATAATGCCCTCCTTTATGTGTAATAAAGGGTGTATTGGAGTGCCAGTTCCTTGTAATTTTTCGCAGCTCTTTCCCTTAGTGCATAGGCTTTATGAGTGTAGGAGTCCCACTACCTAAACAATTGTACCACAATGTGAATGAGGCCCTCCTTTATGTGATATACAGATTGTATCGGAGCGCCTCTTCCTTGTAATTTTTAGCAGCACTTGCACTTTACCTGTATATACAAGTAAATATACAGGAAAGAATATTTCCAAAATTTTTTTCCTCTAAAATCGATTTTATCTTCAGTGTTGTGCATATTATTGGTTAATTTAACCCGAAAAAGTAGATGACAATTTTTTGTTCTTTGTTTAACCTGTCTACTAGGTATAGCAGTGGTACTATACACCCCAATTTTTTTTTTATTTCGCCATAAAATGTTACTGAAATTTTTTTTACTTTTTTTTACTGGTCTACTAGGTATAGCAGTGCTACTATACACCCAAAAATTGGTCAATTGCACCCTAAAATGTAAATGACAAAGTAGTGAAATGATATAAAATAAAAAACATACAAACAAAAATGGATTTATGAGGTGGAGTTCCCTAAGGAGTTTGAGGAGGCGGTGGATGCAGCGGAGTAGGTTGAAGCGGCGGTGGAGGAGGACGAGGTTTTTGGTTTTAATTAAATTTTGTAAAATTAAGGTACACTCCAAAAGAGTGTGAAATATCCAAAATACAAACATGAGCAATTGCGCTGCAGTATAACAATGGCTGCTTAGTGCCGGTATACATGTCTATTCTGCACAAGGTACCTGAGGGATCCATGCCTGGGTCATTTTAATGAACGCGAGCTTGTCCACATTGGCTGTGGACAGACGGCTGCACTTGTCTATGATGACACCCCCTGCCGTGCTAAACACACGCTCAGATAATACACTGGCTGCAGGGCAGGCCAGCACCTCCAAGGCGTAAAGGGCAAGGTCAGGCCATGTGCCCAATTTGGAGACCCAGAAGTTGAAGGGGGCAGACCCGTCATTCAGTACGTGTAGGCGTGTGCACACATACTGCTCCACCATGTTGGTGAAATGCTGCCTCCTGCTAAGACGTTCCATATCAGCTGATGGTGCTGGTTGTTGTGGAGTGCTGACAAAGCTTTTCCACATTTCGGCCATGCTAACCCTGCCTTCTGAGATGCTGGCGGTGTCCCAGCTGCGTTGGCGACCTCTTCCTCTGCCTTCGCCTTGTGCTTCCACTGTGCCCCCGCTGTCAGGAGGGAATGGCCCCAGCAGCGCGTCTACCAGCGTGCGCTTGTACTCGCGCATCTTACGATCACGCTCCAGTGACAGAATTAAGGACTGTACTGTTGTCCTTGTAACGGGGATCTAACAGCGTGGCTACCCAGTAATCAGCACAAGTTAGAATGTGGGCAACTTGGCGGTCGTTGCAGAGAAACTGCAGCATGTAATTGCTCATGTGTGCCAGGCTGCCCAGAGGCAACGAAAAGCTGTGGGAGGTGTATCGTCTGTGTCCTCTGTATCCCCCCATCCATGCACCAGTGATGGCCATGAGCTGGTCTGGGTGCCACCCTGCTGTGAACATGGTTCCTCCTCCTCCATCTCCTCCTCCTCATCCTCCACCTCCTCATCCTCCAGAACTGTGCCCTGGCTGGACAATTGTATACCTTGGGTTTGTGGGTGCAGGAACCCACCCTCGGAGCCACTTGGGAATGACTAGCCGGAAACCCTACGAAATGATCCCTCTTCCTCCTCCTCCTCCTCCTGTGCCACATCCTCTTCCATCATCGCCAGGAGCGTTTTTTCAAGGAGGCATAGAAGTGGGATAGTAACGCTGAGAACGGAGTTATCAGCACTGGCCATGTTGGTGGAGTACTCGAAACAGCGCAACAAGGAACACAGGTCTCGCATGGAGGCCCAGTCATTGGTGGTGAAGTGGTGCTGTTCCGCCGAGTGACTCACCCATGCGTGCTGCAGCTGAAACTCTACTATCGCCTGCTGCTGCTCGCACAGTCTGGCCAGCATGTGTAAGGTGGAGTTCCACCTTGTGGGCACATCGCATATGAGGCGGTGAGCGGGAAGGCCGAAGTTACGCTGCAGTGCTGACAGGCGAGCATCAGCAGGGTGAGAACGACAAAAGTACGCACAGACGGACCGCACTTTATGCAGCAGCTCTGACATGTCGGGGTAATTTTCAAGGAATCTCTGCACCACCAAATTAAGCACATGCGCTAGACAAGGGATGTGTGTCAAACCGGATAGTCCCAGAGGTGCTACGAGATTTCGCCCATTATCGTACACCACCAGGCCGGGCTTGAAGCTGACTGGCACAAACCACTCATTGGTCTGTTGTTCAAGGCCCGTCCACAACTCCTGCGCAGTGTGGGGTTTGTCCCCCAAACAGATAAGTTTTAAAACCGCCTGCTGTCGTTTACCCCTGGCTGTGCTGAAGTTGGTGGTGAAGGTGTTACGCTTACCGGATGAGGAGCTGGTAGAGGATGAGGAAGCAGAGTAGGAGGAGGAAGCAACAGGAGGTAAACTGAAGCGCCCTGCAATCCTCGGTGGTGGAAGGACATGCGCCAAACTGCTATCCGCCTCAGGCCCAGCCACCACTGCATTTACCCAGTGTGCTGTTTTGGAGATATAACAGCCCTGACCGTTCTTACTGGTCCACAGTATCCGTAGTCAGGTGCACCTTGCCACAGATGGCGTTGCGCAGTGCACACCTGATTTTGTCCCCTACTTGGTTGTGAAGGGAAGGGATGGCTCGCCTTGAAAAGTAGTGGAGGCTTGGCACGATGTACTGTGGGACAGCCATCGCCATAAGGCCTTTAAAACTATCCGTCTCCACCAGACGAAATGACAATATTTCAAAGGCCAGTAATTTAGAAATGCTGGCATTCAGGGCTAGCGATCGCAGGTGGGTAGGGGGGTACTTCCTCTTCCTCTCCAGCGTTTGGGAGATGGAGAGCTGAACGCTTCCGTGGGACATTGTGGAGATGCTTGGTGACCCAGGTGTTGGTGTTGCCTGCAGATCCTCTGTTTGCTGGGTGGCAGGTGGCACTGTCACTCCAGAGGTGGATGAAGAGGCCGAGACTGCAGCAGAAGAGGAAGCAGGAGAGGCCAGAGATCTTTCTTGGTTTTGGAGGTGTCTACCCCACTGCAGCTCGTGCTTTGCACTTAAATGCCTGGTCATGCAGGTTGTGCTCAGGTTGTGCTCAGGCTCACGTTTATGCTTCGCTTCAGGCTCTGATTGCACAGCGTGCAAACCACTCGTGTCTTGTCGTCAGCACATTGTCTGAAGAACTGCCACGCCACGGTGTATTTTAAATGGCTGTATTTAAAATGCCTGATTAAAACTCCTGTATGTAGAAGGGGTATCTCACAGGGCCTGAACCACTGTAGGCCTGAAGTAAATATATATTTGCACAAAATGGCTGTATTTCTAATGCCTGATTCAAACCCCTGTATGTAGGGGGGGGGGGGGGGGTATCTCACACGTCTGAACCAGTGTACTCCTGAATTAAATATATCTTTGCACAAAATGGCTGTATTTCTAATGCCTGAGTCAAACCCCTGTATGTAGGGGGGTATCTCACACGGTCTGAACCAGTGTAGGCCTGAAGTAAATATATCTTTGCACAAAATGGCTGTATTTCAAATGTCTCATTCAAACCCCTGTATGTAGGGGGGTTTCTCACAAGGTCTGAACCAGTGTAGGCCTGAAGTAAATATATCTTTACACAAAATGGCTGTATTTCAAATGCCTCATTCAAACCCCATTATGTAATTTTTTTTTCCACAAGGTCTGAACCAGTGTAGGCCTGAAGTAAATATATCTTTGCACAAAATGGCTGTATTTCAAATGCCTGATTCAAACCCCTGTATGTATAGGGTGTATCTCACAGGGCGTGAACCATTGTAGGGCTGAATTCAATATTGGTGCACCAAATGGCGGTATTTAAAATCTCTGAATGTAACCCAAATGTATTAAGGGTGTATCTCACAATAAAATCTGCATCAAAGGCTGCCAACTAAATTTTTTGTGCCCAAACGAGTGTTTGTTTAACAACTGAATTTGACAGCAGTATATAAGCCTGTAATTTCACACTTGCTGATGCTGCAAGGCCGGAAAATAGTGTTTTTTGTCAAAAAAGTGTGTTTTTCAAACCCCAGAAAATGATGGGTGTATTTCTACCTTGAATTGCACACTGACTAATACAGATGTTGTAGATTGCCCAAAAAGCCTTTTTGTGCTAACAGAATATGAAATCTGTATATATTAAACTTGAATTTAACACTTGCAGATCTGGAAAATACTGTTTTTGGAAAACAAAGTGTGTTTTTCAAACCGCAGAAAATATTGGGTGTATTTCTACCTTAAATTGCACACTGACTAATACAGATGTTGTAGATTGCCCAAAAAGTATTTTTTTGCTAACAGAATATGAAAGCTGTTTATATTAAACTTGAATTTAATACTTGCAGATATGGAAAATACTGTTTTTTTTTTTTGGGGGGGGGGGGGGAGTGTGTTTTTCAAACCCCAGAAAATGATGGGTGTATTTCTACCTTAAATTACACACTGACTAATACAGATGTTGTAGATTGCCAAATAAAGTCTTTTTTGCAAACAGAATATGAAAGCTGTATATATTAAACTTGAATTTAACACTTGCAGATCTGTTTTTTGAAAGAAAAAAAGTGTGTTTTTCAAACCCCAGAAAATGATGGGTGTATTTCTACCTTAAATTGCACACTGACTAATACAGATGTTGTAGTTTGCCCCCCAAAAATTGTGATTTGCAATGTCCCAAAAGCCCAGATGCAGTACTGGTGCACTGAGCTTGCATAAAATGGCCACCGTCGCCGCCACCCACCTAACTAACAGACGGATAAAAGTTATTTTTTTTTTGGTCAATTACCTCAGGGCAGGATAAAACGATTGTGTCCCTCACCCACACAACTATTTATATGTAGATAGATTCTCTCCTATTCTCTCCCTGAAATCACAAGTCCAGCAGCATCCTCTCTCTACACTTGTAGCAGCAGAGTGACGTGCAGCGCTATGCGACCCAAGCTTATATAGAGCCTGGGTCACATGCTGCTCTGGCCTACTAATGGCATGGCTGTGAGGGCCTCTTGGGGCAAGTAGTATGACGCTTGTTGATTGGCTGCTGTGCAGCCTTTCAAAAAGCGCCAAGAAAGCACCTAACACCGAACCCAAACTTTTACGGAAATGTTCGGGTTCGAGTCTGGGATCTAAAAATCCTAAAGTTCGGTACGAACCCACGTTACAGTTCGGGTTCGCTCAACCCTAGTTATAATGAGAAATAACGGAATGCCCAGACAGAATGCAAAACGGAAGCCTTTAAAAGGAATTCTGTTTGCTTTCCGTCCTAGTAGAAGTCTATGAAAAGCATAATGGATCCGTCTGGGTCCTGGTATGCAAGACGGAAAACAAAGTCCTGTCGACAGGACTTTGTTTTCCGTCTTGCATAACGGGAACCAGACAGATACGTTTTGATTCCCAAACAAAATGCCTTTTTAAAGGCTTCCGTTTTGCATTCGGCCATAATACAAGTCTATGGGAAGAAGAACGGATCCGTCCTTCCGTCTTATGGATTCTGTTATTTTCCATTATAACCATGTTATAACGGAAAGCCATAATGGAATCAATAACGCTAGTGTGAACCTACCCTACGTCAGCATGGGAAAAGGACTTAGGCCCAATAACTGAGGATCAATGGAGGAGGTATTGGCAAATGAGTAGATCTTTGAGGAATCCAGCATATAGAGTTACTCAATTTATGATCTTGCATCGATTATATGTGACTCCTACTTGGCTCCAAAAGTTGGCAACGGGTATGGCAGCGGTATGTCCAAGATGTGAAAACTCTTAAAGCGGATATAATCCATATGTGGTGGCAATGCCCTAAAATACAAAAATTTTGGCAGGGTCTTATTGAAATGACTTGTGATATTTTTGGTGTTAGATTACCTCTTTCGATCTTTATTTGTGTGCTGGGTGAAACGCAGCATAATTTATCAAAAGTGAATTAGTCTATGATGTACAAATCCTTCTTTTTGGCTCGCTTATTAGTGGCCAGAAGAAGGATGAGAACAGAGGTGCCCACTGTTAAGGAGTGTAGGAATATGATGAATCTTTATAGCAGCATTGAGAAATCTGGTTACATTAAAACAAATGAAATGCATCTTTATTAAAGTTTATGGAGTAAATAGAAGATATGTATGGAGAAGTTTGATGGTTGAAATGTTTTAAAAAATTTTTTTTGCACTCTGATTTTTTAATTCCCTCCTGCTCTCGGGGGATGGATGGGATTGGTGGGTGGGTATTAGTCTAAAATGTATATATTTTTGTTTACTATGTATATATATTGTTGAAATAAAGAACGTTTTTTATTGCCTTCCGCTGGATCAACTTGCAGGATAACAGGCTGAACTGGATGGACAAATGTCTTTTTTCAGCCTTATAAACTATGTTACTATCACATCAATGTTCTGACAGTTCAGGTTATAGTCAGATTTTTAGTTCCACCTTTCAGAATTTTGAAATTGATATGGCAAAAAAAAGTGGATTATGCCACATCTAAGGGTTTAGACTGAAAACAATAACCAAATGAGTATCTTCTCGAAATCAAAAGACTAAGAAGGAGAGATTTGAATGCTGCTGCTTCCAGCTATACTGATCCATCTCCATCTCCTTTATTCTATGAGTGCCACTTCAAAAATGCCAGTTGCTGCCTACCATTTCCTGATAACCGTCAGCAAAATTGCAGTTTCCTGAGATACAGGCCTGCTTAATTGGCTTATTTGTCCTCTCCTGGGGAGACTGCATGTGCAGGCAACATTTCCTCAAAGCCACTACTCTGCTACTGTCCTCTAAACATCATATTTCCCAAGGGGGGTAATGAGGGGTGGTATGACACTTCAGACAATTTTAGAGGTTCTTAAGCAGAGGAGAGCTTGTGTGTAAGTAAAAAAATAAATAAATAAAAATTCATGTGGATAACCAGAGCAACACAAGCCCTGTGGCGAATGTAATGGCTGCATTTATGGTTTGTACTTCCATGTGATCAAACATTTTGAGTTTTCTAATACTCCTACTGACACCAATCTCCTATTACATCTGATCTTTTGTATTGTTTTTGTTTTGTTTTTAGAAAAGACCACAATATTAAATAGTCACTGGTTTCCCAAACACTGCTGCCTTGAATTCTGGGATCTTTAAAACCTGGTCAGGGGTACCTAGGGGCATTTACAGTCGGGATTGTGAAAGGATTCAGCTTTTTCAAAGATGTTTGGCATGGAGACAGGCAAAACGGTCAATGAATAGAAGTAGGGGGTCCTTCAGAGTGAACATTTTTCTTCAGGACTTCCTGAAGGTAAGAGGTTTGGGAGTCACTAGCATACTTATTCTACTTGTATCACATAATACAAAATATTATTCACATGACATATATAGAATTTTCAAGTTATTTATACAGTATTATACAAACTAAGGAAACTAGGGAGAATTTCAAATGCCCTAAAATCTGATACGGACCAGAACCCATAAGTAGTGGGAATGAGCTAACTGTTTTTGGAACAAATCTTGCTAAGGAAACTTGATCTGTAATGTTTCTCATCAGTCAATGGCCTTTCCTCCTTTCAAAATAACTTTAGCCTTCCAACCCGGGAGAGTTTTTAGCTGACACTATCATGACTGTATACATATAAATAGGCAGCCACTGTGCATTTTGCTATACGTCGGCATAAAGCAATAAGAGATTAGGGTCATATAGATGTATCAGTGACATTAGAATTTCATCTATAAAGATGGCATTATGTTCTCAGCATTTTTCACAAAGTTTGCGTGCTAGTTTGTGTTTCACAGCTATAGTTTACATTAATATTATATTTTAGCACAATGATATGCTTTCATAAGACTTCACTAATACACTAAGTGCATTATATTTAATAGGATAAGGTTTCTCACATTGCAGTTAAAAATGAATTTGGAAAAAGAGCAAATTGTAAAAATGGGCCATTAAGCTTGCAATCAAATATGGCTGTTTAAAAAGGTACAGCCATAGCAACATTTCTATTCATCCAGTCTAATTTTTTTTTTATAAAGCACTAAATTGATAAAGGTTTAGTAGTTTAGTCAATAAAACTAGTTTATGGCCATGAAATAAAAAAATAAAAAACACTTTAAGTGGTTGTCTAGGATTTTCATATTTATGTCCTATACTGAGAATACAGTAGGTCATCAATATCAGGTAGGTGATACCCCTACACCCTGTATCTCCACCAATCAGCTGTTACCGCTTATCACTCTGTTGTGGCAAGTCAACACCAGAACTATACTTTTGTGTATTGGACAGAGCCAGCAACTACAGCACTGCCTCCATTTAATACAGTGTAGTTCCGGGGCCAACTTCCGAAACCAGAGCTGCAAAGTTTCAGCTGATCAGATAAAGCACAGAAGAACAAGAAACACCGCACATGGAAGCAGCACCTCTAAGAAATTTATTAAGGACACACAAAGAAATAGACATCTAAAATCAATTGTATACAATTAACAAACCCATGTGTGGACTATAGATCTGTCCACCACACAAACCTACTACCATCGCAAATAATTCATAGACACTGCCAGAGTACCAACATTATGCAAATAGGGCAACAAAGAGTGCCAATACTCATCTAATATCAGGGCAGGCAGGTAGGCATGATGTGTAGGTAAGGCAATATCCCCACGCGTATCGCCAGTAAGATCTGGCTTTCTCAGGGGTCAATGTTCTGACACCTAAGAGTCTGACACCAATGTTCTGACACCAATGTTCTGACACCTAAGAGTCATAAATGATTGCAGCTGTATGAAAACAATTAAGAAAAGAACGGAGGAGGCCCATAACATAAAGAGGAGGAGAGGAGGAGAAGGGAGGTGACTCATAGTGTAATTACCTTAAAATTCCCAATGTGTGACCCCTGTATATAGACAGTAACGCTGAATAACTCAATGTGGCGTACTAGAAAACCATCTGCGTGTGCGCATACCTTCACAATGCATTCCAAATAGAGGAAAAAGCATCGTGAGGCAGAGAGCGTCCACCCGCGCATGTGCAAGATGGCGACAGATCGGAAGTATGCCCATGGTGCGTTCCAATAACTGGAAACAGCATCATCGGGCTACCAATAAATTGTACGCATGTATTAGATGAATAATTATCATGTAGCAATACATTATATATACATAAATAGGTAAATACATCAATAATATATACCTAGTATGTCCATTAATAAAATAACATGACATGATTAGGGCGCCCACTCAATACACATAAATTAATCATTCATAATTAAATAAATAGAAATTAACCAATTCCCCATAATTAGTGAGTAGATCAAAGACATAATTCAAATATAAAGTGTATTCAGAAATTAAATTTAAAGGGAGTCTGTCACCTCCATATGGCCATATACAGTGCTTACATGGCTCTGTAGCACACCTATACACGATTGTAATGGTACCTTTGTCTTTAGACTTGCACCAGCAGGAAAAACGAAGTTTAATTCATATGCAAATGAGCACTCGCAAGTGCCCAGGGGCGGCGTTCAGTGTGTAAGTGCCCAGTCTGCTCTGCCTTCTTTTCACTTTACTCCTCCCCAGCCTCTGCCTTTGCCCGCCCTCCAAGTCTCTTGCCTCATCGATAGGTCCGGACTTGGAGGGCGGGCAAAGGCAGAGGCTGGGGAGGACTAAAGTGAAAAAAAAGCAGAGCAGTCTGGGCACCTACACACTGAACTCCTCCCCTGGGCACTTGCGAGTGCTCATTTTCATATCAATTAAACTTTGTTTTTCCTGATGGTGCAAGTCTAAAGATCTTTTTTGGAGGAAAAATTGTTAGGAAACTTTCTTTCCTGTAGATTCAATTGTATATACAGTGCAAGTTCTGCCAAAAATTACAAGGAAGAAGTACTCCGATACAGCCTTTATTTCTCCTAAAGGAGGGCCTCATTCACATGGTGGTACAATTGTACAGGTAGTGGGACTCCTACACTCATATAGCCTATGCACTAAGTGAAAGGGCTCCCAAAAATTACAAGGAACCAGCCCTCCAATGCACCTTTTATTACACATAAAGGAGGGCATCATACACACCCTTTAAAAATTATAACTAATGGCCTGCTGGTGACCCTCAAAAAACATTAGGAGTAAGGGCCTGCTGGTTACCCTCTAAAACATTACGGGTGAGGGCCTGCTGCTGAGCTGACCCTCTTAAACCTTATGGTTGAGGGCCTGCTGGTGAGCTGATCCTGGAAAACATTGGAGGTGAGGGCCTGAAGGTGAGCAAACCCCATAAAACATTGTAGTGAGGGCCTACAGGTGAGCAGACCGTATAAAACATTGGAGGTAAGGGCCATAAAACATTGTACTGAGGGCATATATACTGTATGGAACAGGAGGAGGAGGAGGAGGAGAAAACAAGATTTAAACATATACCCTTTTTTGGAGGTGAAAAGGGTGCATCTGAATCTTGTGGATTGAGTACATTGTAAAGCATACATTTAAATTGCGTGTTTGTTCCTCATTAGCTCAGCGTTCCTCTGGTGGAGTGGAGAAGTCAGGTGCAATCCAGGCCTTATTCCTTTTCACCTGAGTCAACCTGTCAGCATTGCCAGTGGACAACTGGATACGCTTATCTGTTATACAGTAATGCCACCAGCCGCACTAAATACATGCTCAGACAATACGCTGGGGGCAGGGCAGGCCAGCACCTCCAAGGCATAGAGCGCAAGTTCGGCCCACGTGTCCAGCTTGGACCCCAGTAGTTGTAAGGCACTGAGGGATCATTCAGGATGCTGACATGGTCTTCTATGTATTCTTTCACCATCTTCCAAAACTTGTCCCTCCGTGAGCCACTGGGCCGCGCTTCAGGGTGAGGTTGCTGGCAGAGTGTCATAAAAGTGTCCCATGCCTTGGACAGTGTTGCCCTGCATTTGTTGGAACTGGTGTCTGTTCCCCTTGTCTCCCTTCCAGATGTAAATTTTTGGAGCGATTTCTCAACAAGGACCTTCTGGTATTGCACCATTTTACTTGCCCTCTCAACCGCAAGAATGAGAGATGAGAAGTTCTCTTTGTAGCGGGGGTCGAGAAGGGTGAACACCCAGTAATCCATGTTGTCTAAAATGCGTATAACATGAGGGTCACGGAAAAGGCAGCCTAACATGAAGTCATCCATGTGTGCCAAAGTACCAACAGGCAAGACGTCTATATCGACGTCAGCATGACTCTCTATCTCCTCATCCTCCTCCTCATCCCCTTGTGCCCATCCACATCCAACCAGTGGAATTAAAGTTCCGTCTGTAGTACCCTCTGTAGCAGAGGCAACATTCTCCAGCTCCTCCTCCTCATGGTCTAATTTGTGCTGAGAAGACGAAATGTGGGTGGTCTGGCTATCACCCACACTAAAGTCCTCCCCCATTTCCACATCTGCCACAGTCAGAACGTCGTCCTTAATTGTGAGCAGCGATCGTTTGAGTAGACACAGAAGTGGGATGCTTACGCTGATTATAGCATTAACGCCACTAACCATCTGTGTGGATTCCTCAAAGTTTCTTAACACAAGGTCTGCCATCAATGCCCACTCCTTGCTTGTGAATAGTGGAAGTTGACTCGAAAGGCGACGACCATGTTGCAGCTGGTATTCCACAACTGCCCTCTGCTGCTCACCAAGCCTGGACAACATGTAGAATGTCGAGTTTCAGCGCATGCTTACGTCGCACAACAGTCGGTGAGATGGAAGCCCCAAACGCTGTTGCAGCGTTGACAGAGCTGCTGAAGTTGTGGACGACTTGCGGAAATTGGCACCCACGCGGTGTGCCTTTACTAGTAGCTCTGTAAAATTTGGGTATGTTTTAATAAAGCGCTGAACCACTACGTTTAATACGTGCGTTAGGCATGGCACATGCATCAGGTTGCCGAGCTCTAAAGCCGCCACTAAGTTACGTCCATTGTCCGACACAACCATGCCTGGTTGTAGGTTAAGTGGCAACAGCCACAGCTCGGTCTGGTCCCTTATACCCTGCCACAGCTCTGCAGTGGTGTGCTGTTTGTTCCCTAGGCAGATCAGCTTCAGCACGGCCTGTTGACATTTCCCCACAGCAGTGCTACACTGCTTCCAGTTACCGACTGATGTCTGACTGCTGGAGGTAGAAGTGGTGGAGGTAGCGGTGGAAGAGGAGGAGGAGGAGAAGTGGGGGTTGGAGCCAGTAACATAGCTGCTGGCGAAGACCCTGATGGGCGTAGGGCCCGCAATCCTGGGCGTTTGTAGCACCTGTGCCATCCCAGGGTACGACTCACTCCCGGTCTCCACAACATTCACCCAGTGCGCAGTCAGGGAAATGTAGCGTCCCTGGCCACCAGCACTTGTCCATGTGTCCATGGTGAAGTGGACCTTCCCAGTAACTGCATTGGTCAGGGCACAGGTGATGTTCTGGGACACTTGTTGGTGTAAGGTGGGCATGGCACACCGTGAAAAATAGTGGCAGCTGGGGACCGCGTACCAAGGGACGGCCGCCGACATCAGGCTGCGGAAGGCCTCAGTCTCCACAAGCCTATATGGCAACATTTCAAGGGCCAGTAATTTTGAAAGTTGCGCATTTAGAGCTATGGACAGTGGGTGGATGGCTGGGTATTTCCGCTTGCGTTCAAATGCCTGTGGTAAGGACAATTGGATGCTGTGCTGGGACAGGGAAGTGGATGTATTTGCTGATGGTGCATGCGAAGGCCCAGGTGCAGAGCAAAGGGCATCTGGACCTTCGCCTTTGACAGGGGATTGGCCAGCAGTGAGTAACACAGGGGAAGAAGAGGCAGTGGGGTGGCCGGCAGACCCAGATTGTGGACCCAGGCGTTCGGCCCACTGATTAGGATGTTTGTATGCCATGTGGCGGATCATGCTGGTGGTGGTAAGGCTCATTTTAGTACAGCACAGGTTGCAAACTACCACTCTTTTGTCGTCTGCACTTTCCGCAAAAAAGCGCCATACTTCTGAACACCTACCCTTTGGCAAGGGAGACTTACTCATGTGGGTGCTCGGTGTAACGGTTGCGGGCCTGTTTTGTGTGGGCCGACTTCTCCCTTTTGCCACCCCACTGCCTCTTACAGCTTGTTGTGGTGCTGCAGATCCCTCCCCGTCTGTACTGCTTTCTTCACTCAGCTTTTAACCTTCCCAAGTTAGGTCAGTGACCTCATCGTCCACCACCTCCTCTTCCACTTCCTCATCCCCATCCTCCTGACTTGACCTAAGCACAACCTTAGTGATTGACAACTGTGTCTCATCCTCATCCACCTTGTGAACAAATAATTGACGTTCACCACCCTCATCTTCTTGACCCTGTGATAGGTCAAGAGGTTGTGAATCAGGGCACAAGATCTGTGCCTCTTCAAGCGTGCCAAATCTAGTGAAGACGATGAAAATAGGTCCTGGGAATGTCCAAGTGTGTTATCAACAGTTTGTCCGACTCCTGACTCTACATAGTGGGAGAAAGGAGGATAAGGGTGATGATTCTGTGGACCAGACTCTTTGCTAATGAGACTGGTCTTGGTGGAAGAGGGGGTGGAAGAATAATCTTCTGTCATCTAACCGACCACCTGGTCGCACTAGTCCGACTTGGACCGTGTTGTCCTGCGACGCCAAGTTAACCGCTGTACCTACCTCCATGGAAATCCAGGAAATGGGATGCCACCGAAGTCAGAGTTTTTTCCCCATTAGATCTATCACGTGATGCTAATCAGATATTGGACAGATGTTGCTGAACCATTTTTCGGAATTCCTGGGTAGTATGTGTGACAAACTGGATTTCCATGGAGGTAGGTACAGAGGCCTGAAAGTCCTTGGTTTGGACCTCATTCAAAATAATATTAGGGGAAGGTGGCTATCCCAACATTAATTAAAATCTGAATCCAGATGGATCTTCAGCCTCAGATCACTTGCACCACATGGTCTCAATGAGGAACTCTCTTTTATAGGTTATTATAGATAATAAAACACTTCAATCACATATCTATTGGTCACACTATCATTTTTTCTACAATACACTTCTCGACTTATACCCCCTCCCCCCCCCCCCCTTTTTTTTTTCTTTTTCTTTCCCCCACTTAGATTTTGGTATTTATTGTGTCATTTTACTAATTTGTTTCTTTGGTGTGTTTTTTTTAGGTCACTTGTATGCTGATTGTTTTTGCACCATCCTTAGGCACTTGCCACTTTATGTATGGATATATCGTATTGGATCACTTTCCTGGTTCGGCTGAATATACAGAAGGACTCACGATTGGGAGACTTGCCTTTCCTCTCTTATATCTAAAGGGAAGCTTTGGTTAACAAACATATAAAAAAGATAGAAACAACAATGAAGGACTTACAGCATTTTGCTGGCCACACGGACTATACAGCAATGAATCATAATGTAACAAATAGAATCTATCAGAGCGAACAAACCATCATAGCCGGTAAATCAAATAAACTACAAAGGGATAGACTAGATAAACAACAAGGGAACTATAGGCCAAAACAACAACAAAAAAAGGGTACATACTAAAATCCTACAGTTCCACTTAAACCGGAACACACTAAAGACAATACCACACATGACTACAGACAAAGAACTAACTATGGTCATAGACAAAGTATTCACTAATCAAGCCTACAAGAAACCATATAATAAAGATACGATAAAAACACAGACAAAAACTGATAACGCAATGAGTTATGCTGCTAAGTCATTAGATGAAAGTCAGATACAGAACAAAAAATCACATAGTAAAAAAACTCAGATTACAGATATTGCTGTAATAGAGACAAACAAAGAGGTCCCTACCTCCTATGTATATGATACAAACAAAAAATTGACACTACTACCAAAGGAATAATACACCACCAACCTCCACACCCCACCAAAGAGGAATATGGAGACAACAAAAAATCCATCAGAATCACCACAGATATATAGCCCGTTGATGACTATTACTATAGAGCACACTCTGTACTGCTCTACCAAGAAAAAAGTTTTAGATTCATCCACTGATGAATTTTTGGAAAAATTCAGAGTATTAAAATCCAAATACCTAGACTACAAAAAGAAAAATTTAAGAGTATGGGACCAGGATATAGCCACAACACCTTCGCTTATAGTACTTAGCCCCCCCAAATGAGAGATACCAAACCAACACATCTCCCGATCGTGTAGTAATAGGAGATAAAATAGAAAAAACAAAAACATATCCCCTTGGAGTTACACACAAGATAGTAACATAGATGTGTCAATTCTAACAATACATCAAACCTCTACTCTAGAAGATCCAGCGGAAAATGTATCCCTAATTACCATAGATAATACCGTGGCAGGCTCATCCGCCCTGGTTCCCTTTTTAGACCATGCAAAACCCCCACGACCAACATGGATCACAACAAAGGTAAACAAGGAAATAATAAACCCCTGCAAAACGGGCACTCCACACATAACGGAATTTTTCAAGCCCACCCCCGGGAAAAAAAAATTCGAACCCGAGGGTGTAGGGGAGGACAACACCAGAAAAATAAAACCAGCATAAAAAAAGAAAAAAGGATAGAAAAATTGATCAGATACCAACAGTGAAAAATTTTAATTTGTCATCGTATAAACTCACTAAACAAGAGGATAACCTTTTACAAAAGGGATTGTCCTTCTGTCCACACAATAATACTGACCCTTTTCAACTATATCTAGATATACAGAAATTTAGAAAGAATCTGACCATAAAAAGATATTTTGAACACAAAAATACCAAGAAAAAAGATAATACTGTATACACAGGCACGGAAGAAACACAAATATATAAACACAAGAAAGTGCACCCCAGATCAAGTTTTTTTTTCCAGTACATAGCAAAGGACACTTTATACCTACCTTTTTTGACCTGATAGCAGTAAATTTGAAAAAACTCAACCTAAAAGATAACCAGAAAGATCCCTTACCAGTGCAAATCTAACTCACCGTGAAGTATGTGCCATGAAAAGTCTCAAAAACTGTCACGAGGGTGTCAAGAGCCACGTCTGACTCCGTTATACCCGGGGTCAGGAAGTCGCAGCGGGTGGCTGCGCGCTCTATGTCTAAAGATCACATTGTTTCTTAGTGATTGTTTTCTGTGTTTGCCTTGCAATCCTTTTTGTCTCACTCAGGGATCCGTAGCTTCTCCTCCTCAGCTGTTTCTTGTCTGCCACTCTCAACCTGCTTATATTCTCCTCTCACACTTCTCTAGTTGCCAGTTATAGAGCTTCCTGCCTGGACTTCTATACTGACCCACTGGAGCTGTGAATCCTGGTTGTTGTTCCAGAGTGCTACCCTCCGGATCCCTGTTGGGCTTTTTGTTGTCTCCTGTTGTCGCCCACCTGGGAGTATATGTTTAGTCTGTATTGTCTGTCCTCCCCTTGGTGTTTTCCTTTAGAGCTAGTGGTGCGGACTAGTGTTCCCACCGCCCTGTTCACTATCTAGGGCTCATCTTAGGGAAAGCCAGGGTTTTAGGCACGTGATCGGCGTACGGGTGAGGAACCCGTCTAGGGACGTCAGGGCAGCCAGGTGCCAGCCGCAAGGTGAGTCAGGGGTTACCACCTTCCCTCTCACTTGGGCAGGGCCTTCCTCTTTCCCTCCCTCTGTGTCACGTATGTGATAGTCACGCCGATCGTGATATTATAACTGGCCCTTATTTTTTGGGAGAAAAAAAAAATAAATATATTTTCTCTCTACTTAGAATCCAATATGGATCCTATTGCTGCTTTGGCAAAACAGCTTCAAGGCCTGTCTTTGGAGGTGACAGGATTGAAGGCGTCTGTCCTCCAACAACAGCAGCAAATGCAGCAGACCGCAAGCCCAGCGGTTGCTATGGGTAACCAGGTCGTTACAGAACCCAAGGTTGTTCTTCCTGACAGATTTTCTGGGGGAAGGGACAAATTTGTGACGTTCTGTGAGGCCTGCAAATTATATTTTAAGCTGCGCCCTTACTCCTCAGGTAATGAAGAACAGCGGGTGGGGATTGTTATTTTCCTGCTTCAGGGGGAACCGCAATCCTGGGCGTTCTCGTTACCCCCTGGTTCCCAGGCTCTCCGGTCAGTGGAGGGATTTTTTGGGGCTTTGGGTCTCATATATGATGACCCTGACCGAGTCACCCTGGCTGAGTCGAAGTTACGGAGACTCCTACAGGGAGATCGGCCAGCAGAGGAATATTGCTCAGAGTTCCGTAGGTGGGCTACGGATACTCAGTGGAACGACCCGGCTCTCAGGAGTCAGTTCTGCTCTGGGTTATCTGAAAGGGTTAAGGATGCGCTGGCGCTGTATGAGACCCCCCTTTCCCTTGATGCTGTTATGTCCCTCTCTATCAGAATAGATAGACGTCTTAGGGAGAGATCGAAAATTCCTGAGCAATTGGTAACCTCTCCCAAGCAGCAGTTAGTCTGTACTGACTTAGATGAGCCTATGCAGCTAGGAGGAACTTCTTGTCAGGTCCGTCCTCCTGAGGTTCGCCGTAGGTGGGGGGCTTGTTTTTTCTGTGGGGGGAGGGGTCATTTCATTAATGTCTGTCCCTCCTTTCTCAAAAACAAAAGACCGTCGGAAAACTACTAACCCCAGGCTGTGCGGAGGATGTCAGCCGGGGGGTATACGTTTCCTCCATACGAACATCTCAATTTGTGTTGCCAGCGGTTATTGTTTTTGGTGTTAAGACGGAGTCTATTTCTTTTTTTCTAGACAGTGGAGCAGGGGTAAATTTGATAGATGCCCATTTTGCCCGCACTATGGGTTTGTCTCTCTGTACGCTGCAGAGACCTATTCCCATATTCGCTATTGATTCTGCTCCTCTGTCTCAGAGAAACCTCACTCACATTGTCCATAACTTACACCTTCGGGTAGGGGACCACCATAATGAGTGTCTTTCATGTTACGTTCTGGAGGGCCTTCCCTCTCCTGTGGTATTGGGTCTTCCCTGGTTGGTAGCGCACAATCCAGTGGTGGATTGGCAGGCCAGGGAGATATTGGAGTGGAGTGAGCATTGCAGAGAGAATTGCTTAAATAACAATTGCTTAATCGCCTCCATAGCTTCCCTACCTACATTTATTTCAGACTTTGAGGACGTTTTTTCTGAAAAGGGTACCACCTCATCGTCCTTATGATTGCCCGGTTAACCTGATTCCCGGTGCAAAATTACCCAAGTCCAGGTTGTATAATCTTTCGGGTCCCGAGAGACAAGCCATGAAAGATTATATCTCCGAGAGTCTGGCTAAGGGACACATCAGACCCTCTTCTTCACCCGTGGCTGCAGGGTTTTTCTTTGATAAAAAAGAAAGATGGGGGCCTGCGTCCTTGCCTAGATTTCCGTGAGCTAAACCGGATAACCATCCGAGACCCATACCCTCTTCCTCTCATTCCTGACCTTTTTAATCAGATTGCGGGTGCTAGGTGGTTCTCCAAACTTGAACTTAGGGGGGGCCTACAATCTGATTCGTATCAAGGAAAGGGATGAGTGGAAGACAGCTTTTAACACCCCTGAGGGGCATTATGAAAATTTAGTCATGCCTTTCGGTCTGACCAATGCCCCTGCTGTCTTCCAACATTTCGTTAATGATATTTTTAGTCATCTCATCGGCAGGTTTGTAGTCATATACCTAGATGATATCTTAATTTATTTGGCTGATCTGAAAACACATGCAGTACATGTCAGGCAAGTACTGCAGGTCCTACGGACGAATAAATTATATGCGAAAATTGAAAAATGTGTCTTCGCCGTTCAGGAAATACAGTTCCTGGGATATCTATTATCTGCTTCAGGTTTCCGTATGGATCCTAGGAAGGTCCAGGCAATTTTAGATTGGGATCTTCCTGAGAACCTTAAAGCTCTACAACGGTTTTTGGGTTTTGCAAATTTCTATAGAAAGTTCATTAAAAATTATTCAGTGATCGTTAAACCCCTTACTGACATGACTAGGAAGGGGACTGATTTTTCTAAATGGTCTGACGCCGCTAAAATTGCATTTTCCTCTCTAAAAGAGAGATTTACCTCGGCACCTGTTCTAATTCAACCTGATGTCTCCCAGCCTTTTATTGTTGAAGTAGATGCGTCAGAGGTGGGAGTGGGGGCTGTATTGTCTCAGGGTCCGTCTCCTGGCAAATGGCGTCCTTGCGCTTTCTTTTCCAAAAAGTTATCTACAGCAGAAAAGAACTATGATATTGGAAATAGGGAACTGTTGGCGATTAAACTGGCGTTTGAAGAGTGGCGTCACTTCTTAGAGGGAGCAATCCACCCCGTCACGGTGATTACGGATCACAAAAACCTTCTGTACCTAGAATCGGCTAAGCGTCTCACCCCTAGACAAGCTAGGTGGTCGCTATTCTTTACCAGATTTAACTTTGTAATCACCTATCGTCCTGGGGCAAAAAATACCAAGGCAGATGCATTATCTCGTAGTTTCCCTGGAGGGGGTAATGTTAGTGATCCGGTACCTATTTTACAAAGAGGAGTGGTTGTCTCTGCTGTACACTCTGTTCTAGAGGGAAAGGTGTTAGAGGCCCAGGGGGACGCCCCGGCCTCTTGCCCCTCAGAGAAATTGTTTGTACCGTTAAACCTGCGTCTTGAATTATTAAAGGAACATCATAATTCGGCACTTGCTGGGCACCCGGGTAGTAAAGCAACCTTGGAGCTATTGTCTCGTCGTTTTTGGTGGCCAAGGTTGCGTCAGGATGTAATGGATTTCGTGTCTACTTGTTCTACTTGTGCACGCGCGAAAGTCTCTCATACACGTCCAGCAGGGTCTTTATTGCCACTTTTCATCCCCAATAGGCCATGGACACATCTGTCGATGGATTTCATCACTGACTTACCGTTGTCTGCGGGTAAAACAGTTATCTTGGTAGTAGTAGACAGGTTTAGCAAAATGGTACACTTTATTGCGCTACCCGCACTTCCTAATGCTAAGACTCTTGCTCAGGTGTTTATCAGTGAAATCGTGAAGCTTCACGGGGTCCCTTCCGATGTGGTTTCGGATCGGGGGAACCCAGTTTATTTCTAAGTTTTGGAAAGCTTTTTGTTCCCGTTTGGGGGTACACTTGTCCTTTTCCTCAGCTTTCCATCCTCAGTCGAATGGACAGACTGAGCGTACCAACCAAAACCTAGAAACATATTTAAGGTGTTTTGTGTCTGAAAACCAAGAGGTGTGGTCATCATATTTACCGTTAGCCGAGTTTGCCATAAATAATCGCTGTCAGGAATCCACTGGCAAGTCACCATTTCTTGGTGCATACGGTTTTCATCCCCAATTTTGTACTTTCAAAGAGGGGGGGTCTTCTGGGGTTCCCGAAGAGGAACGGTTTTCTTCATCTCTTTCATCGGTATGGCAGAAGGTGCAAGCTAACTTGAAAAATATGAGTGGTAAATATAAATGCATGGCCGATAAGAAACGGTCGCCAGGTCCGGACCTAGGAGTGAATGACTATGTGTGGTTGTCTACTAGGAATATTAAGTTGAAGGTTCCCTCTTGGAAACTGGGCCCTAGGTTCATTGGTCCTTATAAAATAGTAGCCGTCATTAACCCTGTGGCTTTTCGCCTGGAGCTACCTCAGACTTTTAAGATCCATAACGTCTTTACAAACCAAAAAAGACAAGGTGGCATTAGCAGGAGGTGCTCAAACCCACATGCAGTCGTGCATATATATAGGGGAGCAAATCCTGCACTTGTGGCCTGTTGCTAATGGCGATCCCCAGCAAAATGCATACGGTGGAGGATGCCCGCAGCGAACCACAAGTACCACAATAGACATCTCACACAAGATAACAAGTGCGGATGTAATAATCAATATAACAATATAACAAAACAACAACAAATACAGGTGCACTCTGCGGTCTCACTAAACCCTCAAACTGATTTTAAAATTAAGAGATTAGTCAACATGTCCTACGGTGTAGAACATGTCTAAGCCCGGGCACCACGTCAAGGTTTCTCAAGTAGCCCGGGACCTAACGCTCACCTACCTGCGCCGTATGGGCGATACCAGGAGCCAGTGGGCAAATTACAGGAGCATGAGGCCGACTCACAAACAGCTCACCAGTTACCTCCAGCATGTAACCATGCTTGCAATGGGAGGAGGGAGGAGTCTGTGAGTCCCACTCAAGACTGACTGATATGGCCAAGGCCTCACAGGTGCACCTAAATGTGGCCTGTAGGTGGAAAACAGGCACATTTAAATTGGAGTTTATACACCTCCAGGAATCTATATATACAAACCAAAAAAGACAAGGTGGCATTAGCAGGAGGTGCTCAAACCCACATGCAGTCGTGCATATATATAGGGGAGCAAATCCTGCACTTGTGGCCTGTTGCTAATGGCGATCCCCAGCAAAATGCATACGGTGGAGGATGCCCGCAGCGAACCACAAGTACCACAATAGACATCTCACACAAGGGCTACTTGAGAAACCTTGACGTGGTGCCCGGGCTTAGACATGTTCTACACCGTAGGACATGTTGACTAATCTCTCAATTTTAAAATCAGTTTGAGGGTTTAGTGAGACCGCAGAGTGCACCTGTATTTGTTGTTGTTTTGTTATATTATCCATAACGTCTTCCATAAGTCGTTACTCAAGAAGTATGTTCCACCTCTAGAACCATCACCGCTGCCACCTCCTCCTGTTATTGTGGATGGTAATCTGGAGTTTCAAATATCCAGAATTGTTGATTCTCGTCGGGTCCGCCGCTCTCTTCAGTATCTGGTGCATTGGAGGGGTTACGGTCCCGAGGAAAGAATGTGGGTTCCAGCGTCAGAGGTAAACACCAACAGGTTAATTCAGGCTTTCCATGCCTCTCATCCTGAGAGACCTGGTCCTGAGTGTCCGGAGGCCCCTCGTGAAAGGGGGGGTACTGTCACGAGGGTGTCAAGAGCCACGTCTGACTCCGTTATACCCGGGGTCAGGAAGTCGCAGCGGGTGGCTGCGCGCTCTATGTCTAAAGATCACGTTGTTTCTTAGTGATTGTTTTCTATGTTTGCCTTGCAATCCTTTTTGTCTCACTCAGGGATCCGTAGCTTCTCCTCCTCAGCTGTTTCTTGTCTGCCACTCCCAACCTCCTTATATTCTCCTCTCACACTTCTCTAGTTGCCAGTTATAGAGCTTCCTGCCTGGACTTCTATACTGACCCACTGGAGCTGTGAATCCTGGTTGTTGTTCCAGAGTGCTACCCTCCGGATCCCTGTTGGGCTTTTTGTTGTCTCCTGTTGTCGCTCACCTGGGAGTATATGTTTAGTCTGTATTGTCTGTCCTCCCCTTGGTGTTTTCCTTTAGAGCTAGTGGTGCGGACTAGTGTTCCCACCGCCCTGTTCACTATCTAGGGCTCATCTTAGGGAAAGCCAGGGTTTTAGGCACGTGATCGGCGTAACCCGTCTAGGGACGTCAGGGCAGCCAGGTGCCAGCCGCAAGGTGAGTCAGGGGTCACCACCTTCCCTCTCACTTGGGCAGGGCCTTCCTCTTTCCCTCCCTCTGTGTCACGTATGTGATAGTCACGCCGATCGTGATAAAAACAATGACAATATAATAATACGTCCGGCAGATAAGGGAGGTGGTATAGTAGTACAAAATTTTGAAGGACTACGAAAGAGAATCCCAAAATATTCTCAGTAACACCGAATATTATCGTGTAATACCAGAGAACGCTTTTACAGATGTAGTCAAGAGGCTAATAAACCTAATAAAATATGCCTATGAAAAACACTACATAAATAAAAAAGAAAAAAACATTTCTCATACCAAAAGCTCCATCTAACCCGTATTTTTACCACCTACCAAAAATACATAAAAACACAGAGAAACCCCCAGGAAGGCCCATTGTGTCAAATACAAATTAAGCCACAAGCAATTTATCACATTACCTCAATCTATTTCTCCAACCCTATGTTCAAAAGTTACCAAGCTACCTACACGACTCCAGACAACTAATTCAGGAAATTGATAAGATAACATGGAAAGATACATATGCACTATTGACTATGGATGTGACCGCCTTGTATTCAAACATCCAACACAATTTAGGCATCAAGTGCGTAGAAACCACATTACGGAGTGACATCACTCTAAAGCCACCTCAAATCCAATTCCTAGTGGACAGTCTACGCTTCGTCCTAGAGAACAATTTTTTCATTTACAATGGCACTATATACCATCAATGCCGGGGGACCACGATGGGTACGAAAGTGGCACCGGCCTTTTCAAATACCTTTATGGGCCACTTCAAAAATGCGCATATCTATAGGAACTCATATACATATGAACATATTGTCTACTACAAGAGGTATATAGATGATATCTTCATTATTTGGGATGGGGACGAGCATTCAGCATTAAAATTCTGTGAGGAACTTAATAAGACAAATTGGGTGTTTACTTTCACCCCTAATTACAAAAAAAACAAATAGACTTTCTAGATATCTCCATCACCACCAAAAATAATACTCTCATAACTAAAACATATTTTAAACAGGTAGACACTAATCGTTACATACACTATAAAAGTTTTCACCACAAAAAATGGCTTCAAAATATCCCATACAGTCAATATAAAAGTATAAGACGGAATTGCACAGAGGACATAGACTTTGTGGAACAAGCAAAAATTATACAAAAAAGGTTCACTGACAAAGGCTATCCAAAGGGACTAATAAGAAATGCATATCAAAAGAGCACAAAAACGACACAAAGAGAATGCTAGTAGAACCAAAGAAGAAAAGACAGTAACAGAAAAATACCTAAAACATCTACATTTAATTACACAATATAATACTTCAAACAAAGCTATACGCGCTATTTTGGCAAAACATTGGCACATTCTAAGACGTGACCCCTATCTCGAAAAATATCTTTTAGTGAAACCCGTGATTATCTATAGAAGAGCACCAACAATAAGAAACACCCTAGCTTCCAGAAAGCTGAAGAAGCACACAAAAACCCCTAAAGAAACTACAAAAGAGCCAGCGAGCAGCTTCAAATGTAGGGCAAAATGCCTCTGTTGCAATATGATCGTACATAACAGAAAGACTTTTAATTTAACAAAAAAACGGTGCCACTTTTACTATAAAACAACACCTAAACTGCAAAAGCAGCTATGTAATATCTGATAGAATGAGAATGCGGGCTCCAGTACGTAGGCCGCACAACACAACCGTTACAATGTAGAGTCAATCAACACAGACACAATATACAAAAACTATGCCCAAAACACAGCATTTCATGGCACTGTGCCACCACACCAGAAAAAAAAAACACACATACTAATCCATATAATAGATTCAGTAGCCTCCAGAGAAGAGAGGTATATTGGATCTATCAATTGGATACCCTGACCCCGCATGGACTTAATGAGATGAGTGAGACCGTATTGTAACTTATGATACCAGAGATGCTGATTGTGGGTTAGATCGCACATAGGACCCATATAAGACCGCCCCCCCCCCCCCCTCCTGAGACTGACACTAGAACTAGAAGAGTACAAAAACAAAAATATAAATAAAATATGAAAAAATAAAATAAAAAAAGAACATAACAAAAAGAAATAAACCAAAAACGGACATGAGAATATAGGCATATACACCATACCTAAAGAGGATAGTCTCATAACCTTTAAAATAATAGAAACGTCCCGTATGCGCGACAACGACCAAGCATTTACATCAGGTGGACGATGCCTCCGATGTATCTCTGTATCTCTCGATGCATCTTTGGATACGTAGATATATATATTTACATAGATAGACACCTTTTAACTTTCCATAATTTTTAACTATTCATTTACTTATTTATTGACCTTTTGTGTGTCTTTTAGTAGATTCGGTACCTTAGGGTATATTATTGAATTTATTAATACCGGATACTACCTATTACACCAAAGCGTGGCCCTTGAAATATGACATGTTGCACCGATGTGATCCCCTTATGCATGCTGTTCCCCCCTTTTTTTTTTTTACCCGATGCATGTGACACCGGAATTAAGGATGCATAAAAAAATTAAAAATAAAATCACGATACATCTCCTCTATTCCCCTTACTATCTATCACATGATATAAGCACCTCCCTCAGAGACAAAGCATAGAGAACGCACCATACATACCATTCTTGGTTTCTCCTGGATGACAGCCAGACACAGATCAGGTGACGACGGTCACCTGTCCAAGAATAAAATCATGTGATCACACTGCGTCACTATCCTACACACGCCCTGGTGAACATGTGACCGACTAGGAGAGAGATCCTGAATCCGCCACCATGTAACTCACACACTTAAACAGAGTGCATAAAACAATGGGAAAAAGTATGTTTGAATGTAATAATTTTATTGTCCTGATGAAGGGAGCTGTTTGCCCCTGAAACGCGTAGACCTTAAAGATTACCTTTTATTGGTAACATTGGAGTATCGAGCTTGTTCTGCATCAGCGCCACCCGGAATGGTCTGAATTTAATTTTTTTTTTTTACTACTTATAACTAAAGTTAGTATTGCCATATAGTAAATGGACTTTATCCCGATTCTCGTGGACGCCCTATACGTGGCATTCTGTATTATTCTTGCCCACAGATATACATGTCCTCGATTACAATAATTGCTATCTCTATTCCACTATGCAGATTTTCCATATATATGCGCATATATGGAGGTCATAATCATCGTCATGGTATGGCTGTGCCGTTCATTTTTGAAGGCACTGCACGCTCTGATCATGTCACTGATTTAAAAAATATATTTTTAGTTGTTCAGCACTTAAATTTAATTTATGAATGCACTATATATTTGAATTATGTCTTTGATCTACTCACTAATTATGGGGAATTGGTTAATTTGTATTTATTTAATTATGAATGATTTATTTATGTGTAGTGAATGGGCACCTGAATCATGTCATGTTATTTTATTAATGGATATACAGGTCCTTCTCAAAAAATTAGCATATTGTGATAAAGTTCATTATTTTCTGTAATGTACTGATAAACATTAGACTTTCATATATTTTAGATTCATTACACACCAACTGAAGTAGTTCAAGCCTTTTATTGTTTTAATATTGATGATTTTGGCATACAGCTCATGAAAACCCAAAATTCCTATCTCAAAAAATTAGCATATCATGAAAAGGTTCTCTAAACGAGCTATTAACCTAATCATCTGAATAAACTAATTAACTCTAAACACCTGCAAAAGATTCCTGAGGCTTTTAAAAACTCCCAGCCTGGTTCATTACTCAAAACCGCAATCATGGGTAAGACTGCCGACCTGACTGCTGTCCAGAAGGCCATCATTGACACCTTCAAGCAAGAGGGTAAGACACAGAAAGAAATTTCTGAACGAATAGGCTGTTCCCAGAGTGCTGTATCAAGGCACCTCAGTGGGAAGTCTGTGGGAAGGAAAAAGTGTGGCAGAAAACGCTGCACAACGAGAAGAGGTGACCGGACCCCGAGGAAGATTGTGGAGAAGGACCGATTCCAGACCTTGGGGGACCTGCGGAAGCAGTGGACTGAGTCTGGAGTAGAAACGGGCTACAGGTGCCGCATTCCCCAGGTCAAGCCACTTTTGAACCAGAAACAGCAGCAGAAGCGCCTGACCTGGGCTACAGAGAAGCAGCACTGGACTGTTGCTCAGTGGTCCAAAGTACTTTTTTCGGATGAAAGGAAATTTTGCATGTCATTCGGAAATCAAGGTGCCAGAATCTGGAGGAAGACTGGGGAGAGGGAAATGCCAAAATGGCAAAATGCCTGAAGTCCAGTGTCAAGTACCCACAGTCAGTGATGGTCTGGGGTGCCATGTCAGCTGCTGGTGTTGGTCCACTGTGTTTTATCAAGGGCAGGGTCAATGCAGCTAGCTATCAGGAGATTTTGGAGCACTTCATGCTTCCATCTGCTGAAAAGCTTTATGGAGATGAAGATTTCATTTTTCAGCACGACCTGGCACCTGCTCACAGTGCCAAAACCACTGGTAAATGGTTTACTGACCATGGTATTACTGTGCTCAATTGGCCTGCCAACTCTCTTGACCTGAACCCCATAGAGTATCTGTGGGATATTGGGAAGAGAAAGTTTATAGACGCAAGACCCAACACTCTGGATGAGCTTAAGGCCGCTATCGAAGCATCCTGGGCCTCCATAACACCTCAGCAGTGCCACAGGCTGATTGCCTCCATGCCACGCCGCATTGAAGCAGTCATTTCTGCAAAAGGATTCCCGACCAAGTATTGAGTGCATAACTGAACATCATTATTTGAAGGTTGACTTTTTTTGTATTAAAAACACTTTTCTTTTATTGGTCGGATGAAATATGCTAATTTTTTGAGATAGGAAATTTGGGTTTTCATGAGCTGTATGCCAAAATCATCAATATTAAAACAATAAAAGGCTTGAACTACTTCAGTTGGTGTGTAATGAATCTAAAATATATGAAAGTCTAATGTTTATCAGTACATTACAGAAAATAATGAACTTTATCACAATATGCTAATTTTTTGAGAAGGACCTGTACTAGGTATATATTATAGATGTATGTACCTATTTATGTAAAGTCGTGGCCAAAAGTTTTGAGAATTACATAAATATTGGAAATTGGAAAAGTTGCTGTTTAAGTTTTTATAATAGCAATTTGCATATACTCCAGAATGTTATGAAGAGTGATCAGATGAATTGCATAGTCCTTCTTTGCCATGAAAATTAACTTAATCCCCAAAAACCCTTTCCACTGCATTTCATTGCTGTCATTAAAGGACCTGCTGAGATCATTTCAGTAATCGTCTTGTTAACTCAGGTGAGAATGTTGACGAGCACAAGGCTGGAGATCATTATGTCAGGCTGATTGGGTTAAAATGGCAGACTTGACCTGTTAAAAGGAGGGTGATGCTTGAAATCATTGTTCTTCCATTGTTAACCATGGTGACCTGCAAAGGAACGCGTGCAGCCATCATTGCGTTGCATAAAAATGGATATTGTGACTACTAAGATTGCACCTCAATCAACAATTTATAGGATCATCAAGAACTTCAAGGAAAGAGGTTCAATTCTTGTTAAGAAGGCTTCAGGGCGTCCAAGAAAGTCCAGCAAGCGCCAGGATCGTCTCCTAAAGATGATTCAGCTGCGGGATCGGAGTGCCACCAGTGCAGAGCTTGCTCAGGAATGGCAGCAGGCAGGTGTGAGCGCATCTGCACGCACAGTGAGGCGAAGACTTTTGGAAGATGGCCTGGTGTCAAGAAGGGCAGCAAAGAAGCCACTTCTCTCCAAAAAAAACATCAGGGACAGATTGATCTTCTGCAGACAATATGGTGAATGGACTGCTGAGGACTGGGGCAAAGTCATATTCTCCGATGAAGCCTCTTTCCGATTGTTTGGGAATCAGGAAAAAGGCTTGTCCGGAGAAGAAAAGGTGAGCGCTACCATCAGTCCTGTGTCATGCAACAGTAAAGCATCCTGAGACCATTCATGTGTGGGGTGGGCTCACTCAAAATGTTGCCCAAAAACACAGCCATGAATAAAGAATGGTACCAAAACACCCTCCAACAGCAACTTCTTCCAACAATCCAACAACAGTTTGGTGAAGAACAATGCATTTTCCAGCACGATGGAGCACCGTGCCATAAGGCAAAAGTGATAACTAAGTGGCTCGGGGACCAAAATGTTGACATTTTGGGTCCATGGCCTGGAAACTCCCCAGTTCTTAATCCCATTGAGAACTTGTGGTCAATCCTCAAGAGGCGGGTGGACAAACAAAAACCCACTAATTCTGACAAACTCCAAGAAGTGATTATGAAAGAATGGGTTGCTATCAGTCAGGAATTGGCCCAGAAGTTGATTGAGAGCATGCCCAGTCGAATTGCGGAGGTCCTGAAAAAGAAGGGCCAACACTGCAAATACTGACTCTTTGCATAAATGTCATGTAATTGTCGATAAAAGCCTTTGAACCGTATGAAGTGCGTGTAATTATATTTCACTACAACACAGAAACAACTGAAACAAAGATCTAAAAGCAGTTTAGCAGCAAACTTTGTGAAAACTAATATTTGTGTCATTCTCAAAATTTTTGGCCACGACTGTATATATAATGTATTAATGATTACAGTAATTATTCATCTAATACATGCGTACAATTCACTGGTAGCCCAATGATGCTGTTTCCTGTTATTGGAACGCACCATGGGCATACTTCCGATCTGTCACCATCTTGTGCGTGGGCAGATAGACGCTCCCGGCCTCACAATGCTGTTTCCTCTGTTTGGAATGCATCGTGAAGGTACTTCGGGTTCGCTCCATCTTGCGCACGTGCAGATGGTTTTCTAGTACACCACATTGAGTTATTCGGCGTTACTGTCTATATACAGGGGTCATGCATTGGGGAATTTTAAGGTAATTACACTATAAGTCACCTCCCTTCTCCTCCTCTCCTCCTCTTTTTGTTATGGGCCTCCTCCCTCCTTTTTTTTTATTGTTTTGATACAGCTGTAATCATTTACTGTATATATATTTTTATATATATATATATATATATATATATATATCTCTTAGGTGTCAAAACATTGACCCCTGAGGAAGCCAGATCTTACTGGCGATACGCGTGGGGATATTGCCTTACCTACACATCATGCCTACCTGCCTGCCCTGATATTAGATGAGTATTGGCACTTTTGTTGCCTTATTTGCATAATTTGTTGGTACTCTGGCAGTGTCTATGAATTATTTGCAATGGTAGTAGGTTTGTGTGGTGGACAGATCTATAGTCCACACATCGGTTTGTTAATTGTATTCAATTGATTTTAGATGTCTATGACTTTGTGTGTCCTTAATAAATTATACATTTTTTAGAGGTGCGGCTTCCATGTGCGGTGTTTCTTGTTCTTCTGTGCTTTATCTGGTTTATATTAATACTGCGGCCTGCACTCTTTCTAATAGATCAGGTGTGCCCCCATTGTTATTTCTTTCAATTAAGTTTCAGTTGATCAGTCACAGTGGGGGAGAAGGGTTACGGGATCCAACTGGTCTTTTATTGATAGCCTAAGATTCCTGAAGCCATCAATATCAAAATCCTGGACAACCCCTTTAAAGGGGTTGTCTTACATCATCATGTCATATTATGTATATAATCGTATTTTAAGTCATTTACCAATATATTTCTATTTTCAATAATGCTTCTGTTATTCAATACCTTAAATTTTTCATCCTGTTGAAACATCTTGTCTCTAGGGGTTACTGCTACCGCTGCTTACGTACTAGACGTAATACCGCTTTCTGGTGGGCAGGAATCTCTGAAGCGAGAGAGCATAGAGCCAGCATATGCATATTAGGTCCCATCCACTTATATGTCTGCTTATTTTAGCTTCAACACCTCTGAATCCTACAGAACAGCTCCACAGCATGTGCTACAGCCTTGGAGCTATTCTAAACAGCTATGCTACCAGAAAATAAAGTATAACAGGTTCTGGGGTGGGGTTTGCATAAATAGCGCCAAACCTGTAATATGGATTGCAACTGCCTGCTGTCATCTTGTGATAGATGACTTTTGGAAATAGCGTCTGTCAGAGCGATTGTATCTGTCCCCTGGTAACCTTATCAGGATACAGACATCGTGCTTACTCTGACCCACTGTTGTCTCTATTTGCAAATCTGCAATAACAGTGTGCAGTCTGGAGCTCACAATTTATGGAGATAGCTGCTAACAATTCTCAAAGACTTGCAACCTCAGGAGCATGCACCCAAAGGCAAGGGGCTGGTTTACTTAATCCCAGATCAGCTTGCTTCTGCTGTCAGTCAAGGCAAGAGGCCCCGTCCTTCTCCAGCAAAGAAATGGGCTCACAGACCAGCAGGGAAGCCAGAAAAGCTGGAAGTGAGACAACCCCTTTAAGGTCCTACAGTAGACCAAAGATACTGAGAAAGAATATAATGAAAGTTGATGGTGGGCGCCGAGTTTTAAGTATAAGTATGTCATATCTACTGAATATATGTGGGATGGATCTTTTATGGGCAATAAAGCACCTCCTGGTGTTTTTCAGATTCCGTCTCTTAACAGTCACCTAATGTGTCCAATGCTGGAGAGAAAATTCTTTTCGCGTGTGCTGTTTTTTACTGGCTACCCTGCACAATAGCAGGAATCACTCTGCTGCCCATGTACAAGAGCATCAAGGGGTTGAATCCTCATTGATCAACTTTCCTGTACAAGGAACCCACAAGTATTTACTCAAATTAGCCTAAAATAACTTATGATTTTACGTAAAGGACTGTTTAAACTAGACGGTTATTTGACTTCATAAAGAATGTAAGTAATGCAGATTGACAAGTTCAAACATAGAGTGATGGGCTCAGTTCCTGAAGAAGAAAACATTAGCATATTATGTTATTTGTACTGGATTCAACTTTGTGATGTTTCGATGGGCCATCAAAAGGGCTGAAAGAAGGCTTAAGTAAATTTAACCCTGATGGGTCACTACGGAGTAGTCATACAGTATAACAGTGTATAGGATTGGACACTGCATCCAAATGGTACAACTTTTTAACACTATTCACCCTGGAATGGGCACAACCATTTTTGTGACATGTGGCTTTATTGGGACTTGTTTTACCATTCACTAACGCCCTGTGATTTCACCCCCTGCCAGGCTTTACAGAGTGGACAACTATAATGCAATTCAATCATTTTTAAATCTTAAAATGTTGTTACTTCTTTTACAGGAGTTGCTCAGTTTAGGAAACCCATTTGCATATACCCATTTAGGAAATTCTGAGCTAATTGTGTTGGTGGTAGGTGGGATTATTTGTTCAACACCCTTATCTCTTGGCCACAGTATACAGTTACATAGGGCATATTTCCTTCTCTGAAGGATTTTTCCTCTCCTGCCTTCTACCAAATGGCCACAGTGTAATACGTCATTTCTCCTGTGGTGGCGCTGCAGGGAAAAGAAACACAGCTGTACCCAGCTGATTGCTGAGAGCCTCAGAAGGGACATACATTATGATCAGCTTATTGTCAAAGGATACATCAGGCATCCTCAAACTGCAGCCGTCCAGCTGTTGTAAAACTACAACTCCCACAATGCCTTGTTGTAGGCTGATACCTGTAGGCTATTCGGGCATGCTGGGAGTTGTAGTTTTGCAACAGCTGGAGGGTCGCAGTTTGAGGATGCCTGGGATACATTCATCAAGCTGGTATGTACAGAGCAGAGTACCCCTTTACATTGTTTTACAGTACTGTCCACATGACCATTTACAAGGAAAGCTGCTGCCGGTTCAGCATAATGGAGAGCTTATCTGACAAATGTCCTAGGAGGCAGCAATTGCAGATATTGTATATAGATACATTTGCATAAGTTCATTACTTTGTACTGCACCCTCCTTTTGTAATTCACAGCTTTTGCAATATATTACCACCGCCATTTATCATACAATATTCTTGCTCTTACCCAACCAGTAGTTTTATATCTGTAAAAGAGATGAAAGATGCCATCCAAATGGTACCCTGCACCCATGTGCCCAAACGTCCCTTCCAGTGCACATGACAATTACAAGAAGCTCGTAACAGAGCACCTAGCCTTTTACCATTCATATGAATAATACATACAATTCTTCTTCTCTTTCATCTCTTATTCAACAGCACTCATTTCAAATAGCTCAAAATATGAAATACTCTGGTCCTATTATTACAAATCAGATTCTGTTCTGAAATGGCAAGACAATTGCCATGAATAGAAGTCCTTATATCCATAGAAACCTTAGTGCTGGTTTGAAATTAAACTTCTAATATTGTTTATAAAATGCTTACTTTGGATAGAGGAATGTATCACCTATATTTATTTTTACATATTAAAACCAGATAGAGAAATGTATTATTATTTATTTGTCAAATTGTTTTCCTTTTCTGATTGTATAATTTTTATTTTCTGGACACCATTATAGGGCGACCATCTTGCCTGAGCTGCTGTTAGTAGCATTTAGAGATATGCTTTACAGCTCACAATGACGTTCAAGATGTTCATTGACTTCTATGGAATAGTTTTCTAGACATGCTCCGTAACGTGTGCAGGTCACTGTATAGGTAGGAGGAGCGGATAAGCCAAGAGCATGACCAATTCTAATTAGTGGATCCTTTGTCTATATATATAGGTTTTATCTGTCATTGTAATCCTGTCTGAAAAATGAGATGACTGCTGAGATGAGATCGCTACAGAACAGGAATTATCAGCCTGTTATAAGGCTTATTGGCTGGAGCGAAAACTACAATACATTGTTAAAATATTGATATGGTAAATTAAAATTAACGTCACCAAAAATTATAAAAAAATGTTTACCATAATAAGATTTAAACAATACAGTCATTTTCTGAAGACACATTCCCTTTAATGAACAAGACTGTTAATGTATCAACACCTGTCACTTCTGGGAACAGCAGCTTCGTTCTCATCTGTGAACAGGCAATTTGTTTCCAGGGAAATTCACCCTTTCTTCACCATTTGCCAATGAGTTGGGAAGGGGTTGTGGGTGGACCATGTCTTTTGCTTCCCTATCTGCTTGCAATGGACATTACATCTAAATGAGGTCTCAGTGAAATGGCAAACGGGCACACAGCATGATATAAACCTAGGCAGAAAAATAAGCTCAATCCCTAATGAATGCACCATATGCATACATTTATTCCTATACTGAGTTTAAAAATCTAACCGAATAATTGTATGAACTGTATATCTTCACAAATGCAGTGGATAAAATTTATGACATTTCCAATTATGATGGTGGTATCACCGAAAACACCATTTAAAACATGCCTTTTAATGATAGTCACTAAAATAGTTATTGATCACCTCCTTTGTTCATAAATCTTGTAGGGTAAATAACGAAAAGAAATCTTTCCTCACTCCTTTCCCTATTGCTATTTAATACCTGCCTAAAAACAGAATGGCCGCCCCGACAGGGGCGATCCCGTGTCAGGAACCTCCTGGTGACCCTAAGAAGTCCCTAACACAGAGAAAAGCCCCATCAGCATAGTGTCAGAGATAGGAAATTCAGTCCAGTAGTGACATAAAAAATGTAGGTAGTTTCACACCTGACTAGTAATGGCCTATATACTATGGTCAATGATGAAACTATTGATTCAGGGGATCATAGGGTGTTGCAAGATCAATATTAACAGGGTATATAGGTCATTACTATACCTGACACAATCCAGGTTGTTATTATGAATACAGGTCACTATTATATCTGAAACAATTTAGGTTGCTGCTGTATACAGATCCTTCTAAAAAAATTAGCATATTGTGATAAAGTTCATTATTTTCTGTAATGTACCGATAAACATTAGACTTTCATATATTTTAGATTCATTACACACAACTGAAGTAGTTCAAGCCTTTTATTGTTTTAATATTGATGATTTTGGCATACAGCTCATGAAAACCCAAATTCCTATGTAAAAAAATTAGCATATCATGAAAAGGTTCTCTAAACGAGCTATTCACCTAATCATCTGAATCAACTAATTAACTCTAAACACCTGCAAAAGATTCCTGAGGCTTTTAAAAACTCCCAGCCTGGTTCATTACTCAAAACCGCAATCATGGGTAAGACTAGCCGACCTGACTGCTGTCCAGAAGGCCATCATTGACACCCTCAAGCAAGAGGGTAAGACACAGAAAGAAATTTCTGAACGAATAGGCTGTTCCCAGAGTGCTGTATCAAGGCACCTCAGTGGGAAGTCTGTGGGAAGGAAAAAGTGTGGCAGAAAACGCTGCACAACGAGAAGAGGTGACCGGACCCTGAGGAAGATTGTGGAGAAGGACCGATTCCAGACCTTGGGGGACCTGCGGAAGCAGTGGACTGAGTCTGGAGTAGAAACATCCAGAGCCACCGTGTACAGGTGTGTGCAGGAAATGGGCTACAGGTGCCGCATTCCCCAGGTCAAGCCACTTTTGAACCAGAAACAGCGGCAGAAGCGCCTGACCTGGGCTACAGAGAAGCAGCACTGGACTGTTGCTCAGTGGTCCAAAGTACTTTTTTCGGATGAAAGCAAATTTTGCATGTCATTCGGTAATCAAGGTGCCAGAATCTGGAGGAAGACTGGGGAGAGGGAAATGCCAAAAGTCCAGTGTCAAGTACCCACAGTCAGTGATGGTCTGGGGTGCCATGTCAGCTGCTGGTGTTGGTCCACTGTTATCAAGGGCAGGGTCAATGCAGCTAGCTATCAGGAGATTTTGGAGCACTTCATGCTTCCATCTGCTGAAAAGCTTTATGGAGATGAGGATTTCATTTTTCAGCACAACCTGGCACCTGCTCACAGTGCCAAAACCACTGGTAAATGGTTTACTGACCATGGTATTACTGTGGTCAATTGGCCTGCCAACTCTCCTGACCTGAACCCCATAGAGAATCTGTGGGATATTGGGAAGAGAAAGTTGAGAGATGCAAGACCCAACACTCTGGATGAGCTTAAGGCCACTATCGAAGCATCCTGGGCCTCCATAACACCTCAGCAGTGCCACAGGCTGATTGCCTCCATGCCACGCCGCATTGAAGCAGTTATTTCTGCAAAAGGATTCCCGACCAAGTATTGAGTGCATAACTGAACATAATTATTTGAAGGTTGACTTTTTTGTATTAAAAACACTTTTCTTTTATTGGTCGGATGAAATATGCTAATTTTTTTAGATAGGAATTTGGGGTTTTTATGAGCTGTATGCCAAAATCATCAATATTAATACAATAAAAGGCTTGAACTACTTCAGTTGTGTGTAATGAATCTAAAATATTTGAAAGTCTAATGTTTATCAGTACATTACAGAAAATAATGAACTTTATCACAATATGCTAATTTTTGGAGAAGGACCTGTATATATATATGTCTAAAGTAATTTGTGATTTTTCTGGCCTGTCCAGACTGCCACTACATGTAACTGATATATTTACCTGACATAATACAGGTGCTACTAGATATATATATATATATATATATATATATATATATATATGAGATATTTGTGATCTACTTGGCCTGTCCAGAGTGCCACAATATGTCATAGATTTTTTCTTGTAGGTCATCTTTCACCATTGTGAGTTTTTTCTTTTCTCTATATAGTTTGTACGTATATGTACAGTATATATTTCCATCTTCGAATTGTCCCCTGATGAACTAGTGCCTAGTTGGCACAGTGAAACGTGTTGGGAATACGTGTTATATATTATCCATGGATCATTTATGATATCCTTTATTTATTTTTTGTTTTTTTGTTTATATACCTAGTCAGGTGTGAAGACTACCTACATTTTTGACGTGACTACTGTTCTCAATTTCATATCTTTGGCACTATAGGTAATGGGGCTTTTCTCTGTGTTAGGAACTTCTTAGGGTAACCAGGAGGTTCCTGACACGGGATCGCCCCCTATCGGGGCGGTCATTCCATTTTTAGGCATGGATTAAATAGCAATAGGGAAAATAGGGAAACATTTCTTCTCATTATTTACCCTACAATATATATGAACAAAGGAGGTGATCAATAACTATTTTAGTTATATGTTTTAAGTGGTGTTTTCGGTGATACTTTTATTCCACTACCCCACTGATCATCTGACTTTCTGATGGGTTATTTAGTCAGAGCTGTAACAATTATGATGGTGGCAACAATGAAAACTGTACATTGCAATGTTTTCTTTCACATGTGCATGTTGATGTTATGAGCTGGGGAAAAGTTTCCTATTCATCAAAACGTGCTGAAAGGTACTTTTATCTTTATTTCAAAGCAAATGATTACAGTTTCTGATGGTAGTTGTCACAGAGACTTACATTTTTCATACTGAGGTTTACAAGCTCATTATGTTGCACATTAATACTGTGTCATTATTCGAACAGAACATTCTACTAAATTCCAAAACCTTTTTTTGTGTAATTTCTTTTTTATTAAAGAGAAAACTTGAAACTTCCATTTTATATATTCATGTTTTAAAAATCAATCAATGAAAGCGGTTTGCTGTGGCAAATAATTACCATATTTTTCACTTTATAAGACGGACCTGATGATAAAATGCACCACAAGTTTTAGAGGAGGAAAATAGGAAAAAAGAATGTTTTTGTCAGACCTCAGTTCAGATATCAAACCAGACCACCATATCAGATCCTCAAATCAGATCCCCATATCAAATCATCAGTTCAGACCCCCATATAAGATGCTCAGATTAGACCCCCTTATCAGATCATTACATCATATCCCCATATCAGATCCTCAGATCATACCTCCATATCAGACCTCAGAGCAAACCCCCATCAGACCTCCATGTCTGACCCTCGTATCAGACCTCAGATCAAGATTAGATCCCCATCAGACCTCCATGTCATACACCTGTATCAGACCTCAGATGAGACCTTAAAATAAATAAACTCACCCACCTTTTTGGCTCTGTCGCTCCTCTGCAGGTCCGGCGGTCTCCCCTGCATTCTTCGCTCACTGATCTTCTCCAGGCCTGTGCTGCACTGTCACCAGTCTCCATACAGTGTCAGGTCATAGTGCATGCACCATGTTCTGATGCTATACGCAATCACGACAGTGCAGCACGGCCCCAGGGAAGAAGTCTAGAGAAGGTGAGCACTGGCAGCGCTCACATCGCCTCACTCCAGACTCCCTGCACCTGCTGCATACTAGTAAGTGCTTCCGTAATGCTCACCAGTATTTGGTTTATAAGACACAATTATATTTTTTTGCATCTTATAAGTAATAGAAAATACAAAAATAATAGAAAATAAAAAGAAGTATTGCACCAATCCCCTGCCTTGTTCTGATGCTTCTCCAATCCATGCTGCTCTACACTTCCTGCTTCCAGCTTGACCTGCTGAAAATGCCTGGAAAGGCTTGCTATGGCAATAACTGGCTGATGCAGGTTTGCAATAGGACAACCCCTTGAATACATCATTGTCAGCAGTGCCACCCACCATAATGGGGGTACTATCAGAAAGACTGTAAAAATATAGTATATCTTTATTGGTGTGGTATATTTTCACAGCATCCTTCTTTACTTTTGGCTTTCCTGCTCTTTTCATTAAAGGAAACCTGTCACCAGTTTTCTGTTGCTGTATCTGAGGGTCGCATAAACTGGTAGCAGAGATCCAGATGAAAACACTAGGTCACTCACTTGTTTTTTAATCAGTATTGAGTAGCTCCAGTGCAGGCCGACCGTTGGACCATTTACTCAATACCATTTATGAGCTTGAGAGTTGCAATATTCATAAGTTCCCATCTTTCAATGCCTTCCTTCCCTTGCTGGTGATTGGCAACTTTCTTCCTATAAACAGTATACACAGATGACATAATTAGGGGCAGAAGTAGGCATCATGACTGCAATCATGGTACATGGCATGTTACACAAGTCACATCGAGGTTAGTACTTTAAGTTTTACATTGATGGTCATAATAACATTTTATACAACGGAAAACAAAATTCAAATGGGAAAATGAGACATTTTGTGTGAGGTGTTAGAGCTGATTCTTTAGTAGTTGTGATGTGATTTAGACCATTTTCTATATGTTCTGCATTGACCACGTGGGAATATCACCTGTGTAAAGTGTTCGGATCCAGCTCAGAATGTCTCAGTTTCTAAGGGCTTCACTGTCACATTGTCATCTGTCTGTGCTTCTGTGGCGAACTCAGCCCCTCTGCCATGGCATCAATGGCGTAGCTCCGTCTCTATGGTAATCAGACCTGCTGACAGTGGGGCTGGTCGGCCTATCAGGGAGCACAGATGCCGGACCAATCAGGCTTGGTGCAGGCATCACATGCTTCCTTTTGCCTCTGACCTCTGGTATCTCACATTGCCTCCTGGTATTGACCCTTTTCTGGTATTGTACTCTGCTTTGGTAACATGCTCTGGTTTAATGTTGCTTTCTGGTTTTTGACCTTGGCTTGATGTACTCTGTTTTTGTACGCTGACTGTGCCTATGTTTTCTACCCTAGGTTCTGTCTCGGTTTGTGTTTTATTTCTTATTAGGTCCACTGCACCTAGCTAAATGAGGGCCCTTGCCAAGTTGGGGGCCGCCTTTTAGCGTGGGTCATCCAAGTAGATAGAAACAGTGGTGTGGTTGAAGAATAAGGGGTGCACTGATCCCTAACCATTGTGACATTTAATGGCTATAACATTCCGGTACTACATGGGTGGGAATTCTAAATCTGACATCCAAGTATCAGTGAAAGCTCTTAGAGCAATTTAGTTTTGTTGGTTTTAGGTCCTTCAAAAACAAAGTAATAAAATTCTGGTCTTCCAATAGATTATGTGGTTTAGCAGAAAGTAAATTTTCTGTAGTGAAATATTTGTGAAACTAAACCGCTAACACTGCATGTAAAAACAAGCAAGAAGTCACTCACATATAAACACCTTGCAAGTGGCAGCTTTAAACAGTCAGTCCTGCCAAAATAAGCAAATATATAAAGTTACAAAAAGTAACACTTTCAGAAAAAGAAAAAAATAATCACAAGGTCAGTTTGATTAAAGCACTTTTCTCTGGCTCTGTAATAATCTCTCACTCACACAACAGTATCTTCATTTTATTCACTATACAAAATAAATTAAATAAAAAACAGCAATGCTTTACTGTTTGAGAATATGAGAAAATTAATCAGCTTCCATCCTTTTCTGAGAAGACAACTTAGTGCTATGGATATATATATAACTGTCAAGATGCCATTACCGGGGGAAAAAAATAGACAAGACTGACATTTGAGATAGGGACTGGAGTAAGGTTTTCGGGAATCAAGACATTATTAGGACTGGAGAAATCAGAAGTGCGCTGGAGTATGACGCAACAAATTTATTAAGAGGAGCAAGTATCTTCTAGTGGTGCTCCGGAAAAGCAAATCTACGCCAGCTATGAGCTAGCATAGATTTGCCTATAATTTACAATACTTGCTAGAGTAAATTATAGTACAAAACACATTTTAATATATAATGTAAAAAAAAAATCACAGTAAGACACCCAACACCAAGCACACAGCTGTGAAGATCAAAACGTACTTATCAAAGAAACAAGACTTTTGGTATTCCCATAGTAAATGATGGGAAGCTCCAGAGTTAAAACCTTGGAGGCATCTTCAAGAAGTGTAGAAAAATTCTTGCAGACTTTATCGAAAGAAAAAAAGAAAAGGAAGTCTTCTAGACAAAGAGTGAGCAGATAGTAAAACACATGTGGCTGTTAATGTTTTTGCATAATTTTAAATTTGTGAACATGCAGTAAAGTTGAAAGATTTAAATCCACCGTTTTTATCTGTGAATGTGCATTTACAAAAAAATTAGTACATACTATATTGGTTGTGCTTGACTAATTTCTATTGGGTCAGTTATTGGAAATACCTATAAAATCAAAAATTTAAGGTATCCCGAGGGCTAGCCAAAATTTGCATGCGAAACCTATGTTGCAAAATATAGTATATAGTATAAAATGCAAATATCTGCTTTTATATGCTTATCACTGGTTTACAGTATGTTAATTTCTGTTCATTTAATTTATTCTGCTTTCCTAGACACTATATGGAATAAGTAGCATTCACTTCAAATTGTCCATATGCTAGAACACACAGAAACATATAGCACACATTTAGCTGCATAATATAATGCAGATTGCATATCTGCTTCATCTGGTGTAATTATTGCTCACATTTCTTTATTCCTTCCTAATCTGCTGATGTAGTAGACTACTAATCAGTTTTAAAATGAAGCTTCAATTTCAAAGTAATTAGGGTTTCAAGGTTCAGAATATTTATGGTCTGTCCCCATGATATGCCATCAATGTCTGACTCTTAGCTCCCGCCAACAATCAGCTGCTTGAAAGGTCAGTACTTCCTTTCAATGCCCCGCAATAGGCCGCCTATACCCAAGGTGGTCCAGTAATAGAATCCACATGCAGATCACTGCTAATTGAGAAAGTGTATTTGTCTTGCTGAAAAACTGCTGTAGTCACAACGACTTCAATGGATAAAGTGATGTCACTGATGATATGTCACCCATTATGTAGGGTGGACGTACACCAGTACATGATAGCTGTCAATACGACAGTTTTCTTTAAAGTTTTATTTAATAGGAGCTCCAATTAATAATTTATTCAGCTTCAAGATGATTTCAATGCTAACATTTCAGGAGACTTTGATGTAACATTAATGTATTTTTATGGTTACATTAGTTTTGAACACAATGTTAAAATGTAATATATTTCTCAATGATAAATACAATGTTTGTTTCCCTCTTTGAATTTGCTGTTTCAAGCGTAGAAAATGATATAGCATATGAAAATTATTCAAGAAAAAAAGCCTCTAAGACTCCTTTATGCAAAAATTTGCTCTGGTTTTTTTTTTTAACCACAAAAAAAAGTGTTTTTACATCTCCTCTATTGGGAAAAACATGCATGAAAAAACATTATTGGTTCAATGTCTGCTTGCATGCCCTGCATTTAGTGTCTCCTGTACACTTTCAATTAATATCTGGGAGCTAGCATTTTTTGAAATGTGCAATAAAAAAAATGCAAGTTCAAAAAAGCCATAAAAAATGTTGGTCATGCAGCAGATGTGATATACATTACTCACAAAAAGTTAGGGATAAAAAGTTTGGCTTGTGGGTGAAATTTCAGAATGAACCTACAATGCACTCTAACCATTACAGGCCTTTTCTAAACTTTTGAATGCACATGTCCAACTTTTTAATTTTTCTGTACTTTTGTGCAACTTTCTGTTCTCTAACAAGGTGCTTAATGGCAAAATTCACAGCAGGTGTTTAATCTATGAATCGCCCAATATATTTCCTGGTTCAATTAGAATTGCTATTTAAACAGTCCTCCTCATCATGCTGTTCACATTTTGACATCATGCAACCAAGATGACACCTAACAATTGATCAACAGTACCTCGCAATTGTGAGGCTTCAAGCAGGATATTCTCAGACGGAAGTGACCACATCACCAGGCACAGGCATCATCATCTTGCATGGGCCAGGGAGCATCTATGCTGGATAAGGGACCAGTAGGTCTCAGTGCTGTTCACTGATGAAAGTTGATTCACGCTGAGCAGAAATGATGGCTTCCAATGATGTTGAAGATGTCAAGAGAGCGCTATGCATCAGCCACTGTTGTCACCAGTTGAGACTTTGGAGGTGGTGGTGTTACAGTGTGGGCAGGTGTGTGTAGTCAATACAGAACTGCCCTATACTTTGTGAATAGTACAGTGACAGGCCCATACTGCTTGAATAACATAATTAATTCAGTCATTGTGCCTCTTCATGAACAACACAGGTCAAACTTCATCTCCATGGATAACAATGAACCAGCTCATCGAGTTTGCCTCATTAGAGAACGGCTGATGAAGACTGGGGTACCTCAAATGGAGTGGACAACACTTTCTCCAGACCTGAATCTAATTGAAAATCTATGGGATCAACTGAGTCGCCTTGTAGAGAATCTTAAGTCTGTACCCAAGAACCTCAATAACCTTAGGGCAGCCCTTCAAGAAGAATGAGATGCCATGCCTCAGCAGACAATAAGTCGACGTGTGAACTGCATGAAACATCATTGTCAAGCTGTAATTGATGCACAAGGTCACTTAACAAGTTATTGAGACATTGACATTTTTTGTGGCGGTATACCCACCACTGTTGTTGGATTTTGTTTCAATAAATTTTTTGAGATGAGGAAATAACTGTAGTGGGAACTTTTTTTTACATTTCCTTAAATTTCACCCGAAAGCCAAATATCCCTAACTTTTTGTGAGTAGTATATGTGGATGTTGCAAATGCATTTGATACTGAACTACACAAGAGTCTGAAGCTACATGGGAAGAATATATGCACATTGATAAAGAATTGGTTACAGGGCAGAAAACAGGGAGTCGTTGTGAATGGAACATAATAGGCTAAAGCCATCCATAAAATAACTGGGATTTGCATAATCAATTATTGGGCAGACCAAAAATTGGAAGTCAAGTCAATCCTGATTCTATAAATATGTTGCATGGACATAAATCATTGTTACTCAGTGTGAGAGGCTATGCCACTGAGGAAGGGGAAGTGTCTCCCCGAAACGCGTCTGGCGTCAAGCAAACTTGGATGAATATCCCACTTTCCGATTCTACCTAGTGCACTACAAAGAAAAGAAATCCATCTATCTTAAAAGACTGCAACACGTCATCCAATAGCGCCGGCAAAAGAAAGGTCTGTGATCCTCACTTTGGACTGGATTCTAACATCACCTGTGAGAGACACGTGGGACGTGAGTAGCTCCATAGCCAGGACGCAGGCAGATTCAACGGAGTAAGAGCTCAACAGTAAGTCCCTTTTTTGACCGACGGCGCGGGTGAAGGTAAGCCCACAGTAGTGGGTAATATACTAAGAAGCATCATATTAAATGAACCACTGCTGGTTATTCAAGTAATGATTTCTGCTACAATCAAGCCAAACAAACAGTAGATTGCAACAGTCAGCAGCAGGAAAACTGACATTATTCAACCAGTTTGTAGCAGCCTTTTGATACAGACGGTTTAACAAATTGTGTTCAAACACAAGTGAACAACAAAAATCTAGACATTCACGGATCCCAAACAGTGTGACATTTCTTTTTAATTGTTTATAGGATTATATACTTTATATCTGATGTATAATTATATCTGATGTACTTTGCTATTATATGGATTTTTTAGCTGAGTGAATGCTGTTTGCACCAACCTACCTCTGCAAACCAGATAGAACTATCACACCTGGGACTGGACAAGTCTGGATGCGAATGATAGAGAGGGGTTTTATTTGGAGCCATCAGCACCCATTCAACACTGCTTTTTGTTTCATTTTATTTTTTAATATATTATTGATCAAAATTTATTGACTTCAATCTTTGAGGGGTGACTCAAATTTTGGTTTGGAGCACCTATCCTGAGAGAGTAGAGGTGAGCGGATCCCTTTTTTTGAATTTACTACCAAAAGAATGGTCTTTGTCTTATGTATATACAGTGGCATAAAAGGCCTTTTCTGTCATGTGAATGCCTAATTTTTGGGGCTTCTACTCCAGTGGCCTACAATAAAAATATTATCCAGTGACCGCCTAGTGTACCTCCAGACACATAATCACCATTCTTTTCTGTCAGGTAAATGCCTCATTTTTGGGGCCTGTACTGGCCTGGCCTACAGTCAAATTATTAGCTGGTGATCGCCTATTGTACATCCAGCCACATTATTACAAGTTATTTTCTGTCAGGGGACTACCAAATTTTTGGGGCCTGTACTAGCCTACAGTAAAATTGTTATCCAGTGACCGTCTAATATACCTCCAGCCACATAATTACTTGTTCTTTTCTGTCAGGTAAATGCATTATTTTTGGGGCCTGTACTCCACTGGCCTGCAGTAAAATTGTTATTCAGTGAACACCTAATGTACCTCCAGCCACATAATCACTTGTTCTTTTCTGTCTGGTGAATGCCTAATGTTTGGGTCCTGTACGCCACTGGCCTGCAGTAAATTTGTTACCAATTGACTGTCTAATATACCTCCAGCCACATATTCACTTGTTCTTTAGTGTCCTGTGAATGCATAATTTTTGGGGCCTGTGCGCCACAGGCCTACAGTAAAATTGTTATGCACTGACCGTCTAATATACCCCCAGCCACATATTCACTTGTTCTTTTCTGTCAGGTGATGCATAATTTTTGGGGCCCATACTTCGGTGGCCGAAAATAAACATTTTCTAGGCTCCAGCTGGGCACATTTTTGAGAGTGTCCCTTTAAGATGCATAAACATGGCCCCTTAATAAAATACATATTTTTTGTGGGAATTTTTCCCATTGATCCCCCTCTGGTATATCACTGTTCATGTTGTGGGACTATTTGTGCACTTCTAGTAAGTAAGTAAGTATTTGGTGGCTGCAAATATGACCTGAATGTTTTTCAAGTTCTCCTGCCATTAAAGTGAATGGGGCCCGCTGCGAACTTGCGGTTCGCGAACATTTGATCGCAAACGGCTGTTCGCGAAACATCTCGGTCGATGTTCGTCCATCTCTAGTTGTACATGTTCACAGTTTTGTATTTATAATTTTACACATCAAGTATAAACTCAGGCATTACTTACGCAACATAATCAGTAATGTCATTACAGTGATGACTAAAGCCTGATGCTAAAACTTCCGCAGGCAGTAAGAAATAAGCTACACTTTTGTGGGGTTCTCTACTGTGCTGTCACAATTTACAGTAATTTTGCAGTTTCAGGACTATTAGAACTAACTTAATTACAGGGCATAGCTGAAATGCTGAAATTCAGTGTCCTGAAGATACCTTGCCAGGAAGGATACTGTACTTCTGGCCAAATAAATTCTTTGATTTACTTGAACCCCATTAAATGTGCTACAAGAAAACTAAAGCAAAATATTAATTGATTTATTGTAGCAGATCTTATAAAAAAAAAAATTTTTTCTTAAAGGGCAGATTTTTGCAAGATTCAGAAAGTGTCAAATCTTATGGTGGGTGACATAAACATATATCATTGCTGTAAAGCACACAGCTTTTTCACTCAGTACTGGGGACTAACAATATAGGCATAAGAGGTATTTGCCCCTTTCCTAATTTCTTCTATTTGTGCACCTATGACACACTAGTCAAATCTTGCAACAACAAAAAAATAAATGAACCTTTCAGCAAATGTTTTTGTGCTTCACATGTACTAGCTGCTTTGACAAAAGAACACAATGCAAAACATGGCAATTTACGGTAAAATCAAATACATTTCTGTGTGGTTTATGTTCATGCCCACAAATTACTACATATAATGTCACCCTTATCCAATACAAACTCATACCTTTTTAGTCAACTAGAAGTGATGGTATTTTGCTAGGACATGCCATCAAAGCATGATTGTAAAGGTCAGACCCTGTCAGATCAGAGAATAAAGGGGAAGAAGCCTAGCTGCTGTATATGCCATTACTACTAGTCTTTACTGATATGTCTTTACAGATAGCATGTCACACAAATAATAATGTTCCTCACGATATAGAAAACCATACTCTTGTATGAAATTGTTATCCTTTGAAAAAGGAACTGAAGAAATGTGGAAGCTTCAAGACAGCAGCAGTATGCATCCAAAATTACTTTCAATGGGTTGCAGATGGAACATGGATAAAAAGGTTTCCCAGAAGACCATAAAGCAAGTATTCACCTGGTTGAGCATTTGTCTAGTCCAGTCTATAATTTTTAGCTTTTGATATCATGTAAGATCAGATCTGAGCTTTCTGTTGGCCTGATTCATAACCAAACTAACACAGACCTGACTGGACCTTGAAAAAGCATAGGAGAATAATGAATCTCTTTTAATGAGGATACGGGCTTTTAGTTGTGCCAAAATAAATAAAATTCACATAACATGGTCAGAACAGAAAGATCTCAAAGTACAGAATGCGACATTAACGAAATAAAGGCAGAGTCTAATGTACTGTGTATATGCTGTATATTTACCAACCCTTTAATCCCATCCCACGAAATGACTTAAAGAGGACCTTTCACCTGTAAAAACAATGTGAACTAAGTATGCTGACATGGAGAGCGGCGCCCGGGGATCTCACTGCACTTACTATTATCCCCGGGCGCCGCTCCGTTCTCCCGTTATGCCCTCCGGTATGTTCACTCTCTAAGTTATAGTAGGCGGTGTCTGCCCTTGTCCTGTGGGCGTCTCCTTCTCCCAGCCTGTAGAGCTGGCCAATCGCAGCGCACAGCTCACAGCCTGGGAGAAAAAAACCTCTCAGGCTGTGAGCTGTGCGCTGCGATTGGCCAGCTCTACAGGCTGGGAGAAGGAGACGCCCACAGGACAAGGGCAGACACCGCCTACTATAACTTAGAGAGTGAACATACCGGAGGGCATAACGGGACAACGGAGCGGCGCTCGGGGAAAATAGTAAGTGCAGTGAGATCCCCGGGCACCGCTCTCCATGTCAGCATACTTAGTTCACATTGTTTTTACAGGTGAAAGGTCCTCTTTAAGTCTTGATCATTGTATTAGCTAAGTTAACGCAATGTCACTGGGGCGAAGTGGGCACAGCAGTTGTGCCTGTGCCATCAGAAGCAATATACAGCTGGGATCTTGATGCAATGGGCAGATTGATGCTAGCTCAGATCTCGGTAATTTAATTCCTTATAGGCTACAGTCATTAGACTCTGAGGCATCTAAGTGGTTAGACAGAAGGAACGGGATTCCTCTGTCACTCTATTGACCACCGACATGCTGATTAAGGGGTGCCAATAGTTGCTATGGCAGCTAATGTGTCTAACAATGGCCCCCAGGTCTACTGAGAATATGGGATTAAACCATACCTATATATAATAGTTTCACTGCCTAAAAGGACGATTAAAAATAACAAAATAAATCTTTATTGAAAATTTTTATAGTAAAATCACTCAGCTTGTATTGCCTTACTAAAATCACCAAGAAAGAAAGGCAGATCGGGAGTAGTGTCTGAATAAGACAATGGTATAACCTGGTCAGAGCAGGAGGTATGCTTATGGATTCTAGCAATACCTATATATGCACAATAAGGTACAACTTCTCTGCTTTGGCCAGGTTCCCGTATCTAGATTACGAGTATCATATTAATATTCTCAATAAAGATTTATTTTGTTATTTTTAACCATCCATCTAGGCAGTGAAACTGGCCCCCAGGTCTGCCTCCTACAGATGACCATTACACCTTGCCAGAGGCAGGGTCTTAAAGGGTCAGCAGTATATTGACTAGGAGATATAATATACTGTACCACCTAAGTACATGTAGGTACATTCAAGATGTCCAGTAAATATTATAAAAATGTTTTTAAGTGTAAAAAAAAGTAAAACCCCCTCCCGAAAATGCATTTTTGTAAAAGTTGGCTTCTACATCATGGGGTATTTTGCCTTTCTCTGGATGAACATTGCAGGATAATATGCCAAACTGGATAGGTGGATGGATGGATGTGTTTAGGCTGAATAAGCTGAACTAGATACACAAAAGTAGAGATGAGCAAAGTTCTGAAAAATTTTATTCGGCAACTTTGCTGAGGTTAGCCAAGAAAACTAATTTGTCACAAATGTAATGTAAAAAAATTAAAAACACACAATTTGCAGTTTTAGTCACCTTTTCCCCCGTAAAATTTTTTATAACAGTGATCAAAAAGTCATACGTACCACAAACATGGTACTAATAAAAACATCAGTTTTTTCCCGCAAAAAACAAGCCCTCAAACTGCTCTGTAAACTGAAATATTTATAAGTTATTACTGTCAGAAAATGGTGATTCAGTACTAATGACATAGTAGCCCCATGGCAGAGTGGGGATGGTGGCAGCAACAGCAGTGGCATACTGGACAAGATGGTGGCAAATCACAGTTGTCAGAAGGGTACAGAAAAAAGAAAGGAGGTTAGGAAGACCTTAAAACAAGGAAAATCCCACTCGCAAGGCGCCAACGGTAATGGGGCTAGGAGATATTAAAATATGGAGTATTATTTCTAAAGGGAAAGAGAGAGAGGAAAAAAAAAGGGGGGAAAGAGGAAAAATATGGGTGATAAGGACAGCAGTGATAGGGGAGGCTGCACACAAAAAAATATTAGTGTTAACACCAGGTTAAACACTTAGATAGCGAAAAGATGAATTTATGTGTAAGATTTGGTCTATAATATTGATAACCTTCAGAACTTCTAGATACACATAGATAGCACCTAATCCCCACAAACATGAAACTACGTACAGAAGCGCAATGGGATATAGCGATATCCCTAAAAGACGAATAATCAGCAATAGCCGTAGATAATAGTAAATGATCACTTACTTTGGTGGGGGGCTGTCAAACAGGTATAAATGCACCTGTGACAGTGACCCCCCAAGTAAAAGAAACACAAATAAGTAAATATCAGTGTTTGTAACTTGAAGTGAACTAGACTACTCACTTCACTGGGGGGGCTGTCACATAGGTCAGGTGTCGCAAATACCTAGGACAGTGAACCCCCCTGGCCTGGGTCGCTGAAATTCACTTAAACAGACAAGTAGATCAATAAAGGCAGTTATAGTGCAAATTACCTGAGACAGTACCCCCCCCCCCCCCCACCCCCGGCCGAGTCTGCTCCTCGCGGTCTTCAATTTGAAAATTAGTGTCTTCACTCTTGAAATAGGTTTCTTCAAATACTTTAATAAACAAGGCTCAACGCGTTCCGGGGTTATACAAAACCCCTTCCTCAGGAGCAAGGTATTCACTAATACATAAAATCACAAAAACTTACATATTAAATAGATTCCTCTCGCCAATGTCTCTGATTCCCGCGCTCAGGGAACAAAAAAGGGCGGGAAATCGCGTTCAAACACCGCCTCCGGTCGGTGGAACGCATCCAGAGTCCGGAAATCGCGTATCTGCCGCGACTTCTGGTTTTGTGGAACGCATGCCGGCTGCGTGTGGAACGCACGCCGGCTCAGGGGACGTCACTTCCTGTCTCGGTGTTCTCCAGCTAATGGAACGCACCGGCAGGGGGAGAGAAGAAAGGGGAGGGACGCCTGTCAGTATCAGCGTCCATCCCTTTCTGCCAGCCGCCTGCTGATGGGATCTAGGGGGAGGAGAAGTTTAGAATAATAAATATCTACCTCCTATCAGATTATTTAAAAATATATATATAGGGCCCCCTGATAAGGGTTATTTCATGATTTGGGGGAGTTATACTAGTATAAATGATTTCATAAATCTACAAAAATATAATATGGGAAAATATAATATATAAATGATTTCATGAATTTACCAAAAATATAAATATGACAAGGGTAATGGATGGATGTATAATGGATGTATATATAAAAAAAAAATATATATATATATATATATATATATCCATGGAAAGGTTCAGGCAGCACTTTCTTCAATGCAAATGTAGCTGTATAGAGTCTGCTCCTCGCGGTCTTCAATTTGAAAATTAGTGTCTTCACTCTTGAAATAGGTTTCTTCAAATACTTTAATAAACAAGGCTCAACGCGTTCCGGGGTTATACAAAACCCCTTCCTCAGGAGCAAGGTATTCACTAATACATAAAATCACAAAAACTTACATATTAAATAGATTCCTCTCGCCAATGTCTCTGATTCCCGCGCTCAGGGAACAAAAAAGGGCGGGAAATCGCGTTCAAACACCGCCTCCGGTCGGTGGAACGCATCCAGAGTCCGGAAATCGCGTATCTGCCGCGACTTCTGGTTTTGTGGAACGCATGCCGGCTGCGTGTGGAACGCACGCCGGCTCAGGGGACGTCACTTCCTGTCTCGGTGTTCTCCAGCTAATGGAACGCACCGGCAGGGGGAGAGAAGAAAGGGGAGGGACGCCTGTCAGTATCAGCGTCCATCCCTTTCTGCCAGCCGCCTGCTGATGGGATCTAGGGGGAGGAGAAGTTTAGAATAATAAATATCTACCTCCTATCAGATTATTTAAAAATATATATATAGGGCCCCCTGATAAGGGTTATTTCATGATTTGGGGGAGTTATACTAGTATAAATGATTTCATAAATCTACAAAAATATAATATGGGAAAATATAATATATAAATGATTTCATGAATTTACCAAAAATATAAATATGACAAGGGTAATGGATGGATGTATAATGGATGTATATATAAAAAAAATATATATATATATATATATATATATCCATGGAAAGGTTCAGGCAGCACTTTCTTCAATGCAAATGTAGCTGTATAGGTGCCCGCGGTGGTCCCTCGATATGGGACAAGTTCAGTAGAAAAGGAAAGTCCGCAGCACTCCTTGCCGCAGGCCTGATGGAGGACCGAAATAGCTTGTGGAGAAGGCGTCTCTGCTTGTATCGGAGCACGCCACTCATCCGCCTATCCGCGGATGAGTGGCGTGCTCCGATACAAGCAGAGACGCCTTCTCCACAAGCTATTTCGGTCCTCCATCAGGCCTGCGGCAAGGAGTGCTGCGGACTTTCCTTTTCTATATATATATATATATATATATATATATAAAATATATATAGGGCCCCCTGATAAGGGTTATTTCATGATTTGGGGAGTTATACTGTGTAAATGATTTCATAAATCCACAAAAATATAATATGGGAAAATATAATATATAAATGATTTGATGAATTTACCAAAAATATAAATATGACGAGGGTAATGGATGTATAGATATATAAAAACATAAAAATATATATATATATAGCTATGGATCATAAAAAATCATCAAAAAAACTTTATATAATAAAAAATCATGCTAAAAAATATATATATATTAAAATAAAAAAAACACGGGTGGTCGATACATTGGTGTAGAGGAACAAAAAAGAGAGGAAAATATACCTAATGTGAATATAAAATTTGCATATAAATAAATCATAAAAAATCCATAGATAAAAATATATGTATAAATAGTCAATAGTAATATCAATATAATTAAATATAATCTTTTCCAAAGTATATGAAATATAGAATATAAAGTAAAATTATATATCAGTTTTATTTTCAGTAAAAGTGTATGAAATAGTGTATAGACAACTCATACAATCTCTTCTCAGGTAGATGTTTTATTTCTCGGTCTAGAAGCTAATAATTAGCGTATTCTAAGGCTTTATTGAGACCAAATGGTGAAAGTTTATTTAATTTATACAGTTGCAATAAAAAGTATGTGAACCCTTTGGAATGATATGGATTTCTGCACAAGTTGGTCATAAAATGTGATCTGATCTTCATCTAAGTCACAACAATAGACAATCACAGTCTGCTTAAACTAATAACACACAAAGAATTAAATGTTACCATGTTTTTATAGAACACACCATGTAAACATTCACAGTGCAGGTGGAAAAAGTATGTGAACCCTTGGATTTATTAACTGGTTGAACCTCCTTTGGCAGCAATAACTTCAACCAAACGTTTCCTGTAGTTGCAGATCAGACGTGCACAACGGTCAGGAGTAATTCTTGACCATTCCTCTTTACAGAACTGTTTCAGTTCAGCAATATTCTTGGGATCTCTGGTGTGAATCGCTATCTTGAGGTCATGCCACAGCATCTCAATCGGGTTGAGGTCAGGACTCTGACTGGGCCACTCCAGAAGGCGTATTTTCTTCTGTTTAAGCCATACTATTTATTGTTGATTTACTTCTATGCTTTGAGTCTTTGACCTGTTGCAACACCCATCTTCTTTTGAGCTCCAGCTGGTGGACAGATGGCCTTAAGTTCTCCTGCAAAATGTCTTGATAAACTTGGGAATTCATTTTTTTCTTCGATGATAGCAATCCATCAGGCCCTGACGCAGCAAAGCAGCCCCAAACCATGATGCCCCCACCACCATACTTCACAGTTGGGATGAGGTTTTGATGTTGGTGTGCTGTGCCTCTTTTTCTCCACGCATAGTGTTGTGTGTTTCTTCCAAACAACTCAACTTTGGTTTCATCTGTCCACAGAATATTTTGCCAGTACTGCTGTGGAACATCCAGGTGCTCTTGCGCAAACTGTAAACGTGCAGCTTTTTTTTTTTGGACAGCAGTGGCTTCCTCTGTGGTATCGTCCCATTAAATCCATTCTTGTTTAGTTTTTTACATATCGTAGATTCGCTAACAGGGATGTTAGCATATGCCAGAGACTTTCGTAAGTCTTTAGCTGACACTCTAGGATTCTTCTTCACCTCATTGAGCAGTCTGCGCTGTGCTCTTGCAGTCATCTTTACAGGACAGCCACTCCTAGGGAGAGTAGCAGCAGTGCTGAACTTTCTCTATTTATAGACAATTTGTCTTACCGTGGACTGATGAACAGCAAGGCTTTTGGAGATACTTTTATAACCCTTTCCAGCTTTATGCAAGTCGACAATTCTTAATCATAAGCCTTCTGAGAGCTCTTTTGTGCGAGGCATCATTCACATCAGGCAATGCTTCTTGTGAAAAGCAAACCCAGAACTGGTGTGTGTTTTTTATAGGGCAGGGCAGCTGTAACCAACACCTCCAATCTCATCTCATTTATTGGACTCCAGTTGGCTGACACCTCACTCCAATTAGCTCTTGGAGATGTCATTAGTCTAGGGGTTCACATACTTTTTCCACCTGCACTGTGAATGTTTACATGGTGTGTTCAATAAAAACATGGTAACATTTAATTATTTGTGTGTTATTAGTTTAAGCAGACTGTGATTGTCTATTGTTGTGACTTAGATGAAGATCAGATCACATTTTATGACCAATTTGTGCAGAAATCCATATAATTCCAAAGGGTTCACATACTTTTTCTTGCAACTGTATATCCAGAACATCTCCTTTCTTGATAGTGTCTGAGTCACCCTCGTGGTGCAGTGAAAAGTGTTTAGATACACTATGTGTGATCACCTTCCGTTTTATGTTCGAGCGATGTTCATTCATAAGCTCCCTCAGAGCCTGTATAGTACGACCCACATATAGAAGCTTGCAGAGACACTCTAATAAATAAATCACAGTTGTGGCAGAACTCAACTACAGCAGTGCTGTAGCAAGGCCCAGTGGCATTCATATCCTAAAATGTAAAATGTACAGTACATCTCAGTAGGTCAAGACGTCCAATTATAGGAATTGCAGTAGAGATAGCAGGCTGTTGGCATCAGGCACATGGCAGCATCAGAATGCTGGCAGCAGCACATGACCAAAAATAATGGCCCATTTTGCTGAATATTCTGGTGTGGCAGCACACTACAGTGGGATCATTAGTGGCAGAATGATCTATTCTATTGCATCAGGCACCGGTGTCTGGAAATCCTGGTTGATTCACATCTGATTCATCTTCATGAAGTCTCTCAACATTTTGGAAGGAAAGGTGAATTCTCTTAGGTGTAATTATGCCCCCACCGCACGGAACACCCGCTCTGATGCCACACTACTGGCCGACCAGGAAAGCATGCCCTGTAGTCCTTGGGATCTTGGTTCATGGGTGACAGGGTGCAGTCCAAGTACACCCCCATCTGCTAACTGAGGTCTGCTGCATGTCCCATGGCTGCTGCTACTGGGTGGTTTCTTCAGAAGGTGGCAGAAGAAAACTACTCATCAGAGACTGCAGATTTAACTGGCTGCCTATGGAGCTGGATGTGTTTCTTCCCATTATCAGTAACCATGGTTCCTATTTCCAGTTGGAGAGGAGACAGCCAGTGTTCGATTTATTTAATGATGACGCAGAGCAGTTCCTCCCTAGTGTGGCTCTGTTCAGCCAGGCTGAATCATCTGCATCATGTGCAGAACCGCATGACAATGCCTAGCTTTGCATAGGTGATATGCTGGAGGACCCCTGTGAACTGTGCCTGGAGGAGGGGATGAGTACAAGGTGGAGGATGAGGAAGCAGAGGAGAACATTGGCGCTGAAAACCAAGCATTCCAACACAGAGGCAGCATTGCCATAACCTGGCCAAGTAGCTGGTGTGTGTGAGCTGGAAAGACATTTACCTAGTGTGAATGACATATATTGTCCATACGTCAGCTCTTGCATGAACTCTACCAGATACTGAGAGGTCTAAGGACTGGCCAACCTTCTGCTCAACAAATGTGTGCAGGACTGGTGCAGCTTTTTTGGAAAAGTAATGTCGGCTTGGGACTCTCTACTTTGGATGGGCACAAGCAATCAATTCTCTGAAATGTGCAACTACATGGAAAAGGAGGAGGAGCATCAGGAGCATTGAAGTCGATGGGAATGAACAACAGCTTCTTTCTGCTGAAGTAGACGAGCCCTGACTTCTTTAGAGGGGGTGCAGGCAGTTGCAGCATCAGACTGCATCAGGCTGTAAGACTAAACGATTGGCACGGTTTTCTGATGCAAATTTTTGGTGACACTATATCTGTTAATGCAGGGCGATCGTGCCAACATTACCAGCCTGGCCGTACCTCACCTTCTGCCTAAACATCCTGCATACCGCCACGCTAAAGTCCCCCAGTGACTTCCCCACTGCCAATAGCCAGTATGAGCTAAAATGTGCACTGATGTCTGCACAACAATTGGTCACCAGATCGGATACCAGATGATTATTCATTCATCCATGTTCATTCAACCTGATTGTTCATTCAACCATGATTATTCATTCAACCATGTTCATCTAACTATCAACCTACTTCTATATAATGGCAGTAGCCACCTTAGCGGTCCTTTGATACCAGCCCTTGATCCTTCCTCTATGGATGGGGCCAAAACCATGACTTTCCCTGTCAGAGATGGATTCCAGAGGGATTCATGCACTAGCAGGGGTGTTGCTAGGGTCTCAAAAGATCTAGGGGCCAAGCCCCAATGAATATGGCCTAGTTCTCTAAATCAACCCTCCTCCCACACTTTTCTGTACTTTCTATACAGCAGCACATATCTCTCAAATCCAGTGCCTCCCAGGTGACGTCTCCTCTGATGTAGATCTTCTCTGTCATCATCTTCTCCATTCGGTCCAGACAACCTCTTTCAGGCGCGCCTCGTCTTTGCACAGTGTGACACGCAAACATCTTAGTTGCCTCACATTTCTATAATCATCTCCCAGTCCCCACAGTTTTATCCTGCTGCTCTCTGTGCTCCCTAATACCTCCAAACACTATCCTGAAGGAAATTGTAATAGTGGTCCTCATAGTTCCACCAATAGTAATTCCCTTCTAAAATGCACTCATTAGTAAAACCATGATAACGTTCTCCAAGAGTGCCCCCATTAGTAGAAGAGCTTTCCAGCATGAATAGCCCTCAGTAGAAATAAGTCCCCCCTATTGTTCCCCCAGTGGTAATAAAGCTCTCAGTAGACATAAGTAGAGATGTGCAAATGTTTAAAAAATTGATAAGCCCCGTTTGACAAGTTTTCTAAAAAAAAATTGGTTTGATCTGAATCTATTTGTGGTGAATTGCATTAAAAATGGCTATATCCTGGCTGCAGAGAGCCTTTATAGAGGTATAGAACAATGTGCCTTGCAATAACACACATAGGGAGTCTGCTGTGGCACACTTCACTTATTTGGGCAGTCATGTGGCCAAAACTGACCAAATAACTAAATTATAAACTCAGCTTTACAGGTTCATGTTAGCGCCAAGAAGAAGCGCACTCCTTTTACTCAATCGTCAGCTGATTCCACATAGATGTCTACAGAACCTGTTCTATTAAACACTTATACAAGTATAGCCCCCCGACAGAGTGGAGAGGGTGTCAGCAGTACGTTTGTGTTGACGTCACTGATTATTTTGCCCTCCCTCTGATCCATCAGAGCAATAACCCCCAAGAAACATATCCTGCCTGTTAAACATCCACCTTCACTCGGTTAGCATTTGGTCAATAATCCATCAGTATTGCTAATGCAAAAAAAAAACAGGAGTGGATCCAAAACAGAGATGACACATGACTGGAATATTTGCATGTCTTCTGTGTTTTGCACCCACTCCTGCTTTTGGATACCAAATCACAAGCCAATTATGATGGGACCATACAGGCCTTACAGCTGCTACACAGGATCTATTGTGCGTCTCCTTTTTTCTTCCTTCTGACAGATGAAAAAAAGGGTCAGAAAGATGATGATGTCAGCCATGTCGAAAGGCAAAATAGTGGCCCAGTCATGAAGTGGGGAAGGGGGGAACAGCATGAGAAGTCCATACAGTAGCCATATGACATAGTGGTGAGGTGGAAGCAGCATAAGGAGGCCACAGAGTGGCACAATCACAGTGTGGAGGTGGCAGCAACATCAGGAGGCCACAGAGTGGCAAGGTGACATAGTGTGGAGGTGGCAGCAGCATCAGAAGGAGGCCACAGAGTGGCACAATAACAGTGTGGAGGTGGCGGTAACATCAGGAGGCCGCAGAGTGGCAAGGTGACATAGTGTGGAGGCGGAAGCAGCATGAGAAGACCACAGAGTGGCATGGTGACATAGTGTGGAGATGGCAGCAGCCTCAGGAGACCACAGAGTGGCAAGGTGACATAGTGTGGATGCAGCAGCAGCATGAGGAGGCCACAGAGTGGCAAGGTGACATATTGTGGAGGTGGCAGCAGCATCAGGAGACCACAGAGTGACAAGGCGACATAGTGTGGAGGTGGCAGCAGCATCAGGAGGCCACAGAGTGGCAAGGTGACATAGTGTGGAGGTGACAGCAGCATCAGGAGACCACAAAGTGGCAAGGTGACATAGTGTGGGGCTGGCAGCAGCATCAGAAGGCCACAGAGTGGCAAGGTGACATAGTGTGGATGCAGCAGCAGCATGAGGAGGCCACAGAGTGGCAAGGTGACATATTGTGGAGGTGGCAGCAGCATCAGGAGACCACAGAGTGACAAGGCGACATAGTGTGGAGGTGGCAGCAGCATCAGGAGGCCACAGAGTGGCAAGGTGACATAGTGTGGAGGTGGCAGCAGCATCAGGAGACCACAAAGTGGCAAGGTGACATAGTGTGGGGGTGGCAGCAGCATCAGGAGACCACAGAGTGGCAAGGTGACATAGTGTGGAGGTGGCAGCAGCATCAGGAGACCACAGAGTGGCAAGGTGACATAGTGTGGAGGTGGCAGCAGCATCAGGAGACCACAGAGTGGCAAGGTGACATAGAGTGGAGGCGGCAGCAGCATCAGGAGGCCACAGAATGGCAAGGTGACATAGTGTGGAGGTGGGTGGCAATACTAGTACCAGCTGAAGATGGTGGGTGAAAGAAGGTGCACTTGGAATCAGGTGGGTGGCAGCAATAGTAGCTGAGGAAGATAGCCAGAAGAAACCAGTCTCTTTTTGTCAAAGTGTTGATGTGGCACCATGGATGATCTAGTCTGATGCATCAGCATTGGTGGGTGAAAATCCTGGCTTACCCACGCATGATTCATCTTGGTCAGTCTCTCCATATTTTGGGTGGACAGGCGAGTTCTTCTTGGGGTAACTATGGCCCCCACCACACTAAACACCCACTCTGATGCCAGAAAACTGGTTGGGCATGACAGCTTTTCCAGTGAAAACTCGGCCAGTTGGGGCAACAAATCCAGTTTGGCTGCCCAGTAGTCCAGCAGATCTTCAATTACGGCTGGCAGGGTGCACTCAAAGTATGCCATCACCTGCTGGTTCAGGTTCTGCTCTATGTCTAACTGCTGGTAAGTAATTTCTTCACTATCCAGGTGAGGAAAGCTGCTCATCAGCGACTCTAGACTCAGGCTGCTGCTGATGGAGCTGGTACTGCTCCTGCCACCCCACCTCTCCTCCATGGCAGTGGAACGTGAGCACAAAAGCCCCCCCCCCCCCCGGTCATACCTGTGAGAGGATGGACGATAGGCAGTGGCCAACTGACTACATAGGATGTCTCTAATGTCTCTATAGTAGTTCACTTTGTCCTCCCTCTCAGCGGGTGTAAAATAGGCCCCCATTTTGGACCGGTAGCCAGGGTTAACAAGGTGGAGAGCCAGAAGCCATCCCAATGGTGAAAATTCGGCTGTCACTAAGCAAGCAACTGAGCATGCGTCGGGACATTTGTGCTAATGATTCCGAGGGACTCCCTGCCTCCATTTCCACTGCATACTGCCACAGTGTGTCTGGGTCCTCTGCCTCCTCTTCCTCATCACCCTGTAGCTCCTCTGGCTGCTCCTATCACCTGTGTAGAAAAACCACCCATTTCGCTACACATTGCTTGTGCTCCAATGTCCTCCTCCTCCTCCAATTCAGCCCCCCACAGGGCTCCTGTGGCCGTGGGATCTAGGCGCCAGGTCTCCAGTCCCCTGACCAGCCATATTTACCAGCATCTGTTCCAGGAAATGAAGCAGTGGAATGACGTTTGTTCATCCAGTAGTCCTGGCGACTGACAAATAACGTGGCGTCCTCAAAGGGCCTGAGCAAACGGCAGGTGTCATGCATGAGCTGCCACTGGCTGACATTGAAGTTACACAGGAGAGTACTCCTTTCCGCTTGGATCATCAAGAAATCGTTTATGGCCTTTCTCTGTATAATCGGTCCAACATATGGAGGGTGGAATTCCAACGGGTGGAAATGTCGCATATCAGCCTATGTTTGGGGATGCTGTTCTGCTGCTGCAGCTCAAGGGGGGGTGCTTTGCGGTGTACGAGTGGCTGAAGTGCATTCAAAAGTTTCCTGGCCATTTTTAGGATGTTTTTCAGATGGGTGGAAGACTTCAGGAACCGCTTGACAACCAGATTGAACATGTGTGCCATGTTCAGCCCTCCTTGACGCAGCGCCGACACCATGTTCTTCCCGTTGTCAGTCACCATGTTTTCGATTTGGAGTTGTTGCAGAGAAAGACAGGATTTGATTTCTTGATGAAGGACACAGAGCAGTTATTCCCCTGTGTGACTCCGTTCACCCTGGAAAATGAGGTGCAGAACAGCGTGACACCACCGTGCCCTGCACATGTGGTATGCTGGAAATGTCCCTGCAGTGGAGGCTGAGGACATGGAAGAGGATGAGGGGGCAGAGGCGGAAATTGTCGCAGGACCAACGGCGTCACAACATGGAGGCGGAAGCGGCATCACCTGGCCAAGTTGCTGATGTAGATGTGCAAGAACCACATTCACCCAGTGGGCCGTAAAGGACATGTATTGTCCCTGGCCGTAGTTACAGCTCCACACGTTGGCGCTTCCCTGCACTTTGACAGACACCGACAGGCTCAAGGACTGGCCCACCTTCTGTTCTACATGTGTGTGCAGGACTGCTACTGCTTTTTTGGCAAAGAAATGACGGCTTGGGACTCTCCACCTCAGCACAAGCCATCAGTTAGGGTCCATTCACACGTCCGTTGTTTGTTTCCTGATCTGTTCCGTTTTTTGCTGAACAGATCTGGACCAGATCTGGACCCATTCATTTTTAATGGGTCCTGAAAAAAAACGGACAGCACAATGTCAGATTTTTTTTCAGGACCCATTGAAAATGAATGGGTCCAGATCTGGTCCAGATCTGTTCAGCAAAAAACGAAACAGATCAGGAAAGAAACAACGAATGTGTGAATGGACCCTTATCTGAAAGGTACAGAGTCCACCACTTGGAAAGGGAGGGACTTCAGCACCAGCAACTTGGACAGGAGCACGTTCAGCTTCTGCGCCGTTGGGTGAGTGCAGGCATAATGTTGTCTCTTGGCAATCGCTTCGGTGAATGATTGCTGACGGAATGACTGACGAGGAGAAGGTGGGCGAGGAGCAGGAGCATCAGGACCAGCAGATGATGGGAAGGACAGACAGCTCCCTTCAGCTGAGATGGTGGAGCCTTGACTGCTTGAAATCGGCTGTGTGCCACTGGGTGATGCAGCGGTAGGCTAGACCACCACATCGGAGCCACGGTTCTCCCAGGCCACTTTATGGTGATGCTGCATATGTTGATACAGGGCCGTGGTGCCAACATTGACACCCTGGCCCCGCTTCACCTTCTGCCCACATATGGCCATGTTCACCTCCTCCGGCGGCTTAACAAAAAACCGACACACTGCCGGGTAGGTGATTTTACCCCTAACACTACGCACTGACTGAATGCTACCGCCGCTGCCTTTGTGAACCCGTGCACCACTACTTCCCAGGCAGGTAGGCTCCTGCGTAGTGGGTGGTCTACTCCGGGCACGTTTGGCTCCTGACCTCCCACTTCTGCCACCCTGCTGACCCCCAGCTACGCTAGCTACTTGCTGGCTTCACTGCTGCCCTCTTCTCCCGATGATGATGAAGCCCCTTCCTCACCCAGATCCCAAGTGCGATCAGCTACATCGTCATCATCGAATACTGTCTGCACATCACTGATGTCCTACTCAACCAGTCTCTGGGTCAAGAGCCTGACCTCTCGCAACATCAGCTCCCATGCCACTCTCCTTATCTCTACTTGCCCGCCTAGTGGAGGAAGTGGCAGATGTCTCCTCTACATCTTGGCTTGCCAGTAGCTGCTGACTGTCTTCTAGTAGCTCTTCCTCACTGTATAGTGGAGCTGAGCCTACAGCATACAATCTTCTCTGTCTGAGGGAACAGAAAAGAACAGAGGCAGGTTGAGGACAGGTGAGGGCACAGGGCCTGCTCCCAGGTCATGCCAACTAACGGTTGTGTCACTTGCGACGAAGTCGAAGATCAAGTCAACCATTCAAGAACCGCTGGGTTGCTGGTCAAGACACAACTGCTAGCTGACACTGGGAGCTCAGGCCTCTCGCAGTGACCCCTGCTGCAACGGCCCCTTACTCTGCTGCGACTTGTGCCTGCGCCAGAAACATTTAGGCCTCTGTCACTCCCCTGTGCAGGGCCTGGCACTTCTCTGTCTGAAATACTTTTAGATTAAAAATAAAAAGCAAGATAATAGAAGAAAAGCGGCACTCACCAATTCCTATACCAATAGTAGCTTTATTACTGGTAAAAACATAATAGATGCGGGTCACTGCACAGCAGTATAAGGCAACAGCCTTTTCGCACTAAACAGTGCTCAAGCCTCCCATGACGTGGTTGAGGGGCGTAGTAAATATCTCACTCACTCCCCCACGTGACCACCAAACAGGTGAGACAATTACATCTCCGTGTATCCAATCTAAGTAAATACAATGTTAAAAACAACATAGTTATATAAATACAGCCAGGTAATTTTTGTCATACAGACCCAGTGGTCCCATGGCATTAGTTTTGATGATCCACTCAGCTTCTTTTTGTAATAATTTGCACTTTCTATCTCCTCCTCTCATTGGCAATTTAACTACTTCTATGCCTGCACATCTGAGAACCTTCCGATCTCCCTGATGCATAGTTTGTATGTGTTCAATGAGGCGAGTCGCTCCAATACCAGTTTCAATTGATTTCCTATGTTCCCTAAAACGTACATATAGGGATCTATAGGTCTTGCCAATATAAAATCAGTGGCATGGGCAGAAGACAACACATGTGGTTTCACAATTAATACATTGTCTTACTGTATGTTCTATGCCGCCCACACAAATTAATGTACCCCTATGCACAAAGTCACACATAGAGCAGTGTCCACATCTGAAATTTCCCCTTGGTCCCAATCTCTCCAACCAATTTGTGTGAGAGCTCACAAAATTGCTACTGGTGATTGCATCTCCTATGGTTTGACTACGTCTAAAACTGACAATTGGCATATGAGACGTTTTATCTCTCAAGAGAACATCTCTTTGTAACATATGCCAATTGTTCAAAATAGCTTTTTTGATTATTTGGGCCATAGGGGAATACTCAAATGTGAACACGGCTCTAGCGTCTTTTGGGAACTGTCCTCTAATTGCCTTTTTCTTCTGTGATGTCAGACCATTTTTTCTTTGTATATATGCTTTTTTATGGAGTAGAGTTAACACTCCTGTTTTCTGAGATTTCTGAGTTGTGTTATCTAATCTAAGCAAACACCTTCAATTGCTTTTCAATGGCTTTTGTCTCAAGATAACGCAATGAGTTAAGAAATTTGAGTTAAGAGCTGGAGTGCTAACCCTGCTACATCTGTACTCCTTCACCATCTTCCAAAACTTTTCTCTCCTTGTGACACTACGCCACGTGTCAGGGTGAGGGTGCTGGCGGGGTGTCAAGACAATGTCCCAGGCCTTGGAGAGTGTTGCCTTGCCTCTGTTGGAACTGCTGTGTGTCCCCCTCGTCTCCCCTCCTCGGTTGCCCAAGAAACTACGTACTGGAAATTTTTTGGGCAATTTTTCCACAAGGACCTTCTGGTATTGCATCATTTTGCTTGTCCTCTCCACCACAGGAATGAGAGATGAGAAGTTATATTTGTAGCAGGGGTCGATAAGGGTGAACAGCCAGCAATCGGTGTTGGCCAAAATGCGTAAAACGCGTGGGTCACGGGATAGTCAGCCATGTGTGCCAGAGACCCAAAAGGCAATACTTTGCTGTCATCATCAGGAGGATGACTCAATCTCCTCATCCTCTTCCTCCACTTCTGCCCATCCACGCTGAACAGATGGAATTAAACTTCCATGGGTACTACCCTCTGTAGCGTAGGCAACAGTCTCCTGCTCCTCCTCATCATCCAATTTGAGCTGAGAAAACGAACTGAGAATGGTCTGGCTATCACCCTGTGTAATGTCTTCCCCCATTTCCACCTCTTCCACATGCAAAGCGCTGGCCTTAATTGTGAGCAGCGAGCGTTTGAGTAGACACACAAGTGGGATGGTGACACTGATAATAGCGTTATCGCCGCTCACCATCTGTGTTGATGCCTCAAAGTTTCTTAAAACCTCACAGAGGTCAGACATCCATGCCCACTCCTTGCTTGTGAACAGTGGAAATTGACTGGAAAGGCGATGACCATGTTGCAGCTGGTATTCCACTACTGCCCCCTGCTGCTCACATAGCCTGGCCAACATGTGGAACGTCGAGTTCCTGCGCATGCTCACATCACACAACAGTCGGTGAGCTGGCAATTATAAGTGCTTCTGCAGCGTTGACAGACTGGCGGAAGCTGTTGTTGACTTGTGGAAATAGACACACACTCAATGCACCTTCACCAGTAGCTCAGGAAAATTGGGGTATGCTTTGAGAAATCGCTGAACCACTAAGTTTAAGATGTGGGATAGGCATAGGATGTGTGACCTTCCTGAGCTCCAAAGCCGCCACCAAGTTACTGGCCATTATCAGACACAACCATGCCTGCTTCTAGTTTGAGTGGCGAGAGCCACAGCTCAGTCTGGTCCCTTATCGACTACCACAGGTCTGCGGTGGTGTGCTGTTTGTCACTAAGGCCTCATGCACACGACCGTATTTTGTTTCCGTGTCCATCCCGTTTTTTGGGCGGATAGGATGCGGACCCATTCATTTCAATGGGTCCGCAAAAAACACGGACAGCCCACCGTGGGCTGTCCGCATCAGTATGTCCGTTCTGTTGCTCTGCAAAAAAAATTGTGCATGTCCTATTTTTTTCTAGTTTGCAGACAAGGATAGGTATTATTACAATGGATCCACAAAAAAAAAATGGAACCGCAAAACACATACGGTCGTGTGCATGAGGCCTAAGCATAACAGCTTAAGCACAGCCTGTTGACGCTTCCCCACTGCAGTGCTACACTGCTTCCAGCTACCGACTGATGACTGACTGGTACTGCAAGAGGATAATTCTGAAGTGTAAGTGGAGGAGGAGGTGGAGGAGGAGAAGTGGGGGTTGGAGCCACTAACATAGGTGGTGGCGGAAACCCTGATGGATTTAGGGCCGGCAATCCTTTGCGTGGGTAGCACCTATGCAGGCCCAGGGTACGACTCACTCCCAGCCTCCACAAAGTTCACCCAGTGTGCCGTCAGGTAAATGTAGTGTCTGTGGTCACAAACACTTGCCCATGTGTCAGTGGTTAAGTGGACCTTCCCAGTAACTGCGTTGGTCAGGGCACAGTTGATGTTACGGGACACATGCTGGTGTAAGGCGGGCACGGCACACCGTGGAAAATAGTGGGGGCTGAGGACTGCATAACGAGGGATGGCCGCCGACATCAGGCTGTGGTAGGCCTCAGTATCCACAAGCATAAATTGCAACATTTCCAGGGCCAGTAATTTGGAAAGTTGCGCATTTAGTGCTATAGCCTGTGGGTGGGTGGCTGGGAATTTGCACTTGCATTCAAATGCCTGGGGTAAGGACATTTGTACGCTGCGATAGGACACAGAAGTGGATGTGGTCACTGATGTTGCTTGCGAAGGTCCAGGGGCAGGGCAGCCAGCACCTTCGACAGGGGATTGGCCAGCACATAACACAGAGGAAGAGGAGGCAGTGGTGTGACCCGCAGAAACTGATTGTGGACCCACCCTATTACTGTGCTTTGATGCATGTGGCGGATCATGCTCATGGTGGTGAGGTTGCTATTGTTCATGCCCCTGCTCATTTTTGTATGGCACAGATTGCAAATTACAATTCTTTAGTCGTCCGTACTTTCCTCAAAAAAGCGCCAGACTGCGGAGTACCTACCCCTTGACAAGGGAGATTTCCACAAGGGTGTGCTCCAGGGAACAGTTGCGGGCCTGTTTGGTGTGCCCGCCTTCTCCCTTTTGTCACCCCACTGTCTCTTCCAGCCTGTTGCGGTGCTGCGAATCCCGCCCCCTCTGTACTGGCTTGACTTGCCACCTTCCCAGGTTGGGTCAGTGACCTCATCATTCACCACCTCCTCTTCCACTTCCTCACCCTGCTAATCCTTCTGACTTGTTGACCTAACAAGAACCTCAGTTATTGACAACTGTGTCTCATCTTCATCATCAACCCCTTGAGACACTAATTGCCGTAGACTGGCAACTGTGTCTCATCATCATCATCCACCTTGTGAAACACTAATTGCCTTTCCCTACCATCATCTTCTTGTGACTGTGAATGCTCAAGAGTTTGGGAATCAGGGCACAGGATCTCATGTCCCTCTTCAAGAGGCCCAAATGAAGTAATGGCGCTGAAAAGAATTCCTTGGAATATCCAAATGTGGGATCACTTGTTTGCCAAGACTCTCCATGGTGGGAGGAAAGAGGATCAGGGTGAGGATTATGTTGACCAGACTCTTGGCTACTGAGACTGGATTTGGTGGAAGACTGGGTGGTGCTTAACCGACTGGAAGCATTATCTGCTGCAATCCAACTGACCACCTGGTTGCACTGGTCTGACTTTGAGAGCATTGTCCTGCGCCGCCCTGCAAACTCGGACATGAAGCTAGGTATCGTGGATGATTGTTTTTCTTGTGCCCTGGCAGCAGGCACAGTTTCAACGCGCCCAGGGCCACGGCCTCTGCGTGCACCATCAGCATCACAGCTACTTCCCTGTCCCTTACTGCTCACCTTCTTCATATTAAATGTTATATATGCTTGAAAGTATGTCACACGTACAGTAGTGTAGGATTTGTAAGTGTATGCGCAAAAAAATAAAAAAAGGTATTTGGGATGCGCACACGTTACACAGGAGAAATACCGCAGATAATGTCGCTGATGTCACCAGCGGCTAATATAAAATAACAGGGAATGTCACAGGTATTTGGGATGTGGAAACATTACACAGGAGTTGTATTCCAGGTAATGTCACTGTCCGCAGCGGACACCATCTATGAAAAAATGAAAACTGGATGTCACTGATATTTTTGGGCGTGCGCACACGTTACACAGGAGAAATACCGCAGATAATGTCGCTGATGTCAGCAGCGGCTAATATAAAATTACTGGGATTGTCACAAGTAATCGGGTTGTGGAAATGTTACACAGTAGATTTACTCCAGGTAATGTTACTGTCCGCAGCGGACACCATCTATGGAAAAAGTACACTGGATGTCACTGATATTTTTGGGATGCGCACGCATTACACAGGAGAAATACTGCAGATAATGTCGCTGATGTCAGCAGTGGCTAATATAAAATTACAGGGAATGCCACAGGTATTTTGTATGTGGAAATGTTACACAGGAGAAATACCACAGATAATGTTGCTGATGTCACCAGTGGCTAACGGAAAAAGTACACTGGATGTCACTTATATTTTTGGGATGCGCACGCTTTACACAGGAGAAATACCGCAGATAATGTCGCTGATGTCAGCAGTGGCTAATATAAAATTACAGGGAATGCCACAGGTATTTTGTATGTGGAAATGTTACACAGGAGAAATACCACAGATAATGTCGCTGATGTCACCAGTGGCTAACGGAAAAAGTACACTGGATGTCACTGATATTTTTGGGATGTGCACATGTTACACAGGAGATGTAGCGCAGATAATGTCGCTGTCTGCAGCGGCCTAACTATTGCACGCTATTTAGCGCAGGATGCGCTAAAAATAGATATTGCTGCCACACACAATAGTCCTTAAAAGGACTTTTGGGTCTGTACAGTTTTAGTAATTTAGCACAGGTTGGGCTAAAAATATGCATTGCTGCTGCCACACACAACAATAGTCCTTAAAAGGACTTTTGGGTCTCTGACAAGTTTTTCAAATAAAAAAAAAATATATATATTCACTCCCTACACTATCCTTCCCTTCTTCAGCACAGTGCTACCTGACTAACACTGAGCCGAACACGTGTCATCGGGTGCTATATGACCCGTTCCGGCCAGCCAATCACTGTAATGCCAGTAACCAACATGGCTACGGCATTACAGTGAAGGGCAGTACTTACCTGCAGGTTTATTGGCTGCGTAGCAGCCAACACACGTGCGGGCAGGAGACTCGAGCATTGCACTCGAGTACATGTGGTATTCAACCAAATACGGCCACATGCCGAGCATTGAGATGCTGGAGCCGAACTGGTGTTTGGCCGAGCATGCTAGTTTAACACTATTCCTGATACTTAGTTTATAATGTCTGGACCCATGAAAGGTCCTATTTAATATATCGCTGTCAGTACAAGCTTTTATGGTCAGTCACATAGGCGAATGCAGCAGAACTATGGCATGCTGTAATTTCTGTCCTGCAAAAAGCCTGAAGCCTAGCAAACAGATACAAAGGGGATACAAACCCTTCAGATCAGTGTGGCAAAAGGAAAAATGGGGTGTCTACACGAGCAACACAAGGGCAGATAAAGATAAAAAAACAGCTACAGTATATCTATGTTTTTAAAGTCCATTGTAATAGAGGCAAATATGTATATCCCTATCGATTCCAGACCTTTTACCCACAACAAGTGAGTTGTAAGTCAGTAGGTTATGACCTCCCAGAAAAGGGTGTCAAGACAGCATTGTATGTGGCAGACAATAGATGTCTAACCCCCCCACATACAATGCTGCCACATACAATGCTGTCTTGACAACATGCTGGGTATAATGACCCCTGACCCCATGCTGGGTATAATTACCAGATGTTGATTCAGTTATATATTTATTCCCAGAGAATTCTTGTTCAGTCACTCAGAATTGAGAAAGCTCGTTGGAAGAACGAGTGAAACGTTTTCAAGAAATCTACAGTAAGTCCAGTTGCCTTGATTTATTCTTTACAGATATACCATGACCTGGATAAATGAGAACCTTAACAGACACTTCACAGCATCTGAACAAGCTGGGTGTCAATCTCTACAGTCTTAAAGATACAGAACATTCACATACAGCGCCTGCAATAAAATGTATATTAGGCTGTGCATACAACCCCATGTCCAACATAATTTGTTTCAGTGAAGAGCGCAGTTGATTGGTTGCTGACTGTTGCTGGGGGAGATTTCCAGCCCTCTGATTTGTTGTTTTTTTAGTGGCGGGAATCTGTTCCCCTTTATATTTACAGGTTAGGCGGAGCTGGCTCAGATGTGCCTGAAGAACTGACCAGCGTGGGACATGGAAGAACTCATGCAGCAGCTGATGAAGAGAGCGGGGTCCGCCGGCGGAGAAGAGTGGCTGCGGAGATATTTGAAGATGCCGGCGCCGCTCCTATCAAGCCCACCTGAAGTGCTGACATCGCCGCCGAGCTCATCTGTACCGCCGCTGGGGTCCCCGATGTTACCGCCGCCTCCGTCTCTGGAGCCGCCGCCGCCAGCTGTGAAAGAAAGACCGGTGCCAGCATGGGGAAGCTGGAAGGATCCAGCGGACGTTTCCGGGAGGAGGAGGCTGCAGCGCTACCCAGCAAAAGAGCTAGGAGTGCAGGGAGCGCTTGTACTCCTTCCCCTGGGGGCGGGGCATCGGAGCAGCACCAATCGGCGAAGAGCGGCTTCACAGAGTGGCCGGCAGTCCTCCAGGATCAGAGAGTCTGGAGGGCTGAGCGGCGGTTCAGCCTATACAGAAGGTGTTCTCACTGGTGGGGAGCGTCATCAGGATGCTGCCAGTGAGGAGCTGCAGCAGGAAGTGGAGCAGCAGATCTTGCAGGATGATTTACAGGGGCTGCCTGTTGAGAGGCTCCCACCTCTGCTGGTTGAGCCATCTCCGGGCCCCCTGGGAAGATTACCACACCTATCGTCTGCTGCCTATGGTCCACGCCAGGAAGGACAGCCAGTGGGTGAGAACATCAATGTTGTTCCTTTGTCTGAGTCGTCTGTGTTAAATAGTCTGGTTAAGCTGCTAGCTGAGTTTTCTAGCAGGCATATGGTTCATGCTGCTTCAGATGTCTGGAGCAGTGGTCAAATTACGGCGGTTATTCCGTCTGGTGTTAGTAATGCTGGTAGTGTGGTGCCTGTGATGGAGAGAGGTGCAGGGGTTAAGGAGACTTGTTTAAAGGAGGCGCTAGCTTGTGAAGTATCTCTTTTAGGTTATCATCTTAGTGCGACTATGAAAGAGCGTATTTGGCGGATGGAATACGTGGAGTTAATGGCGTTATTACCGTCCGCCAAAGATAGTGCGTTTAAGAAGGATGAGAAAATGGAAGATGATAAGAAACGCTTTCCTCCTAGATCATTTAATAATTGGCTCCAGGCCTTTTGTGTTTATGCTGCGGTTTTGGGGGAGAAGCACTCTGAGCTATGTTCAGGACTTTTCCAACATTTGGATATTGTTACTGAAGCCTACAGGAATTTTGGCGGGATGGCTTGGTTTCAATACGATGAGACATTCCGCCAAAAGTTATCTGTCCATCCATCCCTTAAATGGGGTGTGAAAGACATTGGGCTATGTGTAAATTTAATGTTGCCGCAGAAAACTATACCGGCAAAGCCGCCGGCGTCGGCTCAGACTGTTATGAGGAAAGGCGTTTGCTTTGCTTATAACGAGGCTACCTGTAAATGGTTAAATAATTGCTATTTTAAACATGAATGTTCCTTTTGTGGGGGGTTCCATCCTATGTCCTGTTGCTTTAAAAGGAACTCCCAGTCAGGCCAGCAGCAGCCAAGCATCAGGGAACAGGTGGCGAAAAGCGTTGAGTCCAATGAAGTTAGCAGAAATGCAACCATGGCTCGCTCTTTATCCAGACCGTCAGAAAGCTGATTTACTTTTCTATGGTTTTCTATATGGTTTTGAAGTTCCACTTTTTTCTGGTGTTGGCTGCTGTTGGGTTGAGAACTTAAAATCTGTGAGCTTACATAAAGAGGTAGTTCGTAGTAAGATTCAGAAGGAGCTTGATTTGGGGAGGATTGAGGGCCCCTTTTTAGAGCCGCCGTTTGCTAATTTTAGGCTTTCTCCTTTGGGCGTTGTGCCAAAGAAGGAGCCAGGAGATTTCAGGTTCATTCATCACCTGTCGTTCCCAGAAAAAAGCTTTTTGAACGATATGGTGGATAAATCTAAGGCCTCTGTTTCATACGCCTCTTTTCATAATGCACTAGCTTTAGTCAGGACTTTCGGTAAGGATGCCCTGTTAGCTAAGGCTGATATTAAGTCTACATTTTGTTTATTGCTTGTTTGTCCAGATGGCTTCAACTCATTAGGTTTTCATTTTGACAGTTATTTTTTTTTTTTGATAAATGCCTGCCAATGGGTTTTTCGTTGTCCTGTTATTACTTTGAAGCATTTTCTTCTTTTATTCAGTGGGTTGTTGAGTGGGATTTAAGTTTTAATGGTGTTCTTCATTATTTAGATGATTTTTTATTTGTCGGTTCTTCTAATTCTAGTGCTTGTTCAGATCTGTTAGCTAGGTTGTTCGATATTTGTTCTTGTTTTGGGATTCCAGTAGCGGAAGAGAAGACGGTTGGTCCGTGTTGTTGTTTAGAGTTTCTTGGGATAGTTATCGACTCTAGTCGCATGGAATTTCGACTGTCAGAGGCGAAATTGGAAAAAAATTGGATGTTACTTTTGCTTTTGTTAAGTAAAAAAAAATGTACTCTTAGAGATATGCAATCTCTTCTGGGGTCTCTTAATTTTGCTTGTAGGCTTATCCCCATAGGTAGAGTTTTTTCTAGTAGATTATATTTTTCAACTAGGGGTCTTAAGTCTCCTAATTCCCATATTCGGTTGACTAAATGTTTGAAGGAGGATATGAGTGGTCAGAATTCCTCTAGGAATTTAATGGTTCTAGTTGTTGGCAAGAGGAATGTTTGAGTTCTGACGCTTTGGGTTTATTTACGGATGCGGCCGGTAGCTGTGGATATGAGGCTTTCTGGAACGGTAAATGGTCGGCTGAGAGGTGGCCTGCTTCTTGGGTTGATAATGGACTCACAAGGAATATTGTTCTATTAGAGATTTTTCCCGTAATTGTTGCTGTTGTTCTCTGGGGCTATGATTTTAAGGATAAGAGGATCTTATTACACACGGATAACAAAGGGGTTTTTTTGCCGTCAATACTCTTTCGTCCAAATGTGATGTAGTTGTAAATTTATTAAGGCATTTAGTTCTGTTTTGTATGAAGTTTAATATATGCATCAAAGCGAAATATATTGTAGGGCCATCTAATGTGTTGGCTGATTCTTTGTCTCGTTCACAGTTCCTGAGATTCCGGGAATTAGCTCCGGAGGCGGATCTGGATGGGAGCCCATGTCCTCAACATCTGTGGGGTTTGATTTGGAACTGATGTCTGAAGCTATTGAGAGGTCCTTAGCCCCGAGAACATGGGCAGCTTACTCTGCCGCATGGCGGGATTGGTGGTATTTTTTAAATGCTTGCTCAATGGATATTAAAGGGGATGTTTTAAGTTGCAGTGTATTGTTTGTTACTAGCTTATTTAATAGAAAATTGGCGGCTTCATTTGTGGCGAAAGTAGTGGCTGGTGTTTCATTTTTTCAGAAACTGCGGGGTGAGAGGCCGTTATCGTCCTTTTTTCAGATTAAGCAGGCACTGAAGGGTTACAAGAAAGGTGTTGGTAAGTTGGATGCTAGGAGGCCAATTTCTATCTCTTTACTGTGGGATCTTTGTAAAGTTTTGTGTGATGTGTGTAAGGACCAGGGTGAAATATTGCTTTTTCGTACAGCTTTTGTGTTAGCCTTTTTCGGGGCATTTAGGGTTAGTGAGTTGGTTGCGGCAAGCCGTGTCAGGTTTGTATTTTTCTGATGCTGTGGTGAGTAATGATAAAGTTGAGATTTTTCTTAGGAGGTCAAAAACTGATCAGTATGGAAGGGGTCAGGTAGTTAGATTACATTCTTGGGTGGGTTCTGAATTTTGTCCGGTTAAATTAGTAAGGTGTTTGTATGAGATGCATCCCGCTAAGTGTGGTTCCTTTTTAATGCACCAGGATTCCTCCCCTCTCACTAAATTTCAGTTTAGCGCAATTTTGAAAAAATGTTTGGGGAAGTTGGGGCTTAGTTCTGCAAAATTCTCGTCACATTCATTTAGGATAGGTGCTGCGACGGAGGCTGCCAGGTTTAGGCTAGATGATTCAGTAGTTAAAATAATTGGGAGATGGGAATCTAAGTCTGAATGCTTTTCTATTTTTGCAGGGAGTCAGTTTGTGATTTGGATTGTGGGACATTCATTTGTGTTTTGGGCTCAGAAGCGAGCTGAAAAAAGAATATACTCAGAGAATTTGTCTTTTAATACATCTGAAGTTCTTATTCTTTGGCAGGGTGTTAGAGGGATGTGTTGGAAAGGGTTAATGGATGAAATTAATAAGCTTATTAAAAAATGGCCTGTTCCTCATCTGATTATCATTCATCTTGGGGGGAATGATTTAGGTAGGATAAGGACCTGTGAGTTATTGTGGGTCATGAAGAGGGACCTGGCCTTATTACGTCATAGTCTTCCTAGTAGAGTTGAGCGAACACCTGGATGTTCGGGTTCGAGAAGTTCGGCCGAACATCCCGGAAATGTTCGGGTTCGGGATCCGAACCCGATCCGAACTTCGTCCCGAACCCGAACCCCATTGAAGTCAATGGGGACCCGAACTTTTCGGCACTAAAAAGGCTGTAAAACAGCCCAGGAAAGAGCTAGAGGGCTGCAAAAGGCAGCAACATGTAGGTAAATCCCCTGCAAACAAATGTGGATAGGGAAATGAATAAAAATAAAAATTAAATAAATAAAAATTAACCAAAATCAATTGGAGAGAGGTTCCATAGCAGAGAATCTGGCTTCCCGTCACCCACCACTGGAACAGTCCATTCTCAGATATTTAGGCCCCGGCACCCAGGCAGAGGAGAGAGGTCCCGTAACAGAGAATCTGTCTTCATGTCAGCAGAGAATTAGTCTGCATGTCATAGCAGAGAATGAGGCTTCACGTCAGCCACCACTGCAACAGTCCATTGGCATATATTTAGGCCCAGCACCCAGGCAGAGGAGGGAGGTCCCGTAACAGAGAATCTGTCTTCATGTCAGCAGAGAATTAGTCTGCATGTCATAGCAGAGAATGAGGCTTCACGTCAGCCACCACTGCAACAGTCCATTGGCATATATTTAGGCCCAGCACACACACAGGCAGAGGAGAGAGGTCCCGTAACAGAGAATCTGGCTTCATGTCAGCAGAGAATCAGTCTGCATGTCATAGCAGAGAATGAGGCTTCACGTCAGCCACCACTGCAACAGTCCATTGGCATATATTTAGGCCCAGCACACACACAGGCAGAGGAGAGAGGTCCCGTAACAGAGGATCTGGCTTCATGTCAGCAGAGAATCAGTCTGCATGTCATAGCAGAGAATCAGGCTTCACGTCAGCCACCACTGCAACAGTCCATTGTCATAAATTTAGGCCCAGCACCCAGGCAGAGGAGAGAGGTCCCGTAACAGACAATCTGGCTTCATGTCAGCAGAGAATTAGTCTGCATGTCATAGCAGAGAATGAGGCTTCACGTCAGCCACCACTGCAACAGTCCATTGGCATATATTTAGGCCTAGCACACAGGCAGAGGAGAGAGGTCCCGTAACAGACAATCTGGCTTCATGTCAGCAGAGAATCAGTCTGCATGTCATAGCAGAGAATGAGGCTTCACGTCACCCACCACTGCAACAGTCCATTGGCATATATTTAGGCCTAGCACACAGGCAGAGCAGAGAGGTCCCGTAACAGACAATCTGGCTTCATGACAGCAGAGAATCAGTCTGCATGTCATAGCAGAGAATGAGGCTTCACGTCACCCACCACTGCAACAGTCCATTGGCATATATTTAGGCCTAGCACACAGGCAGAGCAGAGAGGTCCCGTAACAGACGATCTGGCTTCATGTCAGCAGAGAATCAGTCTGCATGTCATAGCAGAGAATGAGGCTTCACGTCAGCCACCACTGCAACAGTCCATTGGCATATATTTAGGCCTAGCACACAGGCAGAGGAGAGAGGTCCCGTAACAGACAATCTGGCTTCATGTCAGCAGAGAATCAGTCTGCATGTCATAGCAGAGAATGAGGCTTCACGTCACCCACCACTGCAACAGTCCATTGGCATATATTTAGGCCCAGCACCCAGGCAGAGGAGGGAGGTCCCGTAACAGAGAATCTGTCTTCATGTCAGCAGAGAATTAGTCTGCATGTCATAGCAGAGAATGAGGCTTCACGTCAGCCACCACTGCAACAGTCCATTGGCATATATTTAGGCCTAGCACACAGGCAGAGGAGAGAGGTCCCGTAACAGAGAATCTGGCTTCATGTCAGCAGAGAATCAGTCTGCATGTCATAGCAGAGAATGAGGCTTCACGTCACCCACCACTGCAACAGTCCATTGGCATATATTTAGGCCTAGCACACAGGCAGAGGAGAGGTTCATTCAACTTTGGGTAGCCTCGCAATATAATGGTAAAATGAAAATAAAAATAGGATTGAATGAGGAAGTGCCCTGGAGTCCAATAATATATGGTTATGGGGAGGTAGTTAATGTCTAATCTGGACAAGGGACGGACAGGTCCTGTGGGATCCATGCCTGGTTCATTTTTATGAACGTCAGCTTGTCCACATTGGCTGTAGACAGGCGGCTGCGTTTGTCTGTAATGACGCCCCCTGCCGTGCTGAATACACGTTCAGACAAAACGCTGGCTGCCGGGCAGGCCAGCACCTCCAAGGCATAAAAGGCTAGCTCTGGCCACGTGGACAATTTAGAGACCCAGAAGTTGAATGGGGCCGAACCATCAGTCAGTACGTGGAGGGGTGTGCACACGTACTGTTCCACCATGTTAGTGAAATGTTGCCTCCTGCTAACACGTTGCGTATCAGGTGGTGGTGCAGTTAGCTGTGGCGTGTTGACAAAAGTTTTCCACATCTCTGCCATGCTAACCCTGCCCTCAGAGGAGCTGGCCGTGACACAGCTGCCTTGGCGACCTCTTGCTCCTCCTCTGCCTTGGCCTTGGGCTTCCACTTGTTCCCCTGTGACATTTGGGAATGCTCTCAGTAGCGCGTCTACCAACGTGCGCTTGTACTCGCGCATCTTCCTATCACGCTCCAGTGCAGGAAGTAAGGTGGGCACATTGTCTTTGTAGCGTGGATCCAGCAGGGTGGCAACCCAGTAGTCCGCACAGGTTAAAATGTGGGCAACTCTGCTGTCGTTGCGCAGGCACTGCAGCATGTAGTCGCTCATGTGTGCCAGGCTGCCCAGGGGTAAGGACAAGCTGTCCTCTGTGGGAGGCGTATCGTCATCGTCCTGCCTTTCCCCCCAGCCACGCACCAGTGATGGACCCGAGCTGCGTTGGGTGCCACCCCGCTGTGACCATGCTTCATCCTCATCCTCCTCCACCTCCTCCTCATCCTCGTCCTCCTCGTCCTCCAGTAGTGGGCCCTGGCTGGCCACATTTGTACCTGGCCTCTGCTGTTGCCAAAAACCTCCCTCTGAGTCACTTCGAAGAGACTGGCCTGAAAGTGCTAAAAATGACCCCTCTTCCTCCTCCTCCTCCTCCTCCTGGGCCACCTCCTCTTCCATCATCGCCCTAAGTGTTTTCTCAAGGAGACATAGAAGTGGTATTGTAACGCTGATAACGGTGTCATCGCCACTGGCCATGTTGGTGGAGTACTCGAAACAGCGCAACAGGGCACACAGGTCTCGCATGGAGGCCCAGTCATTGGTGGTGAAGTGGTGCTGTTCTGTAGTGCGACTGACCCGTGCGTGCTGCAGCTGAAACTCCACTATGGCCTGCTGCTGCTCGCACAGTCTGTCCAGCATGTGCAAGGTGGAGTTCCACCTGGTGGGCACGTCGCATATGAGGCGGTGAGCGGGAAGGCCGAAGTTACGCAGGCGAGCAGCAGCAGGATGTGAACGCCGGAAGCGCGAACAGACGGCCCGCACTTTATGCAGCAGCTCTGACATGTCGGGGTAGTTGTGAATGAACTTCTGCACCACCAAATTCAGCACATGCGCCAAGCAAGGGATGTGCGTCAAATTGGCTAGTCCCAGAGCTGCAACGAGATTTCGCCCATTATCACACACCACCAGGCCGGGCTTGAGGCTCACCGGCAGCAACCACTCGTCGGTCTGTTGTTCAATACCCCGCCACAACTCCTGTGCGGTGTGGGGCCTGTCCCCCAAACATATGAGTTTCAGAATGGCCTGCTGACGTTTACCCCGGGCTGTGCTGAAGTTGGTGGTGAAGGTGTGTGGCTGACTGGATGAGCAGGTGGAAGAAGAGGAGGAGGAAGCCGAGAAGGAGGAGGTGGCAACAGGAGGCAAAGAATGTTGCCCTGCGATCCTTGGCGGCGGAAGGACGTGCGCCAAACAGCTCTCCGCCTGGGGCCCAGCTGCCACTACATTTACCCAGTGTGCAGTTAGGGAGATATAGCGTCCCTGGCCGTGCTTACTGGTCCACGTATCTGTGGTTAGGTGGACCTTGCTACAGATGGCGTTGCGCAGTGCACACTTGATTTTATCGGATACTTGGTTGTGCAGGGAAGGCACGGCTCTCTTGGAGAAGTAGTGCCGGCTGGGAACAACATACTGTGGGACAGCAAGCGACATGAGCTGTTTGAAGCTGTCTGTGTCCACCAGCCTAAATGACAGCATTTCATAGGCCAGTAGTTTAGAAATGCTGGCATTCAGGGCCAGGGATCGAGGGTGGCTAGGTGGGAATTTACGCTTTCTATCAAATGTTTGTGAGATGGAGAGCTGAACGCTGGCGTGTGACATGGTTGAGACGCTTGGTGACGGAGGTGGTGGTGGTGGTGTTGGTGGTACATCCCCTGTTTGCTGGGCGGCAGGTGCCAACGTTCCTCCAGAGGCGGAGGAAGAGGCCGAGGCGGCAGCAGCAGAATAGGCCGAGGCGGCAGCAGCAGAAGAGGTAGCAGGGGGAGCCTGAGTGACTTCCTTGGTTTTAAGGTGTTTACTCCACTGCAGTTCATGCTTTGCATGCAGGTGCCTGGTCATGCAGGTTGTGCTCAGGTTCAGAACGTTAATGCCTCGCTTCAGGCTCTGATGGCACAGCGTGCAAACCACTCGGGTCTTGTCGTCAGCACATTGTTTGAAGAAGTGCCATGCCAGGGAACTCCTTGAAGCTGCCTTTGGGGTGCTCGGTCCCAGATGGCTGCGGTCAGTAGCAGGCGGAGTCTCTTGGCGGCGGGTGTTCTGCTTTTGCCCACTGCTCCCTCTTTTGCTACGCTGTTGGCTCGGTCTCACCACTGCCTCTTCCTCCGAACTGTGAAAGTCAGTGGCACGACCTTCATTCCATGTGGGGTCTAGGACCTCATCGTCCCCTGCATCGTCTTCCACCCAGTCTTGATCCCTGACCTCCTGTTCAGTCTGCACACTGCAGAAAGACGCAGCAGTTGGCACCTGTGTTTCGTCATCATCAGAGACATGCTGAGGTGGTATTCCCATGTCCTCATCATCAGGAAACATAAGTGGTTGTGCGTCAGTGCATTCTATGTCTTTCACCGCTGGGGAAGGGCTAGGTGGATGCCCTTGGGAAACCCTGCCAGCGGAGTCTTCAAACAGCATAAGAGACTGCTGCATAACTTGAGGCTGAGACAGTTTCCCTGGTATGCATGGGGGTGATGTGACAGACTGATGGGGTTGGTTTTCAGACGCCATCTGTGCGCTTTCTGCAGAAGACTGGGTGGGAGATAATGTGAACGTGCTGGATCCACTGTCGGCCACCCAATTGACTAATGCCTGTACCTGCTCAGGCCTTACCATCCTTAGAACGGCATTGGGCCCCACCATATATCGCTGTAAATTCTGGCGGCTACTGGGACCTGAGGTAGTTGGTACACTAGGACGTGTGGATGTGGCAGAACGGCCACGTCCTCTCCCAGCACCAGAGGGTCCACTAACACCACCACGACCATGTCCACGTCCGCGTCCCTTACTAGATGTTTTTCTCATTGTTATGGTTCACCACAACAACAAATATATTATTTGGCCCAATGTATTGTATTCAAATTCAGCGGGATATAAATTTGAGGCCTAGTATTTAGGCGCTGGGTGACCGGTATGGATTTAGTGACAGAATTAGACTTGGAAATGCACAGAAGCGTGTGTGTGTGAAGTTATTCTGAATGACCCAATGTGCACCTTGAATATTATATACCCTTTTAGGGATAGATTTCAAATAGCTCTGATATAGCAGAAACCACTAAATTATGAAATTGCTAAATTGGGAATTGTATTTCAACCCAGAACAAGAAATGTGCTTGAACGGACACTAAATAACTCGCCCAGCTACAGCACTAACGAGAGATTTAGCAGGATATAAATTTGAGGCCTAGTATTTAGGCGCTGGGTGACAGGTATGGGTTTAGTGACAGAATTAGACTTGGAAATACACAGTAGCGGGTGTGTGTGAAGTTATTCTGAATGACCCAATGTGCACCTTGAATATTATATACCCTTTTAGGGATAGATTTCAAATAGCTCTGATATAGCAGAAACCACTAAATTATGAAATTGCTAAATTGGGAATTGTATTTCAACCCAGAACAAGAAATGTGCTTGAACGGACACTAAATAACTCGCCCAGCTACAGCACTAACGAGAGATTTAGCAGGATATAAATTTGAGGCCTAGTATTTAGGCGCTGGGTGACAGGTATGGGTTTAGTGACAGAATTAGACTTGGAAATACACAGTAGCGGGTGTGTGTGAAGTTATTCTGAATGACCCAATGTGCACCTTGAATATTATATACCCTTTTAGGGATAGATTTCAAATAGCTCTGATATAGCAGAAACCACTAAATTATGAAATTGCTAAATTGGGAATTGTATTTCAACCCAGAACAAGAAATGTGCTTGAACGGACACTAAATAACTCGCCCAGCTACAGCACTAAGGACAGATTTAGCTGGATATAAATTTGAGGCCTAGTATTTAGGCGCTGGGTGACAGGTATGGGTTTAGTGACAGAATTAGACTTGGAAATACACAGTAGCGGGTGTGTGTGAAGTTATTCTGAATGACCCAATGTGCACCTTGAATATTATATACCCTTTTAGGGATAGATTTCAAATAGCTCTGATATAGCAGAAACCACTAAATTATGAAATTGCTAAATTGGGAATTGTATTTCAACCCAGAACAAGAAATGTGCTTGAACGGACACTAAATAACTCGCCCAGCTACAGCACTAACGAGAGATTTAGCAGGATATAAATTTGAGGCCTAGTATTTAGGCGCTGGGTGACAGGTATGGGTTTAGTGACAGAATTAGACTTGGAAATACACAGTAGCGGGTGTGTGTGAAGTTATTCTGAATGACCCAATGTGCACCTTGAATATTATATACCCTTTTAGGGATAGATTTCAAATAGCTCTGATATAGCAGAAACCACTAAATTATGAAATTGCTAAATTGGGAATTGTATTTCAACCCAGAACAAGAAATGTGCTTGAACGGACACTAAATAACTCGCCCAGCTACAGCACTAACGAGAGATTTAGCAGGATATAAATTTGAGGCCTAGTATTTAGGCGCTGGGTGACAGGTATGGGTTTAGTGACAGAATTAGACTTGGAAATACACAGTAGCGGGTGTGTGTGAAGTTATTCTGAATGACCCAATGTGCACCTTGAATATTATATACCCTTTTAGGGATAGATTTCAAATAGCTCTGATATAGCAGAAACCACTAAATTATGAAATTGCTAAATTGGGAATTGTATTTCAACCCAGAACAAGAAATGTGCTTGAACGGACACTAAATAACTCGCCCAGCTACAGCACTAAGGACAGATTTAGCTGGATATAAATTTGAGGCCTAGTATTTAGGCGCTGGGTGACAGGTATGGGTTTAGTGACAGAATTAGACTTGGAAATGCACAGTAGCGGGTGTGTGAAGTTATTCTGAATGACCCTATGTGCACCTTGAATATTATATACCCTTTTAGGGATAGATTTCAAATAGCTCTGATACAGCAGAAACCACTAAATTTTTAAATTGCTAAATTGGGAATTGTATTTCAACCCAGAACAAAAAATGTGCTTTGACGGACACTAAATAACTTTCCCAGCCACAACAGGACAGCGGTAACGAGAGATTTAGCGGGATATAAATTTGAGGCCTAGTATTTAGGCGCTGGGTGACCGGTATGGATTTAGTGACAGAATTAGACTGGGATATGGCCAAAAAATAACCACACTATTGCTGGTTAAATGCACTTGGTGATGGGCGCAGCTTGCCCCTGATGTAGTATATGGCCAAAAAATGAACAGACTATTGCTGGTTAAATGCACTTGGTGTCACAGCTTGACCAACCACACTACTGAGGGTTAAATGCACTTGGTGACGGGCGCAGCTTGCCCCTGATTTAGTATATGGCCAAAAAATGAACAGACTATTGCTGGTTAAATGCACTTGGTGTGATAGCTTGACCAACCACACTACTGAGGGTTAAATGCACTTGGTGTGACAGCTTCACCCTGATGTAGGCTTTAGCCAAAAAACAACCACACCATTGAGGGTTAAATGCACTTGGTCGCAGCTTGTGCTGGCGCACCACAAGACACAAAATGGCCGCCGATCACCCCAGAAAAATGTGACTGACAAACGGTCTGGGCAGCCTAAAAACAGTGAGCAATTGAGAATCAGCAGCTCAATGATCCACAGCTGCAGATCGATCAGTTAATCAAGTCCTTTGGAGGAGTTAATCTGCCTAATCTCGCCCTACTGTCGCAGCCGCAACCTCTCCCTACGCTAATCAGAGCAGAGTGACGGGCGGCGCTATGTGACTCCAGCTTAAATAGAGGCTGGGTCACATGGTGCTCTGGCCAATCACAGCCATGCCAATAGTAGGCATGGCTGTGATGGCCTCTTGGGGCAAGTAGTATGACGCTTGTTGATTGGCTGCTTTGCAGCCTTTCAAAAAGCGCCAAGAAAGCGTCACAAAAGCGCGAAGAAAGCGACGAACACCGAACCCGAACCCGGACTTTTACGAAAATGTCCGGGTTCGGGTCCGTGTCACGGACACCCCAAAATTCGGTACGAACCCGAACTATACAGTTCGAGTTCGCTCATCCCTACTTCCTAGTACTAATTTAGTTTTTTCAGAAATTGTCCCTCGCTTAGTTTGGTCCAGGAGGGATGGTAAATTTATGGAGAAAATCCGGAAAAGAGTGAACAGGGCCCTTGAAAAATTTCTCCCTTTAGTGGGTGGGTTTAGTTATAGGCATTCAGACTTGGAGGGTTTTTTGCCTGGCCTTTTTAGGTCTGATAACGTTAATCTTTCTGAGGTAGGGATTGATATTTTTAACTTGGGCTTTCAGAATATAGTGGAGAAATGGCTGCTGTGTGGTGCGGGGCCTCGCCTATGTTAGGCGTGGCTTGTGGGGTAGTGTCGCTCAGCTCATGCTGAGTGGATCTTGGTCTTTATATGGTTAATTTATCATTGGTCTTTTGGTATCGGTTATGATGGTATTTTAAAATTTATTTATTTATTTAATTTATGGTTGTTAAATATTTTAAGTGACCCTTAATAAAGCTCAGCGGCCATTTCCTCCACTATGTTGTTGGTGTCAATCATTTATTAGCGATAAGTTAGTATTAGAGTGTGTCATTTGCCCCCATGAATTAACCCCACCAGAGCGTTTAGCTTGGGGGGAAGCATGGGGGTAATGACACCATAGGTATTATATAATTAGGGTTTATGTAGGATCCATGTTTCTTTCCCCTGTTTGTCTTTTCCCACCCTTTTTTCTATTACAGGTAAATTTACCTCAGAAAGTGTGTTACCTGCAGTCTAGAAAATTCCAGCTGTACAAGTGAAGAGCGCACCTGATTGGTTGCTGACTGTTGCTGGGGGAGATTTCCAGCCCTCTGATTTGTTGTTTGTTTAGTGGCGGGAATCTGTTCCCCTTTATATTTACAGGTTCGGCGGAGCTGGCTCAGAAGTGCCTGAAGAACTGACCAGCGTCCCACCCACCCTCCCCTTATTTTCGCACTGTGTCACCTGTCGCTGGGCTTTATTAGAGGGGTAGTGTCGCTCAGCTCATGCTGAATGGATCTTGGTCTTTATATGGTTAATTTATTATTGGTCTTTTGGTATCGGTTATGATGGTATTTTAAAATAAATTTATTTATTTAATTTATGGTTGTTAAATATTTTAAGTGACCCTTAATAAAGCTCAGCGGCCATTTCCTCCACTATGTTGTTGGTGTCAATCATTTATTAGCTATAAGTTAGTATTAGAGTGTGTCATTTGCCCCCATGCCATGCAGCAAGCCAATCAGCAGATAACCTGCCCCTGTTATGTCACAGCTTGGTCTCCGCCATTCTCGAGTGAACTGAGTGCAGGGAGAGACGTTACAGGTGCTAGGGACAGTGATTAGGAAATACTTTCTATACAATATTTACTTTTGAACAGTTCAAGGACAGCACAGAGATAGTGTAGGTATATGGCTAATAGAGAAACCATTCTATTGCACCTTGCTGCACTAATTGGAGTTCTAATACTGCTGATTTTAGGTTGTTCACGTTTTATACATAAGTAATTCTGTTAATCCTTGATTCTGTAATTGGGATGAAATAGTGGTCTGATACTACTGATTTTAGGGGATTCACATTATATTATACATAAGTAAATCTGTTAATCAGGTGATTTTCCTATTTCATGACGTAAAGTCATGATTTTATTAAAGACACGGAGGCGAGTATTGCTATTCTCCTTCTTTACTCTGACCAATAGCAGCAAAGAACAAATAAAAATATTGAAACATGTCATCAGCCCCTCCCCATAGTCTCTCTATAACGGGCCACACCGCCTGCAAATCCTCCTCTTTCTTTGTAAATCCGAACCGAACAGTCCAACCGAACCGCCAACCAGGAACCGGAACAGCCTGGGAACAAAAGCGCCATCCATCCGGAAGCGAACAGGAACACCAGGAACGACCTTGAAGAAACCTCTGAAGCTGTCCACGTCACATGACCGGCTGGAACCGAACTGCCGACCCTCCGAACCAGGACGTAGAACAAAGGACACCACGGAACTGACCGATCTCAACCTGAAAAGAGGCGAAAACAGAACCATGATAGAAGCAAATTGGTGCATGGTATGCACAAACAAATGGTTGCGACAAACCTACTCAGGAAAAAACTCATAGAGTTAAATCAATATGCAAATGACACACAATCAAAATCATTCCAACTTCAAAACTCACATAGGGAGGGAAAACGTAGGGTGGGCAATACTCGCCTCCGTGTCTTTAATAAAATCATGACTTTACGTCATGAAATAGGAAAATCACCTGATTTTATTACAAGACCCGGAGGCTCATATTGCAAGTTCAAAGTTAAGACAAATTCTCAATAATTGATGAAAAAACGTGAGGACCTAGACGGAAGTAAAATTCCCTGAACGTGGACACGCTGGACCAGTCCGCCAGTTTCAAAATGTCCTCCAGTCTGGCGCCAGAAACCGCCAAAGAGGTAGCAGACGCCCCCCTAGCAGAATGCACCGAAAAAACTGAAGTATCCACGCCCGCAAGCTCCATGATCCACTTCATCCACCTAGCCAGCGTGGGAGTGGTCACTGGGGCAAAAGGACGAATGGTCGAAAGGAAAAGATGCGGGAACTCACGTGACCGATGCGGAGAAGTGCAAGCCTCATACTCCCTGAGGCAGGCCACTGGGCAAAGTGAAGGTGAAGCCGGGAAAGCAGGATAAGTCACCGAACGGATGTGGGTCTTAGTCCTCCTAGAGATGTCAAAAGAGACCCCCTCCGGGGTGTACGAGCGTGCATCAAAGTCCAAAGCCCGGACGTCTGAAACCCGCTTGCAGGAGATCAGGCAAAAGAGAGTGACGAGCTTCGCCGACAGCTGCCGAAGGGAAAGGTCCGTATTCTGAGGCCAAGAAGACAAAAAAGAAAGGACACAAGACACATCCCACGTGGCAGAAAATCTAGGTCTAGGAGGACGAGACATCCGAGAACCGCGCAGGAGGCGACACACTAAAGGATGTTGTCCCGCAGGGGTACCATCAAAACCTTGGTGAGAGGCAGAAATAGCCGATCTGAACAGGCTGATTGTGCGGTAAGCCTTGCCCTGGTCAAATAAAGAAGAAAGGAAATGCAAGATCTCCGTCACAGGTGCCGATACGGGATCCAAGTCCCTAGCCACGCACCAGCGAGCCCAAGATCCCCAGGCCGATCTGTAAGATCTTCTGGTGCCAGGGGCCCACGCATTTTCCAAGAGGACTCTAGCTGTTCCCGAAACTCCTGAGACCTCCCAGGGTCCCCTGAAATCCGACACGCCAGCAGGCGCAGGGATCCGTCTAGGAGAAGAGGATGTGGTTGGTGATTCGGACCTCGGAGGAGAGTCTGAGACTTCGGGAGCAGGTACGGGATCTCTATCATCATCTCCAGAAGGTGCGGAAACCACGACTGGGAGTTCCAAAAAGGGACCAGCAGCACCAGATCTGCCGAATAACGTCGCACCTGAATCAGGGTCCTCGGGATCAGCTGAAATGGAGGAAACGCGTAAAGCAGATCTCTGGACCAATCCTGCAGAAATGCGTCCACCGCTTCGGCTTCCGGGTCCGGGCGCCAACTGTAAAAACGTCGTAGTTGCGAGTTGAGACGGGAAGCAAACAGGTCGATGCAGCAAGGACCCCAAATTGACATTAAGGAACGGAACACCGCGGGATCCAACTGCCAGTCGCTGGAATCGGAAAGATACCGAGAGCTCCAATCCGCATGAATGTTCTGGACGCCAGGGAGATATTCCGCCAAAACGACCAACTCCTTGTCTAGACAGTAGTCCCAGAAATCCTTCGCCAGACGAGACAAGATGGTGGAGCGGGTTCCGCCCATGCCATTGATGTACCGCACCGCTGACACGTTGTCCATGCGAAGTTGGATGCAGGATCTGGCCGTGCCTTTCGTGAAACTCTTGATTGCAAATGATCCAGCCAACAGTTCCAGCGCATTGATGTGGAATCCCGCCTCGGCCTCTGACCAACCGCCTCCGGTCGTGATCCCCTCGCAGTGAGCTCCCCAGCCCGACAGGCTGGCATCCGAATCTACCACGAAATCCGGACGATGGCCGAAGATCGCCTTGCCGTTCCACGCACGCAGATTGTGAATCCACCAGGATAGTTCCTCCTTGGTCTCCTCGTCCAGCGAGATCCAATCCGCATAGGAAGCCCCCGCCCGAAGGTGGGAGATCTTCAGGCGCTGTAGAGCCCGGTAGTGAAGCGGGGCTGGGAAAACCGCCTGGATAGACGAGGCCAGCAGCCCTATGATCCTGGCTAGATGGCGTAGAGGGATCCGGGAAGACGACCGAGCTTTGCACAACTCCTTCCGTATGGACCGAACCTTGGCCGGAGGTAGGCTGAGCGTCCCTGCCGTGGCATCCACCAGAAACCCCAAGAACTCCATCACGTGAGACGGGGTGAGGCAAGACTTCTCCTGATTGAGGAGGAAACCCAGATCTGACAGAAGATCCATGGTCCAGCGAAGATGATCCAGTAATACTGACCGATTCTGGGCCATGATCAGAATGTCGTCCAGATATACGATGAGACGAACTCCACGACTGCGCAGCCACGCCATAGCCGGACGCATCAGTTTGGTGAAACACCAGGGAGCTGAAGAGAGGCCGAACGGGAGGCACGTGAATCGCCAAATCCTGTCCTGCCAAGAGAAACAGAGAAGGTTCCTGGACGCATCCTCTACTGGGACAGTAAGATAAGCGTCCTTCAAGTCCAGCTTGACCATCCAATCGCCCATCTGAAGGAGGTCCCGAAGGAGATGGATGCCCTCCATTTTGAAATGGCGGTATCTGACGAACGCGTTGAGGGCGCGTAAATTGATAACAGGCCGAAGTTGGCCCCCCTTTTTTGCCACTAGAAAAATATTGCTGATTATCAGGCCAGGGGACATCGGAGCCGGTTCTATGGCTCCTTTGCGGACCTGGTCCGACAGTTCTGAGTCGACCAGCACGCGGTTCTCCGCTGAGAGTAACGCCGGGTGCGGGGGTGGGAGGGATAGTGGAGAGGACGTCAGCTCGATATGGAAACCCCTGACCGTGGACAGGACCCAACGGTCCGAGGTGATGTGGGACCAAGCTGGGGAAAAAAGACGTAGTCTGCCCCCTACACAAGCCTCTAAAGAATTTAAATGAGTTGGTAGACTCACCGTAGGGACGTCTAGAAGACGAATTTCCTCGATATCCTCTTGGACGCCAGGAGCTTCCTCGTGAAGGGAAGAACGAAGACTGTTCTCGTCTGTGCTCCTGGAATGAAGACCTCTGGGAGTAGGAGCCTCGGCCCGAACCACGGGACTGAAATTGGGCACGGCCGGACAGGCGGCCCCTGAAGCTGCCGGCCCTGGTAGAGACCCTACCGTGAAAAACTCGCTTCATGGAGGACTGGGCCTTGTCTAAGGCCGTGAAAGCCCCCACAAACCTCCCTAGGTCCTTAATGAACGGTTCTCCAAATAAAAGGCCCTGGGCCTCCTTTCCAGCCTCCGTCAGAGCTAGGTTTGACAGCTTTGGCTCAATTTTGAAGAGGATGGCCTTTCGCCTCTCTATAGCCAAGGATGTATTCACGTTCCCTGCTATGCAAATGGCCCTCTGTACCCATTCGCGCAATTCCAGCGGGTCAACTTGCTTGTCCTCAGCTTTAGCTGTCTCTGCCAGGTCGAAAAGCTTAGCTAGCGGGCCAAATATGTCCAGGAGTTTATCCTGGCAGGATCGTAGCGCCGACTCCAGACCCCTACGCGGGTTCCAACCAGATTTGGCGAGGAACTGCGTCATTTTGGGGTCGACCGCTGGAGTCTCGCACACCCTGTTAGGGATGACGGGTCTGGGGCACTCCGCCCTAAGCTTATTGCGAGCCTCTTTGGAAAGAGGACATCGCACTCTAGCCTCCAAATATTTGGAGACGTGCTCCAGTGGTAACCACTCAGCCGAGCGGGGGTGGTGGAGCGAATCTGGGTCGAACAATGGATCCCCAAAGGGGTCCGTCAAAGATGCAGGCATACCTTCTGCCGCAGATCTAAGGGAGCTACACCCGGGTAGGGGGTTATCATCCATGACCCCCGATGGGTCCTCCTCTGCCTCCTCAAAGGCGTCATCAATAGCCTCCTCCTCAGATCCGATTTCAGAGTCGGAATCCCTTTCCTGCAGTGCTCTAGCACTTTTCCAGTTGCGCGTGTGTTCTGCCCGACGCGTACAGGCTCTCTTGCGCGGACCAGGCGCGCCAACATTGGTGGAAACATCATCACCTTTATTTCTCTTTCTGGAGGCAGATGGCCCTGGCCCGGTGGGTGAGGACACCATGACGGGCTGCGGGGTTTGGGAGGTAGCGGGATGGGCAGCAAGGGCCTGGGCAATCGATTGGGAAAAGACCGAAGTCATAGATCCCATGGTGGCAGCAATGGCGCTAGACAGTGACGCCTGAAAATCAATGGATTGCTCACAAGGGACCAGAGCATGACCATCCTCCCCCGAAGGGGTTAATTCAACTAGAGGAACAGCCTCCTCTGCAGGACCCTGGCCACTATGTGTAGGGTTAGGCATTTTTAATCCGATTATATATAATCCTATAACTGGGACTTATATAATAATAACTCCTGGGTGCACAACTATGCTGGGGCTACTGTACTGGTGATGGGGATTTGCCCCAGGCCAGTAGGAAGAAAAACGCTGAAGAAACCTGTAGGAAGAAAAAGCCCCAGACGGACCGAGGCTGCCGGAGCTCCGATCTGCACAGGTCCCACTGCGGAAGCCGGAAGCGCCCGAGATCTCGCGAGATCTCGAGCGCTCCTGCAAGAATGAGCGGAAAGCAGAAGCAAGCCGCTCTGAGGTGAGTAGCGCGGGAAACGAGGCGCCGAAAAAGGAGGGGGAGGGAAGAGAACCCCACAGATGAACAGGCGCAGCAGGGGACAGAAACGTCCCACAGGCAAAAGAGGGGAAGCGCCGAATTAACCCCCCAATGACCCCCACAGACAAGGGGGAGAAAAAACCTCCCTAAAAAACGGGGTGGCACAAAAATATGTACATATATAAACCAAAGAGCCCCCCAAGGAGGGGGGGGGGGGAATACAGATAAAACTAAAACGAACAAATAAGATAATATATAGATATATATACACAAATATATCCAATATGTGCAAAAAAGACAGAGCAATAAATTTGAATACTTATCTCTGCGGTCAGCAGCAAAGAAAGAGGAGGATTTGCAGGCGGTGTGGCCTGTTATAGAGAGACTATGGGGAGGGGCTGATGACATGTTTCAATATTTTTATTTGTTCTTTGCTGCTATTGGTCAGAGTAAAGAAGGAGAATAGCAATATGAGCCTCCGGGTCTTGTAATAAAATCCTTGATTCTGTAATTGGGGTGAAATAGTGGCCTGATACTACTGATTTTCAGGGCTTCACTTTTGTTAGACATAAGTAAATCTGTTAATCCAGTGTAATGATGGTGGTGTATTAATACAGTAAACAATAGCACAGCGCCATGATATTTCGCACACACAGACACAGCCATCTAAATTCAGCTGCATTTCAGGAACAGGGATGTACACTTGCCCCTTGGGAGTTTTAATCTGTTTCTAATCTGATAATTTTCTGTTAGAAATACCTGAGATGGCACCAGACTGGCAGCCATTTCAGTAAGAGTTTGGTTACCTAGGCAACCTGTCAGAGTCTGTGTGAGCTGGATGCAGGAAGCCATTTTGGTGTTCAGTTGAGAGAGCAGCAGCAGGGAGAGAGCTGTGTGGTAACAGCTCTGACAGGATACCAAATGTGTGCAGGACTCTAGACATAACCTAAGAGCCTAGGTAATACTCATTTATGAAAGGTATTTTTTCAATGTTAAACCCCTTTTGTTTACATTTCATGCCCTATGTCTTGTCTACCATTTTTTTCTGTAAATCTTTGAAAACGCATCTTGTTGTGACTTTGTTCCATTAAAAAGAACCATTTCTTTTTAATTGTCTTCCTTTTGCTCTGAAATATTAACAGCTTGAGAATCCAACTTCCTTCAGGAGAGAATTGGTATATTCCAGTGTTATGGTTAAGATTTAATTGTATGACGATTGTATATGTATGGGGACTGTCCAATCAGATGTGGGTCACTTGATAGAAGATTATTGTGTCCAGAAAAGTGACAAATAGGTTTGGTATAGCACCCAAGTGTTACCGTGCAATAGGTCATAGGCGATCGATAAGTTGATGCTTAATTGACGGTAGATTGGCAATTACAGTATCAAAATCCCTGATCCTCAGGTTTAGTGTGGTTCTCTTTACGAACCTGGTGGTAGCAAATATAGGGTGTGGGGAGTTAATGCTTTGATTTATTCTCTAGAAAGAAGACTAGAAAAATGTTGCCTGGTCTGATGAGTCTCGATTTCTGTTGAGACATTCAAATGGTAGGGTCCGAATTTAGTGTAAAGAGAATGAGAACATGTATCCATCATGCCTTGTTACCACTGTGCAGGCTGGTGGTGGTGGTGGTGTAATGGTGTGGGGATGTTTTCTGGGCACACTTTAAGCCCCTTAGTGCCAATTGGTCATTGTTTAAATGCCACAGGCTACCTGAACAGTTCTGAAGGCAAAAGGGGTCCAACACCGTATTAGTATGGTGTTCCTAATAATTCTTTAGGTGAGTGTATGTAGTAACAGTTGCCTAGTAGTTAGATTTTTATTAGATTTTATTATCACATGGGGTTTATATAGTTTTACTTTTTAGAATTAGTGACTTTTAAAAATACCTTTATTAGTGATTATGTGGGTATAGGTATGTATATACCGACAGAGTGTGCTACAATTTCACAAGAATTTATATATAAATATTTCTTATGACTGGGGAGTAGTAACCCCTACACAAAACATCTAGTGATACGATACATCAGTAGGTCTAGGAAGTTCGAGGATCTAGTCAACAAAATCAAAATAATAAATAATAATGAGACAGGGTCTGAGGAAAAGGGCAGGGCAGACACAATGCTTACCCTACAGAGCCCTCAAAAACTGCTCAGCCCAGGGTAACCCCCTGATGGTGGGGGTTCCCTGTCCCCGAACCTAAGACTAAACAAATCCCTAGGTTGACCCTAGCCAGGGAAAGATATAAAATAAACGATAGCTATAATCACGATAAATCGTGAATGGAGGGTGGTTTAGTATAAATAGGGTCGCCACCTGCCCCTTCCGAGAGATTAGAGATAAGGATGAAATTCACAGTTAGGTTAACAGAGTGAGAAAAGTTTTCCTGATAATACGGAGATCATCATTCCACTCGTTAGTACAATACGCACGTTTTTTTTTTTCATAAAAATATACACATCTTAATACATATACCACGACGCGTTTCGCCTGTATACAATCAGGCTCATCAGGAGGTAGGTAGAAAAACGGACAGAGTCCAATTAAGATGTAGATGTGATTAGTGATAAATGGATGGTAAAATGAAACGATACTTAGCTACCGATGTTCAATAGGGAGGGCGTAGATAAGACATTACCAGAGGGCATGATAGTTACAGCCATAAGGGATATACATGGTAATGGTGCTTGGCAAAGTCTCCCCCAGTAGCCTAATTTGGGCCCAGGTATGTAGTAATGCACAACCTACAGATGTCATATGTCAGAATGTACCTGTCATGACTGTCACCCACAGTGTGACAAGGGCGGCAGCGGCAGACTCACTTGAGTTCCAGCAGTCTGGGGCCCAGTCTCTGGCCTGCTCCAGCCCAAGGGACTCGACATCCACTGAGCTCACACCACTGACTCTCTTCTCAACGGGGCAGTTGTCTGACTCTGGTGTGGCTGCTTTTGAGCAAGCACTGAGGTGTGACCTCCATCTACAAACACTGAGAATGGTAGTGGAGAATGCCCCTGCAGAGGGAGCTACCCATAGAGTGTTTTGGGAAGGTGGTAAATTGTACCAGAAGCTAATTGTGCCCAGTTTGTATCGGGGCCAGTTGCTGCATGTGGCGCATGAGATTGCCTTGGCTGGTCACCTGGGTAGCAAGAAGACGAGATGTCGATAGCTATTGTCGGTCTTGCGTGACCTGCGCGCGTGTCGGAAAAAACTGAGATGTGGCCCACGGCCAATTAAATCCTTTGCCAATCATTGAGAAACCATTTCATCAGGTAGGAGTTTACATCATTGGTCCCCTTAAATTAGCTAGCTCTTCAGGCAAACAATTCATTCTTACTGTCGTCGACTATGCAACACTGTACCCCGAGGCTGTCGCAATGTCCTCGGAGGGTCAGATAAAGGGTGTTCGGCTCGAGCATCGCTATGCTCAGCAGATTCGGGTGCTCGAATACAATTTAATACAATGGAAACCAATGGGAGACAACCATGAACCCCCTGCTTGGAAGAGAAGAGGGTGTCTGGTTCATAAAAAAAAAGGTTAGAAATTGATTCCATTGAGTTATGATTATTCATAATCATAACTTAATAGCGCCCTCTATTGGTTTCATAGTCTTCTGACAAGAATATTTGTCTGTTCATAAGACTGTAAAACCAATAGAGGGCGCTTTTCATATTTCAATAGTGCCATTTATTGGTTTTCATAGTCTTATGACAGCTTAAAAACAAGGCAATTCTGCTCATTTGCATGTCTTTCCTATATGTCCATGTTTATGCAAATGAGTTTTTACATAACAAAATTGTATAGAAAGGTTATTGAATATTATGTTTAGACAATCAGAAAACTTTTTGTCGCCCTAATGATATTGATCTAGATGTGCAGTTCCACCCAAGCCATCCAACAGATGCAAAATAACTGATGTTTACTGGTTCTCAGTCAGATGAGAGCTGGTTTGGAATATCTCATAGTGTATAAGGCTGCCATTGTAAGGTATGCTGGCTGTTATCTGACTCATGGATAGATTGATGGCTTTCACATACCTGGCTTTTGGCATACAGCCTTTGTGTGGTTGTCTATTGTATGTTGTACATAATAGGAGTCGAAGATGCATCCAGCTATCCTCCTAATACTATTTCCAAACCATTTTGATATGATTTCCATCAATTTCTAACTTTTTTTTTATGAACCAGAATATAGCAATGTGTTCGGGCCGAAAACTTTGGTGCTCGCTCATCACTACCTTCTAATCATCTTCTCAAGAGTCGGTTTTCCAGCAGAGATGGTGACAGATCACAGCACTCAATTTATGTCAGACCTGATGCAAGCCCTGTGTAGGAAAATACAAGTGAGCCACATTGTTGCTACTCCCTACCATCCACAAAATAATGGTTTGTGTGAACGGTTTAATTGTACACTAAAACAAATGCTGAGAACCTTTGTTGAAGATCAAGGCAAGGAATGGGAGCGATACCTGCCGCACTTGTTGTTTGCCTACAGAGAGGTGCCCCAAGAGTCCACTGGTTAATCACCTTTCGAACGCTTGTACGGTAGGAAAGTAAGAGGCCCATTGGAACTCATTAGAGAGTACTGGGAAGGCCCAAAATAGGTAAATTAAGTGTCTGTTGTTGATTATGCCCTGAAGTTCAGGGACAAAATAGAAACCCTTGTGGGTAAAATGAAAGTGAACATGGCGGAAGCACAGCGTACCCAAAAGCAGTGGTACGACCGACATGCTAGGGAACGCTCTTACAAAGTGGGACAAAAAGTGTACATCTTACTGCCTATCAGACAACATAAGAAGCATGGGTGGGACCCTATTCCATCGTGGCGAAAAAGACAAGGTACATTATGTAATAAACTTGGGTGGGAGGAGGCACAAAACTTTCCATGTAAATATGTTAAAGGAGCACATTGGGATACCAGCTCATATTATGGCAGTATGCAGTGTGCCCGACATTGAGGAAGGGGGTTACCTGTGAGAATTGTTGGATGATACAAAGAAAGAAGGGGCAGAATGGAATATCAACCCTGAGCTGTCACTCATAGTGCCTGGGCTTCACCAGTGGTACTAGTCCCAAAAAAGGACAAAACAGTTAGATTATGTGTGGAGTACAGAAAGCTCAATGCTATTACTACCTCTGATGCGTACCCTATGCCCAGAATTTATGTATTATTGGATGATCTGGCTAAAGCCCACTATATGACGATCATGGACCTGACCAGAGGGTACTGGCAGGTTCCCCTAACAGAAGAGGCTCAAAGGTCAGCCTTTGCCATCCCAACGGGTTTGTATGATTTTACTGTAATGCCTTTTGGGATGAAGAATGCACCTGCCACCTTCCAGAGGTTGATGAAAAAGTTGTTGGAAGGACAGTAACAATTTGCTATAGCCTACCTAGATGATATAGTGATATTCAGCAACACCTGGGCGGAGCACCTAGTGCACCTGTCACAGGTACTGGATCGTTTGAAAGGTGCTGGATTAACAGTCAAACCAAGCAAGTATCAGCTAGGTATGACTGAAGTACACTACCTGGAACATAGAGTGGGAGGTGGAAAGCTAAAGCCAGACACGGGTAAGATAGACTCAATCACCAGTTGGCACATCCCACGCACCAGAAAAGTACAAGCTTTCTTGGGGACAGCAGGGTACTATTGGAAGTTTGTTAAAGACTATAGTGTTCTAACTAAGCCCCTGACAGACTTGACCAAGAAGGCTGGAGGAAAGATTGTGACATGGACAGCGGAGTGCGTCCAGGCCTTCCAAGCCCTAAAACACGCCCTAGGTAGTGCCCCTGTACTACAGGCCCCTGACTTTGGGGGTAAGTTTGTAGTTCAGACAGACGCCTCGGACTTCGACCTAGGCGCTGTCCTAAGCCAGGTAAATCAGGCTGGGGAGGAGCATCCTGTCCTATATTTGAGCAGAAAGCTACTGTCCGCCGAGGTGGGCTACCCCACCATAGAGAAAGAATATCTCGCCATTGTTTGGGCAGTGGAGAAATTGTAGCCATACCTCTATGGCTCAAATTTCACAGTGATCACCGACCACAACCCCTTAAGTTGGCTGAATCAGGTATCTGGGAACAATAAGAAACTCCTCCCTTGGAGCCTCTGTCTCCAGAGTTATTATTTCAGTGTTCAACACAGAAGTGGCAAGACCCATCAGAATGCAGATAGACTATCCAGGCAGGGGAATAAATTTGCTGCGGAGTGGGGTCTTGAAGACCGTACCCCTAGCTTCCATTTATGTGGGAGCTGTGATGATGGTGGTGTATTTATATAGTAAACAATAGCACAGCGCCATGATGTTTCGCACACACACACACACACACACACACAGCCATCTAAATTCAGCTGGATTTCAGGAACCAGGATGTACACTTGCCCCTTGGGAGTTTTAATCTGTTTCTAATCTGATAATTTTCTGCTAGAAATACCTGAGATGGCACCAGACTGGCAGTCATTTCAGTAAGCAACCTGTCAGAGTCTGTGTGAGCTGGATGCAGGAAGCCATTTTGGTGTTCAGTTGAGAGAGCAGCAGCAGAGGAGAGAGCTGTGTGGTAACAGCTCTGACAGGATACCAAATGTGTGCAGGACTCTAGACATAACCTAAGAGCCTAGGTAATACTCATTTATGAAAGGTATTTTTTCAATGTTAAACCTCTTTTGTTTACATTTCATACCCTATGTCTTGTCTACCATTTTTTTTGTAACTCTTTAAAGACGCATCTTGTTGTGACTTTGTTCCATTAAAATTAACTATTTCCTGTTTCCTTTCGCTCTGAAATATTAACAGCTTGAGAATCCAACTTCCTTCAGAAGAGAATTAGTATATTCCAGTGTTATGGTTAAGATTCAATTGTATGATGATTGTATATGTATGGGGACTGTCCAATCAGATGTGGGTCATTTGAGAGAAGATTATTGTGTCCAGGAAAGTGACAAATAGGTCTTTTGGTATGGCACCCATGTGTTACAGTGCAATAGGTCATAGGCGATCGATAAGATATCAATCGGCAGGGAGAAAATTGATGCTTAAATGACGGTAGATTGTCAATTACAGTATCAAAATCCCTGATCCTCAGGTTTAGGGTCAATTCACACGTCCGCAATTCTTTCTGCATTTTGCGGAACGGAATTGCGGACCCATTAATTTCTATGGGGCCGCACGATGTGCGGCCCGGATCCGGAAATGCGGACACGCACTTACGGGTCCGCATTTCCGTTCCCGAAAAAATAGAATATGTCCTATTCTTGTACACAGTTGCGGACAAGATTAGGCATATTCTATTATAGTGCCAGCGATGTGCGGTCCCAAAAATTTGGAATGCACATTGCCGGTGTCCGTGTTTTGTGGATCCGCAAAATACATACAGATGTGTGAATGGACCCTTAGTGTGGTTCTCTTTACGAACCTGGTGGCAGCAAATATAGGGTGTGGGGAGTTAATGTTTAGATTTATTCTCGGCATATATTGTCACGGCCTTGTTGCGCAGTAAGACTCTTTACGGCAGGCACCTGTGTTACCAGTAGCAACTGGAGGTGGTTGCGCAAGACTTAGCTTGGCTGTTGGCGCAGTTTGTGACATCCATCATTCTGTTATTGGGGGTAAACTGCTATTTTACACTTACAGTTACTGTTACAGTATTATATTTCCAACAGACAGGTGCCAGGGCCTTCGCAGGAACGGGCAGTGGCAAAAATGTTTTTGGAGCTGGCAGAAGTACCAGCAGAAGAAAGGGGCAAGGTAGCAGCAGCCGTAGCAACAGGCCTGAGCTGCCAGTATCATCCAAGTGCTCATGCACATTAACTTTTTTTTTTCCGTGCCCGTTCAGTTTTTTTTGCGGCCCTTATGTGGAACCATTCACTTCAAAGGGTCTGAAAAAACAGAAATGACTCTGTGTTCATTCTGTTTCTGTATGTCGACATGGCCGCCACAAAAAGCATAGAACATGTCCTATTCTTGTCCATTGTTACAATGGATCCACAAATAAAAACAGATGCAATACGGATGTCACATGGACATCATCCGTATTTTTTGTGGATCTGTGTTTTGAGGAGTGCAAAATACATACAGTGGTGTGCATGAGCCCTAAGAGTGATGCCTATCACCTGCCTGTTATACTGACGCACAGTAACTGTTTTACTACCAGAAAGGACTAGCTATGCATGTTGCCGCAATGCATGGTGATGTACGCCAAGATACACGCAGCCAGAAAATAGCAAATTTTTAACACACTTTTTGACGAATTTATTCGGATTTAATAAAAAAAAAAAAAAAAATTGATGAAATGTTCAAATCAACTTTTTAAAAACTTAAAGCTCATCTTTATTGTACATGCCGATTAAAATTACTATTTTCCTTTGTCTCTACCTTGTTCCACTGCAGAGAGGGGTGCACCACCAATTGATGAGGCGATTGCCCTAGACGGCACGACCCAGAGTCAAGTGAGGGCAGTGGCATGGCTCTGAAAGTGCTCATCTCTCAGGGTGGTGAAACAGTTGAATGCTGTGGCGGAGCCCAGGAGCAATGTCTCCCTGACCGTAATTCCCTGCAATAGGCTTCAGGCCTAGTGCATGTAGTGCATCAGAGGCTGGTGCAGGCAGCTTGATGACATCATCATGCCCCTTAAGCCGGGCAGTGTACAACTGGGGACACAGGCCGGAAGAGGCCCACACTTCATCGCTGACAGTCGCATAGAGGTAAGTATTTGAGTTTATTATTTATTTGGCACCATGCTGTTGGGCTACTATGGGTGAGTTGAGCGGCGCACTATGGGGCATTGTTTCTACTAGTTGCACTTTGTACTGGCACACAGAAGCGGAGATTTTGTGCACTGGCACACACTATAAAAGCTTTTTTCACAGGCATGCATAATTAGGGGGCATTTTTTTACACTGGTACACATTATAAAGGGGCATTTCTTGCACTGGCATACATGATAAGGGCCATTTTTTGTACTGACATACATTATAAGGGAACATTTTTGGCACTGATGCATATTTTAAGGGGGTATTTTTTTGCACTGGACTACATTATAAGGGTGTATTTTTTACACTGGCACACATTGTAAGGAGAAATTTTTTGTATTGGCGCACATTATAAGAGGGCATTTTTGTACTGCTGTACATTGGGGCATTTTTATACTGGCACACATTATAAGGAGTGATATTGCTACTGGGGGACATTATGGTGAGATTTATTACTACTGAGGGACTATGGGGAACATAATTACTAGTATGGGCACAATGGTCGTGGACATTACTATTGGGGGCACTGTTAACACTAAGGGCACTCTGGTAGAGAATTATTACTATTGGTGGGACTTTTGGGCACACTCATTAAATATTTCTTATGACTGGGGAGTAGTAACCCCTACACAAAACATCTAGTGATACGATACATCAGTAGGTCTAGGAAGTTCGAGGATCTAGTCAACAAAATCAAAATAATAAATAATAATGAGACAGGGTCTGAGGAAAAGGGCAGGGCAGACACAATGCTTACCCTACAGAGCCCTCAAAAACTGCTCAGCTCAGGGTAACCCCCTGATGGTGGGGGTTCCCTGTCCCCGAACCTAAGACTAAACAAATCCCTAGGTTGACCCTAGCCAGGGAAAGATATAAAATAAACGATAGCTATAATCACGATAAATCGTGAATGGAGGGTGGTTTAGTATAAATAGGGTCGCCACCTGCCCCTTCCGAGAGATTAGAGATAAGGATGAAATTCACAGTTAGGTTAACAGAGTGAGAAAAGTTTTCCTGATAATACGGAGATCATCATTCCACTCGTTAGTACAATACGCACGTTTTTTTTTTTCATAAAAATATACACATCTTAATACATATACCACGACGCGTTTCGCCTGTATACAATCAGGCTCATCAGGAGGTAGGTAGAAAAACGGACAGAGTCCAATTAAGATGTAGATGTGATTAGTGATAAATGGATGGTAAAATGAAACGATACTTAGCTACCGATGTTCAATAGGGAGGGCGTAGATAAGACATTACCAGAGGGCATGATAGTTACAGCCATAAGGGATATACATGGTAATGGTGCTTGGCAAAGTCTCCCCCAGTAGCCTAATTTGGGCCCAGGTATGTAGTAATGCACAACCTACAGATGTCATATGTCAGAATGTACCTGTCATGACTGTCACCCACAGTGTGACAAGGGCGGCAGCGGCAGACTCACTTGAGTTCCAGCAGTCTGGGGCCCAGTCTCTGGCCTGCTCCAGCCCAAGGGACTCGACATCCACTGAGCTCACACCACTGACTCTCTTCTCAACGGGGCAGTTGTCTGACTCTGGTGTGGCTGCTTTTGAGCAAGCACTGAGGTGTGACCTCCATCTACAAACACTGAGAATGGTAGTGGAGAATGCCCCTGCAGAGGGAGCTACCCATAGAGTGTTTTGGGAAGGTGGTAAATTGTACCAGAAGCTAATTGTGCCCAGTTTGTATCGGGGCCAGTTGCTGCATGTGGCGCATGAGATTGCCTTGGCTGGTCACCTGGGTAGCAAGAAGACGAGATGTCGATAGCTATTGTCGGTCTTGCGTGACCTGCGCGCGTGTCGGAAAAAACTGAGATGTGGCCCACGGCCAATTAAATCCTTTGCCAATCATTGAGAAACCATTTCATCAGGTAGGAGTTTACATCATTGGTCCCCTTAAATTAGCTAGCTCTTCAGGCAAACAATTCATTCTTACTGTCGTCGACTATGCAACACTGTACCCCGAGGCTGTCGCAATGTCCTCGGAGGGTCAGATAAAGGGTGTTCGGCTCGAGCATCGCTATGCTCAGCAGATTCGGGTGCTCGAATACAATTTAATACAATGGAAACCAATGGGAGACAACCATGAACCCCCTGCTTGGAAGAGAAGAGGGTGTCTGGTTCATAAAAAAAAAGGTTAGAAATTGATTCCATTGAGTTATGATTATTCATAATCATAACTTAATAGCGCCCTCTATTGGTTTCATAGTCTTCTGACAAGAATATTTGTCTGTTCATAAGACTGTAAAACCAATAGAGGGCGCTTTTCATATTTCAATAGTGCCATTTATTGGTTTTCATAGTCTTATGACAGCTTAAAAACAAGGCAATTCTGCTCATTTGCATGTCTTTCCTATATGTCCATGTTTATGCAAATGAGTTTTTACATAACAAAATTGTATAGAAAGGTTATTGAATATTATGTTTAGACAATCAGAAAACTTTTTGTCGCCCTAATGATATTGATCTAGATGTGCAGTTCCACCCAAGCCATCCAACAGATGCAAAATAACTGATGTTTACTGGTTCTCAGTCAGATGAGAGCTGGTTTGGAATATCTCATAGTGTATAAGGCTGCCATTGTAAGGTATGCTGGCTGTTATCTGACTCATGGATAGATTGATGGCTTTCACATACCTGGCTTTTGGCATACAGCCTTTGTGTGGTTGTCTATTGTATGTTGTACATAATAGGAGTCGAAGATGCATCCAGCTATCCTCCTAATACTATTTCCAAACCATTTTGATATGATTTCCATCAATTTCTAACTTTTTTTTTATGAACCAGAATATAGCAATGTGTTCGGGCCGAAAACTTTGGTGCTCGCTCATCACTACCTTCTAATCATCTTCTCAAGAGTCGGTTTTCCAGCAGAGATGGTGACAGATCACAGCACTCAATTTATGTCAGACCTGATGCAAGCCCTGTGTAGGAAAATACAAGTGAGCCACATTGTTGCTACTCCCTACCATCCACAAAATAATGGTTTGTGTGAACGGTTTAATTGTACACTAAAACAAATGCTGAGAACCTTTGTTGAAGATCAAGGCAAGGAATGGGAGCGATACCTGCCGCACTTGTTGTTTGCCTACAGAGAGGTGCCCCAAGAGTCCACTGGTTAATCACCTTTCGAACGCTTGTACGGTAGGAAAGTAAGAGGCCCATTGGAACTCATTAGAGAGTACTGGGAAGGCCCAAAATAGGTAAATTAAGTGTCTGTTGTTGATTATGCCCTGAAGTTCAGGGACAAAATAGAAACCCTTGTGGGTAAAATGAAAGTGAACATGGCGGAAGCACAGCGTACCCAAAAGCAGTGGTACGACCGACATGCTAGGGAACGCTCTTACAAAGTGGGACAAAAAGTGTACATCTTACTGCCTATCAGACAACATAAGAAGCATGGGTGGGACCCTATTCCATCGTGGCGAAAAAGACAAGGTACATTATGTAATAAACTTGGGTGGGAGGAGGCACAAAACTTTCCATGTAAATATGTTAAAGGAGCACATTGGGATACCAGCTCATATTATGGCAGTATGCAGTGTGCCCGACATTGAGGAAGGGGGTTACCTGCGAGAATTGTTGGATGATACAAAGAAAGAAGGGGCAGAATGGAATATCAACCCTGAGCTGTCACTCATAGTGCCTGGGCTTCACCAGTGGTACTAGTCCCAAAAAAGGACAAAACAGTTAGATTATGTGTGGAGTACAGAAAGCTCAATGCTATTACTACCTCTGATGCGTACCCTATGCCCAGAATTTATGTATTATTGGATGATCTGGCTAAAGCCCACTATATGACGATCATGGACCTGACCAGAGGGTACTGGCAGGTTCCCCTAACAGAAGAGGCTCAAAGGTCAGCCTTTGCCATCCCAACGGGTTTGTATGATTTTACTGTAATGCCTTTTGGGATGAAGAATGCACCTGCCACCTTCCAGAGGTTGATGAAAAAGTTGTTGGAAGGACAGTAACAATTTGCTATAGCCTACCTAGATGATATAGTGATATTCAGCAACACCTGGGCGGAGCACCTAGTGCACCTGTCACAGGTACTGGATCGTTTGAAAGGTGCTGGATTAACAGTCAAACCAAGCAAGTATCAGCTAGGTATGACTGAAGTACACTACCTGGAACATAGAGTGGGAGGTGGAAAGCTAAAGCCAGACACGGGTAAGATAGACTCAATCACCAGTTGGCACATCCCACGCACCAGAAAAGTACAAGCTTTCTTGGGGACAGCAGGGTACTATTGGAAGTTTGTTAAAGACTATAGTGTTCTAACTAAGCCCCTGACAGACTTGACCAAGAAGGCTGGAGGAAAGATTGTGACATGGACAGCGGAGTGCGTCCAGGCCTTCCAAGCCCTAAAACACGCCCTAGGTAGTGCCCCTGTACTACAGGCCCCTACTTTGGGGGTAAGTTTGTAGTTCAGACAGACGCCTCGGACTTCGACCTAGGCGCTGTCCTAAGCCAGGTAAATCAGGCTGGGGAGGAGCATCCTGTCCTATATTTGAGCAGAAAGCTACTGTCCGCCGAGGTGGGCTACCCCACCATAGAGAAAGAATATCTCGCCATTGTTTGGGCAGTGGAGAAATTGTAGCCATACCTCTATGGCTCAAATTTCACAGTGATCACCGACCACAACCCCTTAAGTTGGCTGAATCAGGTATCTGGGAACAATAAGAAACTCCTCCCTTGGAGCCTCTGTCTCCAGAGTTATTATTTCAGTGTTCAACACAGAAGTGGCAAGACCCATCAGAATGCAGATAGACTATCCAGGCAGGGGAATAAATTTGCTGCGGAGTGGGGTCTTGAAGACCGTACCCCTAGCTTCCATTTATGTGGGAGCTGTGATGATGGTGGTGTATTTATATAGTAAACAATAGCACAGCGCCATGATGTTTCGCACACACACACACACACACAGCCATCTAAATTCAGCTGGATTTCAGGAACCAGGATGTACACTTGCCCCTTGGGAGTTTTAATCTGTTTCTAATCTGATAATTTTCTGCTAGAAATACCTGAGATGGCACCAGACTGGCAGTCATTTCAGTAAGCAACCTGTCAGAGTCTGTGTGAGCTGGATGCAGGAAGCCATTTTGGTGTTCAGTTGAGAGAGCAGCAGCAGAGGAGAGAGCTGTGTGGTAACAGCTCTGACAGGATACCAAATGTGTGCAGGACTCTAGACATAACCTAAGAGCCTAGGTAATACTCATTTATGAAAGGTATTTTTTCAATGTTAAACCTCTTTTGTTTACATTTCATACCCTATGTCTTGTCTACCATTTTTTTTGTAACTCTTTAAAGACGCATCTTGTTGTGACTTTGTTCCATTAAAATTAACTATTTCCTGTTTCCTTTCGCTCTGAAATATTAACAGCTTGAGAATCCAACTTCCTTCAGAAGAGAATTAGTATATTCCAGTGTTATGGTTAAGATTCAATTGTATGATGATTGTATATGTATGGGGACTGTCCAATCAGATGTGGGTCATTTGAGAGAAGATTATTGTGTCCAGGAAAGTGACAAATAGGTCTTTTGGTATGGCACCCATGTGTTACAGTGCAATAGGTCATAGGCGATCGATAAGATATCAATCGGCAGGGAGAAAATTGATGCTTAAATGACGGTAGATTGTCAATTACAGTATCAAAATCCCTGATCCTCAGGTTTAGGGTCAATTCACACGTCCGCAATTCTTTCTGCATTTTGCGGAACGGAATTGCGGACCCATTAATTTCTATGGGGCCGCACGATGTGCGGCCCGGATCCGGAAATGCGGACACGCACTTACGGGTCCGCATTTCCGTTCCCGAAAAAATAGAATATGTCCTATTCTTGTACACAGTTGCGGACAAGATTAGGCATATTCTATTATAGTGCCAGCGATGTGCGGTCCCAAAAATTTGGAATGCACATTGCCGGTGTCCGTGTTTTGTGGATCCGCAAAATACATACAGATGTGTGAATGGACCCTTAGTGTGGTTCTCTTTACGAACCTGGTGGCAGCAAATATAGGGTGTGGGGAGTTAATGTTTAGATTTATTCTCGGCATATATTGTCACGGCCTTGTTGCGCAGTAAGACTCTTTACGGCAGGCACCTGTGTTACCAGTAGCAACTGGAGGTGGTTGCGCAAGACTTAGCTTGGCTGTTGGCGCAGTTTGTGACATCCATCATTCTGTTATTGGGGGTAAACTGCTATTTTACACTTACAGTTACTGTTACAGTATTATATTTCCAACAGACAGGTGCCAGGGCCTTCGCAGGAACGGGCAGTGGCAAAAATGTTTTTGGAGCTGGCAGAAGTACCAGCAGAAGAAAGGGGCAAGGTAGCAGCAGCCGTAGCAACAGGCCTGAGCTGCCAGTATCATCCAAGTGCTCATGCACATTAACTTTTTTTTTTCCGTGCCCGTTCAGTTTTTTTTGCGGCCCTTATGTGGAACCATTCACTTCAAAGGGTCTGAAAAAACAGAAATGACTCTGTGTTCATTCTGTTTCTGTATGTCGACATGGCCGCCACAAAAAGCATAGAACATGTCCTATTTTTGTCCATTGTTACAATGGATCCACAAATAAAAACAGATGCAATACGGATGTCACATGGACATCATCCGTATTTTTTGTGGATCTGTGTTTTGAGGAGTGCAAAATACATACAGTGGTGTGCATGAGCCCTAAGAGTGATGCCTATCACCTGCCTGTTATACTGACGCACAGTAACTGTTTTACTACCAGAAAGGACTAGCTATGCATGTTGCCGCAATGCATGGTGATGTACGCCAAGATACACGCAGCCAGAAAATAGCAAATTTTTAACACACTTTTTGACGAATTTATTCGGATTTAATCAAAAAAAAAAAAAAAAATTGATGAAATGTTCAAATCAACTTTTTAAAAACTTAAAGCTCATCTTTATTCTACATGCCGATTAAAATTACTATTTTCCTTTGTCTCTACCTTGTTCCACTGCAGAGAGGGGTGCACCACCAATTGATGAGGCGATTGCCCTAGACGGCACGACCCAGAGTCAAGTGAGGGCAGTGGCATGGCTCTGAAAGTGCTCATCTCTCAGGGTGGTGAAACAGTTGAATGCTGTGGCGGAGCCCAGGAGCAATGTCTCCCTGACCGTAATTCCCTGCAATAGGCTTCAGGCCTAGTGCATGTAGTGCATCAGAGGCTGGTGCAGGCAGCTTGATGACATCATCATGCCCCTTAAGCCGGGCAGTGTACAACTGGGGACACAGGCCGGAAGAGGCCCACACTTCATCGCTGACAGTCGCATAGAGGTAAGTATTTGAGTTTATTATTTATTTGGCACCATGCTGTTGGGCTACTATGGGTGAGTTGAGCGGCGCACTATGGGGCATTGTTTCTACTAGTTGCACTTTGTACTGGCACACAGAAGCGGAGATTTTGTGCACTGGCACACACTATAAAAGCTTTTTTCACAGGCATGCATAATTAGGGGGCATTTTTTTACACTGGTACACATTATAAAGGGGCATTTCTTGCACTGGCATACATGATAAGGGCCATTTTTTGTACTGACATACATTATAAGGGAACATTTTTGGCACTAATGCATATTTTAAGGGGGTATTTTTTTGCACTGGACTACATTATAAGGGTGTATTTTTTACACTGGCACACATTGTAAGGAGAAATTTTTTGTATTGGCGCACATTATAAGAGGGCATTTTTGTACTGCTGTACATTGGGGCATTTTTATACTGGCACACATTATAAGGAGTGATATTGCTACTGGGGGACATTATGGTGAGATTTATTACTACTGAGGGACTATGGGGAACATAATTACTAGTATGGGCACAATGGTCGTGGACATTACTATTGGGGGCACTGTTAACACTAAGGGCACTCTGGTAGAGAATTATTACTATTGGTGGGACTTTTGGGCACACTCATTAAATGTGTGGGGCACCCTGGCATAGTATCAGCTTAGCAGAATTATTTTTGTGGGACATTATGTTTACAATTACTATTAGTGTCAGGGACACAATTTGCTGGGCACAGTTATTTTTCGAGTGCTGTGTGCCAATAATTGTTAAAGGGAGCACTATCTGTGGGGTACTAGTATTTTCTGGGGGACTGTGCAGAAAGGTATTGGGAAGCACAGCGGGCACAGTATGTCAGGATAAGGTGTTCAGAAGATAGGAGGATGATGGAAAAGTGGTAAACTAAGATGTCTGTTTGTCAAGCTCTGCAGAGAAAAGAAATGGATGAAAGTAATCATCATGGTGGTCTGGTCTGAATGGAGAAGATGAGGAAAAAGAACATTTACATCAGAGTATACATCACTAAATGTAATAGGTATGTGGTGCTGTATTACCCTGAATGTTTTGTACCGCTGTATCAATTTTTTTTTCCAAGTGTAGGCTGGAGAGCAGGGGTTACGTTGGGTATTTGACATGGGGGGAAACGCTGTTTCAATTTTCCCCTCAGGCAGCAGAAACGCTAGGTGCACCCCTGACTGCAGAGATATTGCTACACATTTGGACAAAATTGTTGGCACCATGGCTTTCGTTAAAAAATGAAAAACCCACAATGGTCACTGAACTAACCTGAAACTGACAAAAAGTAATAATGAATACAAATTTACTGAACATTAACTAATGCAAATCAGACATTGCTTTTTAATTCTGGTTCAAAAGAATAATTTGAAAGAACAAAATAATGAAACTGGCTTGGACATAAATGATGGTACCCCTAAAAAAACTTGAAAATAATTTAACCATAGGGACACGTTAAACTAAGGCATGTCCTGTAATTAGCATTACAGGTGCCTTCAAACTTCAGTTGAGTCAGTCTTCCTAGTTAAAGGGTTAAAAGTAGTTACTGTGCTGTTTGATATTATGGTGTGTACCACATTGACATGGACCAAAGAAAGCTAAGGAGAGAGTCGTCTCAGGAGATTAGAAAATTGTAGACAAAAATGTTAAAGGTAAAAATTATAAGACCATCTCCAAACAGCTTGATGCTCCTGTTACTATAGTTTAAGGTCTAAGGGACTGTAGCCTACCTCCCTGGAGGTGGCCGCAAGGGTAAAATTTATAAAAAACTGAAGGGATTGACTAATACAAATGGTAACCAAAAAGCCCAGAACAACTTTTAATTTAGAGGTGAACTCCAAGGTCAAGGTACATCAGTGACAGATCATACCATCCATCGCTGTCGTAGCCGAAATGGACTTAATGGTCGACGAGTAAGCCACTGTTGAAAGCAAATCATAAATAAACAAGATTGGAATCTTCCAAAATACATAATGACAAGCCACAAATCTTCTGAGACAAAACTGGAGGTTTTCAGCAAGTCAAAGGCTTTATACAAAGAAAAAGACATTGTACCTATTATGATACAGGGGGGAGGCTCGATTATGTTTTGGGGCTGCTTTGCTGCCTCTGGCACAGGGTGTCTTGAATCTATGCAGGGTACAATGAAATCACAATACTATCAAGGCATTCTGGAGCAAAACGCGCTGCACATTGTCAGACAGCTTAGTATCACCAAAAACTGCTTTTAATGTTTTGCAAATAAAGGACTGAAAGTGCAAGCACTTCATAAAAAGTGAGTATACATGTAAGCTAAGAGCTATATACAACAGAATCGTATTGAGTTTTTTCTTCACACCAGTTTCGCTTAATATCCTCTATAGTGTTTTAACTACTGTACACATTGTTAGACATTATTGGTATCAGTGGGTTTTAGTAAAATCATGGATTCCACCAGGAATGCACAATTTTACTACTGTGCTTCCGCTTCTACACTTACGTACTTGGTAGCTGCCCGTCATTGGTGGCAGTGGAGACTCTTAGCAATGGACAGTGGGCTGTACAGGGAGGAGAGAATACTTGCTTTTCAATCCTTCCTGCAACTGCCGAAGGCACGTCGAAACGCGCGTTGGGGTAGCGCCATCCTGGTTGGTCCCCTCCTGGTCTGATCCTTGGTGAGTCTTCATTGCTCTCTTACACCCCGGCTTTCCTCCATCAGGATTGTTACTTTTTTTGCTAGGCTTTTGCCTGTTGGCTGGGTGTCTGCAGGTCCATGCTTGTGTGGGCTTGGAATTTTTTACTTTCAGACTCACCATTTTCATCTACAATCATTCTATATCTGCGGTTTATTCTTTTCATTATATATTGCACCCGCTGATTATATACTATCATCCATGACCCAGGGTGGCGCTGTTTTCTCCTCTCCCTGCTCCTTTTTGTTCCCTGTCCTCCTGCATTTTGTGTATGCAATTTTGATGTCTTTTTATGTCCTAATAAAACATTTATAATAATTACTACCTGGCTTTTTGAGCTCCATTCTTCTTCTTTTTTTCTGATACAGTCCGAATCTGCACTGACGGGCAAACAGCAGCAGATTATATGCACAGAGTCAGATGAGATGTCTGGCCTTCTAAATCAAAGCACTAGGCCCGTATCTGTAGTGGTGCTCAAAGCTCTATAGCCCATTCTTTAGTGCTCCAACTGTCTAATTAGCATAAAAATATCTCAACAGTGAAACAAGGTAGAAACAAAAGAAAATGTAATTTTAATCAATGTAATCAACTCTACAAAGCAGTATGTCTGGTTTAATGGGGTTGTTCATGTTGACAGAGGCTCTTTATCCTTTCAAGATTCTCATTCTATATTGCTTTCTGAGTACAGGAAAACATTTGTCTTGCTTTTGTTAGTAGAAAAAGTAAAAATGCAACTAAAGTGTATGGTTGAATTGAACGCCTGGCTGATTGCCCAGGAGAATGACAAAGGCTACCATAACAACTAGTGTAGAGATGGCCTACAATTTAAAAGTAGAACAGTACAAGGATAACACATTTTTTGCTGCTATTTGTTAGACAGCATGCCAGGCATTGGCTTCAACTGGTGTTGGAGCAACTTAAAGGGAACCTGTCACCGGGATTTTGTGTATAGAGCTGAGGACATGGGTTGCTAGATGGCCGCTAGCACATCTGCAATACCCAGTCCCCATAGCTCTGTGTGCTGAAAATTCCACTATGCCTAGCTCTCCAAGGTGGTGGTTTATTGGGAAAGGGGAAAGGCATAAGATGCAACTAAAGATGAGCAAATTTCTCAAAGTTCATTTCGGGACTGATTCTAATGAGTGCTCGAGAGTGCTCAGATTGCTTTAAAAAGTGACACTCTTTAATTTCAAGAAAGCAGAAGTAATGTCAAAGTGACAGTGACATATATGGCTATAGATAAACACATGGTAGATGGTGATATCAAACAGACTGTTTAATAACACCCACCGTCCACAAAATATCCTCTTTTGGTAGCAGATGCCTTCTTCTCTGTCTTCTGACATGTTGAACGGTGTCTGTCATTTTAAGAGATTCATCCTAATTGAATTTCAAAAGGTTTGGATTTGGCTGGAATCTAACTTTTTGGAAAATTTAAGATGAATTTGAATAGTTGAGAATTGATTCACTCATCTCTAGATGCACCATTTTGGGACACATTCTCTTGCAAAGTAAAGCCAACCAACAGGTGGTAAAAAATTAGACAAAAGTGTATAGCCATGCACGAAATTTATCATGTGCCATGAGCCACTATGATGAATTTGAAGCATCTTTAGACTGCGTTAGGCTGTCTATATGTAAATCTGCCTAGTGTGTACAATTTTTACAGTATATAAATGCAGAACACTTTATATATGCTCATGAATGTGCAGGAAATGCAAGAAAATGTCCATCTACATCAGTGACCTTCTACTATGAGAAGCAGGTTAAAGACAAATGATGACTTCATGTAAGAAGCTTGGTCATTATTCCAAGAATGTGAACTAATAAATATATGCAGTGATCTCTGTGGGCATTTTGCTTATTAATCATAGCTCCAGAAGTACAGAAGCCAAAGATATGTCCGTACCAAAGAACACAGCTTACCTCAAGTGGAAAAGGAGAAGTCGACCTTCTGCCTCGTAATCGGAGCTGTCATAAATGTACTAAGGGCACATTTACATGAAGCAATATAAACTTATCCAGGTACTGGATCATCACTTTTCAGGAGACATCTAGCTAAAAAAAACTTCAAGGAGAATGTCACACAGTCAAAAAGACTCTACAATATGGTTATCATAAATTGTACTATGGAAAATGGCAACAAATGATGGTCTAAAATGTATTCACTATATTTTCTCACATTAGACATGTTGATCACAATAACACCAACATTACAAGTAACTATTTTTAGTAATAAAAAGTCTGGCAGTAACATCAAGGACATGTGGGAACCTTGAGAAGAGGTGTAGCTAGAGGAGGACTGGGGAGGCATGTGCCGAGGAAAGAAAGGGGGTTTTGGCACTGGCACTGGCAAAAAAAGGTTACGAGTAGAGATGTAATAAAAATGAGCATACATACATTTTGGAAGCAAACCAACTCTGTGTATTGTAATAGAGTGGTTGTGCAACAGAGCAGCAGTGCCAGAATAAGGTAGGATGATGATTAGGCCCCTCAACTACAAATTAATTAAGACCAAGTTGAACTGGGAGTCCTTCTTATCTCCCTTTCAGAACAACAAAAGAAACCTGTACAATGCCCCTGCAAGTGTGCAACATTAGATAAGGAGAGGAGGAATAAAGGAGCATTTACACACTCCAAGGAGAAGCCGATTGTCAAAAAGGAAGCATTCCTTCCCAACATTCAGCTGCTCATCAAGTGGAGGTGAAGTGCAGCATTCATATGCACCGATCATCTCCACACTATGAGTAAGAGCAATCACTATTGCTATTGCTCATCCCGATACAAAGTCATTGCTCCTAGGCAGTAGAGTGTTGTTTAGACAGCACACTCTGCTACCTGGGAACGATAATTTAGGTCTCCGCACCTCTGAGCATTTAGATTGTTGCTCTTTCATCAGGTGATCTGTAGGACCTTTAGACGAGCAGATCTTCAGGAATGAGCGTTCCTAGGAACGTTCATTCCCGATAATTGGCCCGATATTTGGGCGGTGTAAATCCACTTTTAGTCTAGAAAGGACTATTTCATCAAGGATAAGTTGGACAACCTATAAGTAAATGTTCAATGTAAATTTTCCTTATAAAACATTGGATGAATGGTATTCTTGTGTTATCGTTTAAGCTTTTCATGTATACTAGTTCTTGTGTGAAGTCCTTAACTTCCTCTCTATCTGGACTTAGAGTACACTGTAGAGAGGCTCTTTGTCAGACTGTTGGTCAGAATAGGGAAGAGTGAGGGATAGTGACTAGAGATCAGAACATTTTTAGAATTTTTTTTTTCGGTTTCGATTTGGGTACAAATGAAATATGCTTCAATTACCCTAATAGTTGGCATATAACTTTCTCTGGTCTCCTAGGATTTTTTTCTAGAAAAACTCTGAGGGAGGCTAGTAACACTCCTAAGCAGTTCCTACTGCAGTGCCGACTCCTATGAGGAGTCTTCTTGTGATGTCTTCAGGCTGCTGTGTGCAGGACCGCAAATCCGCATGGCTGGCAGCAGTATTAGATGTGACAACCAGCACTGCTGCTCATTGGCTACCTGTGCCAATGATGTTTAATGCTGCTGTGTAGTGCTTCAGAAGTCAGGAGCTAAAGGACTCTCCATAGCCATGGATGGAGAGGAGGATGCAGTTCAAGGGGCGATTTCACAGCAGGGGTTTTTACATTCAAGAGCACCAGGCAGTAGTACATTTTGCCCTTATTATAATCTGCTCCTGGCTGTCACTGTGTAAAAGTAATTCTCCAACTTGTCACCACCCCTGCCTGCCACAAGATGGGGCCTCCTGAAGCCACCGCTTCACATCACCTCATTAATGGTGCGTCCCTGAATGCACCCTTAGATTGTGTTTGTCTATGATTGTGACTTAGATAATCGGACCAAATTTTATTAGTCATACATGCAGAAATCAAAGTAATTCCAAATGGTTCACTTACCTTTTCTTAGAACTGTAGATAGAAAGATTTAAGTAACACTATGGGCCACATTTATTAAGACCGGCTTCAGCAACTTAGATATGGGTATCGGTCTTTGCATTGCCTGGAAAGCTGATGGTCACCAGTTGGTATAAGTGACAAGTAGATTCTTTGATCATTAGTAAACATTTATGTTTGACCACCACATCTAAAATGTGAACAGCCCAACCTGGATCCTTTCAATTGATTTATTGTGGTTAATTGCAGTCACATATGAATTGTGTCATTTACTTGCCCATAAAGCATTACTTAACATGTATTTATTAGAACCAGTGATTGATTGGGGTGCCTTAGGCCTACCAATCAAATTCATTCAAGAGGCCCAATGTACAGCTGCATACAGATATTACCTGTCCACATAGCGACAGGCAGCAGCAAGACGCTCAAGTCAAGATGATTGATTATGAGGTTCTTGCAATGATATAAGGAGTATACTGTCCAGTGTGCCTCTGTGCCTAGAAGTCTTCTGCAACACCCAGTGGAGCTAAAATAATATACTGGGAATTCTCTTAAATAATCTACCCACTTTTTTATATTGAGGCATAGGCAAGTTGAGATTCTGTAAGCTGCCTATTCATAGATAGCGCAGTCAGTCTACTGTGCCATGTGCCACTTATGCAAGGGGTGGAGGACTGAGGCCAAACCTTACTTAAGAGCCCACCATTGGATTTACCTGTTCCCTGGTGGGCCAGTCCGAGCCTGACTGGAACCAAGTCCTAATCACATTAACTGAAGTTATGATTTTAATTAAATAAAGACATTTGTTTTATGCTGCTATGGTCTATTTTGGTACTAACTACTGACACAGCAAAACCTAAGAAACTACATGTACATGCAATTTCTTACAATGTGCCTAAAAGCAAAACAGAAAAAGTGTTTAAGAATATAAATTGTGCTGTATCTGTAATTTTTGGCTATGGGCTGAGGAAGGAATTAGTCTGTATATGAACTGTATATGCTTTGGAATAGAGTTAAAGGGAATGTCCATGTTTAATTTTTGCAATACATCTAAAATGAATTCAATTGGCAAATGTTTATTACAACTTTCCTGTCATTCTGCGTCTAAACCTTCTATGGCTAACTATGTTTCTAGAGATGTGTTTTCATGGTAACATGCTGCAAAAAAAACCTCAATGCATCTGTTCCTCTTCCCTTGTTAATCTACCAAATATATGTAAGACCCAGGGGCAAATAGAAGAGAGTGTGTTTGCAGGAACAGACTACACAGGGTCTGTAGTCTGTAACCACGGAGACACATTGGTCTGTATGTGAGTTGTAGACACAAAGCAAATGTTTAATTATACTTTTTGAAGGCACAAAAGCATAAAGATTTAGCTTTTTTTTAAGTTCTCAATAATGCATTGAACATTTTCTTGTAGTGGTTAATTATGTAATCTGTGCCATAGTTGAAAATACGCCCATTGCATGCATCAAAGAAGGTTGTACATCCCTGAGTTACAGGAGTCAACACAAACTACCCACAAGAGCATTCTGTTTCCAAGAGACAAACTAACACAATGTATGTACAGGGCTCTCTATGGTATCAGATATCCCATCCTTCTTCATTCTTATTATAATAAATGTTAACATGGTCAAAGTTTAAAAATATTGCAAAAATGTCAGCCATTACAAGTCCTATGGAGGTTGTCGTTACATCTCTATACCAGAGAAGTAGACTCTCTTACAATCAATTTGACCTGGGGTGTCAATTTTAAGGAATTTCCCTACTCTTCACTATTAGCCCCTGCAAGGGCATGCAGTATGGACTTTTCTGGTTTTATTACCAGGTCCTGCTCCCCAGAAAAAAAAAACAGGATCCTGTAAAGTTGGCATCCGTTTGAGTCATTTCCATCTGAGATCCCTTTTTTTTAGACAAAAACATGCATGCAGGACTTTTTTTTCCCGTCTAAAAAAAAGGATCTCAGATGGAAACAGCTCAAACGGATGACATCTAATGCAACAGGATATTTTTTTTTTTTTTACAGGATCCAGTTTTTTTTTTTTTTTCCCTTTTGCTCTCGCTTCTTCTGAACGGAAAGCTAAATGGTGATGTGAACACAGCCTTACTCCAGTTTTAAAAAGTAAGTGGGAAAGCGGGCATTGTTACCTTTTTAGCAAGTCACAAAAAATTCCAAAAGCCACACTAATAAGGAAGGAGGGGTGGTGGAAAACTGGAGTAGCATTTTTAGACAAATGTGTTGTGTTTAAACACATGTCAAATGTGACAAACAATGTGTGCCATTTGATAAATTTGGCACCAGGTACTTCAGTGCAGACTCCCAAAAAACTGACTTCAAATATTGATAAATTGATACATGATAAATTCCTCCCACAGTCTCCAGCACTAGCCTTAATATTCTTTGGTGCATTGCTTTCCCTTTTAGCACTAGTTTTATAGCTAGATTTGAAATTTAGTGGTCTAGGATCCACCCTAGGAGCTGTAATGGCTGTTATTTCCTGTCGTGACATTTGTAAATCACAAAAAATGACATTTCTTAGCAATAACCAAAACATTTCTGGATAACATTTAAAAAATTTGGGAGAGAGTAACTCAAGTTTTTTTTTTGGGGGGGTAAATACTTAAAGGGTTTGGCCACTTTCTGGTTATTGTTGACTAATGTGTGCGTGAGATAATTATGGTACTTACTAATATAGTTTTTGTTGACATTCTGCACCATTTTCAATATTTCATAAGTTATGCCCCTTGTTTACAAATTCTTTTAAGCTATCCACACAGAGATCCTGTTCATAAAATGGTTGTTAATGGAGGGTCAAATCACCTCCATACGATGTGCATCGTATTTGTGCAGGCGCATTGTGTGAATGGAGGATGCAATTTGGCTGGTCATATGACCCTCCATCAGCAGCCATTTTATGGACAGGACCTCTATGGACAGGACATCACAAAAGGTTTTGTAAACAAGGGGCATACCTTATGAAATATAGAATATGGCGCAAAATGTCATCAAAGACTATATTAGTAAGTGCTATATAATCATCTCACAAACATATTGATCAGTGATAACCAGAAATTGGCCAATTCCTTTAAATGTACAGTAAGTAAATTATTGTAGATGTGTATTGTTGTGCTCTCTGACTTCAGCAGTGTGAGCTTGTTGCCCCTAGGTGAAATTCTCATAGAATATTTCATTATACTATTATTAGCCTATTAAACATGTGTGTTTTTGTTTCAAAAGGCTTACACCTTATAAGTCACGGATTTCGTCGCATAGCAGTTTAAAATCTTGCAGTGCAAATGTATAAAAGTAATGTTCTTGTTCAAATAAGACCATAGATTCATATATATATATATATATATATATATATAATATATTGTGTATTTTGATCATTTAAAATAAGGACAAAGTGCATGATAACAGGCACATGGTGAAAAATTTTAAAAATAATTTTGATTGAATGAAAATGCATATAAAATGGCTGTCCAATGTCTTTAAACATACACATCAACCTGATTGTTATTTGTAACCACTGGAGATGGCTTGCTTTTAACTCCATCCGTCCCACCTTTTGATGTGTCAACAAACAGAAGTCTTGGAGTCCACAAGGCCAGTAGTATTCTTTTGTACTCTTTGCGAAAATTTTGATTAAGAAGACCATAGATGGCTGCATTGAGGCAACTGTTAAAGTAAGCCATAAAGTAACTCAACACAAATAGCCATTTCGGGATCTTCGGTGCCACCTGAAAAGGATTAATGGCTACAGCAAGGCCAATGAAGTTTAGAGGTCCCCAGCAAACAGCAAAAAGCACGAACACAACAAACATAGTCAAAAAGTTCCGGAAATCTGCCGATGTCAGCTTCTGCTTGGAGTCTTGTCTTACTCTGTGCTTCACTTGAATAACCAAGACCCATATCCTGAAGTAGCAGTATGTTACTACAGCCAACGGGACAATAAAATGCACCACAACTACTGTAATTGTGTACGAAGAGCTGACAGTCTGGGCAAAAGTGCACGAGAAAATCCGTGGGTCATATTGGAGAGATCCAACAAAAAAGTTTGGCACAATTGCGATAACAGTCAATACCCAAGTTAGACACAGATAACAAAATGTGCTTTTCTGGTTGTAAACCTTGTCATACCGCAGGCTATGGCAGATGTAGCAATACCTGTTAATGGCTATGGCTGTAATATTGAAAACAGAACCTATGACACTCAGTCCCATCAGAAAGCCACTGATTTGGCAATGGATATTTCCCAGCGTCCATCCATTATGGAAAATAGCTATGAGAATAACTGGATATGGGTATACTGCTACCACCAGATCTGCAACAGATAGACTGACGACAAACATGTTGCCTGGAAAAAAAAACATAATAATATTAATAATAAAATATAACATAATTGTAGGTGGATGCATAGAAAATTTGACAAAAATGACACTATTATAACATAAAACAGACTAAACTAAAGGATAGAACAAACAAATTCAATTAAACTAGTTTGACATTAGCACTACAATAGCTGGATATTACCTTTCCCCGCTAGAGCCCATTGACTATAGTGGGATATGGCGTGGATCCTGGTGTTTCCAGCTTTAGTGCCAAGATTCTGTATTTGTCCAGCCGAATCTCTGCACTAATACCTAAAACAGGCGTTCCTATTATAGTCAATTTCCGGCTATGCAGGTTAAGATGGACTCAGGCATGATGGAGCTGTGCTTCAGGAATGGGGATGTCCAGAGCAGGTGTTTCTTTTTTCATTCACCATATCTGATCACCCCCCATTTTTTGAGGGTCTTAAACAACCCCTTTAATTTATGTAGTAGTAATTCAACTGAAACGAATCAATATAGTGAACAATAGATTGATTTACAGCAGGCACCCTTTAAAGGGAACCTGTCACCGGGATTTTGGATATAGAGCTGAGGACATGGGTTGCTAGATGGCCGCTAGCACATCCGCAATACCCAGTCTGTGTTCTTTTTTTGTGTATAAAAAACGATTTGATACACATGCAAATCAACCTGAGATGAGTCAGAGCTTGAAAATATGACTCTTCTCTGGTCACACGAGTAAGATATGACTCTTATGTTAATTTGCATATGTATCAAATCGGTTTTATACACAATAAAAGCACACAGAGCTATGGGGACTGGGTATTGTGGATGTGCTAGCGGCCATCTAGCAACCCATGTCCTCAGCTCTATACACAAAATCCCTGTGACAGGTTCCCTTTAAATTTGTTATGTTGGGCACAACTTTCCTCGCAAAATATCCCCATTTATAATTATCCAAGTACAACCAATACATTGGTGATTAATTATTTTAACTTCATTATTGTCAAAAATAACAAAAATTTTCTCTATGCGATGACAAGACCTAAACTACAGTATCACGAATTCTAGATCTGCCAGCTTACTAGAGATGAACTGGATCTAGCATTCAGATTTGCATATAATTAAATAACTGTATAAGCCTGATCTTGGATACAGACCAATGTAATGCATCCAAAATCACAGATATCAAATTATAACTAAATTCACTCATTTTTTAAATTAGAATTCAGGATTGACACTAGAATCCAAACCAACAGTAAATTAGCCAGAATATAGTAGAAAGCTGAGTTTATTATGGATACCTTAAAAAAAATATGAACTTTGCAGTCTGCCCAGATGTGTGAGAACCTGGATTTACAGTAAATAAGAAACTGCTTAAAGGGGTATTCTCATCTCGCTTATTCATCCTTACCTGCAGTCACTCTGTTGTTCACTTCCTGGTCTTCTGCAGCTAAGGCTGGGCGGGCTTAGGCTGTTTGAGTGAAGGCCGGCCACACCTCCTTATGACATCACTACTGCTAATGTCAAGAAGCGCAAAGCAAGGGGCACCTTATCAGAGAAGACGTGGGACCAGCTGTTATGTGACCTTTAGGTTCAAGGTGCCAGTGACAAGGGGACAGAGCACAATAGCGAGGTCTGCTCAGTGAGAGCTGGAGGACGCTGAGCACATTCTTTCACTACACGGCAGAGTGTAATCGGACACCACTCCAGCACCGCCTCCCTCTCTCCTAAGTCTGCACTGCAAACAGAGCATGCGCGGCTCTGTTTCAGAAGAAGCAGCACAAGGCAATAAAGAACAGCCGGCCATGCGCATTCATGAAAGAAAGGAGAGGCCAGCCACTGGATCGATGTGATTAATCTGCACATGCGCGGCCCCTGCATTCGGCAGGCGAGAGGTGGCCGTAACTAGGGGAGACACAATGACAACACAGAGGTAGGAGGGGAAGGATTTTATCAAAAAGGGAGGAAATTGGCTAATACATTATATTTACAAAAATGATTATGGTTATATCATTAGCAGATTAAATAGTGATCATTTTAAAATCCCAAAAAGCAACATCTTAAAAAAAAAAGAAAAATAAATCTGTTGTCTGAAAATTGTTAAAGGAGTAGTCCAGGAGTTGGATATGGATGGCCAGGCCATCCACATCAGATTTCTGGGGATCTTATACCCCGCACCACTGCCAATCGGCTGTTTAATGTTAATGGGAGCAATGCTGCAGTAACCAGCTCCATCCACTAAACACTGGAGCTCTGATGCCGGAGAAACAGCTGATTGGTGGGATGTGGGGTGTCGGGCCCCTGCCCATCAGATGTTTGATTGCCAGCTCATTTTGATATAAAATAGCAACGTTTCAGCAGCAAAGCCTTTTTCAAGCTATATAAACTTTGCTGTCGAAACCTTGCTATTTTTTTCTGTGTTAATAAACACAAAATTGGATTCAAGACTGGGAGTACTGCGGTTTTTCATCGATTTTTTGGGCTACCAAGGGGGCCCTCAGGTCGGGGCCTGGCACTGCGAGCACCGCCGCCATTTTACACAGAAATCGACTAACAAATGGTGCTGTCCTGTTTTCACTTTGACGAGCTCCATAAAATAACTTATTTAACCTAATTTAACATGTGCTTTTTAAGTGTAATGAAGCTCAGGAGTATGGAATTCAGCTTCGGGAAACAATTACAGTAAAAAGATCATAGACTTAGAGGTTTAAAAACATGCCAAGAGAGGTGTTGTTTTAAGTACAAAGGACTGCAAAACGAAATGTTATTTTTCATTGGGTCGTTAGTTCTGATAAGCTTTCATGTAAATCATTAACAGTAAAGAGAATATTTCAGGCATCTCAGCCCAGAGAACTTCCATAAAATATTATTTTAAATATCAAATTCATCTGGAGTTAGTTATATACATGTAGATCTTTTTTTTACAAATTCATACCAGAATGCAATATTCACTGCTAAATATAACATTGAGAATGAATTTAATATTGGTATTATAGGATATAATAGAGACAGTATGGGGGGGTCACAATATATCTTTTGTTTGCTCTTTCAAAAAAGACTTACTTTAAAAAGATGACACTAAGTTCTCATGCTCTGAGTATGGAACCACAGGTGTCCCATGTGCCTCCGCACTGCCTCAGTAAGCATGGCCCTGTGACCTACATTTAAAGCACAAACATTAAATTTTTGATAATATTGTTTTCATATTTAATGTCAATAGCCTTATTTTAAAATACCTAGAAATATGTTGTTTTCACACTGATCACTATGACTAGAACACCTCTTTAACAGGAAGGCAACTGTGAATTTGAAGGATCAATGAACACATAACACTGTGAAATGTGCAGTGGAGGAACTAAAAGGACCAAACCAGTTTCGAAGCCTGTCATCTAAAAACAGGAACCAGAAAGAACTAGACAGCTGAGGCTTGGGAAAACATGTCTTCTGCTCTGACATGCCTGTTTTTGGTGCACTGTACATATGGTAGGGCAAAATGTTGGCATAAAACACATTAATCCACAGATAAATTCCTTTAATGCCAACTCACAATTATTTAGATGGTACCCCTATAAGTTTTGTTACTGACCTGCATACGTATCCTCTTATGGCCACAGTCTACTTACAACAAGAAGAACTCCAACAATGTGGTTGCAGAATTGTTGAGTGTTATTAAGGAATGCTGATGTACAGATACCTTACTGTGCGGATGCACACCTTCCACAGCGCACGTCCTTCTACTTCTACCTCTCCTTCTCCAGTGGTTTGAAAAATGCTGTATGTGGCCGAAACGTCACATTTGATCTGTACAGCCGCATTCCTTAATAAAACTCACCAATTCTGTAACCACATTGCCGGAGTTCTTTGATTTCACTGCGAACGGGGTGGGAACCCGACTCCTAGCATTAACCATAGCAGAGTACCACAAAGTTTTGCTTTAATATTCATTTAATATTTATTTTAGAAGGAAAACATAATCTGGAGTGGGTTTTACATATATGACACTGAGCTCAGGGTAACCTAGTGGCCTACACAGTCTCTGGATCTCCATCTTCTAGAGTACTTTATGGATACTCATTACTCAATGATATAATCTGTCTGAAATGTTTAACGCTATCATGTCAACTTATAGCAATCTATGACGTAACTACAGCACCTACTCATAGCGCTACTTGGATTTGCAACACAGGCCTAAATGGGATATTTATTATATCCAAATGCAAAGCATCTATCAAGGCCCCAGCAACCATGTAACATAATATAATGGGCTCTTGTCATGAGGCGGATGGGGCTTTGTGCTTCTTCATATACCAGGCCCCAGGTGAAACTGACACTTCTGCACCCCGTTGTAGCATGGTTTTTCATCACCTACAGCTGTCTCTGATATTGTATGTACAGGCATGACTGATACTTCCCTATGTACTATATTTACTGTATACATGTGTATGATTTAGGCAAATAAAAATTATATAGACTATACATTTGCTTTCAACTACTATACCCTTTTATATGTGTCTTTCATCAAATTCATATTTTAGACAGAGATAATAATACATAGAGCCTAATCTAATTCAAGGTGCTTATGAAGATGGTGGAGGTTCAATATCAGATAGGACTGCACAAGGAGGCACCAGTAATGAAACAACACATATGGTAGTAATTTATTTTTTGTTAATATCAGACCAGCAAAGGTGCTGTCTTAGGGTCCATTCACACGTCCGCAATTTTGTTCCGCATTTTGCGGAACGGAATTGCGGACCCATTCATAAGGAATGGATACGGAATTGAAGACCTGCACTTCCGGGTTCGCAATTCCGTTCCCGAAAAAAAATAGAACATGTACTATTCTTGTCCGCAATTGCTTGTCACCTAACAGAACTATCTTTGCAATCTACAGGCAGTTGTCATTGGTAACAAGACATTCTATACTCCACAGGTGGTTGCCACTTACTAGTCTCTACATTTCCCACACAGGGTATCTGCACTAGGCAGGACAGATTTTTTGCACTCACATTGAACACCTTCCACAGGGCAATCTCTTTACTCAGGCCTTAGCATGTCTCATGGAACACATCAATATGCCCATTACAGCCCATAGTATACACTATGGGTGGTTGCAGGACCTAGTAATCTCTCAGGTCAGAAATGGTTCCAAACCACTTGGTTATCCAGGATAGTCACCTGCGGTGAGCACTCCGTAAAGTGGCCCAGTCATTCAGCAGCAGTCCAGAACAGGTCCACACTGTCTGTAACTATTACATCACATCTCAGGGGCTTGGATTCTCTCAACAGGTCCAACTCCAACCACAGATCGTCCTCACGGCAAACTAAGGGTACTATTACTATTACTAACCCCTTACATGCTCTATATCCTTATATACCAACAATAGCTGGAACCAGCAATTATATACACCGCATGGTAACTGACCATAAACCTTCTACAAAAGCAAAAACAAACCCGCGAATATGACCATGTAAATTGAACAAATATACAAACATACAAAATGAATAAAGCCCAGTAGGGAAATGCAGAGGCGTCTGGATAAAATACCCCCAAGCCAGTACATGTGTCAATGAATACTAATTGCATATAGTTACCGCTGCATATATGATACACCAAGGAATATCCAAAAGGGATGAAACAATCACTGCGCTAGGTGTAAGTCTAATTTATAAATACTTAAATATGCCACAGGCATGTGCAACTTGAACCTGTGCAAAATTAGGAGATCAATTAGCATAAAAAATGTGTGGGGTACCACAGACACCTGGTACTGACACATAAGCAGCGATAACAAGCATGAATAAATAACAGATGACCAACCTGGCTGGAGGGACGGCCCGACGTCCATTTCGCTCACTAGCTTTTTCAAAGGGCGCATTGATTGTTTCATCCCTTTTGGATATTCCTTGGTGTATCATATATGCAGCGGTAACTATATGCAATTATTATTCATTTATTCATGGACACATGTACTGGCTTGGGGGTATTTTATCCACACTCCTCTAAATTTCCCTACTGGGTTTTATTCATTTTGTATGTTTGTATATTTGTTCAATAAATATTTACATGCTCTATATTTTGTTACCATAATGCCCAGCAAAAGTAATACCTGCCACTATTATTTCAGGCACATGTAGATTCACCAAGCCATGTCATGTTTGACTTTCACTATTTTGTCTAAGGCTGTATTGCTGTTTTGCTGCGCCCCATCTGAGTGTCATTGTCTTGTAGAGAAAGTTGGAAGGGAGTCCTTGCAGACATCATCTCCTCTTTCATCCAATGTTTGAACCTTAGCAGAGCTCTTTTTCTCTATTTCTCTATGATCCTATCCCAACCTGAACATATCGTCATTATTATTGGACATTTGCTCTTGCAGCTAAAATGTTATATAATAGACTGTACATTGTAGTCTTATATTGCTGCAATTATATACAAAACATATAAAGTATCATATTTCATCAACCTTTCCTGCCCTCTCTGTATATCTCTCAGATATTCGTTCCAATCTAATCAAGTTAACTATTGCTTGTCGCCACTGTCCCACTGTAGGAGGGTCTTCATTAACCCATTTTCGAAGTATAAGAAGTCTAGCTTAAAATAATACTTTACCCAAAACCACTCTTGTCTCCTTGTTTAGTTTAAGGTGTTCTGTGACCCCTAATATACAATTTCCCTTCAGGGACCCTTTGGACCCGGGATTTTCAAATTATTTATGGTTCAAATAGCCTTGCGGCTAATAGATTCCCGTTTGCGGTCTAATTTAAAATATAACATTTATTATATATTCCTTTAAAAAGATATACGGGAAGACAAAAAAGAAGAAAAGAAATGTGTCTTAAAATTAAAGTGCCCTTGTGCTTGCAGCAATAATTGTTTTCTTTTTCAACGGTTACTGCTTATGTTTGCAGTCTCTAATCATAATGTATCTACCATATGTATCTACCTAATATACAAACTATCTGGTCCTCAGAAACTTGAACACCCAGCAATACCAATACAATCTCTGTAATTTCCTACCAATACCTAAAAAGTTTTGGGCATCTCCAAAAACAGTGTATAAGGTCCGCTTTCTCTCCCCCACATTTTGGGCACTTATCAGAAGTTCTCACCCCCATTCTCTTCAACGCCCAAGCAGATCGATGTAGCCTATGGACTATAAAGAACTGAGAGATCTTATGTGAGGCCCTTTGTGACACCGCAGTGTAACTTCTAAGAGCATCTTTCCACATTTCTTCCGTAAAAAACGGAAGCTCTTTTTCCCATTTTTCTCTGGCAAGTATTGTAATCCGTTTTTTTTTTTTCCTCCATCAAAATCCCATATCTTTTTGCTGTTATTCCTCTTTTATCTCCTCCATTTGTAAATTTATCTGATTGTTCCTTTCTATATTTGTCTAGGTTCACCACTGTCCTCATAGGAATTTTATGAAAATATTTATAAATCTCATTTTGGGGGATTCCAAACTCCCTTACCAAGGTACCCAAATCCTTCAGTTTATCTTCTTCAAATACTTGAGCTAAGTATTTCATCCCCCATTTATCCCAGTCTATATAAGCTCTAATCGTTCGCAATTCCTTTAAATTGGTATTTATTCAGATAGGTGTATACTGCAAATAAACTTTAATCCCTAATATTTTCTTAAATTCCACCCATATATATTCCATTGAATTCAATATTCTATTTTGTGTAGTATTTTTCCCCAGTGTCCCTGACTCCAAAACCTCTAAGTGATTAATTTCCCCTCTCCAAACCATTCTCATTAATTCCTCCCTTGCCACTAAATCCTTTAAACTTCCCTTTATCTAACTATACTGTGTTATTAAATAATAAAAAAAATAAAAACAGTTAGGAACCGCTAATCCACCCTCTCTTACTGGGAGCTGAAGCACTTCTCTTTTTAACCTAGGAATGGCACCTTTCCAAATAAAATCCCCCATTAAACTATCTAATAACCTGAAAAAGGAATTCGTCAACCTCATAGGGGCGTTTTGTAAAACATACAGTATTTTTGTGAGAAAAATAATTTTAATTAAGTACACCCGACCCTGAATTGACAACGGTAGTCTTTTCCAAATGTGAATTTTAGTTCTAAGTTCTTTTATTAAGGGAAGTACATTTAGCTTTTCATATTCTTCTATATTTCTAGAAATGTGTATACCTAAATATTAAAAACTCTTGTGTTTCTCCAGCACATGCACCCTTAAACTATTCTGTGGTTGCCCCTTCCCTAATAACATCATATGGGATTTCCCCCAATTGATATTTAAACCAGAAAAAAAATAAAAAATCTATATGTATTACTCTATTAAACTCATCCCCAGTGTTGTGCATAAATAATAAAATATCATCGGCATACATTGATAATCTTTCATTTCCTTCCCCATATTGAAAACCTTTAAACTCAATATAATTTCTTATTATGCATGCCAAAGGCTCTATTGCAATAGCGAATAGTAATGGGGAGAGAGGGCATCCCTGCCTAGTGCCCCTATAAAGGGCAAAAGGCAGGGACAAGCTCCCATCCACCATCACTCTAGACCTCGGGTTGGAATATATAAGTTGTATCCATCTTATAAATCCCTCCCCTATACCGACCCTTTTCAGAACTGCCCATAAATACTCCCACTCGATACAATCGAATGCCTTTTGGGCATCTAGTGAGAGTATAGCTTCCACACCATTTTCTGTTCTATTGGCTTCCATATTAAGGTACAACCTTCTTATATTTGAATATATTGTTCTTCCGTTATAAAACCTGATCTTCGTGAATTATCCCTTTAACCCCTTCCCGACCTATGACGAGTATACTCATCATGGCATTAAACTGTCACCATGTCTGCAGACATGGTGACAGCGCTGAGTGCCGGCTGTTACACACAGCCAGGCACCCAGGGTCAATGCCGAGGGGGGTCCTGTGACCCCCCCGTATCAGCGATCGCTGCAAACCGCAGGTCAATTCAGACCTGCGGTTCGCATCGCTTTCTGTAGTTTCTGATCCCTGCGGTCCCTGACCGCGGGCATCCGAAACTTTAAAATTACCAAAATAAAGTTTTTTTACCCCCCCCCCTGCACTCCTGAATGATTTCATGGCGGTGGGAGGTGCAGGGGGGGTGTTGCGGGCGGTGCGGGAGGCGGGCGGTGCGGTAGGCGGGATCGCGATCCCCCGCCGGCCTCCCCTTGAATAATCGTTGGCGTCTAGTGGGTATACCAGGGTGCCAGAACATTGCTGACACCCTGGTATAAACGGCTGACATCTGTGCTGTGATGTCAGCCATTTAACCCTTTCCATACCGCGGTCCGTACGGACCGCTGTATGGAAAAGGTTAACAGTCAGGGAGCTCCCTCCCTCTCTCATCGGGGGCTGCTGTGCCTTTGCAGCCCCCCGATGGGAGAGGGAGAGAGCCCCCAGACAGCCCCCTGACACCCCAGTCCTCACCCTTCCCCGTCTGCGCAGTTGTGGCAGACGGGGAAGGTTCCCATGGCAACAGGATGCCTCAGGCATCCTACTGTCCATGGTGCTGAACAGATCTGTGCTGAAGGCATAGATCTGTTCAGACAAAGTGTAAGTAAAATACAGTGCAGTACTGTATAGTATAGTGTACTGTACTGTATTATACAGACATCAGACCCACTGGATCTTCAAGAACCAAGTGGGTCTGGGTCAAAAAAATGTTAAAAAAAAGTGAAAAAAGTAAAGATAAAAAAAAACACATTTATTACTGAATAAAAAATAAAAAATAAATACACTACACATATTAGGTATTGCCGCGTCCGTAACGACCTGATCTATAAAACAATCATGTTACTTTCCCCGCACCGTGAACGCCATAAAAATAAAAAAATAAAAACTATGAGGAAATAGAAATTTTGCCAACCTTACTTCCCAAAAAAGGTAATAAAAGTGATCAAAAAAGTCACATGTACGTCAAAATAGTGCCAATCAAACTGTCACCTCATCCCGCAAAAATTGAGCCCCTACATGAGACAATCGCCTAAAAACTGAAAAAACTATGGCTCTCAGACTATGGAGACACTAAAACATGTTTTTTTTTGTTTCAAAAATGATATTATTGTGTAAAACCTAGATAAATAAAAAAAGGTAGACTTATTAGGTATTGCCAAGTCCATAAAAACCTGCTATATAAAAATACCACATGACCTAACCCCTCAGGTGAACACTGTAAAAAAAATTAAATAAAAACGGTGTCAAAAAAGCAATTTTTTTGTTACCTTACATCACAAAAAGTGTAATAGCAAGCAATCAAAAAGTCATATGCACCCCAAAATAGTACCAATCTAACCGTCATCTCATCCCACAAAAATGATACCCAACCTGAGACAATCGCCTAAAAACTGAAAAAAACTATGGCTCTCAGACTATGGAGACACTAAAACATGTTTTTTTTTTGTTTCAAAAATGATATTATTGTGTAAAACCTAGATAAATTAAAAAAAGGTAGACATATTAGGTATTGCCACGTCCGTAGGAACCTGCTCTATAAAAATAGCACATGATCGTACCTGTCAGATGAACGTTGCAAATAATAAAAAATAAAAACAGTGCCAAAACAGCTATTTTTGGGGAAATTTTCCATTTTAATCCATTTTTTCCCATAACAAAGCAAGGGTTAACAGCCAAATAAAACTCAATATTTATTGGTCTGATTCTGTAGTTTATATAAATGCCCCATATTTGGTCGTAAACTGCTGTATGGCCACACGGCAGGGCGCAGAAGGAAAGGAATGCCATATGGTTTTTGGAAGGCAGTTTTTGCTGGACTGGTATTTTTGACACCATGTCCCATTTGAAGCCCCCCCGATGCACCCCTAGAGTAGAAACTCCACAAAGTGACCCCATTTTGGAAACCACACCCCTCAAGGTATTCAAAACTGATTTTACAAAATGTGTTAACCCTTTAAGTGTTCCACAAGAGTTAGTGGCAAATGGAGATGAAGTTTCAGAATTTCTATTTTTTGTTACTTTGCCTCACAAAAAGTGTAATATAGAGCAACCAAAAATCATATGTACCCTAAAATAGTACCAAAAAAACTGCCACCTTATCCCGTAGTTTCCAAAATGGGGTCACTCTTTTGGAGTTTCTAACCTAGGGGTGCATCAGGGGGGCTTCAAATGGGACATGGTGTCCAAAAAAACTGTCTAGCAAAATCTGCCTTCCAAAATCCATATGGCATTCCTTTCCTTCTGCGCCCTGCCACGTGCCCGAACAGCAGTTTGCGACCACATATGGGGTGCTTCTTTAAACTACAGAATCAGGGCCATAAATAATGAGTTTTGTTTGGCTGTTAACCTTTGGTTTGTAACTGGAAAAAAAAATGTAAAATGGAAAATTTGCCAAAAAATTTAAATTCTGAAATTTAATTTCCATTTGCCAATAACTCTTGTGGAACACCTAAAGGGTTAACAAAGTTTGTAAAATCAGTTTTGAATACCTTGAGGGGTGTAGTTTCTTAGATGGGGTCACTTTTATGGAGTTTCTACTCTAGGGGTGCATCAGGGGGCTTCAAATGGGACATGGTGTCTAAAAACCAGTCCAGCAAAATCTGCCTTCCAGAAACCATATGGCGCACCTTTTCTTTCTGCGCCCTGCCGTGTGCTCGTACAGCAGTTTATGACCACATATGGGGTGTTTCTGTAAACTACAGAATCAGGGCCATAAATAATTAGTTTTGTTTGGCTGTTAACCCTTGCTTTGTTACTGGGAAAATTGATTAAAATTGAAAATTTGGCAAAAAAAATTAATTCTGAAATTTCATCTCCATTTGCCAATAACTCTTGTGGAACACCTAAAGGGTTAACAAAGTTTGTAAAAATCAGTTTTGAATACCTTGAGGGGTGTAGTTTCCAAAATGGGGTCATTTTTGGGTGGTTTCAATTATGTAAGCCTCACAAAGTGACTTCAGACCTGAACTGGTCCTTAAAAAATGGGTTTTGGAATTTTTTTCCGAAAAATGCTTCTAAACTTCTAAGCCTTGTAACGTCCCCAAAAAATAAAATGTAATTCCCAAAATGATCCAAACATGAAGTAGACATATGGGGAATGTAAAGTCATCACAATTTTTGGGGGTATTACTATGTATTACAGGAGTAGAGAAACTGAAACTTTGAAATTTGCTAATTTTTCTAAATTTTGGGTAAATTAGGTATTTTTTTGTGCAAATGAAGTACAATATGGGACGAAAAAACAATCTCAGAACGGCCTGGATAAGTAAACGCGTTTTAAAGTTATTCACACATAAACTGACACTGGTCAGATTTGCAAAAAATAGCCTGGTCCTTAAGGTGAAAAATGGCTTGGTCCTGAAAGGGTTAATCACCTTAGAAAGCCTACCTGCCCAAACTCTTGCCAACATTTTTACGTCCGTATTTAAGAGAGATATTGGTCTAAATGGCAAAGAACAACTAGATGCTCGGGATCTAGTTGTTCTTTGCCATTTTTTGGAATCAATGTAATGATTGCTTCTTTCTTTGAGTCTGGTAAATCGCCTATTTTTTGGGCCTCACACAGTGTTGCTCTTAATTCTGGCATTAACACCTGTGCAAACGTCTTGTATATTTCAAAAGGGAGTCCATCACACCCTGGTGTTTTTAATGGTTTCACAGTCCCCCAAACCTCTTCTATTTCTAGAATAGATATTTATTTTTCAAGGTATACCTTTTGGGGCTTAGATATTTCTCTCAATACAATCTGATCTAAATATTGGTCCAGATGCTCCTCCTCTCTTACCTGCTATATGATAAAGTGCATTAGCGTATTTTAGCCTTTTAAATACTCCTCAGCCTCTATATGATTCGCCAATAATCATTTCAGTGGTGTTCATGAAAGGGCACACATATATAGAGGTCCACATTGCAAGGTGAACTGCATAAAAGAGGGACCACTGGAATGAGGCTAGCAACGAGACATTATATATATAAATAAACCAGCATAGAAAAATAGCATGTCAGTACCTTACTACATTACATATAGTCAAAGTTTGAAATAGCATGTAGGTACCTTAATACATTATATAAAGTCAACCCACGCAATTAAGACAGTAACAGAGGCTTTATACAACTTTATATAATCTTCTTCCTCAGAATTTGTCTATTTTTGTTACAAAGTCATCTTGCTGTACTTGAGAATATAATATCTTTCTTGTGATAATTCCAAACATAAAACTAAATTATTTATACTCAGTTATACTATGGTGGCTCACTTCAGGCAGAGTTCTGGATAAGGTGCTGCTATAGAGGGACACCCACCCTCTTAATGTGAATAATCAAAGTATAATCAAGGTTCGGGTGAGCACACAGCACTTGTACCACAATATTTAATAGTACATAAAATTTAATTAAATCACAATCAATTACGCGTATCCAATATAAAAACCACAATTTGCATGCTTTAAAATACAGATAAAGTATAATAAGATCAATAGTTGAATGTCCACATAGACTGAATTTTTTAATGGGATGAGTCCCTGTATCCACCGCTGCATATACGTGTCTGCACCTTTAAGGATTACTGTGCAGTAGCTTAGCTTCTGTGTCCAGTAATATATATACCATGGAGGTTAATGATCCAATTTTTAGTTTCTGCACAGTATTCGCGTGCACTGTGTTAGCCGCAGATTCCAATCTGTGCAGCGTAGTTTAACCCAGCTACACTCCTGCTCATAAGAAGTTCAGTCCTCAATGGTGTCTAGCAGAGTGTGTGCGGTAGGGTTATTAATGTTTAGTTGTTATCTCCTGCCCCTTACATAAGATTTTGCAAGTAGTTTTGCAAGTGAAGGCTTCTTACCTCCTGTCGGTTAGTGTCCAGTAAGCCTCTATGAGGACGTGCGTGTTGAAGGTGCGTTGATTGGCTGAACATATAGCCAACATAAGAAAGGGGTATGACAAACACTGTCTATCCAAGCACTACAAGGATGTTCACAATAAAGACCCGGCAGGCTTGGTATTTATGGCACTTGAAAAAGAACTTCATCAAACAGATGTCCAGAATAGAATCCAGACACATTTATGAGTTTGGTTCGTTGCTGCCAGTGGGATTAAATGCAGAATTAGAGATCTTCGGGTTCTTATAGACTGGCTGCCCCCGTTCCGACTCTTGCGACTCATTCGGGTCGTTTATCTACACTGAGTCGCAGACTCGGAGGGGGGCCCCCAGTCGTATACATCACAACCAACTCCGATATTATTTGGATGAAGAATCGTACATTTATCGATACACCTGACTGTGCATTTCATATATAGTTCTCTCTCATTTGTTTTAATTTTAATTTGAGCATATTTTACACTTTTATATATTTATGAACTGTATTTATTTTTTAATAAAGTTGAATATATAGAGGTCCAATGACCAAGAGTATTGTTGATTGAATGCATCCGCAGAATAGAATATATGATCCCATATTGGTGCTTTTGTTAACTAGGAATAACTTATATAGGCAATCTGCAATAAGAATTTGGTTCATACAAGATATATAGAATGCATTGAAGAACAAATACTGTGAAAAACGCATGTATACAAAAAAACGCATGAAAAAAATGCATGGGAAAAACGCATGGGAAAAACGCATGCGATTCTTTTTTTGGAAATTAATCCAGTGTTCCAGGATTTGGTGCTTAACAAGGATATAAAAGGTGGAGGCAGACAGGTGATGCTGTACCACTGACGAAGGGAAAGAGAGTTCCCGAAACACGTCTGGGCTGCACACCTGTGAGAGAAGCACCTCCGCACCTTTATGCATGGCCATGCTATCAATATCCAAATAGAGGAATATTTGAACAAACAGGACGCAGAGCAAAGTGTTGCACATTCACGGCTCCTCATTGATTGAATACAGATCACGCTCCAAATCCCGCGAGACTTCGGGGAAGAGGACTATCGGAAGGTAAGAGAGAGACGCCGGCAGTGCCCCGCGCCACTTGCCTTCACCCCACATCGCCTTCAACGCGCACGTCCTCATAGAGGCTTACAGGACACTAACCGACAGGAGGTAAGAAGCCTTCACTTGTAAAACTGCTTGCAAAATCTTATGTAAGGGGCAGGAGATAACAACTAAACATTAATAACCCTACCGCACACACTCTGCTAGACACCATTGAGGACTGAACTTCTTATGAGCAGGAGTGTAGCTGGGTTAAACTACGCTGCACAGATTGGAATCTGCGGCTAACACAGTGCACGCGAATACTGTGCAGAAACTAAAAATTGGAACATTAACCTCCATGGTATATATATTACTGGACACAGAAGCTAAGCTACTGCACAGTAATCCTTAAAGGTGCAGACACGTATATGCAGCGGTGGATACAGGGACTCATCCCATTAAAAAATTCAGTCTATGTGGACATTCAACTATTGATCTTATTATACTTTATCTGTATTTTAAAGCATGCAAATTGTTGTTTTTATATTGGATACGCGTAATTGATTGTGATTTAATTAAATTTTATGTACTATTAAATATTGTGGTACAAGTGCTGTGTGCTCACCCGAACCTTGATTATGCTTTGATAAAACTAAATAAACATAAAAAATGCAATAAAAAAAATAGCCAAGAGCAAAACCACACAAAAATAACAGATTGGCAAAACATAACAGTTGCATTATATACCGTAATAATTGAGTCTTGCTTTACTGCTTAAATCATTATTTATATATACGATATATATACTGCTTAAATCATTATGTATATATACTACATATACTGTATATAGTATATATCACATATGGTATAATAATATCTGCTTTATAGTGTTGATTGAGCACCAAAGTGCTCGGGTGCTAGGGCCGAACACCTTGGGATGCTCGGGTGCTCTACCAAGCACGCGAGCTCAATGGAAGTCAATGGGAGAACCTGAGCATTAAACAAGGCACCCCCTGCTCTGAAGAGGGGAGGGTGTCTGGTTGATAGGAAAGGGTCAGAAATTGATGGACACACCACCGAAATGGTTCAGGAACAGCATGGGGAGGATGTCTGGATGCATCTTGGACTCTCAGGTCGCTGCTGGGAACGATGTTGTCCAGGGGCGTAACTAGAAGTGACTGGGCCCCACAGCAAATATTTGTAAGGGCCCCCCTCAGCGCGCTTCGCACCTCCCTCCTCCTGTGTAAACCCCACTCCTTTGGCACAGTGTAGCGGTATACTGTATATTGTGTGGCACAGTATAGAGGTATACTGTATATTGTGTGGCACAGTGTAGCGGTATACTGTATATTGTGTGGCACAGTGTAGAGGTATACTGTATATTGTGGGGCACAGTGTAGCGGTATACTGTATATTGTGTGGCACGGTATAGAGGTATACTGTATATTGTGTGGCACAGTGTAGCGGTATACTGTATATTGTGTGGCACAGTGTAGAGGTATATTGTGAGGCACAGTGTAGCGGTATACTGTATATTGTGTGGCACAGTGTTGAGGTATATTGTGAGGCACAGTGTAGCGGTATACTGTATATTGTGTGGCACAGTGTAGCGGTATATTGTGAGGCACAGTGTAGAGGTATACTGTATATTGTGTGGCACAGTGTAGCGGTATACTGTATATTGTGTGGCACAGTGTAGAGGTATACTGTATATTGTGTGGCACAGTAGCAGTATACTGTATATTGTGAGGCACAGTGTAGAGGTATACTGTATATTGTGGGGCACAGTGTAGCAGTATACTGTACATTGTGGGGCACAGTATAGAGGTATACTGTACATTGTGGGGCACAGTATAGAGGTATACTGTACATTGTGGGGCACAGTGTAGCGGTATACTGTATATTGTGGGGCACAGTGTAGGCTATATGTGCATAACATAAACATACTCCACATGAACACTTACAGTTACTTGGCTCGGCCCTTGGGGATCTCGGACGCCACTTCCACACTTTGGCCGGGGGCTCGGCGGAGCTGATGTTGTGTTTTATCCTAATGAGAAAGATTTTATAATAAGGATTTGGAGAAGGGGCAGTGGGATAGCAAAGCAGGGAGAGGCCGGTGCTGCTACTAGGGGGTCATACCATGGGGCAGTAAAAAAAACCACCATAATGCCCCCCCAGTAGTAATAATTCTCCTTATAATGTGACAGTGCAAAAAATACACCCTTGTAATGCCCCCAGTTGAGCTAATGTCCCCATAGTGCCCCCATAATGTGCCAGTATAAAATACCCCTATATAGTGCCCCCAGTAAATTCCCCCATAGTGCTCCTCTCCCCCCTTCCTGCTAGTGCCCCCCAAAATGTACCAGTATAAAATGCCCCATATATAGTGCCCCAGTAGATGCCCCTCAGTGTCCGGCCTCTGATAGGCTGCCAGCCTAGTGTCCCCCATAATGCCCCCCAATAATGTGCCAGTATCAAGTGCCTCTCCCCCCCCCCACATGTCCCAGTATCATAGTGCCATCTCCCCCCATGTGCCAGTATCAAGTGCCTCTCTCCTTCCCACCCCCCATGTGCCAGTATCAAGTGCCTCTCTCTTCCCCCCATGTGCCAGTATCATAGTGCCATCTCCCCCGCAAAAAAGTGCCAGTATTAAGTGCCTCTCCCCCCATGTGCCAGTATCATAGTGCCAACCCCCCCCCCCCCACATGCCAGTATCAAGTGCCTCTCTCCTCCCCCCCATGTCCCAGTATCATAGTGCCATCTCCCCCCCCCCCACTAAAAAGTGCCAATATCAAGTGCCTCTCTCCCTCCCCCCTCCCCATGTGCCAGTATCAGGTGCCTCCCCCCCCCCCATGTGCCAGTATCAAGTGCCAACCCCCCCTCTAGGTGCCAGTATCAGGTGCCTCCCCCCCCCCATGTCCCAGTATCATAGTGCCATCTTCCCCCCCACCACCACCACAAAAAAAGTGCCAGTATCAGGTGCATCTCTCCCCCCCCCCATGCCAGTATCAGGTGCCAACCCCACTCCCCCCCATGTGCCAGTATCAGGTACCTTCCGCTCCCCCCATGGCAGTAACAGTCGGGTATTAAAAAAATAATAATAAACACTTCTACTTACCTCCATGTCAGCCTCTTTCCTGTGTCCCGCCTTGTATTGTGTCCCGCCCTGTATGTCCTTATATGGACTCAGTGCTTGTATTTCAGAAAAGAGTCTGCTGGGATTCGAACCCACGACCTTCTGCTTCAGAGGCAGAGCAGCTAACCACTAGACCATAGGAGCTGCCTTGATGCTGACTGAAAAAATATGAGACTTCTACTGTTATAGCTGGCTAAGTGTACATCTATACACATGGCAGCTGCTCATATATAGAGATGTAGCAGAGCTGAATGTGCTGAGACAGCTGTCATATACAGATATAGCAGTATTTCAGATATATCTCTATATGACAGCTGTTCCAGCACACTCAGCTCTGCTATATCTCTATATATGATAGCTGTCATGTGTATAGATGTAGCAGAGCTGGGTGTGTTTAGGCATCTGTCATGTGTATAGATGTAGTAGAGCTGGGTTTGCTGGGCAACTGTCATATATAGAGATATAGCAGAGCTGAGCGTGCTGGGACAGCTGTCATATAGATATATAGCAGTGCTGGTGTGTTGGGGGCAGCTGTCATGTGTATAATTGTAGCAGAGCTGGCTGTGTTTCGGCAGCTGTCATGTGTATAGATGTAGTAGAGCTGGGTGTGTTTGGGCATCTGTCATGTATAGATGTAGTAGAGCTGGGTTTGCTGGGGCAGCTGTCATATATAGAGATATAGCAGGGCTGAGTGTGCTGGTGCAGCTGTCATGTGTATAGATGTAGCAGAGCTGGGTGTGTTTAGGCATCTGTCATGTGTATAGATGTAGTAGAGCTGGGTTTGCTGGGGCAGCTGTCATATATAGAGATATAGCAGAGCTGAGTGTGCTGGGACAGCTGTCATATAGATATATAGCAGTGCTGGTGTGTTGGGGGCAGCTGTCATGTGTATAGATGTAGCAGAGCTGGCTGTGTTTCGGCAGCTGTCATGTGTATAGATGTAGTAGAGCTGGGTTTGCTGGGGCAGCTGTCAGATATAGCAGAGCTGAGTGTGCTGGGACAGCTGTCATATAGAGATATAGCAGTGCCTGGTGTGTTGGGGGCAGCTGTCATGTGTATAGATGTAGCAGAGCTGGCTGTGTTTTGGCAGCTGTCATGTGTATAGATGTAGTAGAGCTGGGTTTGCTGGGGCAGCTGTCATATACAGATATAGCAGTGCTAGGTGTGTTTGGGCAGCTGTCATGTGTATAGATGTATTATTATTTTTTTCCAGTCAGTTGTAATGCAGCCTTTATGGCTGTGAGGGTAAATGCTTTGCCACTGATTCACTAATAGATTGGAGGTTGTGGGTTCGAATCCCAGACCAGGAGACTTTAGCAGACAGTAAAATTAGATCACACTAGCGCAGGGGTAGGCAACCTCCGGCTCTCCAGCTGTTGTGAAACTACAACTCCCAGTATGCATACTTGCTCTGCTCTTCTAAGAACTCTCATAGAAATGAATGGAGCATGCTGGGAATTGTAGTTTCACAACAGCTGGAGAGCCGCAGGTTGCTGATCCCTGCACTAGCGGCTGCTGTGAAGGGGCCCTGAACACGATATTTAACTAACTTGAAAATAAACTGTCACACACGCTGCCGGGGCGCCGGGCCCCGAAGCAGCTGCTTCCCCGGTAGTTACGCCACTGATGTTGTCCGAGTAGTACGCCACTTTTACTGACTGACAATAATACGCCCAAAACCGAAGATAAAATTGATAGGAAACATTCTTTCCTGTATATTTACTTGTATATAAAGTGCAAGTGCTGCCAAAAATTACAAGAAAGAGGCACTGTGATACAACCTATATATCACATAAAGGAGGGCCTCATTCACATTGTGGTACAATTGTTAAGGTAGTGGGACTCCTACACTCATAAAGCCTATGCGCTAAGTGAAAGAGCTTCCAAAAATTACAAGGAACCGGCACTCCAATACACCCTTTGTTACACATAAAGAATGGCATCATATACACCCTTTATAAATTATGATTGATGGCCTGCTGGTGATCCTCAAAAATATTTGGAGCAAGGGACTGCTGATCTGACCATTTAAAATATTAGGGGTGAGGGCCTGCTGCTGAGCTGACCCTCTAAAATATTAGGGGTGAGGGTTGGCTGCTCAGCTGACCATAGAAAAAATTATGGTTTTGAGCTGACCCTCTAAGAGTTTGTAGGTGAGGGCCTGTATGTGAGCTGACCCTGTAAAACATTATATGCGAGGGCCTGCAGGTGAGCTGACCCTGTAAATGATTGTAGGTGATGACCTGCAGGTTAGCTGACCCTGTAAAACATTATATGCGAGGGCCTGTAGGTGAGCTGACCCTGTAAAAGATTGTAGGTGAGAGCCTGCAGATGAGATGACTCTGTAAAACATTATATATGAGGTCCTGAAGGTGAGGTGACCCTATAAAACATTATATGGGAGGGCATGCAGATGAGCTGACCCTGTAAAAGATTGTAGGTGAGGGCCTGCAGGTGAGCTGACCCTATAAAACATTATATGCAAGGGCATTATATGCAACAAATAAGCATGTTGATATGATGGAAGAGGAGGAGGAGGATGAGAAAAGGAAGATTCAACCATATACCCTTTTTTGTGGTGGAAGGGGTGCATCGGAAGTGTATTCAGTACATTATAAACAACACATTTAAAGTGCCTTTATGTTCCTCAGCTTTCCTCTGGTGAAGTCGAGAAGTCAGGGTCAATCCAGGCCTTGTTCATTCTTATAAGAGTCAACCTGTCAGCATTTTCAGTTACGCTTATCTGTTATAATGCCACCAGCAGCACTAAATACCCGCTCAGACAAAACGCTGACGGCAGGGCAGGCCAGCACCTCCAAGGCGTAGAACTCCAGTTCGTGCCACGTGTCCAGCTTGGACACCCAGTAGTTGTAAGGCGCTGAGGGATGATTAAGGATGCTGACACGGTCTGCAATGTACTCCTTCACTATCTTCCAAAATGTTTCCCTCCTTGTGACAGTAGGCCGCGCACCAGGGTGAGGGTGCTGGTGGGGCGTCATGAAACTGTCCCAGGCTTTGGAGAGTGTTTCCCCGCCTCTGTTGGAACTGCTGTGTCTCCCCTCCTCAGTAGCCCAAGGAACTATGGATTTTTTTTAGCTATTTTTCAACAAGGATCTTCTGGTATTGCATTGTTTTGCTTGTCCTCTCCACCAGAGGAATGAGAGATGAGAAGTTCTCTTTGAAGGGTGAACAACCAGTAATCCGTGTTGTCTAAAATGCGTATAACACGCGGGTCTCAGGGAAAGGCAGCCTGACATGAAGTCAGCCATGTGTGCCAGAGTACCAACAGGCAAGACTTCGCTGTCGTCATCAGGAGGATGACTCTTAATCTCCCCATCCTATTCCTCCTCTTTTGCCCACCCACGCAGAATAGATGGAATTAAACTTCCATGGGTACTACCCTCTGTAGCGGAGGCAACAGTCTCCTCCTCCTCCTCATTCTCCAATTCGTGCTGAGAAGACAAACTGAGGGTGGTCTGGCTAATGTCTGCCCCCATTTCCACCTCTTCCACATGCAAAGTGCCATCCTTAATTGTGAGCAGCGAGCCTTTCAATAGACACAGAAGTTGGACAGTTATGCTGATAATAGAGGCATCGCCGCTCACCATCTGTGTTTATTCCTTAAAGTTTCTTAAAACCTCACAGAGGTCAGACATCCATGCCCACTCCTTGCTTGTGAATAGGGGAAGCTGACTGGAAAGGCAATGACCATGTTGCAGCTGGTATTCCACTACTGCCCTCTGCTGCTCACAAAGCCTGGCAAACATGTGGAACGTTGAGTTCCAGCGCGTGCTAACATCGCACAACAGCCAGTGAACTGGCAATTTCAAGCGCTGCTGCAGCGTTGACAGACCGGCTGATACTGTCGATGACTTGCGGAAATGTGCACACACGTGGCGCTCCTTCACCAGTAGCTCAGGCAAATTGGGTTAGGTTTTGAGAAACCGCTAAGGGAGATTTCCGCAAGGTGGTGCTCCGTCAGTGGCGCACCTACAGGGGAGGTCCAGCGGGGCCTGCGGCGGCGGTGGGGGGTGGGGCAGGGGGTCAGTAGATGAGCGCTTCCATTGTGGAAGCGCTCATCTCCATATCTGTGCTGCGGCAGGGGAGGGAGAGGTGTGTTCCTCCCCTGTTCTTCTGATAGGCCGCAGGCACTAATGCCTGCAGCCTATCAGAGGCCGGCTCTGGCGGCGGGATTATGTCATCATCGCGCCGCCTGAGCCGGGCAGCACACAGCAGGGACACGGGCTGGAAGAGGCTGCATCGCATCACTGCTGGTAAGTATAGGTGTATTTTTTATTTTATTTTTATTTTTTTTGAGGGGGAAAGCTGGCACTATGGGGGCACAAAAAAAGGGGAGAACTGCACTATGGGGGCACAAAAAAGGGGAGAACTGCACTATGGGGGCACAAAAAAAGGGGAGAACTGCACTATGGGGGCACAAAAAAAGGGGAGAACTGCACTATGGGGGCACAAAAAAAGGGGAGAACTGCACTATGGGGGCACAAAAAAAGGGGAGAACTGCACTATGGGGGCACAAAAAAAGGGGAGAACTGCACTATGGGGGCACAAAAAAAGGGGAGAACTGCACTATGGGGGCACTAAAGGGGAGAACTGCACTATGGGGGCACTAAAGGGGAGAACTGCACTATGGGGACACTAAAGGGGAGAACTGCACTATGGGGGCACTAAAGGGGAGAACGGCACTATGGGGGGCAGAAAGGGGAGAACGGCACTATGGGGGGCAGTAAAGGGGAGAACGGCACTATGGGGACACTATGGGTGCAGTAAAGGGGAGAACGGCACTATGGGGGGCAGTAAAGGGGAGAACGGCACTATGGGGGGCAGTAAAGGGGAGAACGGCACTATGGGGGCACTAAAGGGGATAACGGCACTATGGGGGCAGTAAAGGGGAGAACGGCACTATGGGGAGCAGTAAAGGGGAGAACGGCACTATGGGGGGCAGTAAAGGGGAGAACGGCACTATGGGGGGGAGAACGGCACTATGAAAGATAAATGAGGATCATCTGAGCATGGACAGTGCTCTGGTCCATGGGCTTACCCATAAGGGAAGGGAAAAGTCGCAGATTGTGGCACAATAACTGGCATATATCAGTTAGTAAATGACCCTTCTTATCTTTAAACACAGAATACAGCTAGCCTATTCTTTATTTACTATATTAAAATTTTTATTCAAAGCTGGATAACTGTGGATATCATGTCACATCGTGACACTATTGACTATCATTATAAAAAATGCCACGCTTCATTGTTATGAGTAGTGATGAGCGGGAGGTGCCATATTCGATTTTGCGATATTTCGCGAATATTCGATTGAATATTCGTGTTATATTCGTCGAAATCAAATATTCGTAATTATTCCAATTATCACAATTAATATGCGATTTAATTAATCGCGTATTTAATTAATCGCGTATTGCGATTTTTCTTTTGATAGTGTAAGGCAACGTTCCTATGACTAATTGACTATGGCTAGGCTAATATGTGTATTTTACAAATATTCTTAATATTGCTCTAACTTCGTCTTTTAGAATATTACGAATATTCTGAAAGACGAAGTTAGAGCAACATTACGAATATTCGTAAAATACACATATAGATTGTAATTTAGCTAATATAGTGCTATAATCCTTAGTTTTTTCTCGAATTTTTTCTGCCTCTTCTGAACTTAAGTTTTGTAAAATATGTACACTATTAAAAAAATTACTATAGCAGTATATTAGCTAAATTACAATCTATATGTGTATTTTACGAATATTCTTAATATTGCTCTAACTTCGTCTTTTAGAATATTCGTTATATTGCTCTAACTTCATCTTTTAGAATATTACGAATATTCTAAAAGACGAAGTCAGAGCAATATTAAGAATATACGTACAAAGTTGAAATCGCAATTCGATTATTATAACTTGAATTAATCGAATTGCGATTTCAACGTAATTCTCAAATCCGACAGTACATTCTAGTATATGGAGACGTTCCCATGGTGATGGGGGCGCTCCATGAGCACGGAAGTTGGCAGAAGCGGCAACAGGCACTGACTGGAGCAGCCAGGAAGCCGGGAATCCAAAGGACAGGTAAGAACAACTTTAGGGAAGTGGGAAAGAAAAAAAATATAACAATAAAAAAAATATTCGATTTTGCGAATATATAGAACAATATTCTAAATATTTGCGAAATCTCGAAGTTACGATATTTGAGAAAAAATTCGCAATTCGAATATTCGCACTCAACACTATCGCGTAGTATTTGTACCTTTTTGTTGCATGACTTATTGTCGCATGACACATGTCGCTGTGTAGCCCTAGCCTTAGTGTGAGAGAAGACAATAGCTAGTTAGGCTACTTTCACACCGGCGTTTAGGTGCGGATCCGTCTGGTATCTGCACAGACGGATCCGCACCTATAATGCAAACGCTTGTATCCGTTCAGAACGGATCCATTTGCATTCATGATAATGCAAACAGATCCATTTTGACTTACATTGAAAGTCAATGGGAGGAGGATCCGTTTTCAATTGCACCATATTGTGTCAGTGAAAACGGATCTGTCCCCATTGACTTACATTGTAAGTCAGGACGGATCCGTTTGGCTCAGTTTCGTCAGACAGACATCAAAATGCTGCAAGCAGCGTTTTGGTGTCTGCCTCCAGAGCAGAATGGAGGCTGAACTGAGGCAAACTGATGCATTCTTAGCGGATCCTTATCCATTCAGAATGCATTGGGGCTGAACTGATCAGTTTTGGGCCGCTTTAGAGAGCCTTGAAACGGATCTCACAGGCGGACCCAGAAACGGCAGTGTGAAAGTAGCCTTAGAATTAATTAAGAGAGACAGGTTTTGGTTAGGACAGGATATTGTCAGTATAGTGAGTGTGTCACTGACCTCAGTCAGGCTGAGTGATACACTGCTACAACAATATTTAAAGCTATGGTACTCTATTTTTATTAATATGTATCAGCCCAAACTACATCACATAATTTATAATCACAGAAATAAATCTACTACATTAATCTTGGTGCTGATAATGTAGTACCTGATCTTTGTTTTTGTGTAAATTCCATTATCACAGACTATGGTACCTAACCAGCAAGTCATTGCTTCTTTCGATGCCACTGTCTAGGTATAAACACCAGCAGTCCATCTAATATACAAAAAAAGATGCACCAAAACTGCAACACTTACTTGCGAGTGTTCAATTTACTCTTCATAGAAAACAATGTAATGAAAACTTACATCACATATAAAAGAATAGTCCATAAAGTGCATAAGATCCATAAAAATACTTTTAAAGTCCTAGTTGTCCCATGCTTGAGAAAGGGGGCGGGATCTCCCAAAATGTAGCTTCACCTCCGCATGCTGTATTTCTAAAATCAGTCACCTGGGACTTTAAAAGTACTATTATGGATGTACCTTATGGACTAATCATTGATATGTGATGTACATCTGTAACATCCCAGAGTTATGTTACTACACTCTTTTTCCCCGCTACCACATGTTAAGTGTATTTGTACTGTCATCTTGTGTAATTTAATATCACATCCTCAATAATGTGCATTTTCTAAGCCTGTTACATGTATTTGCTGTAATTTCCATGTACACCAGCAGGTGGCAGCAATGTGTCAGCAGGACCTTAGACAGTTTCATGTTTCTAAACTGGAATAGTTTATTCCAGTTTAGCTCCCCCTCTATGAGCAGAAGTGGGCTGGCCCATGTCCTGTCTCATGGGGAGGAAAGGGTGTTGTAGTTAGTGTGCCAGCTACCCCTGCTTGGGGAAGGCTGTGCTGGTAGGAGCTCCCATTTCTAGGGATCCCAACCCAGGATCGAGTCTCGGCTGAGACCAAAGATCTTCATCCCCAGCCTGATCCTTCAGCCTCAGCTGGTTGACAAGCAAGCAGCCACCTCCAGACCTCCAGGAAGAGCCATTCCCTGTGAGCATAACTGTGAGCAACTATCCAGAGACCAGGAGAAGCCAAATTCCTCCTCAGCTAGTCAGTCCCCAACACAGCAGAAGATAGACAGAGCAGAAGACAGATTCCTCCTGCCATATTCTCCAGGCACATGATAGATGCAGAAGAGATATTGATCCCTGCCATACACTGCCAAATACCTGCTGGGACCTAAGAGACTAATGCTGTATCTCCTATGGATTAATGCTGCCTTCAGTAAAGACAAGTTGAATTATATTTCAAGTCTGGATCTCATTTACTACTACCAAGTTCCTCAATTACTCCTAGTAGCAACACACTCATTTATTGCAAGTGAGCCAGGATCCAGGAGACCAGCCGTACCAAGGTAGGAGACACCGTTGACACTATACCTACTACCACACAGAGACATTACACCACTCTGGCATTCCTCACCTGGTACGTGAGTTGCAACACCTTAAAGGGCCCTGAGACGGTACCCTGCACACGCTGCAATTGGCGTCACAAACAAAAACTCTTAACTATCATTTACACCTGACCCAGTCAGTGCATATTATTGCGCCAGTGTGCATTAGTCCAATCCAGCTTACTGCACATCTTCCTTACGGTGTTTTCAATGAAGATTAACTTGAACACTCGTAAGTAAATGGTTGTTGTTTTGATGCGTCTTTTGTGTATATTAGATGGACTGTCGTCTGTAGGTGTGAGAGGGCCCATACAAGATGCAGAAGGAGTCCCAGTGGTAAAAGTTGTCTGACCACTTTGTATATTTATTGATATAATCACTGGCAGGCATCAGCCCACAAAAATATATATTTTTGTACTTTTTTATTTTTTTAATTAACAAATCTTTGCAGTGTGTTTTTGAGCAGGCTGTTTATTACCACCCGCTACCATCCATTTACCCATAGCCATATACATATATTGTCACTTTGTTATTATTAATGCTGTTTTGGGATTAAAGTACTTGATTTGATTTGGATATAGTTCTAAGAGACTCTAGAATGTTAAAAACCTTTTTTCAGAGCAACTATGGCACTTTTGCTTCAGGTCAAATTTTAACTGATCACTTACTTACATTTTTTTCAATAATCTTTTCCCCAAATCATTCTTTATAGATTTTTTTTTATTATAACAACGGTGCTTAAAAAGCACAAAAAAAGATACAAAAAAACAGTAAGAGTGGGAACTTGGTAAGAAGTATGAAAATTTCACATGGCGGAGAAGTTAATACTTGCCTTCAAACAAAGAATACTGGTTAGATATGTACATTAACGCCTGGTTCACACTTGAGCGTATTTGATACGCGTGTTTTACGTGCGTTTTTGTCGAACGTTTTCACAGCGCGTTTTTGGAAATAGGAAACGCGCATCGTACGCGCGTTCTTACGATTGACCACAGAGGCGTACAATGAAAAACAGAGGTGTTACGCACGACAATACGCCCCAAAAAAGCTCCTGTACTTCTTTGGGCATAGGGCGTTTTACAGCGCGTTCGTACGCGCTGTAAAACGCGCGGGTGAGAACAATGCCCATAGGGAAACATGGGTTTTCGCCTGTTGAGCGTTTTACAGTGCGTAGGAACGCGCTGTAAAACGCTCAGGTGTGAACCTGGCCTAAAGAACATGTGTGCAGATGTGTCAGAGTACCTGCACCCTCCATTTAGTTTCAGGTCAGTTTTGGCCATATATTTTTTTCAAATAAACACATTGAGATAAAAAAGCGTTCACTTGTAGAAATCTCACGTCCATAGCTCATATTAGCCCCATGGGGCTTGGGGCTGATGGCACTGGCTCTGGGGAACTTATTGCAGATGATGGCAAATGCCACATAAGGCTTGGGGCTGATGGCACTGGCTCTTGGGGACATATGGCATTGTAATTAGTATTTTTTGTACACATACAGAAGAAAATAATATATCACAATATATATCGCATATGCTTCAAATTATATCGCAATATAGATTTTAGGCCATATTGCCCACCCCTACTTCAGACCTTCCAGTAGAGTGTCACTCTACTCTGCTGGTAGCTTTAGGCAGGCCAGGTTGCAGCTCCACATTCGGTCCCCTTTCTTGATGTAGTTTGCGCTAAAGTAAGATGCTCCTAATTTATGAAGAGGTGCTGGCCTCTTAATAAACTAGACAAATTTCTGGCTCCCCGTAATCTGTAAATTTGATACGTATATGCCAGCTAGGAGCTGGCGTAATTATAGTAAGTTTGATGCATCTCCTGCCAAGCCCACTTTTCATAAAAATTTGCAGATTTGATGACTCTGAGGGTTGATAAAATCCCATGATTATATTTCAGCTGCTTTTTCTAAACATTCCTACATCTTACATTTCCCTTTGTCTTTGCGTTTGACATTGATATATGAATAACGTTCAGTTTCCTGCTGAGTTTAATTAATCCAGAGCCAATCATTCTTCTGATTAGTTGCTGAGTAGTGTAAGAACATAACAGTGTTTGCTTTCATTTGCCCACTTGGAATCTGAAAGCTGCATGTTACAAGATGTAGAATTAAGAAAGCAAGCCACTTATTTCTACATTTCTAATTATAATCATTTTAGGAGCAGTCACTTTCCTAAATAAATAATTTAAATCTTAAGCCGTGTGTTTGATGATTGCCTCCCGGATGCTGAGAGTGACTGTGTCACTCTGGATTCACTAAGATGTCACTTTTGCCACATGTAACAAGATCTGTCACTGCATCCAGCATCTTTCTTTCAGTATGTGCCCTCTCTTTCCATGCTGTGTGATATTCTTGTTGGTAAACTGTGCTGTGACCAATTGCATCTGGGACTATGATGTCTTTTTAAGAATTTGGCACCTTTTGTGTACTTTTGTAAATCTTATTACCACTATATGTGGCTGCTTCTGTGTAGATGACTGACAACGTTTAAATCATCATGACTGTTTTAACTATTTATGAATAAAGTATTATATTTTCATATATTATTGCTTTATGTGTGTGTGTCAAGGTGTGAGAACATTGGAGAAGATGCAAAATGAAAAAAAAATGGGGGGGGGGGGCGGCATAGAAAAAGTGCTTTTAGTTTTTTTCTTTCTAATCATAATGTATTGACTTTATGAACTTCTGGTAACTTTAGTGATGGATTACTTGTATTACCATATGTACAAGGATTTACACTGACGAGCAAAAGGGTAACAATGTTTTAAACTTTTGACTTTCAGGCTCCATATCTCACCATCCACTAGTACCACTACAGCTTTTAACGTGAGACTACCATCATTTTATAGACAATCATCTTGGCTATCTCATACATAAATTGGACTTGCAACTATTTAGCATATGATTAGCTAGGGTACTTTCACACTAGTGTTAAAGTTTTCCGGTATTGAGTTCCGTCATAGGGGCTCAATACCGGAAAAAAACTCTTCAGTTTTGTCCCCATTCATTGTCAATGGGGACAAAACTGAAGTGAACAGAATGGAATGCTCCAAAATGCATTAAGTTCCGTTTAGTTGCGTTCCCAGACCGGAGAGCATACCGCAACATGTTGTATTTTGCTTTCCATCATGGGAAAAACTGATCCGTCATGACACCCAATGCAAGTCAATGTTTTCTCTGCCACAATCTGCCACACAAAAAAACAGATCCGTCCTCCATTGACTTTCAATGGAGTTAAAAACGGATCAGTTTTGGCTATGTTAAAAAAATGTTAAAGATAATACAATCGGATCCGTTCATAACGGATGCAGATGGTTGTATTATCAGTAAAAGTACTTTCACACTTGCGGCAGAGGATTCCGGCAGGTAGTTCCGTCGGATCCATCAAAATGCATGTAAACTGATGGCATATGTCATACGGATCAGGATCCTGATCCATATGACAAATGCATTGAAATGCGGGATCCGCCTCTCCGGGGTCATCCAGAAAAACGCAATGACCGCAATGCCGGATCCATTTTGCAAGTGTTCCAGAATTTAGGACGGAGATAAAACCGCAGCATGCTACGGTATTATCTTTGTCCTGAAAAGTCAAAAAGACTGAACTGAAGACATCCTGATGCATCCTGAATGGAATGCTCTCCATTCAGAATGCATTAGGATAAAACTGATCAGTTCTTTTCCGGTACTGAGTCCCTAGGAAGGAACTCAATGCCAGAAAAGAATATTGCTAGTGTGAAAGTACCCTTACGGAAGCGTTTTTGCTGAACCCTGCCGGATCCAGCAAAAACGCTAGTGTAAAAGTAGCCTTAGGCAGATTCTTGTCATGTAACTGCATTGTTACTGTTTTGCTCCTTGTGATGAAACAATATTTTTTCTTCTTGTATATTACAAATTACAACCTGTTCTCACCCTAATAGCTCAGTGTGTTATTAGGTTAATTCCCAAGCGAAAGGTCACTTGTACGAATCCAGGAGCAGCCATGAAGATTTCCAAAGGAAAGAGAAACCGCATTATCCAGCTCATCGATAGCTGTATCTCATCCAAGAAAATTGCCAAACTGCATCATGTGAGCGCCATAACTTTTGGAAGAATATGAAATTAAGCCTGTCCATCCAGTCCAAAGCCAAAAGGTGGACGTCTAGGCAAAATATTGGAGTCAACAAGATGGCTCATCACACGGTCTATTAGTTCTGGTGTGACAAACGCGCCAGTGGAGGTGGCTCATATGCTTTGTAATATTGGGATCACAGATGTCCACGTATTACACAATTTTGGAATGGTGGCCCGAAAAAAGGTAAAATAGCCTCAATTTCAATATAATCATAAGAATCGTTGGCTCGAATTTGCAAAAAAGTACAAACAGTGGACAGTAGAAGATTGGAAATGGGTGTTTTGTAGCGATGAGACGAAAGTCAACAAACTGGGTTCTGATGGGTGCAAATGGTTCTGGAAGAAGCTAGGGAAAATGGGGGCTAATGGATTGAGGAATGGAAGGAACTGTCAAGTTCAGTGGACATAGCCTGATAATGCCAAAGGCATTGGATACTCGATTAGGATCGATGATGGTCTCAATTCTGAGCTACAGTATATGTGAGTATCCTACAAGATGAGTTACATTGTACACTCGAGTACTATGGGTATGAAAAGGACGACATAGTGTTCCAGAAGGACAATGACCTGAAGCATATGTCGAAATTGGTGAAGAAATGGTTCAATGACAATGAAGTAGGGGTGTTGGATTGGCCCCAACAATCCCCAGACCTCAACCCAATTGAACATTTGTGGGTAGAGTTGAAGAAAAAGCTGTATTCATACCCAAGTAGGTTGACCAGTATGAACCAACATTGGGAACATGTAGAAGAGACTTGGGAATAGATTTCAGTTGAGACACGCTTGAATCTGATTGAGAGCATGCCCAGAAGGATTCAGGCAGTGTTGAAAGCCAAAGGTGGATTTACAAAATACTAATAAAATAATAAAAATAAAAATTTAGAATTTTAGGAGTAAAACAGTAACAATGCAGTTAGATGACAATAATCTGCATAACTAATCAATAGTAAATAGTTGCAAGACCAATTTATATATAAAATAGTCAAGATGATTGTCTATAAAATGATGGTAGTCTCACATTCAAAGCTGTAGTGGATTGTGAGATATGGAGCCTGAAAGTCAAAAGTTCAAAACATTGTTACCCTTTTGCTCGTCAGTGTAGGTCTGCTCTTGTAAGTACAGGGTGAGTCAAAAATCAGGACACCCTTTTATTTCAGAAACGAAAGCGGAATTTTTAAATATCTGAATATGCCAGCAAGTAATAGGTGAGGGGGCCTATCATTTAGCCTATGTATGGAACATAGCCATCATCTTGAAAGCCGCCATATTGGATCAAGGGCAAATTTTGCAGAAATTGAAATAAAAGGGTGTCCTGAGACTTTTGACTCACCCTGTAGTTTTACTGGGAAGTGCATTTTTCTGAATGGCGATGAACTTGGTTGCCTTATGCATGTTGCATTTCATATAAAAGCGGTTCTACAGGACCACAAAAATTTGGAAGGAAGATCATGATTGTTAAAACGTAAATAAGAGATCTTACACTTACAATCTCCTGTTGTTCAAGCACCACCGCTTTGGTGCGCCAAAGTTCTGTGTTTCCAGCACAGCAGCAGTAACATGCTCGACTGCTCCACATGAACACTGCAGCCAGTCAAGGACCTAAGCGGTCAAATGGGGTAGTCAGGCTTGTTATTGCTGCAGTGCCAGATTCTTTTAAACAATGATGTCCCAAATTATCTTACAAGATTATGGAGTTCAGTGATTGGCTGCAGTGGCTCTGTGGAGTAGTTAGGCAGTTTGCAACACTAGACGAACAAGTCACTAGGAGCACAGATGTAGCACTGGAATAGTGGGTGAGTAGGTGAATATAGTTTATTTTCCTACTATATAACATTCCGAGTTTTCGTCAAAATTTTTGGGGTCCTCAGAATACTGAACACAAAATACAAAGAAATAGACTTTAGTGGGCCATGAATATTGCTAGCAACCACATTTTCTTCTCTCTTTTATATACAGACATTACTGTTTGTGCTGACCAAGAGAAAATGAAGCTGCCATCATGACATCTACTTGGTTCTATTTTTCCTAGCACTAATGTGCATGACCATATTGTCCATATGTGAGCTATCATTATATGTTGTGGACTCATTCATTTCTATGGGTCAACAAAATGGATCTCCATGTGCTGTCTGCATCTGTATGTCCGTTCTGCATGTTATACAATAGGTTCTTTTCTTGTCCAAGTTTTGAACGAGAACAGTAATTTCTAGTGATGAGAGTGTGAAAAATGCAGAGTGCACAATCAAGGTTTCGATATATTTTGTGGATCCATGGTTTGCATATCAAGACATATACATGAGGCCTACTTGTTAACTAAGATCAATGCAAAAAAAATTGGAAATTAGTAGTCAGCTTGTGACTGGCAGTAGAGTTGGAGAAGTTAATAATTAAGACCAAATTCATATTTTTGTTGGGTGTTTCTGTCAGGCAGTTGGTTCTTCAAAGGGTTGGAGGGTGGCACAATAATAAGCATCTGCAGGCAACAATGAATCAAAGTGGAGGTTCCTTGAAAGTATGAGACTAGATTTCAGTAAATGGAATTGGGGATTTGGTCAGGATTATCAGTGTCCTCAATGCTAAGAAATACTTACTTATCCATCATGCAATATCATAAGGGAGGAATCTGATTGGCTCCAGATTTATTCTGCAGCAGGACAACATCCGCAAACATACGGCCAATGTCATTAAGAACTATCTTCATGGTAACCAAGAACAAGGAGTCCTAGAAGTGATGATATAGCAACATAGTTTGTTAGGCTAAAAAAAAAGCCATCCATCCATTCAGTTTAGCCTGTTATTTTACAAGTTGATCCAGGGGAAGACAAAAAATTAATAAAAAACATGTGAGCTAAAAGCCAAGTTTCCTTATTTAAAGGGAGAAAATCCTTCCGGACTCCAATCGCTCAATCAGAATAACTCCCTGGATCAATGACCTCTCCAGAAATCTAACAACTAGATCCTGTAATATTATTACACTTCAGAAATGCATCCAGGCCCCTCTTGAACTCTTTTATTGAATTCACCATCACCACCTCCTCAAGCAGAGAGTTCCATAGTCTCACTGCTCTTACCATAAATAATCCTCTATGTTTGTGTAGAAACCTTCTTTTCCCCTCGTCACAGTCCTGAGTATAAATAGATTATGGGAGAGATTTCTGTACTGACCCCTGATCAGTACATGGCCCTCAAAGAGCCCCGATCTCAACAACATCGAGTTAATCTGGGATCACAAGAAGAGATAGAAGGATTTGAGCAAGTCTACATCAACAGAAGATCTGTGGTCAATTCTCCAAGCTGTTTGTAACAACCTAACTGCCAAGTTCCTTCAAAAACTATGTGCATGTGTACCTAGAAAAATGTACGCGATTTTTAAGGCAAAGAGTGGTCAGGTCACACCAAATATTAGTTTGACTTAGATTTCTCTTTTGTTCATTCACTTTGCATTTTGTTAATTGATAAACATAAACTAATAAAACTTCCATTTTTGAACGCAATCTAATGCTGCAGGAACTTTTGCACAGTACTGTATATACCCCATATAAATCCATGGATACTGCAGACTATAGACCTGGATATTTTTTTCACTGTTAGTTGTGCATTCAAATGTGGTGTGAATCTTGCCTTCCCTACAAACATTGTAGTTGTTATATTCTTGGCATTTAATTCCCACTACGGGAAACCCCCAACCCACCTAGTGCCAACCACTTATGAGCATGACTGACTTAAGCCGGCCGTTGTTTTCTGTTTGGGACAGCCCAAATTTACCAGGACTGACACAGAAAATTAGGGACAGTCTCTGAAAGTTCAGGACTGTTGGCATCTACACCTAACAAAGCTACCTACTTCATTATGTCTTGTGTCAGAAATGATCAAAGGGTTAAAAACTGATGCAATACATGTGCCATAGGTCACTATAATACTGAAAAGCCAAAATTCACAGTTTAGAGTATATTATATTATAGATAATCTGAAAAAAATATCCAACTGTACTAATAATGTTGCCATGGCGACTGGGGTGTGTTATTTAAATGACTACACATAAATTATTATTTATAATTAATAATTGTATTGCATAAATTCAATTACCCATGGTGTTACTGAACAGGTACCTAAGGATAATTCAAAGAATTTTTAACTGGGGCACACTCATCTGCAGAAGCAAGAATGCCATCTCATTACTGCTTGACTAAACAGATGCACACATGTGATTTATTCATCTAGAACATAATGAGTGGGGTAATACAGAGCCAGTATGTGTGAACTCAAGCAAAATGTACATTCATCATATGTGCATGTAAATTGAAAGCGACGCAGCCAGTTTTCCGATGAAGGTTGTGGGATTACCGTGAGGAGCAACATAACCTCATTCCTGATGCTATAGCTAAAAAAAAAAAGCTGAAAATGTTGGTGAGAACAGACAATCCTGTTATGTAACCTATACTCCATAGAGGGACTGCTATCTTGTGTCCTACCATGACGATTAAAGAAAGGTTTTGTTTTTTTCAACATTTCGCTGACATAAGCAAAGCCTACCAAAAAGGTGACATCTTTCTCCTGAAAGGGTTAACATGAGTTACGTAGTCGATAAAGAAAACATGAGAAACCAGAAAGCAGAAGGTAAAATTAGTAAATGAGATGTTGAATACGATAAAGAAGGTTATGATAAAAGCCTTTACATAATGAAGAATGACCTGGATCTTTTAACTTTCCTGTTGAATAGCAATCTATTGTTGGTCTTGAATGAACCATAGAAATGGCATCCAAATAATTTTTCAGAACTTTCAAAGAAACACAGAAATGTTCAATACCGTGAAGGCTGTAAGGTACAATGATGATGTTGATGTCTGTATTATCTATTGTGTAGAAGACACTTACATGTAAGAAAAGGCCTATAATCTAAAAGAAAACGTAAAATGCATGGAATAGCTAGGCGCATGTCATGATTGTGTCAGACGCTAGCATTGTATAGAAATATTTTGAAGAATTTAAATTATGTATAATTTAGATTTCCCTTTGATTTCACTACATGAGTCAACAACGTAAATGTCAATGTTATGTTAGGAAGGCGCTAGGAGCAATTGCAAGCTATGTGTGTTTCATGTAACTCAATTGACCTTCATCTTATCAATAAAAAATAAGTCAAGTATTAATAAGCTAACAAGCGATTGGCCTCCATTCCATCAGTTCGCCAGCTTCTGTAAAAGCTAAAACTGCTTACATCCTTTAAATCCAATTTCTTTTTTTATAAAAAAAAAGTGATTCATTTCCTAAAATTCTGCCTAATTAGATTTTAAATGAATAACATACGTTACAGAACATTTAACATTTAGGTATTTGTACATATTTAATAGCAGTTAGCAACATTTTTTGGGGCCTGGCAGGTGTTAACGCTGTCCCTTTGAAGATATAGGCATGTTTTTATTTTACCTGACATGCAAAATAAAACTTGGTTAACAAAATAGCATTTTTCATTTATAAAATGTAATTCATAGGTAGTTGGTAGTCCGGAAGGTCACAGGAGAACAGTTTGTTTATACATGGAAATCTGTTCTTCTCGGACTGGCTCTGCAGCTGGTACTGCTAATACTGGGTCTGGAGCTGGTACTTCTAATTAGCGATGGATGAACATCTGCCTGGACAGTTCGCGAGACGCAAGTTTGCGGCGGGTCCCAATCATTTTAACCTTCAGCTCATATTTGCAGCCAAGAAATAATAACTAGAAGTGCACAAATAGTCCCACAACATGGACAGTGACATACCAGATGTATTATTTGAATTTGCGATCTCCATTCATTATTTTTTTCAATGCGAAATATCGGCAATATAATTTTCACGTACGTGCATGCGCAAATGCACTATACAGTACCCAAATGCACTATAAAGAAAATATATTGGTATATAACACCCCGCTTCAATCAGTTTTTTTGGGGGGGGACTGGTATATCACACCAGTAGAAATTATTTGTTCCAGTAACGCTTGTCCCTCTATATACCTGCAGTATCGCAGCAGAACCGCACAATACAAATGCACTATAATCTACTTACTAACATAGAAAGTATATTATAACATTGTACAAGGCAGGAATTCCATTAGAATATATATAAAGATAAAACGTAAAACACGGACACCGGCAATGTGCATTTCGCAATTTGTGGACCGCACATCGCCGGCACTATAATAGAAAATGCCTAATCTTGTCTGCAATTGTTGACAAGAATAGGACATGTTCTATTTTTTTGCAGAAAAAGGAAGCAAAGATGCGGAAGTGCGGATCCACAAATGCGGATGCGGACAGCACATTCCAGCCCCATTGAAAATGAATGGGTCTGCACAACTTCCGCAAAATTGCGGAACGGATGCGGACCCATTTTGCGGTCGTGTGAATAGAAAAAATATCCCTCAAAATGAAAAATAAATTAAATTATTAAAGTTAAAGGGGTTCTGCACTTTGTTTTAACTGATGATCTATCCTCTGGATAGATCATCAGCATCTGATTGGCAGGGGTCCGACACCCAGAACCCCCGCCGATCAGCTGTTTGAGAAGGCAGCGGCGCTCCAGTTTACTGCCGGCCCAGGGACATCACAACTTGTATCAACTAGCGTGGGCGGGGCTAAGCTCCATTTAAGTGAACAGAGTTTAGCCCCGCCCACGCTAGTTGATAGTAGTCGTGACATCACTGGGCCAGCGGTAAACAGCGAGAAGGCCGCTGCGCTGTTGGAGCACTGCTGCCTTCTCAAACAGCTGATTGGCAGGGGTCCCGGGTGTCCAGAGGATAGATCATCAGTTAAAACAAAGTAAATCAGGTGCTCGGTGGCACCAAATCAGAAACCATATGTCCTACCACAATCCGGGGGGTTCCAGTGCACATCCATGAATCCCGGAGGGAAAGCAAAAACCATCTATCCCTGGGCTAGATGATGATGTGGTATTGAAGGACAGGGTGGGCAAAGAACTGTCCCTGATATTTCCCTACAGGGGGGTGCTATTCTGGCCCTGATAGCCTAACCACAGATCACCTGCCCTGATAAGAGCGACCTTACCCTATATAAAAATGGCCCTAGTAAGCCCCTAGGCCCCTGACTTCCAGATGATCACTATATAGATCTATGTGTTTTTGACTCATTATAAAAGTATATTATAAGTATATCGCACCCCTCAGTGTATCACACCTATCGATAGCACACCTATAACAGTCCTTTAAAGGACTTTTGTGGCCCTATTAGCTAGAGTTTGGTGTCCCTAACAGCCTGTCGCTGCTCCACACAGCAACCTCTCCCTACACTGGCAAAACACTGAATGTAAAATAGCTGCCAGATCAGGTTTATTTATAAGGTAGGGGGTATGTCCATGTGCGGAAATGTCTCAATTGGCTGTCCTGTACCATCTGATGGATGTGTCATGTTTCAAAGTTCTTCATAATGTAAAAGAATATGGCGGGCGCGAATTTCTCCATATGTTCGCATTATCGGCGAATCGCGAACATGCAAAGTTCGCCACGAAAAGACCGCCAGACAAACCGCAAGGCCATCTCTTCTGCTAATACTGGGTCTCGCAGCTGGGACCACTAGTAATTGGTTTAACAGATGGTACCTCTAGTTAAATTAGCTTTGCACCTCTTTATGGTTGGTGCAATATTATGCTTTGGCTATGGGACACAATGGGACACAATTACTATATGTTGATATTGTATACCATTACACTTCGCAAATAACTGTACACATATTAGCCTGGGAGTTTTAGTTTTCCTTCATTCGTACCTAGTGCTTTTATTGGAGGAGGTTCCTATATAGATTTAAAATACAAAATAGCTGCTGACCATGTTGTTACTATAAGGGATTGAGAGAAAAACTCAAGAGTAAGGGTCATATCATAACTAAGACTAGTTACCCCAAATATCCTAGGAAACCATGTACCTATTGGGTCACTCCATTCTTCCTTTGGTACAACCTTCCACCAAACAGCAGACAAAATCTACCAAAAGTACCATTTCAATAAAAAGTCAATGTTTATTCTTCTTAAAAAATGCAACATTTTCACCACACGGCCTTTTTTCAGCCATAAAAAAGATGAAAAACATATTGCAATTGTCTTGTTTATTGTCCTGAAAAAGGTCCTGTGAGACCAGAACGTTGCATTTGTTAATGAAAATTGGATTCATAAACCTTGACATTGTTATTGAAATTGGATTGTGTTAGGCTAGAACATGTAAAAAATGATACAGGGGAATCAGCAGTGAACACAAGGAGAGTGTTATGCCAGCAAAACATTAACCACTGACTGAAACTTGGCATGTTGAAGCCAGAGGCACAAAGGTAGTCCTAACATTATTTGAATCTTCCCAAAAATTTGGATTCCAGCTGAATCTGAATCTTTTTCAATTCAATTCAAATAAATCTCTCAAAGACAGAGACGATGACATAAGGCACAAAAAAGGAATACTGTGTGGATCATGTTTTAATTTAAAAATAAAGTCTGAAAGGGCAATGTGTTAAACAGGCTGTTACCCATAGTCATACATGTCACTGTCATGTTGATATTACTAAAACGGTCTTGGTGGTACAGCGCTTGAAAGGGGTTGGATACAGTCTTAGGGGATCTTAGAGTGGAATACACATTTTTTCAGAGCACTCTGAGAACTTTTGTATTTGGGTTGAATTTATTTCCACCCAAATCAAATCTGCCGACTAATTTGTTCGAACCTGAAATGAATTTCAAGACTAGGTCATTCATAGTCGACTGAAATGGTAATTGACCAGTTTTATTTTTTTTCCTCAATTAGTCAAATGTAAGGGGCAGTCGAAAAAGGTGATCAAGACAATTATTTGCTCATACATACTATTGGTTTTTATAAGCAATCAGCCTGGTCAAAGTGGCATATTGTTGGTCAGAATCCAACATATAATTGATAAATGTACAAAAGCCATAATTAACTGCTGAATTGGTAAGATATATACACCGTATAAGAATAAAGGCCCTGATTTATGAAGACCATAGGACCTGAATTGCAAGAAGAGGCATGTAATATGTATTAGTAAAGAATTAAAATTTGATGTGATTAATTGAGAGAGATTTTTCCAGGCAATCAGGGCACTTACAATTCTAGTTGAACTTATTTGGACCCGAAATGGTTTGGAGGACCAATTCGTCTGATTCAGACCCAAATCTAATTTTAAGAAATTCATTCATCTCTACCTATTAATCACTGCAAAGAGTGCACCACAATAATATGCTACTGAAAATACTTGCCAAACCCTCATGCTGATGTTAAAAACGGAGACTTTGGCCAATATATTCCAGTCAGGAACATATCGGAGCCCAAGGCAAGGTATCTCAGTGTGGCATAGGTCCTACAGCTAACCTACCTACAGTGTGTGAACACATTCCGATAGGTGCTGAGGTCCGACTCACAGCCAAACTCCCACATACCTACATAGTAAGATTACTAATACAATGGAAGAGTAGCAAGAGGCTTCGAGCCCAACCTATAACATGCCATGTGACACAGGCTACCAGGTGCACGGAATGTTACCAATGATAAACTATGGCACATTCTATAAATATCAAGAAAAAAATCACAGAATGAAGTGGCCTAAATAGGAGGAAGTGCTCAAGATCCCAAACACTGTAGTGTGCTTATACCCAGGGGAGCAATCCCTCCGAATGTGATCTGCTGCTAACGGCAATCCCCAGCAAAAATGCATACAATGGAGGATGTCGGCAGCGAACCACATGCACCACAAAAACATCTTACACAAGATGGAATAATGTGTGGATGAGAATATAAAAATCCCTAAATCACTGCAAAAGGTTCACCACAATAATATGCTACTGACAATACTGGCCAAACCTTCACGCTGATGTTAAAAACTGAAACTTTAGCCAATATATTCCAGTCAGAAACAAATAAGAGCAAAGCCCCCGTAAAGGTATCTCAGTGTGGCATGGGTCCTACCGCTAACCTACCTACAGTGTGTGAACACAGTCTGATAAGTGCTGAGGTCCGACTCACAGCCAAACTCCCACATACCTACATAAGAAGATCATACGATGGGGTAGGAGGCTGCAAGTCCCACCTATAACAGGACACATGACACAGGCTACTAGGTGCACAGAATGTTACCAACAATAAACTATGGCACATTCCATATATATCAAGATAAAAAACACAGAATAAAGTTGACTAAATGGGAGGAAGTGCTCAAGGACCCGTGCCACACTGAGATACCTTGACGGGGTGCCTTGGGCTCCGATATGTTCCTGACAGGAATATATTGTCCAAAGTCTCAGATTTTAACATTAGTGTGAGTTTTTTTTTCTTGATATATATGGAATGTGCCATAGTTTATCGTTGGTAACATTCTGTGCACCTGTTAGCCTGTGTTACATGACCTGTTATAGGTGGGACTTGCAGCCTCCTCCTACCCTCCCATTGTATTAGTCATCTTACTGTGGAGGTATGTGGGAGTTTGGCTGTGAGTCGGACCTCAGCACCTAGCAGACTGTTTTCACACACTGTAGGTAGGTGTCACGGAAGGTGTTCAGGAAACTAGAAGACACAAAATGAATATCCGACTCACTGGATCCAAAACTAAGGAACAAAAGGGAGAGCCCTGCATCAGACCTGGCTCTCTCCCTGACTGCTCAGCCTATACGAAAATCCCAATGGTAGATGATTGCATATCCTCGTACCTCGACTGTATAACACCTGAACACCCTATAATAGTGAGGGGACACGGCCACCGGCTCCCTACACTTGATACGGAGGGAGTCAGGGTCACCTGGGATCCAGCAAACAGAAAAACACAAATGAATGAACAAAACTTATCTGTAGAAGACTCAGAAGTAAGATCAGCAGGCACACACTCCAGGAAGGAATATAAACCACAAAGTGAAGCAGTCTGGGAAGGGATTTAAAGGGATGCAATCAGTGCAACTACATGACAGCTGAGAGAGACTAATGAGATGAGAAAATGAAAGCAAAACAAAAGGAAACTCAAGGAGGAGGTTCTGAAAGGCATCTGTCAGAGCTTCTCAGATGTCTGGTGGTGACAGTACCCCTCCTTCTACGAGTGGACTCCGGACACTCAGAGCCCACCTTCTCAGGATGGGACCTATGGAAAGCCCTGATGAGACGAGTGGCCTTAATGTCCGTCACTGGGACCCACATCCTCTCCTCAGGACCATAACCCTCCCAATGAACGAGGTACTGGAGAGAACCGCGGACAACACAAGAATCCACAATCCTAGAGACCTGAAATTTAAGATTACCATCAACCACAATCGGAGGAGGAGGCAAAGACGAGGGTACAATGGGTTGGACATAAGGTTTTAATAAGGACTTATGAAAAACATTATGGATCTTCCAAGTCTGAGGAAGATCAAGACGTTAGGCAACAGGATTGATGACGGACAAGATTTTGTAAGGCCCAATAAACTTAGGACCCAATTTCCAGGAGGGAACCTTCAATTTGATATTCTTAGTAGACAACCACACCAGATCACCAACATTCAGGTCCGGACCAGGCACACGTCTCTTATCCGCCACACGCTTATATCTCTCACTTATGTTCTTTAGATTATCCTGAATCTTTTGCCAAATAGATGACAACGATGAGGAGAATCTGTCCTCATAAGGTAAACCAGAAGACCCCTCTCCAGAGAATGTCCCAAACTGCGGATGAAACCAATATGCACCAAAAAATGGTGACTTATCAGAGGATTCCTGACGACGGTTATTTAAATCAAACTCAGCAAGGGACAAAAAAGAACACCAATCCTCCTGATTCTCTGCCACAAAACAGCGCAGATATGTCTCCAGATTCTGATTGACGCACTCTGTCTGGCCATTTGACTGCGGGTGGAAAGCAGAAGAGAATGACAACCGAACCCCCAAGCGAGAACAGAAAGCCTTCCAGAATCTGGAAACAAACTGCGTGCCCCTATCAGAGACTATGAAGGAATACCATGCAATTTGACAATGTGATCAATAAATGCCTGCGCCAGCGTCTTAGCATTGGGCAAGCCAGGAAAAGGGATGAAATGCACCATTTTGCTAAAACGGTCCACCACCACCAGAATCACAGTCTTCCCCGAGGAACGAGGCAGGTCCGTAATGAAGTCCATGGACAGATGTGTCCAAGGACGGGAAGGAATGGGTAAGGGAAGAAGAGGACCCGATGGCCGTGAATGAGGGACTTCGGCATGAGCGCAGGTCTCGCAGGCTGCCACAAAACCCTCAACTGACTTACGAAGCGCTGGCCACCAGAATCTCCGAGCTATGAGATCCACTGTGGCTCTTGCCCCCGGGTGCCCAGCAAGGACAGTATCGTGGTGTTCCTTAAAAATCTTGTGTCTTAAAGCGAGAGGCACAAACAACCTCCCAGGAGCCTCTGACTGGGCTACCTGAACCTCTGCCTCCAATTCAGGATAAAGAGCAGAGACAACCACACCTTCAGCCAAAATGGGACCCGGGTCTTCAAAATTCCCACCTCCCGGAAAACAACGTGACAGGGCATCCGCCTTCACATTCTTAACCCCAGGGCGGAACGTGACAACAAAATTAAACCTGGAAAAGAACAAAGACCATCGGGCCTGTCTTGGGTTGAGACGCTTGGCTGACTCCAAGTAGGCCAGATTCTTATGGTCAGTAAACACGGTAATAGGGTGTCTGGCTCCCTCTAGCCAATGGCGCCATTCCTCAAAAACCAACTTGATGGCCAACAACTCCCTATCTCCCACATCGTAATTTCTCTCTGAGGAGGAGAGTTTCTTCGAGAAAAAGGCACACGGTCACCATTTGGCAGGAGAGGGACCCTGAGACAAGACCGCACCCACACCCACCTCAGAAGCATCAACCTCAACTATGAAAGGTAGAGAAATATCAGGTTGTACCAAGATGGGAGCGGAAGCAAAACTCTCCTTGATATTAGAAAAGGCCTTACGCGCCTCTACCGACCAGGAGGAAAAATCTACCCCCTTTCTAGTCATATCAGTGAGTGGTTTAACAACAGAGGAATAATTCAAAATAAACTTCCTGTAATAATTGGCAAAGCCCAAAAAACGCATCAGCGCCTTCTGATTCTCAGGAAGCTCCCACTCAAGCACAGCGCGGACCTTCTCGGGGTCCATGCGAAAACCAGAAGCGGAGAGAAGAAACCCCAGAAATTGAATTTCTGGAACCGCAAACACACATTTTTCCAGTTTAGCGTACAATTTATTCTCCCGCAGGATGAGCAAGACCTGACGTAAGTGTTCCTTATGAGTTTTCAAATCAGGAGAAAAAATCAAAATGTCATCTAGATACACTAGTACAAATTTCCCCATTAAATGATAAAAAATGCTGTTCACAAAATGCTGAAAGACGGCTGGAGCATTCATCAAACCAAAAGGCATAACCAAATTCTCAAAATGGCCCTCAGGGGTATTGAAGGCCGTCTTCCATTCGTCTCCTTCTCTGACCCTGACCAGGTTGTATGCCCCTCTGAGATCCAACTTGGAAAAAAACTTTAGCCCCAACAATCTGGTTAAACAGGTCCGGGATCAGAGGAAGCGGATAAGGGTCACGAATTGTGATACTGTTCAGCTCCCTGAAATCCAGACATGGTCTTAAAGAACCATCTTTTTTCTTAACAAAGAAAAAACCAGCGGCAACAGGTGACTTCGAGGGTCGTATGTGTCCCTTTCTCAGACTCTCAGAGATATAAGCACGCATAGCGACCCTTTCAGGTTGGGAGAGATTGTATAAAAAAGATTTAGGCAGCTTGGCACCTGGGGTGAGATTAATAGGGCAATCGTACTCCCTGTGCGGGGGCAAGTCCTGAACACCACTCTCAGAGAAGACATCCGAAAATTCAGAGAGAAAAGATGGTACAGTCTTAGTAGAAACCTCAGAAACAAATGTCGTGAGGCAATTCTCTCTGCAAAAGTCACTCCAACCATTTATTTGCCTCGCTTGCCAATCAATGGTGGGGTTATGTTTAGTGAGCCAGGGTAGCCCCAACACTAGAGGAGTAGGCAACCCGCTTAGGACGAAACATGACACATCCTCAACATGAGTATCACACACAATCAAACGGACATTGTGAACTATGCCCTTTAACGATTTCTGAGAAAGTGGAACGGAATCAATAGCAAAAACAGGTATATCCTTTTCCAAAGTGCATACCTGGAAACCATGAGTTATAGCAAATTGACTATCAATGAGATTGACAGCTGCTCCACTATCTACAAAAATCTCACAAAAAATGTTCTTGCTCTCTAGCGCCACCCTGGCAGGTAGGACAAAACGGGAACTACAAGCCAACGGAAAACCTTCAATTTCCGCATCAACCTTGCCAATAGTAACAGATGGAACGTTTTTAGAGGATTTTTTTCTTTTTGTTTCTTTATTACTCTCAAAAAACTGCCTGAATCTCCTAGAGGGACAAACATTTGCCAAATGATTTATACCTCCACAACAGAAACAAACCTTCCCATGAGAGCTGAATCCTCTATTGTCAGAGGCAAGCAAACGCAGCTGCATGGGCCCCTGCTCAGAAGGGATTGAGAGCGACTGAGACCCCTGTGCACTGAATGAGACCGCTGCACTGTCCTTGGACTGAGTATGACAGAAAGGAGTGATCTCTCCTCTCTCTCTAAGACGCCTGTCAATACGAACGGCCCGAGACATGGCAGAGTCCAAGGAGGTAGGTCTCTCATGAAAGGCAAATGCATCTTTCAATCCCTCTGAAAGACCATGGCAAAATTGTCTTCGGAGTGCAGCATCATTCCAACCAGTATCAGCTGCCCATCTCCGAAATTCTGAGCAGTATATCTCTGCGGATTGTTTACCCTGGCATAAAAGACGTAGTCTAGACTCAGCCAGAGCAATACGATCCGGATCATCATATATCTGACCCAGGGCTAAAAAGAATTCATCCACTGAACGGAGGGGCCGTGCCCCCCCCCCCCCCCCCCCCGGCAGCGAAAAGGCCCAGGACTGAGCGTTATCCCTGAGCAGCGAGATGATGATCCCTACCCTCCGCTCCTCATCACCAGAGGAATGGGGAAGTAGGCGAAAATGGAGTTTGCAAGCCTCTCTAAAACAAACAAAATTCTCACTACCCCCGGAGAACGTATCCGGGAGCGAGATCTTAGGCTCAGAACAAACTCCATGAACGCAAGCTGAACCGGTCACCTGAAACTGAGAAAGAGTCTTACGGAGATCTGCTACCTCCAATGAAAGACCCTGCATGCGTTCAGTCAAAAGTGAATCCGGATCCATGCTTGAGACGGTTTTGGCGGTTTATAATGTCATGGAAGGTGTACAGGAAACTAGAAGACACAAAATGAATATCCGACTCACTGGATCCAAAACTAAGGAACAAAAGGGAGAGCCCTGCATCAGACCTGGCTCTCTCCCTGACTGCTCAGCCTATGCGAAAATCCCAATGGTAGATGATCGCATATCCTCGTACCTCGACTGTATAACACCTGAACACCCTATAATAGTGAGGGGACACGGCCACCGGCTCCCTACACTTGATACGGAGGGAGTCAGGGTCACCTGGGATCCAGCAAACAGAAAAACACAAATGAATGAACAAAACTTATCTGTAGAAGACTCAGAAGTAGGATCAGCATGCACACACTCCAGGAAGGAATATAAACTGCAAAGTGTAGCAGTCTGGGAAGGGATTTAAAGGGATGCAATCAGTGCAACTATATGACAGCTGAGAGAGACTAACGAGATGAGAAAATGAAAGCAAAACAAAAGAAAGCTCAAGGAGGAGGTTCTGAAAGGCATCTGTCAGAGCTTCTCAGATGTCTAGTGGTGACAGTAGGTTAGCGGTAGGACCCATGCCAGACTGAGATACCTCGGCACCCCGACTTGGGCTCCGATATGTTCCTGACTAGAAAATATTGGCCAAAGTATTAGTTTTTAACATCATGAAGGTTTGGCCAGTATTGTCAGTAGCATATTATTGTGGTGCACCTTTTGCAGTGATTTATGGATTTTTATATTCTCATCCACACATTATTCCGTCTTGTGTAGGATGTTTTTGTGGTGCAAGTGGTCCGCTGTCGACATCCTCCATTGTCTGGATTTTTGCGGGTGATTGCCGTTAGCAGCGGATCACATGTAGAAGGATTGCTCCCCAGGGTATAAACACACTACAGTGTCTTGAGCACTTCCTTTCATTGAGGCCACTTCATTCTGTGATTTTTTTCAACTCCACCTATTACCTAGACCAGTGGTGGCGAACCTATGGCACGGGTGCCAGAGGCTGCACTCGGAGCCCTCTCTGTGGGCACCCACACCCTGGAAAAAGTCTAAGTGTACCAATATGCCTTAGACCTTTCCTGCCATTCATCAGCGCAGGATGCACCATGAACAGCACAGGCAGCGCACTGAATGTAGACAGGCTATTATAGCTAAATTATAAAATACATGGAAGATATACTAAAGTGGACTGTAGGATTCAGGTTAACTTGCCGCATTGGCACTTTGCGATAAATAAGGGGGTTTTGGTGTTGCGGTTTGGGCACCCGGTCTCAGAAAGGTTCGCCATCACTGACCTAGACTGTGGCTTATATATGCGTTAGTTATATTGCCCTTTATGGTCCAAAGTTTCCCAGAATCCTTACTTCAATTAAATGTGTGATCTTAATTAACAGACTCAGCGGTGAAGTAAGTTTAGTTAAAGGTTTGGAAATGTCACTGGTCTAGTAAGAACCTTTGAATCCACAGCTCCATTTATTCTAAATACTTCATTGCTGCTTATTGATAAGCTCTAGCTAATTGTTCAATTGCAATATTTCTATTTAGCACCTGCAAGCTTCACAGTAGCTGGCAGTAATTGGGTTAATTGTGTATTTTTATGGATAGTACATGATGACATTTGTATATCTCATTTAAGGTCATCACCATCTTTATCAGCTATTTCTTAGCAGTTAGAATTAAAGGAATTTCAGGCAACGCTTTGATGACCCACTTTTTTATGCTTAAGGCCATTTCTTAGGAATACACAAAGCACAGCCAGATGGCTCTATTACCAGACATATATTTTCTACTAACATGTACTATTCTCTCGCCGTGACATCTTATATTCAAGCTCCCGTTATTGTTTTTTTAAAATTTACCTCTTCAGTGATATTTTAGAAAGCGGTGTTTCCTGAATGTATAAAAGTTATAAGCAGGCTTTTACTAGTCTTCCTTTAAAAAAACCTCAGTCAACCTCACAGCTGCCTGAAGCTGTAACTTAACAGATCAGGAAAACTGGTGCCATACTAAACTTGTTGAAATAGCCCAGAGGGTCTGTAATACATAGAAGAATTAAATGACTAATTCCTTTTAATTATAAGTGCACTGCTAATTACCGTATGTTTCAGCCACAGCCCTGGCATTGGCAACATCCGTCCAATATAAATTCGTACTAGTTTGGTTTGATAGAACCGTTTATAGTTTTTACCAGTATGAAATTATTTTACCTATGATGTCACGGGTATACTGTAAGATTCTGCAGGTACTACCTACTATTACTTCTCTATAATTCAGTTCTTTAGCTATCTCGCATTAAAGGCCCATCTCACACATTGGTAGCAGATCTCTAGGATATACCACCAATATTACATATGTGTGGGTCCCACCTAGCTCTAAAATGGGGCCCCCAAAGTTAAGTAGAATACACCTCACATGTGCAGTGTCCACTACATTCACTTCTATGGGAGTTCCAAAAAGAGCCAAGTGAGCGCGCTCGGCTATTTCCGAAACTCCCAAAGAAGTGAATGGAGAAAGCACCAGACAAGCACAGCGACCCGCACCTATCTGACACTGGTGTTACCACTTCTGCACCTTGCTACTGTCTTTAATGGGCTAATACAGTGTCATCTTATGCATTCTGTTCCAAGTTCACCTCACTGTGCATTTCTAATGTGTGCAACTGTTCATGTAATGTGGCAGCAAATATGGAAGAGCAACAGATACATAGAATGGAGCTTTCCATTCCATTCTACCCCCCCCCCCCCTGCAGAGGAGTGGGTGAGTCCCACTTCCTGCAGGAAGGGTGTGTCCCAGTTTCTAGTGAGTCTAGCTTACCCCCTGCTAGGGGAAGAAGGCTGTGCTGGGCACATCTCTGTTGGACGTGCCCAGGCCAAGTCAAGCCAGCCAGAGCACCATAAGCTCTGCTGGATGTGGAGGCCACAGCTTAGAGCCTTAGGAGCCAGGAGGAGAGTTCCCTGGCAAACTTAAGAGACAGACTACAAAGAGAGAAGTTGCAGCATAAAGAAGAAGCTAAGTTATACAGAAAGCCTGTCAGCACAGCAGAGCCAGAGAGCAACAGATGTAGCAGAGTTCAGTTTGCCTGCTAGAGTTTTAATGCTAAATCCTGCTGGGAACAAGACAAAGTTGGAAGATTGTATCTGATGATAGTTTATCAAAGTAAAGCTGCTATTCAACTTCATCACAAGGTCTGGACTCAATTATTTCTTCAAATTCCTCAACTTTTCCCCCCATTTTTTTGCTTTGGAGCAAACGCCTGGGGTCCAACGGTATCCAGGTAGGAGGACAGTGACACTCACTTACACTAGAAGTGACATTTTATGCCACCTTATACCACTCGGCCATTCCTATACCTGGGTACCAGCCCTCTAATAGGGCCCCAGGGGGCGGCCCATTGCACATGTCCTAGTGATATGCCAGCAATGGTTGAGATAGGCCAACCCCTTTAAAGCAAAGTTTAGATTTGTGGCCAATTTTTTACTAGCATAGGTCCCTTCACACTTAAAGGCAACCTGACAATAACCCAGCCAGCCTGGAAGGAATTTCCAATTTGCAAGCATTTGATGTGGTCTATATTCAACCAAGCTTTATACTACAGTGGTGCGCTAAAACATACCATTTAGCTGTGGTCAACCGCAGTAAGGTAAGAATCTACAGCAACCCTGTTTAACCCAGAAACTGTATTTGTACAAGGTTTGCATAGTTCTTGATCTTTTTGAGGCATTTGACCCAAAAGTGACAGAACAAGATATATCATGATGACCTTGTAGAGTTAGTCTTCAAATATTTTTACAGAAGATCAGGAACGAAAACTGAGGCCACCGCAAGCACTGCGGTAATAACAATTAATGCTGCATTAGTCTAACACTCGTGTACCTTACAGAATGTTTGCCAATGAATATCTAAAATTGTTGTACCTGTTTATGCGCATCACACCCTGCAAGCCTCCTTAATCATAGTTATGATTAAGAACGCTTGCAGCATCTAAAATGTATAAGTAGGTAGAGTACTTTTAGATATTTATCTGGTTCTGGCTTTTTAACCTTTAGGATCTTTCTGCAAACTTTCTGTAGTTAGATCCATGCATGGACCATATGGCATTTAGGTCTGTAATAATATGCAGCAAATGATGATATATGTGCTGGATCCAATGGCCTTACTGACATGCCACCCCACCACACCCCAATTACTGAAAGTGGCAGGGGCTGTGTAGAAATGCCATTTGTACCTAGATTTAGGAGCAATGGCATTTATAAATTACAAACCCGGGGCTTTACACACAAAAATTTGATGTGGGGGGATGATTAATTCCCCCCAAAGACTTCTTATCTCTACTTAATTATTCCTTATGTCACAGTTAGTGATGAGCAAAGTATTCAAAAATCCGATTTGGCTGCTTTGCTGTCAATACAGCAGAGAGAAAGAGATAAAGCAGAGTTGAGTTTGCCTGCCAGTTCATGCTAAAGCCTGCTGGAACCAAGACAAAGCTTGAAGATTGTTTTGGATGAATGTTTACTCAAGTAAAACTGCTGTTCAACTACATGCAAGGTCTGGACGCAATCTTTCTTTTATCCCTCAATTATTCCCCTTTTTATTGCTTCAGAGCCAAAGACTGGGGTCCAGCAGTATCCAGGTGGAAGCACCTTGACACACATAAAGAGACATTTAGGCCTCACTACACCACTTTTACTACACCCGGGACGTGATATATAATGGTCCTGGGTGGAGGCACACTTTGCAATTTGCGCCCAAAAATACTAAAGTTACAAATCAAAACTGTAAAATGTGACTTTTTTAAAATGTCAACTTGATTATCCACCCATTTCTCTTGATTTGCAACATTTTTACACCAACAGCACTAAAATGCACCTTTTTTTAAAAATGCACCATTTCAGCCACCCCCCTGCCAGACTGCACTTGAGACTTTTGAAACATAATTGCGGCTTTTGTAGCATATTTGTGGCATTTGCACTGGTAAATTGCGACTTTTGTTTCACACTTGGGATGTTTTTGTTATTATTTTGTTTCTGTTGGATGTCAGTTTACTGACAAAACCCTGCTGTTTGGCTCATTTATATTAGAAAAAATAATTGCATCCTGTTTTAGTACTTACCTATGCTTTGTTCCCACCATGAGTTGGTTTCACATTTCATAAATGCGACTTTTTGACAAAAAGTTGCATCTTTATTCCATAAATACGACTTTTTACGCCATTCTTTTTGGTGCATTTTACACCATAATTCTGGTGCAACATGCTTAGTAAATCTCCCCACTTATGTTCAAGCCAATTTAAAGCGGTTGGTCACTTTCTGGCTACTAATTACCAATATATAGGTAAAATGATTGTATAGCACTTACTGAGTCTTGGTTGAAAAACTGTGCCATTTTCTATATTTCTTTGTTTCTTGTTTATTACATCATCTCATCTTCATGTGATGTCTCCTCCATTCAAACAGACTGCACCTGCACCAACTTCATAGCATAGCAGGTGCAGATGGTAGGTGTAGTGTTTCTGAATGGAGGAGATATCACATGGAGGTGATTTGCCTGGTTACATGATCCTCCATCAGCAGCCATTTTACGGACAAGACCTCAGTGTGGACAGCACAAAAGACTTGGCAAACAAGGGGGAAGCCATGATGAAATACAGAAAATGGCACATGATTTCAACAAAGGCTATATTAGTAAGTGCCATATAATCATGTTACAAACACATTGATTAACAGTAACCAGAGAGTGGCTAACCCCTGGGGTTTCTGTCACCTGAAAAATGGGTATTAAACTGGCTGACATTAGCGAAGTGCTAATGTCAGCTGAACATAACTATATTAGTGCCATCTCAGAACAAGACTTAAACCTTGTACCTTAAGAGTACAATTAAACACCTAGAGCGCCATGCTTGGTTTTCAGATGGCAGAGTATTTCCCTAAATTTAGTCCTTAATGGCATTGTGAATATCTAGACAAGTCTATATTAAGCTATTGAAACATTAAGTGTTTCCAGTAACCATATCCTCTGTAAGATATATTCGGGGGCTACAAGATTTTTTTCAGTGAAGGAATCTGTATAGCTGTACAGTCTTTAATTTGAACCCAAATATTCTACCCAAAGTGTTTTCAAATTTTCACAAATCTCTATAATTGTTCTCCCTACATTCTGTCAAAAAGCCAAGAATTAAAAAAGAGATTTGATTTTCATACACTTGATACAAGGCAAACTATGCTCCTGTAAAGCGTCTTAGGACCGGAGAGTGGACAATCATTTAAATCTGCTTATGTTATGAGTGACAAAAGGTTTCCAAACCCACAATAACTAGGTGATTATAAGCTACTATATATATCATCTGTAGGGATATGAAAAAGAAGCCTTTTGAATATTAAGATTCTGCCCTCCCTATCAAACCTTTGCATAGACACCTAGCTCTAGTTTACCTGATCAAAATGCCATATATATGTTGTTGAAATGAGGCTCCATTCCTAAGTTATGATACTTTTGCTTAATATGCAAATGTGAATTTAGTGCAACAAGGGTATCACCATTGCCCTTATTGCACCCAAGCTCCACTCCTTTTTGTGACCAGCCCCTCCATGGCTTCTTTTCCACTGTGTGGCCCTATTAATCAAAGCAGCAAGGGAGGGGCTGGCCACAGAAAAGAGTGGAGCTTGGGTGTAACAAGAGCAATGGTGACCACCTCATGGCACTATATTAAGAAAAATTATTGTCGCTTGAGAACAGTACTTCGAATCAACAAAAGAAAAACATTGTTTTAATCATATAGACCACAGCTATGTGTCTATACTAATAGTTTCAGAGAGAGGTCACTGGTAACAGATTTCCTTTAAAGTACTGTGGTAATGTGTACAGTATAGTGCTAGAAGTCATGTATATCCCACCCAGATACCTCACCTGGGTGAGATAACTGAAATCCAGAAAGCTGCAGTCGTTTCAGCAAAGTGTAGTTTGCTCAGAAAGGTTTGTCTAGATTCGGATCTGGGCTGGATTTTATTTGGACTGGTGGGTAGGTTTGGTAGTGGGATCTGCCAGTCCACACCATTCCAGTACATTAATTGCCTCTAGCTGAGAAGATCACAGGTGTGGTCAGCTGGGCTGTAATCAATGAGGGATAAACCAACCCTTAGTGTATGATGGAGAGAGAGGACTTGGAAATGGAAGCCTGTGAGGCTCTGTGTGGTCTCAGCCAGGAGGGCTGAGGGGCCACAAGGCTGTGTGAAGCAGAATCTCTACCCCGTGTGGGACTTTGTCTGGTGAGCTGACCTGCTGAGTATCTGAACCTGATAACCCGTTTGTGAACTACACTCTATAGGTGAGGTAGAGACAACCTATGTATTAGGTAGTGCCTAGACTGACAGGTGTTTATTTTGCAATGTTTATGTTTGTGCTGGTGTTGAAGTGTTGAAGTGCCAAAATAAAGCACCATTTGGACTTGAATCTGAGGAATCTGTCATTGCCGCCCTGCTTGAGAGAGTGATCCCTTACAGAACATTCAACCTGTGTAGTGTCAGAACTTTTGGGCATAAAAGAGTCCATAGTAAAAGGCATGCACAGATGTATGGACATGAACATTAAGAGAGGCCATCTTGTCTGGTCTTGAAAAGAGCAGGATGAGTTCAAAATCTTTGGATTTCAAATAGCTAACTCCCAGATTAAGGATCTGGGCAAAATGTTTGCATAGTCTGCTCCTGAGTGAAAGTTTAGACAGATACAATAAAATAAATTTACTCAGATAAGACAATGGAGTAGAATGGTGCTGAATTTTAGTTCTCAGTGAATAGAAAGAGGATATCATTTTCTTAGTAATTTTCATATTAATATGTCAGTGTATTTGGGGTTTTATATAATATGTCTGAGAGCTGTGAGTTTCTCTATAACTAAAAGTGTATTGATACTTTATATATAAGGTATATTCATGGGATCTATTATAAGAATTAGGTGAATTTCTTCAAGAGTCTCAATGTGTACGTGAAAAAATTACTTCAGTCTAAGGAAACCTGTTCTTGGGATTGTAGACATAAGTGTTTAAGAACAAACAATGGATCTTCACAGAGACAATAAGGACAAGTGTTATATGACTCTTTTTCTCCATATGAATTAGAAAGGCCTTAGTCATGTCTAGAAGTTCCTATAAATAATTTAGAATAGAGGTATAATCCAGGATGCACATTTATATTTACGTTCTATTGTTGTAGAAGTTCTGTCTAAAATCCCAGTTAAAGATAAATAAAGGAAAAATCGTTGTAATTGCAAAACCTTTTTACATAGATCTCTAGTGCCATCTAGTGGTAGAGTAAATTAAGACCTGAATTGCAAAATCACTGGGTGGAGTGACTGATGATGTCACTAATTATTGATTACCCTGACCAAGCCCCTTCCTAAAAAGATAAAAAGGCAGCATAAGCTGATAGAGGTCATCATCACCTCAGGAGATCATCCCTTGAGCCATTCCATCTATCCCATCTGATCCATCTGATCCACCTACTTGAGGAAGCCATCTGACTAGAAACACAGCTAGTAAAGGCAGCCATCTTGAAAATTCCTTCCAGCCAACTACCAAACCCCGAGAGGAGATAGCACTTCATTGAATTATAGTCCTGAATCTTGAGACTGATTTCTGCTAGCCAATACACTGGTTTAGTATAAACTTCCCTATATTTCATAGGAGAATAAATATATAGTTTTGTGTGTATGTATATATATATATATATATATATATATATATACATATATATATTTCACTGTACTTTGTGAGTAGAATCTGGTTCGGAATAAGTTTTGTTTGTAACTGCAGTATCATTCTAAATTTTTTCGAATCCAGGGAGATTTATTCATACTGTTGAAAATTATTCTTATATCACGGTATCATCTCTAAGGAACTGAGTTCAGTTCTATGCATGTATGGTTGATTATATATATATATATATTGTGGAGATTTGCTCTGGTAGATAGGTTAGCTGACACAGTATAGAGGCAAGGAACCAGGTTGTAAATCAAACTTCAGTGTTTTATTCACACTCAGCGAATCATAACAGTATTGGTGCTTGTTCATACACAGCAAAAACAACACAGTATTCACCTGGAATCCTAGGTGTCAGTTCACACCCTGCAGGATGCTCAGCCACAGAAAAGTTTACTGGCCTCTTCCAGGCAGCCTGCACGCCTGTTTTTAGTCTTCAGTCTTCAGCCTACAGCACAGCTTTACTGACAGATAGAGGTAAAATCCACACCACCTGATACTGCTGACTGCTTTTAAACCTGCCAAGACCCAGCAGCCACCCACCCAGCACTTTGGCTACTTCCAGTAAAAGCTGCCCCGGATCAGCTTTACAGCCATACTAAACAGCTGAAGTGTCAGACTGCAATCTGCAATACTGACACTTAAGAAAAAACGGTTCTTACCTCACAAGACCAGGAACCTCAGTGACACATACTAACCATCAATGATGGCCCCTTGTTCCTTCCTACAATATGTATATACAGTACAGACCAAAAGTTTGGACACACCTTCTCATTCAAAGAGTTTTTTTTATTTTCATGACTATGAAAATTGTAGATTCACACTGAAGGCATCAAAACTATGAATTAACACATGTGGAATTTTATACATAACATGACTGAAAATATGTCATATTCTAGGTTCTTCAAAGCAGCCAGCTTTTGCTTTGATTACTGCTTTGCACACTCTTGGTATTCTCTTGATGAGCTTCAAGAGGTAGTCACCTGAAATGGTCTTCCAACAGTCTTGAAGGAGTTCCCAGAGATGCTTAGCACTTGTTGGCCCTTTTGCCTTCACTCTGCGGTCCAGCTCACCCCAAACCATCTCGATTGGGTTCAGGTCCGGTGACTGTGGAGGCAAGGTCATCTGGCGCAGCACCCTATCACTCTCCTTCATGGTCAAATAGCCCTTACACAGCCTGGAGGTGTGTTTGGGGTCATTGTCCTGTTGAAAAATAAATGATGGTCCAACTAAACGCAAACCGGATGGAATAGCATGCCACTGCAAGATGCTGTGGTAGCCATGCTGGTTCAGTATGCCTTAAATTTTGAATAAATCCCCAACAGTGTCATCAGCAAAGCACCCCCACACCATCACACCTCCTCCTCCATGCTTCACGGTGGGAACCAGACATGTAGAGTCCATCCGTTCACCTTTTCTGCGTCGCACAAAGACACGGTGGTTGGAACCAAAGATCTCAAATTTGGACTCATCAGACCAAAGCACTGATTACCATTGGTCTAATGTTCATTCCTTGTGTTCTTTAGCCCAAACAAGTCTCTTCTGCTTGTTGCCTGTCCTTAGTAGTGGTTTCCTAGCAGATATTCTACCATGAAGGCCTGATTCACACAGTCTCCTCTTAACAGTTGTTCTAGAGATGTGTCTGCTGCTAGAACTCTGTGTGGCATTGACCTGGTCTCTAATCTGAGCTGCTGTTAACCTGCGATTTTTGAGGCTGGTGACTCGAATGAACTTATCCTCCGCAGCAAAGGTGACTCTTGGTCTTCCTTTCCTGGGGCGGTCCGCATGTGAGCCAGTTTCTTTGTAGCGCTTGATGGTTTTTGTGACTGCACTTGGGGACACTTTTAAAGTTTTCCCAATTTTTCGGACTGACTGACCTTCATTTCTTAAAGTAATGATGGCCACTTGTTTTTCTTTACTTAGCTGCTTTTTTCTTGCCATAATACAAATTCTAACAGTCTATTCAGTAGGACTATCAGCTGTGTATCCACCTGACTTCTCCACAACGCAACTGATGGTCTCAACCTCATTTATAAGGCAAGAAATCCCACATATTAAACCTGACAGAGCACACCTGTGAAGTGAAAACCATTTCAGGTGACTACCTCTTGAAGCTCATCAAGAGAATGCCAAGAGTGTACAAAGCAGTAATCAAAGCAAAAGGTGGCTACTTTTAAGAACCTAGAATATGACATATTTTCAGTTGTTTCACACTTTTTGTTATATATATAATTCCACATGTGTTCATTCATAGTTTTGATGCCTTCAGTGTGAATCTACAATTTTTATAGTCATGAAAATAAAGAAAACTCTTTGAATGAGAAGGTGTGTCCAAACTTTTGGTCTGTACTGTATATATATATATATATATATATATATATAATATAAAGCTGAGTGTATGTGTGTGTATGTCCGCTAAAGGAATCAGTACCGTTGCATTTACAATCATGAAATTTGGCACACAGGTACATCAGGTGTCTGGAAAGGTCTTAGACCAGGTCTCAGCTCTCTAGGATGTACCGTTCCTGAGATATTACCAAAAAGTACATTAGCCAATAGAAGCTTGGTCACATGACCCTTATCAGCCAATAGAAGCTCGCAGGTCCTCCAGCCTCCACATACACAGTTTTACTCCAGGTTTCCATACCAACCCTGCCATTTATCTTCACTGCTGTAGAAGAGCTTTAAAGGAAATCTGTCACAAGGATAATTGTTATTGAAGTAAAGCCATGACCTAATACCACTTAGTACCTTATTTCAAGATGTGCATTTGTTCCAGCAATATATGTTTTTATCCTCTGAAAATCCAGTTTATTTGGTATGCAAATGAGCCAGTAAAGGTGCCCAGAGGGGAGTCACTCTTGCAGGAAGGAGTCCTGACAACCCCCCTGCCACAATGTGTCCACCATCAAAAGACTTAAAACCCCGGCCCTAGGCCCTGCTACTCCACACCCTGATATGGTTGGGCCACACCCCTCCCACTCCTGAGCTGACGGGGATTAAAAACATGAAAGTAAAAATCAACTTCTGTCAGCTGCAGGGGTGGGAGGGATGGTGACTTTCTCCCTGCAGCTTACACTCAGACAGCACAGTGCTGCTGTCTTAGGCTCCATTCAGACGTCCATAGTGCCTTGCGGATCTGCAATACACCCGGCCGGCACCCCCATAGAAATGCCTATTCTTGTCCGCAATTGCTCTATTTTTTTTATTCTTGTCCGCATCTCTTCCGGCCCCATAGAGAATGAATGGGTCCGCATAATTGTGGAATGGATGCGGACCCATTCTACGGACGTGTGAGAGTGAGCTGTACACGCCCCTGATCTGACAGGGATTGAAAAAAATGAAGTTAAAAATCAACTTCTGTCAGCCGCAGAGGTGGAAGGGACAGTGACTTTCTCCCTGCAGTTCACGCTCAGACAGCACAGTGCTGCTGTCTGAGAGTGAGCTGTTCAAAAGGACATTCCTGTGTCCGTCCAGGCCCTGTGCCAGACGGAGGACAGGGAGTCTGAAGATGTCACTGTTATAGTGGATAGTGTTGATATCTTTTAACGACACACACAAACATTAAATTAAATTGATTAAATATACCCGAGCGAAGCCGGGTCCTTCAGCTAGTAAATATATACGGTATATATATATATTTAGATAATGATATGAATCTGACTTGAGTTTAATCTGAGACATCTGTTGGCTGAGAGAAATCAGGAATCAAAGTGATTTAGAATAATTTTGGCTTTTGCATATCATTGATTAATTTTCATAATCTTTATCGTCACCGATTTTTATATTTGATTAACTTGTACTGTATTATTATTATTTTGATAAATATATATTTTTATTTACCATTGCCTTTTTTTTGTCGTCAAACTTAGCGCAGATCACGTGTTCCTATTGGTTTGGTATTTATGTTAATAGGTTAGAATCTCCTCCTTTACAGATTCCAATTTATTCACATAAATAATATAGACTGTTAATCAGAGCAGCATAAACATTCTGACAGTAGTAGATGTCTTCTAGGTCAAGAAGGCAAACAAATCACTGGAGAAGACCTGTGCAGCCATTTGGCCATCCTTTGAAACCTTTAACCAAAAGTATAGAATAAATTTCAGTTTTAACTATTGTTCTTTCATAGATCTTATCTACTTGGTAGTTCTAATGAAGTGCACCTCTGATAAATTTCCACTCGTGGCCAATGAGTAATTCCATTAAACATGAACATTTCAGAGTAATGTAAAGTATGGAACCCTGCTGATGTCATTAATCATTTCAAGGCCACCCAATTCAGTGGTGTTTAATATACCCACCACCTCCCGCTTTCTGAGATAATACAGATTTACCAAAACCTGCTGGAACTGAACTATACATACAAAGGCAAGACAGTTAATTAATAAAAACAGATCATTTTGAATAATATACAACAATATAAAAATGAAATCTGTCCATCTTAGAGCTCTTTCACACTTGCGTTCTTTTCTTCCGGCATAGAGTTCCGTCGTCGGGGCTCTATGCCAGAAGAATCCTGATCAGTTTTATCCTAATGCATTCTGAATGGAGAGAAATCCATTCAGGATGCATCAGGATGTCTTCAGTTCCGGAACGGAACGTTTTTTGGCCGGAGAAAATACTGCAGCATGCTGCGCTTTTTGCTCCGGCCAAAAATCCTGAACACTTGCCGAAGGCCGGATCCGGAATGAATGCCCATTGAAAGGCATTGATCCGGATCCGGCCTTAAGCTAAACGTCGTTTCGGCGCATTGCCGGATCCGACGTTTAGCTTTTTCTGAATGGTTACCATGGCTGCCGGGATGCTAAAGTCCTGGCAGCCATGGTAAAGTGTAGTGGGGAGCGGGAGAGCAGCATACTTACCGTCCGTGCGGCTCCCGGGGAGCTCCAGAGTGACGTCAGGGCGCCCCAAGCGCATGGATGACGTGATCGCATGGCACGTCATCCATGCGCATGGGGCGCTCTGACGTCATTCTGGAGCGCCCCGGGAGCCGCACGGACTGTAAGTATACCACTCCCCCGCTCCCCACTACTACTATGGCAACCAGGACTTTAATAGCGTCCTGGCTGCCATAGCAACACTGAACGCATTTTGAAGACGGATCCGTCTTCAAATGCTTTCAGTTCACTTGCGTTTTACCGGATCCGGCGTGTAATTCCGGCAAGTGGAGTACACGCCGGATCCGGACAACGCAAGTGTGAAAGAGGCCTAAGTGCAGAAAATACTGACTGTAGGCTTTGTCAAATATGTTTACCCACATGAATTAGCATAACATCATTACTACAATTTTATTGTATAGAACATATTCACGTTTGTACACCTAAGTATAGGTGACCATGTTCCTCTTTTTACACTTTATTTCTTTCAGTTATTTATCATGAAACTGGTATTTGAGTCAATAATTTTAACAACTTATTTTTTATCACTAAATGCATGACTATGTAAATCTGCTGATGTGAAGGATATGCTGATTGTTTAAATCAAATCAACCAGTGTACCCCTGGTGGAATCCATAGCTTGCAAATTAATTTCAGACACTCGGGCCAGTGTCGTAGGAAGCCAATTAACATTAAGTTGATGGTAAATACTGGCCATACACAAAAGATGCCAGCACCGAATAATTCTACTGTGAATGAGAACTTATTATAGCTTATATTGTAGTTGGTGAATAAGCTACTCAATCACTGAATCATGCCTGATTTGACAGATTGTGGGACAACCCTCAGATCTCAAATTAAGACTTGGTTGCTCATGACTAACTTGATTTAATCCCAAGCCATATCAAAGCTCTGTGCTGAGACATATATTTAAGGCTTTTATACACATTCAATAGCTGCTGGTCAAACAACGTTCAGCTGAACACATCCACATTTGGTTGAACATTTATGTGTATGCAATGGAGAAGGAGAAGCCATTGCCACCACTTGGCAGCAGCTTACCTTCCAGGAGAACAAAAGGATTGCATGAAAAATTTTACTTTGCCCAGATTTTCTCTACCCAGACATCAGGAGAGAGTTGTGGGTTCCCCACACACATTATACTGTTGGCCAAATCTGCCGTTCCTAGCAAGTTCAGCTGACAATACACTAATGTGTATGGAGTCCCTTAGAGCCTAGTGGGGACAAGAACCTAAGAGGCTAGATCATTGAAGCCATTAGAAAAAAAGAAAACTTTCCTGATGTCACAGGTTGAAGTTCTATCCTCTCATTGGCTCTAACTCTCCAATATTTATGTGATAGTACTACTTTGCACAAGCTTTGAGTTGTAAATAGGCACAATATGGCACCAATAGAAGTCTATGCAGCTTCAGGTACCTCGTATATGTACGTCTTCCTATGGATGGGTAGGATATTTTTTCTTTCGGATTAATTCTAAATCCAACAGCACATAGAATTATTTCATGTCCACAGGATGACGTATTACAGAGCTATGCAGAATTATTGCCTCTAGGGGAGAAAATCTTTGTAATATAGTGACATCAAGGGACACTGCACAGAGCTTTAGAACATAAGTGGATTTAGCTGTTTTCCAAATTGGTTTAGTTGTGCATGATAACAATCTCAGTTTGATTTCTTCAACTGTAAGGAAGCTTTCAAAGTTGAGAGGAAACCTATAATAATGCGTCCTGAAATGAAAGAATATTTAAACGTGTTTAGCATATTCCAGAGTGTTTCATGCAGTTTCATATTTTCATGTAAACACACTTTTACATTTTTTTGCTTTGTGTAATTTTTTGTAATGACTGATGCGGCACAGCAAGCAGCATGGCTTTCGTGTCATTCACCTTGATTTCTGGTTGTGCTGATATAGAGATGGAAAATGGTCAAGCATTTCATGAATTCTGAAACATTTCTGGTGCCGAAAATGAAATGAAATTACCTAAATTAACAGTACTGGGAATATCTAAGTAATTAAACATCGGAGGGAAAGGTTTCCCTGTACTTTATTAGAATAACAAGCGATCTGATCTATTCAAAATAATGAAAATAAGCCCAGGGCTTCAATTCCAAGGTCCAGGCATCATTAAGTTTCTGAAAATCACAATATCCTGATACAACTAGTTTCCAAGAACAATAAGTATGGTGGATTTCCATCAAAAGGCATTGTACTCAACAGACATTTCATTTAAGCTGCCTCTTTTTTCTCATTACCCTACAATCAATTGTAATATCCTGGACAAAAATAATGCACAATAGATACAGAGGGTGAGATTTTAACCCACATGTCCATGTTATACTGTATCTCTTTCAAGCTGAGCTGAGACTTCTACAGTGGCTATTCTCTTTCTCTGTATGGTATATTTTTCATTGGATTCATATGAAATTCAAAAGCAAAAATCATGGCATGCTTCACTGATTGCAATATGATGGAGAATATCCCTCAAAGACAGTGTCATATGAGGCTTTAAAGGCTATATACACGTTTGGGGGCGATTTTATATAATTTGGGCTAAAAATTTTAAGGCTTAAAATCATTTTTTCAATTAGTCTTTTTTTAAAATGTTGAGCCCCTTTCTCTGTACAGCCTGGAGATTCTCTAGTAGCAGGATTTGTATTTTTACTCTGTTCTTTCTTGCAGCTCAGATGACGGCTCCTTATCTCTGATGTCTGACTTCCTAAACATTCATTATAGCTCAATTCTTATCTTACTGATAAGCATGTGGCTTCAATAAGTGTTTATGAGCTTAAATAAGTGTCTTTGAGCTATTACTAATTTAGAGATAAGGTTTATTAGGCTGAGTTCACACTTCAGTTATTTGGTCAGTTATTTTGATCAGTTGTTGTGAGCTAAAACCTGGTGTGGGTCAGAAACACAGATTGGGTGCAAATCAAATCATTACACCTGATCTAGGCTTTACTACTGGTTTTGGCTCACAATAATAGATGGAAATATCGTCTAAATAACTGAGGTGTGAACCTAACCTCAGATGACCTGCACAAAATAAAATTACAATTCACACAGCTGGACAAACAGTTAACCCTTTTTGACAGAAAGGCTGTATATGTTTAATAAAGGCCAATTGTACAAATGTTTTTAAGCCCAAGATAAGTAAAATGCAATCCCCGAAGGTGTACATAGCCTTTAAAGAGGTTGTCCAATCACTGTACATTTCCATAAGTTTTCAGCAGTTATAGATATATTATATCTAAGTGCCTTTAGTGTCTGTAGGTATTTACATATAATAAAGACAACCCTATAGAGAATATAGAATAAGATGCAGACCTTTCACTATCTTTCATTCAACATCTAGTATTGTGCCCATCAGGGGAGTAACTAGAGTTCTATGGGCCCCAGGGCAAACTTTGAATTGTGGCCCCCCTCGCAAGCCTCCACGCCTCGCCCCCCCCCCCCCCTCAGCCTCTGCCCCTACTCATACCATCCCCCCCTCTGTATACAGCCATACATAAAAAATACTCTAGTCACTAGAGTATTTATTATTTATTTTTTAATGTATGGCACACACTGGCTTCATATGGGGGGAGGGATGATCAGTGGTGCTGTGTGGCAGTGTGTCTGAATTCAGAAAGGAAGGGCCCGCGCCGGCCATATGAGGGCAGCCAGGGGCAGCAAATAATGAGGGGGCAAAATGAAAATGAAATACTCTGTGGGCAAAAAATTAAAAATATATAGAGGGAATGGGGGCAAAATGAAATATAGTGAGACTCTTACTATATTTCATTTTGCCCCGTCCACTCCCTCTATACATTTAGATTTTTGCCCACAGAGTATTTAATTTTCATTTGCCCCCGGGCTCCTCATTATTTGCTGCCCTATTATGGCCGGTCCGGGACCTTCTGAATTCAGACACACTGCCTCACGGCACCACTGATCATCATTCATGTCCCCCCTCCGTATGAAGCCAGACACCGGTGTGTGCCATTTTTTACATAAAAAAAAAGACTACCTACTCTTGTTTGTTCCGCTCTCCTCACTTGAGGGCTGAGGCGGCTGGCGGGCTCGTCATTCCTGGCTGCTGAGATCCGGCGAGACCCGTCGCAGAGGTCACGGGTTTCGCGCTGACAAGTAAGCACAGCGCAGCCACACAAAATATAGGGAGGGCCCGCCACACTTAATAAAAAAACACTTGCGGGGCCCGCTTTACTCCATCTCTCCTGGGGGGCCCTATAGAAGCCCGGTCGTAATTGCGACCGCTGCGACCCCTATAGCTACACCACTGGTGTCCATATGCATAACTATAACAGTTACTTTTTGCATATACATCTGAAAGTTGCAGCAGATTGTAGCTCCTTCCTGCTAGCCCCTCCATCGTCCGCTAGGGACCAGCTCTGTGCACTAGCATGACCTCACAGTGAAAGCAGGAAGTTTGAAAAGGGGCGGGGCTTAAGACAATTACACGTCATTGGACATTCAGAGCACTATCAAAGAGCTAAAAAGAGCTGAAAGAGCTTCTTACAAAACTTCCCACTGTGTGTACACAGTACTATAAAGTATCAGGCCACAGACACTACACAAAGTGCTACCCAACTTTCCCAGGTGCCTAAATGTCAGGTTTGCCTATATAGGCAGGAGGTATTTTTAACTGTCTAGTCTAGGCAAATCTGACATTTCCTTACGCTTTGTGGAACTCTGGGAACAAGGCATCACCCACAATGCAGCCAATCAGCAGCCAGCCCTGTGATGTCACAACCCTATAAATAACCTAAGCCATCTTGTATTCAGCCATTTTCCAGTGTACTTAGAGCAGGGAGAGACGTTAGCAGGCGGTATGGACAGTGCTAGGAAATACTTTATTGTGCTGAAAAATCGATTTAGAAGTTCAGGGAAAGAATATTAAAGGTGTAGGGAAAGGATAGGGAGGCATCATCTACACTATAAAAGGATAACAGGGTGCAATAGGAGAGTGTATAGCCTGGGTAATAGGGGTGATTCTATTACACCTTGCTGCACTAATTGAGGATCCAAATTGCAGTTATATTGCTGCTTTTAGGTTGTTTTCACTATATGATACATCAGCAATTCCAGCAAACCTTGCTTGCTATTGAGGTGCAAGTTCTCTGTGATACAGCCATTTACTGGGTGTATTAATAGGAAATATATGTATGTCCTATTAGCTGTTCTGCATTGATTTAACTTTTTTTAGCTTTTTTGGGAGGTGTATTAATTGGAAAAAAAGGAAAAAATATATGTCATAATTGCCGTTCAGCAGTGAAGTTACATTGTACTACAGCCATTTACGGGTATTAATAGGAAACAGTTTTTTTTCGCGGACCCATTGACTTTCAATGGGTCCGTGGAAAAATCGGAAAATGCACCGTTTTGCAGCCGAGGCCGTGATCCGTGTATCCTGTCCGATTTTTTTGACGGACAACGGTTCACGGACCCATTCAAGTCAATGGGTCCATGAAAGAACACGGATGCACACAAGATTGGCATCCGTGTCCGTGATCCGTGGCCGTAGGTTACTTTCATACTGACGGATCCGAAGATCCGTCTGCATAAAAGCTTTTTCAGATCTAAGTTTTCACTTTGTGAAAACTCATATCCGACAGTATATTCTAACACAGAAGCTTTCCCATGGTGATGGGGATGCTTCTAGTTAGAATACACTACAAACTGTGCACAAGACTGCCCCCTGCTGCCTGGCAGCACCCGATCTCTTACAGGGGGCCGTGATCAGCACAATTAACCCCTTCAGGTGCGGCACCTGAAGGGGTTAATTGTACTATCATATCCCCCTGTAAGAGCTCAGGGCTGCCAGGCAGCAGGGGGCAGACCGCCCCCCTCTCCCCAGTTTGAATATCATTGGTGGCCAGTGCGCCCAACCCCTCCCTCCCTCTATTGTAATAAATCGTTGGTGGCACAGTGTGCGCCCACCATCGCCCCCCCCCTCCCTCCCTCTATTGTAATAAATCGTTGGTGGCACAGTGTGCGCCCCTATAGCAGTAACAACATTGGTGGCCAGTGTGCGCCCTCCCATCTCCCCCCCCCCCCCCGATCATGTCCGGCCGGGAGCTCCACCTACTGGTAAGTGACAGGTCTGTGCGGCGCATTGCTAAAGAACTGTCACTTACCAGTAGGAGGAGCTCCCGGCCGGTCACAGACATCGCAGCAGCAAGCAGGTAAGTATGAATCTTCTACTATTGTACTATTGCTAAGTAACCATGGCAACCAGGGCTGCAGTAGCTTCCTGGTTGCCATGGTTACCGATCGGAGCCCCAGCGATTAAACTGGGACTCCGATCGGAACTACGCTGCCACCAATGATCGGGGGGGGGGAGATGGGAGGCCGCACACTGGCCACCAATGTTGTTACTGCTATAGAGGGAGGGGGGCCGATGGTGGGCGCACACTGTGCCACCAATGATTTATTACAATAGAGGGAGGGGGGGCGATGGTGGGCGCACACTGTGCCACCAACGATTTATTACAATAGAGGGAGGGAGGGGGGGGGCGATGGTGGGCGCACACTGTGCCACCAATGATTTATTACAATAGAGGGAGGGAGGGGGGGCGATGGTGGGCGCACACTGTGCCACCAACGATTTATTACAATAGAGGGAGGGGGGGCGATGGTGGGCGCACACTGTGCCACCAACGATTTATTACAATAGAGGGAGGGAGGGGGGGGGCGATGGTGGGCACACACTGTGCCACCAACGATTTATTACAATAGAGGGAGGGAGGGGGGGGGGGGCGATGGTGGGCGCACACTGTGCCACCAACGATTTATCACAATAGAGGGAGGGAGGGGGGGGCCGCACTGGCCACCAATGATATTCAAACTGGGGGGGGGGTCCGCCCCTTGCTGCCTGGCAGCCCTGATCTCTTACAGGGGGATATGATAGTACAATTAACCCCTTCAGGTGCCGCACCTGAGGAGTTAATTGTGCTGATCACGGCCCCCTGTAAGAGATCGGGTGCTGCCAGGCAGCAGGGGGCAGTCATGTACACAGTTTTTCAGTATATTCTAACCTGAAGCGTCCCCATCACCATGGGAACGCCTCTGTGTTAGAATATACTGTCGGATCTGAGTTTCACGATGTAGCTCATATCCGACAGTATATTCTAACATAGAGGCGTTCCCATGGCGATGGGGACGCTTCAAGTTATGTTCGGGTGTCCGCCTGGCTGTGCGGAGGCAAGCGGATCCGTCCAGACTTACAATGTAAGTCAATGGGGACGGATCCGTTTGAAGATGGCACACTGTGGCTCAATTTTCAAATGGATCCGTCCTCTATTGACTTTCAATATACAGTCTGGACGGATCCGTCTGCGGCTACTTTCACACTTAGAAATGTTTTAACAATATAATGCAGACGGATCCGCTCTGAACGGAGCCACCGTCTGCATTATGTGAACGCAAGTGTGAAAGTAAAGGGACTCCTGACTTTACATTGAAAGTCAATGGGGACGGATCCGTTTGCAATTGCACCATATTGTGTCAACGTCAAACGGATCCGTCCCCATTGACTTGCATTGTAATTCAGGACGGATCCGTTTGGCTCCGCACAGCCAGGCGGACACCAAAACGACTTTTTTTTCATGTCCGTGGATCCTCCAAAAATCAAGGATGACCCACGGACAAAAAAACGGTCACGGATCACGGACCCACGGACCCCGTTTTTGCGGACCGTGAAAATAAACTGTCGTGTGCATGAGGCCTTAGCCTTTCTGCAGTGAATTGTGATTGTTATATTTATTTTTTTGGGGTGTAGAAATAAGAAAAAGAATACCTCTTAATTGCCGTTCTGTGGTGAAGTTACATTGTACTACAGACATTAACGGGGTGTATTGAAAGGAAACATATGTGCATCTTATTAGCCACTCTGTGATGAATTTTTATAGTTATATTTTTTTTTTGGGGGGGTGTATTAATAGGAAAAATAATTTGTCTTATTAGCCGGTCTGCGGTGAAGTTACATTGTACTACAGCCATTGTTGTGCTGTATTAATATAAAAAATAGGTATCTGTTATTAGCCGTTCTGCAGTGAATTTACATTGTCATACAGCCATTGTTGGAGTTTATTAATAGGAAAAATAAGTACTTTTTATTAGCCGTTCTTACATTGTCATTCTGTGGTGAAAGTTTTTTTGGGATACAGCCTGTTTTGCGCAAATTGCTCAGTGAATGCTTTGTTTCTTTTATAGGGACTGAATAATCATGTATTAGCCGTTCAGTGGTGAATTTTTTTGGGCTACAGCCTGTTTTGGGGTGCATTAATTTACATTTAATTTTATTTATTTATTTTACAGCATGTCAGAAAGACAAGTGACAGGCCCTTCAAAGGAAACTGGCAGTGGCCAAAATGTTTCTGTTGCAGGCAGAAGTAGCAGCAGAAGAAGGGGGGGTGGCAGGAGGAGTCGCAGCGAGAGGCCTGAGCTCCCGGTGTCATCTAGCGGTTGTGTCTTGACCAGCAACCCAACGGTACTTGAATGGTTGACTCTGTCTTCGACTTCGTCGCAAGTAACATCAGACACCCCCAGCCATGAGTCGGTAAGTTCCTATGACATGACGCTTAGTTGGCATAGCCCAGGAGCAGGCCCTGTGCCCCCAACTGTCCTCAATCTGCCTCTGTCATTTTCTATTCCATCATAGCGAGAAGTATTATATGCCGTAGGCTCGGCTCCACCTTTAAGCGAGGACGATCTACTAGAGGACAGTCAGCAGCTACTGCCAAGCCAAGATCTGGAGGAGACATGTTCCGCTTCCTCCGGTAGGCGGGCAAGTAGTGATGATGAGGGTGGCGTGGGAGCAGGTGTTGCGAGCGGTCAGACTCCTGGACCTGAGACCGTTGAGGGGGACATCAGTGAAGTGCAGACAGTAGCGGATGATGATGTAGCCGATCGCACTTGGGAGCTGGGTGAAGAAGGGGCTTCATCATCATTAGGAGAAGAGGGTGGCAACTTGCACATGAGGCAGCGGCTGAGCCAGTAGGGTGGTAGCGTGGCCATGAGTCAGCAGGGTGGCAGCAGTGAGAGGTCGGGAGCCAAACATGCCTAGGGTAGACCACCCCGCTTCGCAGGAGCCTACCTGCCCAGAAAGTGGCAGTGCAGGGGTTCACGGAGGCAGCAGTAGCAGACAGCATGGAGTGTTGGGAGAAAATGCCATACTCAGTGGTGTGGCAATATTTTATTAGGGCGCCGAAGGGGGTAAACATGGCCATTTGCCGAGTTTGTGGGCAGAAGGTGAACCATGGCCAGGGTGCCAATGTTGGCACCACGGCCCTGCATCAAAACATGCAGCATCACCATAAAGTGGCCTGGGAGAACCGTGGCTCCGATGTGGTCATGCAGCCTTCCACACCCAGTGGCACACACCCAATTTCATGCAGTCAAGGCTCCACCACCTCAGCCGAAGAGAACTCTATCCTTCCCATCATCTGCTGATTCTGAAGCTCCTGCTCCTCACCCTTCTACTACTCGTCAGTCATTCCGTCAGCATTCGATCACCGAAGCAATTCCAAGAGACAACAGTGCAGAAGCTGAACGTGCTCCTGGCCAAGTTGCTGGTGCTACCGTCCCTCCCTTTCCAAGTAGTGGACTCTGCACCTTTCAGAGAACTGATGGCTTGTGCCAAGCCGAGGTGAAGAGTCCCCAGCCATCATTTCTTTGCGAAAAAAGCAGCCCTGCACACATATGTAGAACAGAAGGTGGGCCAGTCCTTGAGCCTAACAGTGTCTGCCAAACTGCACGGCAGCGCCGACATGTGGAGCTGTAACTACGATCAAGGACAGTATATGCATATACCACAGCTGGTACTACTGGCACTATGGCTGGCACTGTTACCAAATGTGTTTTGTATTATGGCCATGCTCACTGTGTTGACAAAAAATGTGCATCCTAAACGCAGCCACATCCACCTAACCTTCCTCGCTCACATGCACTAGCATCAAGGTGGGGGAGAGGAAGGGGGGAAGACATGGCTGCAGCCTAGGAGAAGAATACACTGCTTTTCTATTTTATTTTCTATGGTTTGCAATTCTGATATCTTACAAAATAAAAACAGATAATAAACTATCCTTATGATGTAGAAAATGAATGTATGGTTGAAGAGTCATGGAGATATTGCTGCTCTCCTGAAAATTCACACACTTCAGTCTACAAAACTCTCCCTTACAGTTTGAATAACATCCCACTAATGCACATCATATCACCAAAGAGCACACCTCTGAGAGCAACTGCTGAAAGAATTGTGATCCATCCATTTCTGCGGGCTCTACAATAGGAGATACCTCTCTGCAGTCATTCCAGGAAGTTTCAGACAGTGACATCATTGCTAAATATTTCACTGAATCCAGGCTGTAACAATCAGAAACTCTAAAGGGGCATTTATGGCCTATATACCTCCTCACGCCAATTAAGGCACTTTCCATAAGGAGACATAGTACCCCCCAACCCTGACCTAGGCCTCTCACCCAGTTAAGCCAGCACTCTCTGCTCTGTACTAATGAGGGGGAAGCACCCCAAAACAGCTGTCTGCAGATGAAATGCTGGCTTACTTAATATCCAAGTCAAGTCTCTTGACCTAGTTAAAGGGTCAAATATTGACTTATAAGATAACTTCCTTACAACCAGTGGCATCAGAGGCAGATCTTGCTAATAGCTATATTGCATACCTACTTCCCAGAATTCCACAGGAGCATGTATGGCCTGTAAGCCTTCTCCTGCTGATTTAGGCTCTCTCTCCATAAGGAGTGATAGTATCCCACAAATCAGAAACAGCTGTGTGCGACAGAGTGAGAGAGCAAAGTAGAACCAAGCAGCCCTACCATTATTATCTTAATATAAGATACACTTCTTACTTCTGATGACCTTTAAGCAGCAAGACTTGTGCGTATTAAGGATTCTGCAAATTTACTTAGCATAAACCTTAAATTACCTATGTGATCTACTCATAAAGTGTTTTTTCTAAGTTGGGCTTCCTACTTCTGATCTGCAACATGTGTGACAGGACGAGGGTTTAGTGAAGGAGAAAGCAGATACATTAAGTATCATGTGCACTGGGTACTGTATGATCCACTTTGGTATCACTACAGGTTGATAGGGATGGACATTGTGTGGTCTCAAAAGCTACCGAAATCCAGGATGCAGTTAAAGGTTTTTATTTGATTGTTTTAAAAGCCTTTAACTCCATCCTGGACCTTGTCAGCTAGTAGCTTTTGCACCCACACAATGTCCATCCACCTCTAGCAGTCCCCAAGTAGATCAACCAGTATCCAGTACCCTTGCTCTCCCTCCACACGGTTGGCACCGAATTGCAGAGGGTCTTCAGAAAGCTGGCAGCATCTAACAACAGCAATGATTACTACAAGCATATAGTGTTGTGCCTAAATTTTGTACAACCATACAAGTGGAGCATTTATACAGCACAGCAGCAAGCAGTCCACCTCACCTACCCACTGTTCAGGCGACTGCATAGAGGAAAACTGGAGACATGATTGCAGGAACAGATGAACACATATATCCAGCATAGTGGGAAAGTCCAATATAACTTCTACTTTATTTGATCAGCTTAAAAGATAGTCAAGCATGGTATATAGTGTGTTGAAATCTCCTACACATTTTGGATTATAACATCCTTAGTCATAACACTGGACTGACTAGGATCTTATAATTGGAAAGATGTAAGCAATTCTAGCACTCTGGATTCCATGCTGAATAAACTTTTAAACTGATGAAATAAAGTGGTAGCTTTACTGGACATTCTCACTGTGCTGAATATATATTTTTTAAAGGTACAGCATGCCCTTTATATACTGCTTTGTGCATGCTCGGTACCTACTTTACCCAGATGTTATTACCCTTTTAAGCCCTTTTCTTCCTTTGTCGGCACTAGCTGTGATGCATCATGTGACAGTTGCATCCATATCATCCTTTCTCTGTACATGTGGAAATCAGCTGTTACCTGTATGTGTTTGTAAACGTCTGCACATGCGCAGGCAGAGAATGCTTACATGCTTATCATCCCACAGCACAATTTAAGTTTTGCAGCTTGTAATGTTAAAGGCTATGGACACCTTTGCGCAATTTTTCATCTTGGGTTAAAAATAATTTCTCCAAATTGGTCTGCAGAGAGAGGCCCTTATCTTGGGTTTCTTAACAACTCATAAACACGCATTTAGGCTACATGCAGGGCAGTTTCTTGGACCGGGCGGGCCGGCAGGGCACAGCAGGAGATGAGCGCTGCGCTTCCATTGTGGAAGCGCTCATTCATCTCCATAGTCATCTGTATTGCCGTCCTCAGGACGGCGGTACAAATGTCTGTGCTGCGGCAGGGGAGGGAGAGGTGTGTCCCCTCCCTGTTCCTCTGATAGGCTGCCGGCCTAGTGCTGGCAGCCTATCATGGGCCGGTGCAGACGGCGAGATGACATCATCGCACCGCCTGAGCCAGCGAGGGACACAGGCCGGAAGGGGCCTGCATCGCATCGCTGGAGGAGGTAAGTATAAGTTGTTTTTTTTATATATTGTGGGGATCCGCTCTGGTAGGCAGTGGTAGCGAGTGCAGTATAGAGGCAACACAGAATGGTCTTGGTGTAAAACACGATGCTTTGTTTATTCACACGGTGCATACAAGTGAAAGACGGTGCAGTTCATAGGGAGGGTGGTCACACACAACAGCAAAATAATAGTTCAAACACAGCAAGTCCCTGCTGCAGGCTACTTGAGACCTGTTTCAGTCACATAAAGCAAAGTCTATTTAAAGCCAGGAGTAATGTCACCTTTTTCGTGAAGTAAGTCCATGGGTCCTGCTTCTAGCCACAGGACACGGATCCCTCCTGGTTTCAGCTGCAGGATCCTGCACAGTCCTCCACAGGCCTCAGCACACAGCCCAGCTCACCTCCACTTCTCACTCTCACAGCCAGAGAACACAGAAGCTTCACATTGCACACCACACCCTTGTTGCTGGTCAGGTTTTAACCCTTCCCTGCAAAACCTGGCCTGGACCGTGGGGAGACAGGCACCCGCCCGCATATCTGCCTGCTCCCAATAAGAGCCGGCCCGGATCCGCTGTGTTAACAGCATAACCGCTGCAATATGCACTTTTCTGGCTCTTACTCCACCGGTGCCAGGACCCCCGGTGGCACGTATCTGCCGTCTATTACCACCCCAGGTACTCTCCTACATATCCCCCCCCTTTGTTCAACCCTGAAGGGTTGCACACCCTGTTCAATCCTGAGGGGTTGGACACATGTACAACAGTGTACCCGGGAAAGGGCATCGGCATTCCCCTGTAAGCGGCCTGCCCTGTGTTCGACACTGAACTTAAAATTCTGGAGGGACAAGAACCATCTGGTGACCCGGGCACTCCCCTCCTTGGCCCGGCTCATCCACTGGAGAGGGGAATGGTCGGTCACCAGACGGAACCTTCTCCCTAACAGATAGTACCTAAGGGACTCGAGGGCCCACTTAATGGCCAGGCATTCTCTCTCTACCACACTGTACCTGGTTTCCGCTGGGGTGAGTTTGCGACTCAGGAAGACAACAGGGTGTTCCTCCCCACTGATTTCCTGAGAGAGTACTGCCCCTAGGCCCACTCCAGAGGCGTCCGTCTGAACGACAAATTCCCGTGTGAAGTCGGGTGTCACCAAAACCGGGGACCCACACAGAGCCGACTTCAAACGGGAGAATGCCTCCTCCGCCTGCTCATCCCAGCGGACCATCACCGTCTTCCTCCCCTTTAAAAGTCTTGTCAATGGGGCCGCTACTGTGGCAAAGTTGGGGATAAAGCGCATGTAATATCCTATCATCCCTAGGAACGAACGTACTTGCTTGGTGGTAAGAGGTCTGGGCCAGCTCTTGATCGCCTCAACCTTGTCTACCTGGGGTTTGACAACTCCCCGCCCAATCACGTATCCCAGGTACCGGACCTCCTCGAACCCGAGCGAACACTTTTTTGGGTTGGCCGTCAGTCCAGCTTTTCTAAGTGAATCGACTACGGCCTGTACCTTGGGCAGGTGACTCTCCCAGTCCTGGCTAAACACGATGATGTCGTCCAGATATGCCGAAGCATATGGACGATGGGGCCGTAGGATGACGTCCATCAATCGCTGGAAGGTGGCTGGAGCGCCATGTAGGCCAAAGGGCAAAACTTGGTACTGAAATAACCCCTCGGGGGTGACAAAGGCAGTCTTCTCCTTTGCCGCCTCCGTGAGAGGCACCTGCCAATATCCTTTTGTGAGGTCGAGGACCGAGAAATAGCGAGCTTTCCCTAGCCGTTCTATGAGCTCGTCTACCCGGGGCATGGGGTAGGCATCGAATTTCGACACTTCGTTGAGCTTTATAAAGTCATTGCAGAAGCGCAGAGTACCGTCAGGTTTTGGGATGAGGACTATGGGGCTGGCCCACTCGCTCCTTGACTCCTCAATCACCCCTAACCTCAACATGGTACTTTAACCGTACCCTGACGTGGGGCTCGGTGACGATGTCATGTCGGACTACCGAAGTTCGACCAGGAAGCTCAGAGAATACGTCCCTATTTCGACTCACTAACTCTTTGGCTTCCTGAGCTTGTTTAGTCGACAGACCACCCGCTATCTTTACCGCGGAGGTGCCCTCCCAGACCTCGGGTGGAGCTGGGATCTTCCCCGCAGACAAGACAGTGCTTGGGCTGTCCCCAATGAGACACTCCCTATCTCTCCACGATTTCAGTAAATTTACATGATATACTTGTTCTGGCTTCCGCCGGCCTGGCTGGGATATCTTGTAATTCACTGACCCCACCTTCTCTTTCACCTCGTAGGGACCTTGCCACCGTGCCAAAAACTTACTGTCAATGGTGGGGACTAGCACCAGTACCCGGTCACCCGGGTTAAATGTCCGGACCTGGGCACTCCGGTTGTATACCCAGCTCTGTGCCAGTTGGGCGGCTTCCATGTGTTCTCGGACGATTGGTAGGACTGTCTCTATACGGTCCTGCATCTTTTCTATATGCTCTATAATACTCTTGTGGGGGGTGGGCTGTTGCTCCCACGCCTCTTTTGCGATGTCCAGCAACCCTCTTGGCCGTCGACCGTATAATAGCTCGAAGGGCGAGAATCCCGTAGATGCCTGGGGCACTTCTCGCACTGCGAACAATACGTACGGCAGCAACAGGTCCCAATCCTTTCCGTCTTTGGCTACGGTTCTTTTAAGCATAGTTTTTAGGGTTTTGTTAAAGCGTTCCACTAGTCCGTCGGTCTGAGGATGGTATACGGACGTGTGCAACCGTTTAACCCCTAAAAGTTGCAGAGCTCCCTCGTCACCTTAGACATGAAGGGCGTCCCCTGGTCGGTCAGGATCTCTTTTGGAATCCCCACCCTTGCGAACATACCCATGAGTTCTTTAGCTATGAGATTAGCAGAAGTATGACGTAGTGGGATCGCTTCAGGATATCTGGTGGCATAGTCTAAGACCACCAAGATATGCTGGTGCCCTCTGGCCGACTTGTTTATGGGGCCTACCAGATCCATCCCTATTCTTTCGAAGGGGACCTCGATGATGGGCATGGGTACTAGGGGACTGCGATAGTGGGGCTGGGGGCTCGTCATCTGACACACTGGACAGGATTGGCAAAACCTTTTGACCTCCTCATAAACCCCGGGCCAATAGAACCTTTGCAGAATCCGCTGTTGGTTTTTTTTTACGCCCAAATGTCCTCCCAGCACGTGGGAGTGGGCCAAGTCCAGTACCACACGGCGGTATGGCTGGGGTACCACCAGCTGCTCCACTACCTCGTGCTGCACTTTGTCCACCCTATACAGCAGGTCCTGGTTAAAAGCCAGATGGGGAAACACCGAGTCGGCCCCTGGGTGCTGAGCCACCCCATTTACCACTGTCACCCCTTCCCTCGCCCGTAATAATGTCGGATCCTGGAGCTGGGCAGTCCCGAACGTGTCACGGGATACCTCCAGGTCCGGGATGGACGGGGTTTCCACGGATTCGCCTGCCAACACCTCTAGGGGAAACCTATCGGGATGACACTCTACGGGTGATGTGGTGACCCCTACAGCTGGTATCCCTGCATCGGGATCCTCGGGCACTGGGCCCGATTGTCGTCTGTCCCTAAGGGAAGGCATATTGCTCTTCCACAGAGTCCAGAACAAAGGAAAATCCCTTCCCAGTATGGCGGCATAAGGGATTTGGCGTCCCACTCCGACGACATGCTGCACCTCTTTGCCCAATACGGACATGGTAACCCTGGCAGTGGGGTACTCCCGGCGGTCCCCATGGATACAGACAATGGACAGGGTTTGCTTCTCTGGGAGTGTCTCAGACACTAAGGACTCATGCACTAGGGTCACCAGGCTCCCCGAGTCCAGCAAAGCATTAATCAGATGCCCATCGACCAAGACTTGGCACAGAGGTGGCATATCGGTGGTCGGCCTGGCATCCGCGGTACATACAGGCCGGGCAACCCGCAGTCCATGGCGAGCGAACCCGCGAGCGAACCCGCAGTCCATGGGTTCAGGTGTTTGAGGACAGTTCGCTGCCCTATGTCCCGGGCCGTGGCAGTGCCAACATTGAATCCCCGTGGTCCCTCCCCAGTCTCTCTTCCCTGGAGTAGGACTAGCCTTCCCCCCCCTTTGTGGTTGGGTCCCTTTTTCCGGATCCCTAGCCTGAGAGGGAGCCCGACGGGATTCCTGCGCCTGCGTTGAGTCCTGCACCAAGTCCTGGGTTGCCACATACCTCTCGACAAGGCTTACTAACTGATCCAGGTTGCCAGGGTCTCCCTGACCAACCCAGCGCTGTATGGCCCTTGGCAGTGTGCGCACCAAACGATCAACCACCACCCGTTCCACCATCTGCGAGGGGCTCAATGTCTCAGGCTGCAGCCATTTTCTTACCAGGTGTAACAGGTCATAGGCCTGGGACCGAGCAGGCCGGGACTCGGAGAAGGCCCACCGGTAGACTCGATGTGCACGCACATAGGTATTAACCCAAAGACGAGCCAACACCTCCCCCTTCAGCCTCTTATAGCTTTTGGCTTCCTCCTGACTGAGGTCGAAGTAGGCCTTTTGTGCGTCTCCCACTAAAAATGGCGCCACTACTTCGGCCCACTGTTCTGCCGGTAACCTTTCCTGTTCCGCAGTGCGTTCGAAGACCATCAGGAACGCCTCGATATCCTCTTCGGGGCCCATCTTTCTTAACGCTGAGTGCACCTTATCCCGGGCAGCAGGTAGGATTGCGGTCCCCCCCGGGACGGCTTGTTGTTGTAACACCCGCATGGACTCCTGCATAGTCGCCAGTTGCTGGGCCAGTAGACTATTCAACTGCCGCTGGTCTCTCAGGGCTTCCTCATGTCTCCGAGTAGCCTCCTCATTACTTTGCACCAAGTGTCTAATAGCCTCCTCCATCTTGTCTGGAGCCACAAAACTTGCTGGCTTAATATATGACATACAGTCCAAACAGCACAATTTTCAGCCTCACTGCCGTTTGCCCGCTGAAGCCACCAATTGTGGGGATCCGCTCTGGTAGGCAGTGGTAGCGAGTGCAGTATAGAGGCAACACAGAATGGTCTTGGTGTAAAACACGATGCTTTGTTTATTCACACGGTGCATACAAGTGAAAGACGGTGCAGTTCATAGGGAGGGTGGTCACACACAACAGCAAAATAATAGTTCAAACACAGCAAGTCCCTGCTGCAGGCTACTTGAGGCCTGATTCAGTCACATAAAGCAAAGTCTATTTAAAGCCAGGAGTAATGTCACCTTTTTCGTGAAGTAAGTCCATGGGTCCTGCTTCTAGCCACAGGACACGGATCCCTCCTGGTTTCAGCTGCAGGATCCTGCACAGTCCTCCACAGGCCTCAGCACACAGCCCAGCTCACCTCCACTTCTCACTCTCACAGCCAGAGAACACAGAAGCTTCACATTGCACACCACACCCTTGTTGCTGGTCAGGTTTTAACCCTTCCCTGCAAAACCTGGCCTGGACCGTGGGGAGACAGGCACCCGCCCACATATCTGCCTGCTCCCAATAAGAGCCGGCCCGGATCCGCTGTGTTAACAGCATAACCGCTGCAATATGCACTTTTCTGGCTCTTACTCCACCGGTGCCAGGACCCCCGGTGGCACGTACCTGCCGTCTATTACCACCCCAGGTACTCTCCTACAATATATATATATATACATATATATATATATATATATATATATATATACAGTACAGACCAAAAGTTTGGACACACCTTCTCATTCAAAGAGTTTTCTTTATTTTTATGACTATGAAAATTGTAGATTCACACTGAAGGCATCAAAACTATGAATTAACACATGTGGAGTTATATACCTAACAAAAAAGTGTGAAACAATTGAAAATATGTCATATTCTAGGTTCTTCAAAGTAGCCACCTTTTGCTTTGATTACTGCTTTGCACACTCTATATATGTACTGTATATATGTACAAATTACAACACTGGCACATAAGGGGGACTACTGTCACATAAGGGGGACTATTGGCACATGATAGGGGGACATCTGGCACATGATAGGGGGGCTACTGGCACATAAGGGGGACTACTGGCACATAAGGGGGGACTACTGGCACATGATAAGGGGGACTACTGACAAATAATAGGGTGGCTACTGGCACATAAGGGGACTACTGGCACATGATATGGGGGCTACTGGCACATGATAGGGGGGCTACTGGCACATGATTGGGGGACTACTGGCACATAAGGGGGGCTACTGGCACATGATAGGGGGGCTACTGGAACATAAGAGGGACATCTGGCACATAAGGGGGGCTACTGGCACATGAGGGGGGCTATTGGCACATAAAGGGGCTACTGGCACATGATAGGGGGCTATTGGCACATAAGGGGGGCTACTGGCACATAAGGGGGGACTACTGGCACATGATAAGGGGGACTACTTACAAATGATAGGGTGGCTACTGGCACATAAGGGGACTACTGGCACATGATATGGGGGCTACTGGCACATGATAGGGGGGCTACTGGTACATGATTGGGGGACTACTGGCACATAAGGGGGGCTACTGGCACATGATAGGGGGGCTACTGGCACATAAGGGGGACTACTGGCACATAAGGGGGGCTACTGGCACATAAGGGGGGCTATTGGCACATAAAGGGGCTACTGGCACATGATAGGGGGCTATTGGCACATGATAGGGGGCTATTGGCACATAAGGGAGTCTATTGGCACATAATAGGGGGCTATTGGCACATAAGGGGGGCTACTGGAACATAAGGGGGGCTACTGGCACATGATAGGGGGGCTACTGGCACATAAGGGGAGCTATTGGCACATAAAGGGGCTACTGGCACATGATAGGGGGCTATTGGCACATGATAGGGGGCTATTGGCACATAATAGGGGGCTATTGGCACATAAGGGGGACTATTGGCACTTGATAGGAGGGCTACTGGCACATGATAGGGGGGCACTCTTATTACTGGCACATGATGGTGGGGGGCTCTTATTACTGGCACATGATTGGGGGGCATCTTTGGGGGCTCTTATTACTGGCAGATGATTGGGGGCATCAATGGGGCACTTATTACTGGCACATTATTGGGTGGCACTATAGGGGCATCTACTGAGGCTAAAAAGAAGGGGTATTTTATATGGGGGGCTCTGTATAGGGGCATTTTATACTGGGACACATTATGGTGGGTACTATGGGGAAGGGGGAGAGGAGCACTATGGGGTCATCTACGGGCACACTGAGAAGGGGTATTTTATATTGGCATATTATGGGAACATTAGCTAAACTGGGGGCATTACAAGGAGGTATGTTTTGCACATTATAAGGATAATTATTTCTACTGGGGTGGCATTATGATGGGCTTTATTACTCCCCCATGGTATGACCCCCTAGTAGCAGCACCAGCCTCTCCCTGCTCTGCTATCCCTCTGCCCCTTCTCCAAATCCTTATTATGAAATCTTTCTCATTAGGATAAAACACATCAGCTCCACCGAGCCCCCGGCCAAGTGTGGAAGTGGCGTCCGAGATCCCCAAGGGCCAAGCCAAGTAATTGTAAGTTTTCATGTGGAATATGTTTGTTATACACATATAGCCTACACTGTGCCCGACAATATACAGTATACCTCTACACTGTGTAGGGGTTACACTGTTTATTGTACAGCATGGCACAGAGGTTATATTGTCCGGCATGGTGTAACCTCCATACATTTTATGTACAGTATACAGTAATCCGCCTTGCCATCTATGCTTTGAATCTGGTTTTATATGTTACTTGGTTTTTGTACATTTACTTGCGTGTGCTAGTTGAGACCTGCTGTGATTGGGTTTTAGTTAGTTATTAAATGCTAACATGACAGTTTTTTGGTTTTGCACATTATTGATGATTGTATTTCATGACTACTCTTCTTAAGGATATTGCCTTCCTTTACGCTGGGTTCACACCTGAGCGTTTTACAGCGCGTTCCTACGCGCTGTAAAACGCTCAACAAGGAGAAACCAATGCTTCCCTATCGGCATGGTTCTCACCTGGGCGTTTTACAGCGCGTACGATCGCGCTGTAAAACGACCAACGCCCCAAGAAGTACATGAGCTTCTTTGGGGCGTCTTGTCACGCGTTCCCGTACATAGACTTTCGGGAACGCGCGACAATGTGCGTTCGCTTGTCTCTGTATGCGCGATTGCAAACACCCGTACAATCGTGCATACAGAGCGCTCCATCGCGAACGCTCAGGTGTGAACCCAGCGTTATACTGCAGTTCTCCTGTACCACTCTGCCTGCGACTTTTAGCAGCAGTAATTTATGATTTTCTTTTGCGCTCAATAAATCTTCTGTTAAGCATAAAAAAAATATAATAATAAAAAATATATATATATATATAGTGAGACGGTTGCAAGTACTCTTCTGATATGATTTCATCAAGCAGTTTTGATGGGGGGGGGGGTTGACACTTGCCCTGAGATAAATTTTACCTAGAAACTGCGTTGGCTACATGCATACAACCATATCTGTTTTGCAGCCTGCAATTAGCAGATCTGCAAAATGCAGATACCTTCTTTGTGCAATCTGCATTTTTCTCAATCCCATTAATACTGTAGAAATGGCTATTTTTGTCCAAAAAACAGACAAGAATAGGTCATGTTCGTTCTATAATTCATAGAATGGACAAAACTGCTACAGATGCAGACAGCATGTGCCTCACATCCACGTGCTGTCCATCATTTTTTTGTGAACCCATAGAATTGAATGGGTCCATGTGCGTCATATGCCAAGTACAATTGCAAAGTGCTTAACCCATTTTAAAGACCAAATGAAAAGCTTCTATTTGCAGCACTTCATTGACGTGGCAAGAAATATAGGGCAAAGATTTTAAAGTCCCCACACTCCATACAGTCCTATCTTTTTATCAAGGAAACCCCATCTAGGAGGCGAACATATACAAATTATAAAATGTGCAGGATTGATTTGTTGTCATGATTCTGCCTAGAAAAATGGGTGCAGTCATAATTAGAGATGAGCGAACTTATCAAAAATTATATTCGGCTGCTTTACAAACGTTTACAAAGAAATTCCATTTGTTATGAATTACTTTGACACGAGTTGCATTCCATTGTATGTAGCTGGCGCAATGATGGGGAACGGCGATCGAGCCTTCATTGAACCCCCTTCAACGCTGATCGCAGCATCCGACAGTCATATTGAGGCCTTTCAGGGATTAATCATGGTTTAAAAAAAATGCATACTCACCTCATGCATTTGCTCACGGAGTGGACGTCGCAGCCATCTCGGGTGAGGAAAACGTACCAATTCTCATGCGCGCTGAAATGATAACGTCATCACGCTTGGCAGATGCGGTGACATCATCACTGATGACATCACGGGGTCCAGCCAGCGTGATTACACGTCCACGCACGCAAGATTTGGCGCATTTTCTTCTATCAAGATGGCCGTGGCGGTCTCTCCGCAAGCAAATGGATGAAATGAGTATGTTTTGGGTGGTTTTTACTTTCATTTCAGGAAAAAAAAATTGCTACCAAATTTATCGCTCAACACTAATTTATAAAATATACAAAGAACATGATTTTTATGAATTTGTTATTTTATAATCTAATACAAGTTTTACCATATTTTTCGCCCTACAAGACGCACCGGCCCATAAGACGCACCTAGGTTTTTGGGGAGGAAAATAAGAAAAAAAATATTTTTAACCAAAAGGTGTGCTGTGTGTTTGGTGGGTTTGGAACTAATGGTGGTCTGTGGATGGCACTATTACTGGGGATCTGTGGATGACTGACACTGTTATAGGGGGGATCTGTGGATGATGGACACTGTTATGGGGGGGATCTGTGGATGACGGACACTGTTATGGGGGGGATCTGTGGATGACGGACACTGTTATAGGGGGGATCTGTGGATGACGGACACTGTTATAGGGGGGGATCTGTGGATGACGGACACTGTTATTGGGGGGATCTGTGGATGACAGACAGTGTTATGGGGGGGATCTGTGGATGACTGACACTGTTATGGGGGATCTGTGGCTTGCACTGTTACAGGGGGGGATCTGTGGCTGACACTGTTACAGGGGGGATCTGTGGATGGCACTGTTACAGGGGGGATCTGTGGATGGCACTGTTACAGGGGGGATCTGTGGATGGCACTGTTACAGGGGGGATCTGTGGATGGCACTGTTATGGGCTGGGGGGGATCTGTGGGTGGCACTGTTATATATGCCAGCCCACAACAGTGCCATGCACAGACCCCCCCAAGCCCATAACAGTGCCATTCACAGATCCCCCCCCCCTGTAACAGTGCCATCCACAGATCGCAATCCGAACCCCCCCCCCCCCGGCCCGCCCGCCGCCATACAAATATAAGATGTCATATTGAATTAATAGTTATTAAACATGCCCCCCAACTCCTATTACTACCTTACATCCTAATCGCTTCTGTAAAATTCAGGCCGGCGCGTCTCACTGACATCACTTGCCTGCGCCGCCTACTTCATTCATAAAGTAGGCGGCGCAGGGTGACACGAGTTACGCTGCCGCCCGCCCGGCCTGCCTGAATTCTACAGCAGCGATTAGAATGTAAGGTAGTAATAGCAGTTGGGGGGCATGTTTAATAACTATTACTTGAATATGAGATCTTATATTAGTATACCGGAGAGGCGGGGCGGGGCTATACTACACTGACTGCACCGCCCTGCCGCTATTGCCGGCCCCCAGCTCCTCCTCCCAGTCCCTCCCCGAGTCCCCGCTCTGCTCATACATCGCAGCTTGCGATGTACAACTGGCAGCATTCGCCCCATAAGACGCAGGGGCATTTCTCCCCCATTTTGGGGGAAGAAAAAGTGCGTCTTATGGGGCGAAAAATACGGTACTTAATTGTATATGGTCCTCCAACCTTTTGGTTTTTCAATGGTTACAATCTAAGCTCTTTATTGATTGAGACATCTCAATGAAATGTGCTGGCTAATTTACATTCACCTAACACAAAGGGGCAATAGAGCAGCACATTATCTTTTAATATTTGCTCTACAAATGAGTTTTTTTTCCACTAAGGCACAAAATATGTAAATTACTCCATCATGACATTTCTTGGAGGATAATTATTATTTGATAAGCCTTCAATCAGGTCTTCCTACTACCAGTCATTTGTATTTCTGCTGCCAATGTATATCCATAATTGGCATACTCCAGGGATAATAGTTCCTTCATAATTATGACATTATTAATAGGAAATAAAACGACATGAAAAAATGAAATGAGAACTAAAATTCAAAGTAGGTATTCCTGTGTGTGGCTAATATCACAGATGTTCAGTACATCACATAGTAATAGGCCTTTTGTACATTTAGCAGAATGTTACTCTATTAAATGTACAGAAAATATAGCTTTATATACTGTTCTTATTGATATGTTTGTACCCATCAATAATTTCTACAAGGCCCACTAGCTTCAAATTAATTTATCAGCTGGGAAATGCATAGCCAGTGAAAGGATTGACAGAAGTGGAGTAGAAAAAAGGGGAAAGGTGGATTATTCAGGCAACACAGTTGTGAATGATTTAGAGAGATGTAAGAATATTAGATGGGAGGTTACAGAGGAGGATGTAGCAATAGCCTAGTGGAAGTTGATAAAGGCAACATCGTTTTTTTTTGCTAATGGCTGAAGGGCAGCGAGGAGAAATGTTTCTGAGTTTGAGTCACCAAGTGGCAGTAAGGGCTTTTCATGTGCAGTTTGAAGGACAAAGTGGATTCAAAGGCTATTCCAAGGCATTGGTGGGAAAGTGTAGAAACATTAACTGTGGTTTATAACTCTGGTGGGGTGCTGGGGAAAGACTATACATTTATTTTTCTTCATGTATAGTTTTACAAAGCGGGAGTAGAAGAAGAAGGATAAAGCTGATAGACACTCTGGAATTCTTGACAGCAGGGAGGTAATAGCTGGACCAGAGATGTAAATTTGAGTGTCATCAAAATGAGCTATCGCAGGCCAAAGGTACAGAAGAGTAAGGGGTCTAGGACAGAGTCTTGAGGGACACCAACAAAGAAAGGTTGAGATAAGGAGGTGGTGTGGAAATTGAAGACACTGAATCTTCAGTTGGGGAGGTATGAGAAGATCCAGCAGAGGAACAAGTCTGTGATGCAAAACAATGAGAGAAGGAAGTAGTTAACTGTGTCAAAGGCAAAAGACAAGTGGATAAGGAGAAGCACAGAGCAATGTTATTTGGCTTTGGTGGTTAGCAGATCATTAGTAACTTTGGTCAGGACAGCTTCACTAAAATGACGATATCTGAAGCTATATTGTAGCTGGTCAAAAAGTGAGTTTGGGAGGCAATAGTTGGACAAAGAGAACAACGCAAAGGATGAGTTCATGAGGATGGATATGATTGTTGCATATTTAAAATAAAGGGAGGCACCAATAATTTTTGCTAGGTTTAACATATAGTATAGGGCTGAAATAAACATAGTAGTAGGGTTGGGAATGATGTGGGACATCCTTAAAAAAACCTAATCCGTCATAAAATTAGATATATCAAGAAATGGCAAATTATCCCACTAGGACTAGATCTCGTAAACAAGTGTTATCTAATGTCAAGACAACAACAAGTCAATGTAATTCTCACCCATGATAGAAAGACATTTTGGGGGGATGAAGTTTTATAAATAAGTAGATGACTTTTAGAATCATGAAAGAGAAATGGACACGATCCATAAAAGCATTGTTCATCTGACACAAATTGTGTTATTTTTGGGTTCTAGATGTTCAAAACTTTCCACTAAGAAGCTGCATGGAGTCAATCTAGTTAGGAAATTGTCTAATACAGACTATAAGTCCCCAGTCTGATCTTCTAGTATTTGTAGCATTTTTTAATAATTGAAATCAGTGCATATCTTAAAGCTTTTTCTTTGAACATAGCAGGCTGGCTAGATATTGACATTCCTTAGCGCTTGACTTATGACTGGGTTTCATTAGGTTAATATCTATGTTTTGGTATCTTTTCCACACGCCAAAAGAATTTTGCCAGGTAGAAAATAAGTGACCTATTTTGGGAATTTCCTTAACTACGTTCGTGTTGAAATGGAAAACTCAGAAGCAAATTTTCTATAAATGGTATGAAATTGCTAGAATCCAGACAGAAATATGGGGTTAAGCCAGTATTCATAATACTAATGCCAAATAACCTTAAAGGCAAAGCTGTCAGCCTCTGAAACACCTCCAAACTAGAGTAAGTGTTGTATTGTGTAGGTGACGCCAAGTAGGGTTATGTAATTTTTATATTCAAACTCACTTGCATTACAATGTGGTGCTCGAACAAACCAACAGTAAAATACATTGAGAGGACTCCTGTTTGAGTCCCCCCCATTATGTGCATGAGCTCAGGAGTAATTTCAATGCTAAAATGCACTGCTGGTTTGAGGGAGCACAGCGTCAGAATGCAAGCGAGTATAAAGATAAAAATTACATATCTGGACTCAGCATTACTAACATTATACACCAATTAGGACGGGTTCTCGTTGGCGTTAGGGAATTCCGCTATAGGTTCTGGTATAACTGAGTTATAACAGAATATAACAGAATTTTAGGGCGGAATGCAAAACAGAAGTCTTTAAGAGGTATTACATTTTTCTTCGCCCTAATAAATTTCTATTGCCACAAATAACGTCCCGTTTTGTTCCATTATACATGACAGAAAAAATAGTCCTGTCGACAGGACTATTTTTTCAAAAATTTTAATAAAAATCTGGAAAGTGTGACGTGCATTTGTATTCAGCCCTTCTGAGTCAGTACTTTGTAGGACGACCTTTTGCTGCAATTACAGCTACAAGTTTTTGGTGGTATGTCTTTACCAGCTTTGCACATCTAGAGGCTGACATTTTTGCTCATTCTTCTTTGCAAAAATATCTCAAGCTCAGTCAGAATGGATGCAGAGCGATTTTGAACAGCAATTTTTAGGTCTTACCATAAATTCTCAATGGGATTTAAGTCTGGACTTTGACTGGGCTAGTCTAACAGCATGAATATGCTTTAATCTAATTCTAAACCATTCAATTGTAGATGTGGCTGTATGTGTAGGGTCGTTGTCCTGATCAGGATTCTGCTAACAATGAAAAAATGCATTGGAAAAAACGGATCCACCATTTAAGGACTTTAACATTTTTTTAAATTTTTCGGGTTTAACATGCAAAAGCCGGATCCGGTTTGACAGAACACACAGGGCCGGATCCGGCATTAATGCAAGTCAATGGGAAAAATGCCAGATCCGGCATTCAGTCAAAGTGTTTCAGATTTTTGGCCGGAGGTAAAAATACAACATGCTACTGTTTTCTGGAAAGACTGATCAGTAAAAATGACTCAACTGAAGACATCCTGATGCATCCTGAACGGGGATAAAACTGATCAGTTCTTTTCTGGATTTGACCCCCTAGGACGGAACTCAGCGCCGGAAAAGAAAAACGCTAGTGTGAAAGTACCCTAAATGTACGGGAACTATGTTTGTTGATGGAATTGTATATTTAAGGACCTCTTCTATTCACTGGATTCTTCATCTCTTACTATGTACAATGTTACTGTCAACTTCTCTTTAATAAAATGTTTTAAAGATAAATTTTGCTTTCTATCTGCTTTATATCTGCATCCTAATCCACCCTCAACCTGCTCTTGTAATAATTGGGAACTTTATGCCAATCCATAGTAATCAGCATAAGGTCCTTACATTTTAAAAGTGGTGCTCCATGGGCTGGGGAAAAGGTCCTGTATGTGAGGAGGTCCAGTTTCATGTCAATCAGTTTTGTTCCATTATACATGACAGAAAAAATAGTCCTGTCGACAGGACTATTTTTTCAAAAATTTTAATAAAAATCTGGAAAGTGTGACGTGCATTTGTATTCAGCCCTTCTGAGTCAGTACTTTGTAGGACGACCTTTTGCTGCAATTACAGCTACAAGTTTTTGGTGGTATGTCTTTACCAGCTTTGCACATCTAGAGGCTGACATTTTTGCTCATTCTTCTTTGCAAAATATCTCAAGCTCAGTCAGAATGGACGCAGAGCGATTTTGAACAGCAATTTTTAGGTCTTACCATAAATTCTCAATGGGATTTAAGTCTGGACTTTGACTGGGCTAGTCTAACACATGAATATGCTTTAATCTAATTCTAAACCATTCAATTGTAGATGTGGCTGTATGTGTAGGGTCGTTGTCCTGATCAGGATTCTGCTAACAATGAAAAAATGCATTGGAAAAAACGGATCCACCATTTAAGGACTTTAACATTTTTTTAAATTTTTCGGGTTTAACATGCAAAAGCCGGATCCGGTTTGACAGAACACACAGGGCCGGATCCGGCATTAATGCAAGTCAATGGGAAAAATGCCAGATCCGGCATTCAGTCAAAGTGTTTCAGATTTTTGGCCGGAGGTAAAAATACAACATGCTACTGTTTTCTGGAAAGACTGATCAGTAAAAATGACTCAACTGAAGACATCCTGATGCATCCTGAACGGGGATAAAACTGATCAGTTCTTTTCTGGATTTGACCCCCTAGGACGGAACTCAGCGCCGGAAAAGAAAAACGCTAGTGTGAAAGTACCCTAAATGTACGGGAACTATGTTTGTTGATGGAATTGTATATTTAAGGACCTCTTCTATTCACTGGATTCTTCATCTCTTACTATGTACAATGTTACTGTCAACTTCTCTTTAATAAAATGTTTTAAAGATAAATTTTGCTTTCTATCTGCTTTATATCTGCATCCTAATCCACCCTCAACCTGCTCTTGTAATAATTGGGAACTTTATGCCAATCCATAGTAATCAGCATAAGGTCCTTACATTTTAAAAGTGGTGCTCCATGGGCTGGGGAAAAGGTCCTGTATGTGAGGAGGTCCAGTTTCATGTCAATCAATCTTTACCTTTCCAAAATAGAAGCAGTAGGTATATTGTATATAACAGAATATAACTATATTAGATGACATACCTATAGGCTTGCTGAGAACAGTTTAATGTTTCATTCACAACCCCAATTAACATAAGGAATATAAGGGGCTGAGGATTTGCTGCCTCCATCTCTTTGTTTTCTGATGTTTTGAACATCTACCAAGTACCTGCCAATTAGCAGATAGAAGCCGCACATCACTGAATTTCAAGAAGCTTATTTCTGCAAAGTGTACTCATTAACAAAAACTTAATAACATCAATCTGTTTCCGTTATCACAACGCTTTAAATATTCAGCTTCAAAATGGCAGGGACACATCACACTTAGGGCTCATGTATATTCTTTCTGTGCCCGTTACGTTTTGTTTGTGGACCTTATATGGAACCTTTTTTTTTTACGGGTCTGTCCGAATTTCCGTTCCACAAAAAAATAGAACATGTCCTATTATTGTTAATAAAATGTCCAGAAAGTCCATAGGACAACACACATCTGGTATTCAATTGCCACAGATGGTATGGGCAAATTACCGTTTTAAGAAGTCTTTTTCAAGTATATCACTTGGGGATATAAAACTTCCACAAAGTCCCATATATAACATCCGAATTCTGACAGATCAGGTCAGGCATAAAGCACAAGAGTTCTCTTTTAAAATAAAACAGCCAGAATATCTTACCCTCTGTGTGTCCGCACCACTTGTATGGGGACTCGAGGTAATGGCTGGATGATGTTAACGCGGCGTCCCACGTGGTACGAGTCTGACGTGACGTCTCACGTGACTCACCAACTTAGATCGTAATAGCGTATGCCTGTAGCGTCACCGGCTCTGTGTTAAGCTTGCTGTATAGATGGCCCCGACCGAAGCTGTCGCTCAACGGTTCACTTGTAGTGTTCAGGGGAGAGAGAGAGAAGGCTCACTGTCTTGACTTGCCCAAACGCGTTTCGACGTATACACCTCTTCCTCAGTGGTGAAGACAGTGAGCTCTGAGCAGCCTTTTGTATCCTCCCAGGAAGCCAGCTCAGGTGGAGCTGCTTTGATTGTAACATCCAAAAAACATGGTATCGGAACCTGATCAGATTCCATATTGGGTCCTGCTGCTTTCATAATATAAACATCAATATCGCAACATCTTATCATCTGTATCAGAACAGAAGATGGCAAAATGGTATCATCACATAATCTATTCAGTATTTGATATGTGCAGTATCCAATGGAAGATCGTAGCTGTATAAGGGATATTTCTATGGACTAACTCATCACATTAACATAAACGTATTTCATTCCAATAAAATAACATAACACTAACAGAAATATAAAATTCTGGCCTAATAGCATTGTTAATGACACTATCATATCATTTTCGAATAAAACGCACCGAAAACGCATATGCGTCTTCAGTGCGTTTTTGATGCGTTTTTTGTAAAAAATCAATTAAAACTTAAAATAATATTAAAATGCCTTCAAATATAATAAAATAGGCTTCTTACAACATATATGAAGCATCAGACAGTTAGTTTTTTCAAAAATGGAGACCTGGGGAAACTCCCCTCAAAGAGACATAATATCTATACCAGAAGAGGGGGTAGAAATATATATTCATATATTTGTGTGTAGATAGGGGAGGGGAGCTGGGCAGGGAGGCAGGAACAGGGTGCTGTGAAACAAGCAGAACCCTGAATCCACATCTCCACCCAACTCCACCCCCGATCCTCAAAGGAATCCAAATAATTCCCATTCCGCATTCAAACCCCTGGGAATAAGGGATTCAAGCTCAAAAATACGGCGTGATTCTTGTCTGGACATGGCAGCCACATGATTGCCACCTCTCCACGGTTTTTTCACTTGTTCTAATGCAATGAATATCAAGGATGAGGGGTCACAATTATGAACATCTTTGAAGTGTTTTGAGAGGGAATGTAACAAATAACCTTTTTTGATATTTGCCAGATGTTCTGCCACTCTCTTTTTTAGGGTCCTCTTAGTCCTTCCTATATACTGTTTTTGACAACTACATTGAAGAAGGTAGATAATATCAGTCGAGTCACAGGTCAGACATTCCTTAATGTCTAACCTGAAGGAATTTTGAGTCGACATGACACTTGTGGTTTTCCTAGCAAAATTGGTAACCTTGCAGTTCCCACACCGCCCACATCTATGGAAACCACCCCTTGTCAACCAATTTTGTCCTTCAATAGGACCTTTATTCATCTTTTTCAATGTAGGTGCTATCTTGGATGCTAATGTGACCGCTTTAGTATATGTAATCCTCGGGTCTCTAGTAAGAGATGAACCTATGATCTTATCGTCCAGGAGAAAATGCCAATACTTTCTAATTATTTTTTCTACCTGCCGATATTGGGAATTATAAGGCAGGATCATTCTCAAAGTCTCATCTGTAGGGGTCCTAACTTTTGGGACAAAAAAATCTTGTCTGTGCATATTCCTGACTTTTTCTAAAGCTTTATTAACTGTCTGATTGGGATATTCCCTCTTTAGGAACTGTTGACTAAGAATGGTGGCTTCTTCCTCAAATTGTTTCTGGTCGGTACAATTTCGCTTTAGTCGTCTAAATTGGCTAACTGGTATGTTGAGTAGCCATCTTGGCAGGTGGCAGCTGGAAAAGCGAATATAGCTGTTCCTAGCTAACTCTTTCACGAAAGTACAACATTTGATCATCTTTCCTTTTATCGCCACCTTGATATCCAGAAACTCGATCTCTTCATGGCTAATCTTTGGAGTGAACACTAAATTCCTATCATTTTCATTGATCTCTATCAAAAATTTATCAAGGGTTTCCCTCGTGCCTTCCCAAATGAATAGCACGTCATCAATGTACCTACGCCATAGGACCAGATTCCCCCCCAGTCTATGCCTGATGGTCTCACTCTCCCACTGGGCTAGGAAGAGATTGGCATAGCTGGGGGCGAATCTGGTGCCCATGGCGGTACCTGTGAGCTGAAGAAAAAAGTCCTGCTCAAAGGCGAAAAAATTGTGTGAAAGAATATATCTTACTCCCTCCAAAATGAACATTAATTGGTCATCTTTGAGGGTATTCGCCTTCTGAAATTGTTTCAACAATGCATCAATTCCCATCTTGTGTTCAATCACGGTATAGAGAGAGCTGACATCAAGTGTGCCAAGCAGCCATCCCTCCTTACATTCTAAGGATTCCAATAATTTGACAATATCTGTCGTATCTTTAATGTAGGAGGCTGTGTTCTTAACTAAGGGTTGAAGCCAGCGATCAATATACCGCGACAGATTTGACAAAATAGAATTCAATTCCTGATACTATTGGTCTCCCTGGTGGACATTTCAAATCTTTATGGATTTTAGGGAGACAATAGAAAACGGGGATCCTCTTCTGTGTGTCCAAAATGTATCTAGCCTCATGGTCCTGAAGAAATCCCGCCTTAAGTCCCTTATCACACAAATTCTTTAGCTCTTTGTAATATTTATCAGTCGGATCTCCCTTCAGTTTCTGGTAAGTGGTCACATCTTCTAACTGTCTTAAACATTCTCTTCTATAAGCTTCCGTATCTAAAATAACCACTGCTCCTCCTTTGTCAGCAGGTCTAATGGTGATCTCCCTAGTATTTTGTAATTCTTGGATCGCATCTCGTTCTTTTTTCGAGGGAATATCCCAATCAGACAGTTAATAAAGCTTTAGAAAAAGTCAGGAATATGCACAGACAAGATTTTTTTGTCCCAAAAGTTAGGACCCCTACAGATGAGACTTTGAGAATGATCCTGCCTTATAATTCCCAATATCGGCAGGTAGAAAAAATAATTAGAAAGTATTGGCATTTTCTCCTGGACGATAAGATCATAGGTTCATCTCTTACTAGAGACCCGAGGATTACATATACTAAAGCGGTCACATTAGCATCCAAGATAGCACCTACATTGAAAAAGATGATTAAAGGTCCTATTGAAGGACAAAATTGGTTGACAAGGGGTGGTTTCCATAGATGTGGGCGGTGTGGGAACTGCAAGGTTACCAATTTTGCTAGGAAAACCACAAGTGTCATGTCGACTCAAAATTCCTTCAGGTTAGAAATTAAGGAATGTCTGACCTGTGACTCGACTGATATTATCTACCTTCTTCAATGTAGTTGTCAAAAACAGTATATAGGAAGGACTAAGAGGACCCTAAAAAAGAGAGTGGCAGAACATCTGGCAAATATCAAAAAAGGTTATTTGTTACATTCCCTCTCAAAACACTTCAAAGATGTTCATAATTGTGACCCCTCATCCTTGATATTCATTGCATTAGAACAAGTGAAAAAACCGTGGAGAGGTGGCAATCATGTGGCTGACATGTCCAGACAAGAATCACGCCGTATTTTTGAGTTTGAATCCCTTATTCCCAGGGGTTTGAATGCGGAATGGGAATTATTTGGATTCCTTTGAGGATCGGGGGTGGAGTTGGGTGGAGATGTGGATTCAGGGTTCTGCTTGTTTCACAGCGCCCTGTTCCTGCCTCCCTGCCCAGCTCCCCTCCCCTATCTACACACAAATATATGAATATATATTTCTACCCCCTCTTCTGGTATAGATATTATGTCTCTTTGAGGGGAGTTTCCCCAGGTCTCCATTTTTGAAAAAACTAACTGTCTGATGCTTCATATATGTTGTAAGAAGCCTATTTTATTATATTTGAAGGCATTTTAATATTATTTTAAGTTTTAATTGATTTTTTACAAAAAACGCATCAAAAACGCACTGAAGACGCATATGCGTTTTCGGTGCGTTTTATTCGAAAATGATATGATAGTGTCATTAACAATGCTATTAGGCCAGAATTTTATATTTCTGTTAGTGTTATGTTATTTTATTGGAATGAAATACGTTTATGTTAATGTGATGAGTTAGTCCATAGAAATATCCCTTATACAGCTACGATCTTCCATTGGATACTGCACATATCAAATACTGAATAGATTATGTGATGATACCATTTTGCCATCTTCTGTTCTGATACAGATGATAAGATGTTGCGATATTTGATGTTTATATTATGAAAGCAGCAGGACCCAATATGGAATCTGATCAGGTTCCGATACCATGTTTTTTGGATGTTACAATCAAAGCAGCTCCACCTGAGCTGGCTTCCTGGGAGGATACAAAAGGCTGCTCAGAGCTCACTGTCTTCACCACTGAGGAAGAGGTGTATACGTCGAAACGCGTTTGGGCAAGTCAAGACAGTGAGCCTTCTCTCTCTCTCCCCTGAACACTACAAGTGAACCGTTGAGCGACAGCTTCGGTCGGGGCCATCTATACAGCAAGCTTAACACAGAGCCGGTGACGCTACAGGCATACGCTATTACGATCTAAGTTGGTGAGTCACGTGAGACGTCACGTCAGACTCGTACCACGTGGGACGCCGCGTTAACATCATCCAGCCATTACCTCGAGTCCCCATACAAGTGGTGCGGACACACAGAGGGTAAGATATTCTTGTGCTTTATGCCTGACCTGATCTGTCGGAATTCGGATGTTATATATGGGACTTTGTGGAAGTTTTATATCCCCAAGTGATATACTTGAAAAAGACTTCTTAAAACGGTAATTTGCCCATACCATCTGTGGCGATTGAATACCAGATGTGTGTTGTCCTATGGACTTTCTGGACATTTTATTAATGATAAGGATCCTCATTTAATTTGTTATATCATTCATTTGATTTTATTGGTTTTATGTACAGTGAATACATGTGGTAGTATAATAAATCTAAATTGTGAACTACTGTCTCCTGTTCCCTTATACGGAGTGCCCCTCATTCTTTTATTATATTATTTTTCTCCTGTGCGGTCTGGGTGGACCGAGAGGTGTGCACCCTGTCCATTCAGTATTGGGGTGAGCCGCTGATTTTTACATTTTTTGATTAATGTCCTATTATTGTCCGCATTACAGACAAGGATAGTACTGTTCTCTCAGGGGCCAGCTTCTCCGTCCCTGAATGCGGAATGCACACGGAATCTCCGTACGGAATGCACACGGATGTCATCCGTATCTTTTGCTGATCTGTTTTTTGCAGACCGCAAAATACATAAGGTCGTGTGCATGAGGCCTTACTGATGTAAAACAGAAAGGTTTTTTTTTAAACTCTAAGGCCCCTTTCACACGGGCGAGTATTCCGCGCGGATGCGATGCGTGAGTTGAACGCATTGCACCCGCACTGAATACCAACCCATTCATTTCTATGGGGCTGTTCACATGAGCGGTGATTTTTACGCATCACTTGTGCGTTGCGTGAAAATTGCAGCATGCTCTATGTTCTATAGAAGTGAATAGGGTTGCGTGAAAATCGCAAGCATCTGCAAGCAAGTGCGGATGCGGTGCGATTTTCACGCACGGTTGCTAGGAGATGATCGGGATGGAGACCCGATCATTATTATTTTCCCTTATAACATGGTTATAAGGGAAAATAATAGCATTCTGAATACAGAATGCATAGTAAAATAGCGCTGGAGGGGTTAAAAAATAAAAATAAACAATTTAACTCACCTTAGTCCAGTTGATCGCGCAGCCCGGCTTCTCGTCTGTCTCCTTTGCTGAACAGGACCTGTGGTAACGTCACTCCGGACATCACATGATCTTTTACCGGATTGACGTCACCACAGGTCCTGTTCCTGCAATGAATGCTCACCACAGGTCCTGTTCAGCAAAGGAGACAGACGAGAAGCCGGGCTGCGCGATCAACTGGACTAAGGTGAGTTAAATTATTTTTAATTTTTTTTTAACCCCTCCTGCGCTATTTTACTATGCATTCTGTATTCAGAATGCTGTTATTTTCCCTTATAACCATGTTATAAGGAAAAATAATACAATCTACAGAACACTGATCCCAAGCCCGAACTTCTGTGAAGAAGTTCGGGTTTGGGTACCAAACACGCGCGATTTTTCTCACGCGAGTGCAAAACACATTACAATGTTTTGCACTCGTGTGGAAAAATTGCGCGTGTTCCCGCAACGCACCCGCACATTTTCCCGCAACACCCGTCTGAAAGAGGCCTAAGGCTACATGCACACGACCATTTTGCATCAGTGTGTGCATCCATTTTCTGGGCGTGTCTGTTTTTCATGTCCATTTTATATTCTATTTTCATGTCTGGATGGTAGGCCCCCAGGTAATATAATGTCCCCTATAGTGTTGTTGTTTTTTTTTACTGCCCCCAGCTTTGATAATGCCCCCCATGTAGGCCCCCAGCTAAAATAATGTCCGCCATAGTGTCGCTATTTTTTTTACTGCCCCAGCTTTAATAATGTCCTCATGTAGGCCCCCAGCTAAAATAATGTCCCCCATAGTGTAGCAATTTTTTTTACTGCCCCCAGCTTTAATAATGTCCTCCACGTAGGCCCCCAGCCAGGGGCGTAACTAGAAGTGACTGGGCCCCACAGCAAATTTTTGTATGGGCCCCCCCCCCAACCGCTCCCAAACCCCCTCCCCCCGGCTACGCAACCGTATTTTCCTGTGTAAACCCAACTCCCTTAGGTTGGTCAAGATCTAGACCATACCCAAGTAAAGGGGCTGAAGACTTATGCTCCGAGTGAAGGGTCTGAAGACTTATGCTCCGAGTGAAGGGGCAGAAGACGTATGTCAATGTGAGATTTAAGTTTTTACTTTTCAATAAACTAGTAAAGATTTGTCACCTTCTGTTCCCACTTTCTTATTCTAGGGAAACTGATAGCACAGAGAGCGAGAGACTGAGAGGATGTGATTGCAGTTTACATGTCCCACAGCAACACCAAATCAAATCTTGTACAACTTTCTTGCCACTCCACACATGTCGCCATTTGTCAAATTGATGTGGCCGGATCCTTAATGCACTGTCTGGACGCACCCTAAGGCCGAATGCACACGGCCGTGTTCCGCGGCTGAGAGCGGTCCGTGGTAACGCGGCCTGGATTCCTGTTCAGAGCAGCAGCGCACGGCGTCATTGGTTGCTATGACGGCGTGTGCTTCCTGCTGCCGCCGCAATACAGTGATACACTGGTGTAGATCATACCAGTGTATTACTGTACTGCGGTGGTAGCAGGAAGCGCACGCCGTCATAGCAACCAATGATGCCGTGCGCGCCTGCAATGCCAGTCCAGTATCTCACAGACCGTGTTCCACGGACGTCTGCATGAGGCTTAAGACTTATGATTTCCAACACCTTATCTCCTTGTCACACAAAGAAAGAAGATCAATGATATTTTAGTAGAGCAACATCATAAAACATCACATGGATCAGCACAGATCTGTCCCGGCTCCATTACAATGGCCTCCACTAGTCGGTCTATAGACTTTCTCTGTCCCTATTCCTTATAAACTACCTAGAAATGAGAGGCTCTGCAGAGGTAGAAAGGATCCATCCCTTCTGATGCTCTGCAGGCAGGACGGACTGAGCCCGGGCCGCATCCTCATCATTGCTGCACAGCAGACGGCTCTTCATGGAGAAAGTATGAATCACCCTAGGTCCCCACAGGCTGCAGAGCATCACACCTGACTGCAGGGCCGCTGCATTCGGGGGAGGATGCTGCAAAACCTCTTGACTGAGGGCAGGGGGAGGAGGATTGTAGGGAGGATATACCTGTCCGGCCTGGCAGGGTCAGCTGGGTGACAGAGGGTCCCGGAGAGGCCTCCCGGCCCGAGCTCTGCTTCTGCCTCGCACTGACCAGGGGAACTCGGTGGGCGGTCCTAATTTAAACAGCGCGCTTCCGGATGTACCAGCTCGATTCCAGTACTGTCTGGCTTGGGCAATATGATGCACTGGGTGGCAGGGGCGGAGAAGGATGATGGACAGGACGGACCCCCAATGTTGACGGCGCTGCACTGAAAACTTGACTGACACGCTGCCGGGTGCCGGGCCCCTTGTCAGCTAAAATAATGTCCCCCATAGTGTAGCTTTGCAGAAGTCTCTTCCTTCTTCATTGAACAGGACCAGCCAAAAAACCTGCGATGTGCGGGATGTCACCACACACTCCCACGTGGTTACGTCATCAAGCATATCGCGGGTCCAGCTCAATGAAGAGAGAAGAGACTGTTGAAGCGAGAGCAAGTGGATGAGGTGAGTTTTTTTTCAAACCCCTATTGTTAGACAGGTGCACTTTTGCCTAAGTGGCTGTTAAAACGGTCCCAATGATTTCAATAGGGTCTGTCTGGCAGTGGAAACGGTCAAAAATAGGATATGTTAAAAGAACGGCCAGTGAATAGCCCCATAGACTTTCATTGGTGCTAAAAAAAAACAGGTGTCCCCCAACCCAGGGTGCCCAGAGGTCGCACATGTCCATGACTCTCTCTATTACATTCTGTTCCAGAGGTGGGACCTGCATCTATAAGGCATTTATACCATACCTTGGTGATATGTTAAAAATGTCTAAAGGGAGAGTACCCATTTAATGTCAAAAGGATTAAGTGGCACAGTACAATCAAAGTTGCAGCAAAACAGCCGATTCTCTTGAGTCTTCCTCAATGTTTGAAAATCATATTAGGTTCTATATGAGCAAGGCCTGGATCCTTATTAAGTAGCCTAATCACTAGGGGGTTAAGTAATTACAAGTCTTGCTGTAATTAATAAATACATTTGTGAGTAAATGGCTGCAGCAGCAATGCAACGTCAATAGTTCTTCATCTGTCTTTCATGACAGACACGACCATATAGTCATTTCATTTGCTTAAAGGGAACCTGTCACCATGAAAATGCAATGTCAGTGACATGCAGCATGTTATAGAGCAGGAGGACCTGAGCAGATGTGTAGTTTTGTGGGAAAAGATTCTGTAAAACGCTTCTCGTTGATAGGACCGCCTGTTTGACTGTTCAAAGCCCAGAATGAGCATAGATATAAATAAATAAATTGCAACTTATAATTAATCTTTTCTCAAAAAAATAACATATCAATCTGCTCAGCTCATCCTACTCTATAACATGCTCCCTTTCACTTACTTTGCAGAACTAAAGTGTAAAGGTTTATTTTTTTCAGCAAATTTCTCCACATTCGTCCTTGTTCATATATTTACACAAAGCAAATGTTCAGCCAAGTGCTCCAATATGTCTAATAAAATACACAAGCTTGCAAACAGTTTTGGTTTCCGTTTCTTGTTTACAACTCCTATGCCCATCTATGAATAATAATGATGATATATATATATATATATATATATATATATATATATATATATACACTGCTCAAAAAAATAAGGGAACACTTAAACAACACAATGTAACTCCAAGTCAATCACACTTCTGTGAAATCAAACTGTCCACTTAGGAAGCAACACTGAGTGACAATCAATTTCACATGCTGTTGTGCAAATGGGATAGACAACAGGTGGAAATTATAGGCAATTAGCAAGACACCCCCAATAAAGGAGTGGTTCTGCAGGTGGTGACCACAGACCACTTCTCAGTTCCTATGCTTCCTGGCTGATGTTTGGTCACTTTTGAATGCTGACGGTGCTTTCACTCTAGTGGTAGCATGAGACGGAGTCTAGAACCCACACAAGTGGCTCAGGTAGTGCAGCTTATCCAGGATGGCACATCAATGCGAGCTGTGGCAAGAAGGTTTGCTGTGTCTGTCAGCGTAGTGTCCAGAACATATAGGCGCTACCAGGAGACAGGCCAGTACATCAGGAGACGTGGAGGAGGCCGTAGGAGGGCAACAACCCAGGATCAGGACCGCTACCTCCGCCTTTGTGCAAGGAGGAACAGGAGGAGCACTGCCAGAGCCCTGCAAAATGACCTCCAGCAGGCCACAAATGTGCATGTGTCTGCTCAAACGGTCAGAAACAGACTCCATGAGGGTGATATGAGGGCCCGATGTCCACAGGTGGGGGTTGTGCTTACAGCCCAACACCGTGCAGGACGTTTGGCATTTGCCAGAGAACACCAAGATTGGCAAATTCGCCACTGGCGCCCTGTGCTCTTCACAGATGAAAGCAGGTTCACACTGAGCACATGACAGACGTGACAGAGTCTGGAGACGCCGTGGAGAACGTTCTGCTGCCTGCAACATCCTCCAGCATGACCGGTTTGGCATTGGGTCAGTAATGCTGTGGGGTGGCATTTCTTTGGAGGGCCGCACAGCCCTCCATGTGCTCGCCAGAGGTAGCCTGACTGCCATTAGGTACCGAGATGAGATCCTCAGACCCCTTGTGAGACCATATGCTGGTACGGTTGGCCCTGGGTTCCTCCTAATGCAAGACAATGCTAGACCTCATGTGGCTGGAGTGTGTCAGCAGTTCCTGCAAGACGAAGGCATTGATGCTATGGACTTGCCCGCCCGTTCCCCAGACCTGAATCCAATTGAGCTCATCTGGGACATCATGTCTCGTTCTATCCACCAATGTCATGTTGCACCACAGACTGTCCAGGAGTTGGCAGATGCTTTAGTCCAGGTCTGGGAGGAGATCCCTCAGGAGACCGTCCGCCACCTCATCAGAAGCATGCACAGGCGTTGTAGGGAGGTCATACAGGCACGTGGAGGCCACACACACTACTGAGCCTCATTTTGACTTGTTTTAAGGACATTACATCAAAGTTGGATCAGCCTGTAGTGTGTTTTTCCACTTTAATTTTGAGTGTGACTCCAAATCCAGACCTCCATGGGCTGAAAAATAAAATTTTTAATTTTTGTGTGATTTTGTTGTCAGCACATTCAACTATGTAAAGAACAAAGTATTTCAGAAGAATATTTAATTAATTCAGATCTAGGATGTTATTTTTGTGTTCCCTTTATTTTTTTGAGCAGTGTATATATATATATATATATTTATATTTATTTATTTTTTTTATTATATTTTTTTAGGGTTATTAACTTCCATGATGCTTTACATCTGAAATCCAGGGGAGTTTAATTATGTTTAATTATGTTAAAAAAAAACTTTCAGGACCGGGCGATTATTATTATTTTTTTTCATTTTTTACTTCTAGCTTTCCCAAAGCCATAACTTTTTTATTTTTCCATTCACATAGCCGTATGAGATTTTGTTTATTGCAGGACAAGATGCACTGTTTTCCACCTGAGCGTTTTACAGCGCGTTCCTACGCGCTGTAAAACGCTCTGAACAAGGAGAAAACAATGCTTCCCTATGGGAATGGTTCTCACCTGGGCGTTTTACAGCGCGTACGATCACGCTGTAAAACGCCCGACGCCCCAAGAAGTACATGAGCTTCTTTGTGGCGTCTTGTCGCGCGTTCCCGTACATAGATTTTCGGGAACGCGCGACAATGGGCGTTCGCTTGTCTCTGTATGCGCGATTGCAAACGCCGGTACAATCGCGCATACAGAGCGCTCCTTTCAGAACGCTCAGGTGTGAACCCAGCGTGACTCCCAGGCAATGGAGACACTAAAATATAATTTTTGGGCTTCAAAACTGCTATTATTGCATTAACGTGAAATATTAGGTATTGCCGTGTCCGTAACAACCTGCTCTATAAAAATAGCACATGACCTAACCCCTCAGGTGAACACCGTAAAAAAATAATATAAAAACCGTGGTAAAAAAAGCTAGTTTTTTTTCTTCTAACATGACATAAAGTGCAACGCCAAGCAATGAAAAATGTGTATGCCCACCAAAATTGTACCAATCAAACCGTCACCTCATCCTGCACACGACCATTGTTGTTTTGTGGTCCATTTTTCACAGATCTGTTGTTCCGAATCTAAGTTTTTTTTTTCTCTGATTTAAGTCCTCCTTTGTTCCATTATTCCACAAAACATATTCATATGGTTTTCGTATGCGATCCATTTTTTGCGCATCGGAAACGGAAAGAGTAACTTATTAATCACCAAACACAAGAACAATATGGGCTGGGCATAACATTTCTACAGTATAGATCTGCAAAATACGGATGAAATACGGATGGCATACGGATGTGTTCTGTGTGTGTTGCATATTTTTGGTGGACCCATTGACCTGAATGGGGCCTCGGACCGTGATTTGCAGACAATAATAGGACATGCACTACTTTTTTGCGGAACAGAAATGGAATGCACACGGGGTATCTTCCATTGTTTTTGCAGACCGCAACAAAAAAAAAGGAACGGAAGCGGAAAGAAAATACGTTCGGGTGCATGAGCCCTAACTAAGACAATCGGTCAAAAAATAAAAAAGCTATGGCTCTCAGACTATGGAGACATTAAAACATCATTTTTTTTGTTTCAAAAATGCTATAATTGTGTAAAACTTAAATAAATAAAAAAAAGTATACATATTAGGTTATGCCATGTAACGATCTACTCTATAAAAATGTCATATGACCTAACCCCTCAGGTGAACGCTGTAAAAATAAATAAATAAATAAAAATTGTGCCTTGCCACATAAAGTGTAATAATGAATGATCAAAAAATCATATGTATCCAAAAATGGTACCAATAAAAATGTCAACTCTTCCTACAAAAAAAACGAGCCCCTGCAAAACGATCGGCAGAAAAATATAAAAAAATATGGCATTCAGAATATGGAGACACAAAAACTTTTTTTTTTTTTAAATGCTTTATTATGTAAAACTGAAACAAACAAACAAAGTAGACATAATTCATATAATTGCGTTTGTAACAACCTGCTCTATAAAAATAGCACATGATCTATCCTGTTAGATGAATGTTGTAAAAAAATTAAATAAAAACGGTGCTAAAATAGCAATTGTTTTGTTACCGTGCCTCACAAAAAACGTAATATAGAGCAATTAAAAATCATATGTACCCCAAAATAGTACCACTAAAACTGACACCTTATCCCCTACTTTCCAAAATGGGGTGATTTTTTGGGAGTTTTTTACTGTAAAGGTGCATCAGGGGGGTTTCAAATGAGACAAATGGTCTAAAAACCAGTCCAGCAAAATCTGCCTTCCAAAATCCATGTGGTGCTTCTTTTCTTCTGCTCCCTGCCGTGTGCCCTTACATCAGTATACGACCACATGTGGGGTGATTCTGTAAACTGCAGAATCGGGGTAATAAATATTGAGTAATTTTTTTTGAGTTACTTTTATTCTTGTGGAACACATAATGGGTTAACAAAGTTTGTAAAATCAGTTTTGAGTAACTTGGGGGGTTGAGTTCATACAATAGAGTCATTTATGCAGAGTTTCCACTATGTAAGCCCCACAAAGTGACTTCAGACCTGAACTTGTCCTTAAAAAGTGGGTTTTGGAAATGTTCTTAAAAATTTTAAGAATTGCTTTTAATATTCTAAGCCTTCTACTGCCCTAAAAAAATAAAATTACATTTACAAAATGATGCCAAGATAAAGTAGACGTATGGGGAATGTTAAGTAATTCATATTTTATGATGTATCACTTTCTGTTTTAAAAGCAGATAAATAGAAATTTAGAAAATTGCAAGTTTTTCTAAATTTTCTGGTAAATTTGGGATTTTTTTCATTAAAAAAAGGTGAAATATATTAATTCAAATGTATAACTATCATGAAGTACAATGTGTCATGAGAAAACGATCTCAGAATGCCTTGGATAAATAAAAGTGTTCCAAAGTCATTACCACATAAAGTGACACATGTCAGATTTGCTATACAGCAGTACATACCTGTCACGTCCATTCCAGTGCCTCCCATGTGACGTCTCCTCGTCTCTACCGCCCCTTATCTCTGCAGAGTGTGATATACAGACATCTTAGCTTCCTCGCATTTCTATCATCAACCTGAAGTCCTCGCAGTGTTATCCTGCTGCTCGTTGTGCTCCCCATACCCCCAAATACTATTCTGAATAAATAATAGTGCCATACAGATAGTCCTCCCCATAGCAATAGTGCTCCCCAATACCCCCAAATACTGTCCTGAAGAAAAATTTGTGCCATCATAGTAATAGTGCGCCTTATAGTAATACCCCCCTCCATAGTAATAGTGCTCCTTATAGTCCCACCAATAGTAATTCCCTTCTAGAATGCCCGTATTATTACTACTGCCCCTACAGTGCCCCCAACAGTGATAATGTTAATCACGTATGCCCCCATTAGTAATACTGCCCCCTACAGTGCCCCAACTCTGATAATGCTCCCCAAGAGTGCCCCCATTAGTAGAAGAGCCCTCCAGTATTAATAATACTCTCACAGAGCCCCCCATAGAAATAAGGCCCCCTATTGTTCCCCCAGTGGTAATAAAGCTCTCTACAGACCCCTCAGTAGTAATAAGGCCCCCATAGTGCTCTTAGTAGAAATTAGGCGGAGCTATAAGTCCCTCCTATAGAACCCCTAGTAGTAATAAGAATGCCTATAGTGTCCCCTGGATTTACAATACCCCTACAGTACCCCCAGTATTTATACTGCCCCTTTTGTTATAATACTCACCTTGAAGTGCCCCCAGTATTTAAAATGGCCACTGCAGTGACCCCTGTAGTTTTATTCCTCCCTCCACCATCCCATGTAAATAACATCACACTAGCTCTACAGCACCCTCCAATATACAATCCCATGTAAATAACATCCCTCTCTATCTACAGCCCCTCCAAAATACAGTCCCATTTAAATAGCATCACCTCCCCCCAAGCCTCCTCCAATATATAGCCCCAACTAAATAATATCACCCTTCACTAGCCGCCTCCAAAATGTAATCCTATGTAAACATCACCCCCTCAACATTCAGTCCCATGTAATTAACATCATTCCCCCCACCAGCCACCTTCCTAAAATCCAAAATTCCTAGGTGTTTATGTCCTCCTCCACTGCCAGTTCATCCTCCTCACGGCTCAGGTGGATATGAAATGAAGGTGCCACGTCTTCTCTCCCCTCACCAATCAGATTTATCAGCACTCCCTCCAGGACTTGAAGGATTGGAATGACATCATTCATCCCGTAGTTCTGCCGAATGACAAATAGAGTGGCCTCCTCAAAGGGCCTGAGCAAACGCACATGTCACACATGAGCTGCCACTGGCTAATGTGGTAGTTACCAGAGAGTCTTTTCCATCTGAAGCATTAAGAAATCATTGACCGCCTTCCTCTGCTCATACAAATGGTCTAACATATGAAGCATAGAGTTTCAACGGGTGGAAACATTGCACGGGTGGCAACGTGGCTGAAGTGCATGTGCAGTGACCAGGATACGTGTACGCTGACGCCACATATGCAGTGGGCCAGGATATGGTTGGATAATAGTCTGTATTTACTACCCCAGGGCCCTTCTAAGGTGATATAATGCACGTCCCAGATTAGGAATGCCAGAGTGATGTAATGGCTTATAATGTCTCTATAGGGTGGTGATAATTGTGTCAATGGTGTCTCCTACCTGGGTACGGCTGGACTCCTGGCTCACTTGCAATACATTTGAGTGTAGTGATAGTAGGAGTAATAGAGGAATTTTGCAGCAGAAATGATGTCCAGACCTTTAGATGAAGTTGAAACGTTTCTTTACTGAAGATAACTTGTATCCAAGCAGTATACAGCTTTGGTCTCTGGCCCCAGCAGGTTTTAGCAATGATTGGCAGGAATAAATACTTCTGCACTTCAAATGTGAGCTTGCAGGATAATTTGTCTGCTTGGTAGCTCTGTAATTGTGGCAGGAATTAATCTTCTGCACTTTTCTGTACCTTCTGCTTTGTGGGGACATACTAGCTGAGGAGGAATGGTTTCTCCTAGGTCTCTGGAATTACTCTCAGATGGTTTCTCAGGGGAGGCTTTCTTCCTGGAACTCTGGAGGTTGTCTGCTTTCTTCTCATCCAGCTGAGGCTGAAGTTGCTCAGGCTGGGTATTTGATAAGGTCTCAGCCAAGACAAGATCCTTGCTGTCTTCCCTATGCAGGGGATCTCCTGAAGGCTATCACATAGCCTTCCCCAAGCAGGGGGGAGGCTACACTAACTCTAACTTCCTTCTCCACCCATGCTGCAGGATGTGGGAACAGTCCACCCCTCCACAGAGGGGGAGCTAAGCTGGAATAATCAGTTCCAGCCTAGATACACTAAACTAGGACGTGTACCTGGCCAATGCATTGCTGCCACCTGCTGGTGAACCTGGAAAATTACAGAAAACAATTGCATTTAACAGGGTTTTAGATGCACATTTGTGAAGACATAACGTAAATGAGATCAGATGACAATATACAGGCTCTTAGAAGATAGCAGGGTAGAGGCGTGAAGTAAAACAACTGTTAAACATGCACAGTTTCCTGGATATTTTTAACAGCTCTCACAGTTCAGTGGAAGGCTTGAGGTTGACAATGAGATTAAGATTTGTGCAATGCAGGGCCAGCTCTACCTGATGCAGTGTAGACATAATGTTTTTTCCCATTATAACTATCCATGGTTCCAATCTCAATTTGGTGAGGATGCAACCAGAGTTCAATAGCATTTTTTGATGAAGCAGAGCAATTCCTGCCCGATGACAATGCCTAACTTTGAATAGGAGATATGCTGAAGGACCAAGGTGAACTGTGCCTAGAGGGGAGGGTGATGACAAAGTGGAGGATGAGTAGGCAAGGGAAGACACTGACTGAGAAATCCCAGCATTACAATGCTGAGTCAGCATTGCATTCATCTGGCCAAGTTGCTAGTGTGCCTGGTCTGGAACCACATTTACCCAGTGGGCTGTGAGCAACATATATTGTCCTTGACCACAGGTACAACTACATACATCACCCAAGGACTGGCCCACCTTCTACTCAATGTTTATGTGCAGGGCTGGTACAGCTTTTTTGGAAAAGCAATGTCGGCTTGGGACTCATCACCTTGTGTGGCCACAAGCCATCATTTCTCTGAAATATGCAGTGTCAACTACATGGAAAGCGAGGGACCATAGTACTAGCAACTTGGTCAGGTGCACGTTCTGCTTCTACACCACCGGATGAGTGCACACATACAGTTCTCTTTTTGAAATCGCCAGTGTGATGGATTGCTGTCAAAACAAGTGACGTAGGAGGAGGAGCATCAGTAGCAATAGATAAAATTGAAGTAGATGGGAAACAACAATGGCTTCCTTCTGCTGACATTGTCAAGTCCTGACTGCTGGAGAGGGAGTGCAGGTCAGTGGGAAATGTAGCAATTGCTGCATCAGGCTGTAATAGTAAATGAGTGCCACAGTTTTCTCATGCTACTTTATTGTGACGCTCCACGTGTCGACGCAGGACCGTCATGCCAAAATTAGCACCCTGGCCGTGCCTCACCTACTGCCCAAATATCCTGCATACCACCTCGAAGTCTGTGCTAGTCTGTAACTGCTGACTCTCCTCACAAAGCTCATCCTCACTGAAAAGTGGAGCAGAGCCGGTGGCTATCAGTACATGGCTAGCAGGAGCAGCAAAAGCAAGAGGCAGGTTCAGGACATCCTGGGTAATGCCAACTGAGCGTGGTTTCAGAGGATTCCTGGCTGTGTGTATATTTTGTCACGTGAGATGATGTTGTACCATTCCAGTACAGCTGGATTGTTGGTCAAAACACGACCATTGGATGACAGTGGCAGATCTGGGCTTTTGTTGTGGCTGCTACCACCCCCCTTCCTTCTTCTGCTGCTACTTGAGCCGGCCACATCATCATTTTTACCACTGCCCTTTTCTTTGGAGGGCCCAGACAACTGTCTGCTGGCCATAGTGTACAGTAACTATATCAGTAATATACTGGATTAACTAAGAATGTGGCAGCAGTTCAACAAGATGCAGACAGCGATATATTAGACTGCCCTTTAATATTGAGGCACAGTAATTCTATGTATAAACTAAACAGATTAACAGGGATTGTGGCAGAAGTTTAACAAGATAAATGCGCTGATATATTAGACCGCCCTTTATTACATATTTTATACATAAAATGGCATAGACCACCCGGGATGAGGATTTTTATAGGGCTGTGACATCACAGGGGATAGCTACCTGCGGACCGGCTGGCTGCACGCCATTATGGGTAATACTGAAAAAAAAATATTAAACCTTGGAGGAAATTTTTTTTTGTTTCATAACCATATTCTGACATCTATAACTTTGTTGTAGCTATGTGTACGGAGCTGTGTGAGGGCTAATTTTTTGCGGGACAAGCCGTTCTTTTCAGTGATACTACTTTTAAATGTTTGCGACTATTTGATCACTTTTTATAAAAAAATGATTGGGTAGTTGAAATGACAAAAAATTGCTAATTGGCAGGGTTCTTTTCCAGCTACGCCATTTGCCGTATACCATTAATATTGTCATATAGTATGGGCATTTTCGCACGCAGCGATGCTCATGATGTTTATTTTTTTTATTAGTTAAGTATTTTTATTTAAAGGAAAGGGGGGTGATTTGAACTTTTAGGTTTTTATATTTTAGTTTTTTATTTGCCCATAGTATTCAGTGATGGCTAAATAGCCATCATTGAAGACTTAATTTGCACTATATCAATACAAGGCTGCCACCAAGTAGCCTGTATTGATATATACATCTAATTGACTCTGAAGCCTGCTTGAGGCTTCGGTCAATTAGCTCAAGGTAGCAGATATCCCGATCTCAGCCAGGGAAAGCTGTTACCAGACCGGAAGCTTGCGACTTCCAGTTCCGGTCTGCACAGATGCCGTGGTCTCATTTCCATGAAGGGTAAGATGTGTAATATCCCAGAGTTATGTTACTAAACTCTTTTACCCCGCTACAACCTGTTAAGTGTATCTGCATTGTCATCCTGTGTAATTTTACATCACATCCTCACAAATGTGCATATTCTAAGCCTGTTACATGTATTTTGCTGTAATTTCCATGTACACCAGCAGGTGGCAGCAATGTGTTTAGCAGGGCCTTAGTAACAGTTTAGCATATCTAGACTGGAATAGTACATTCCAGTTTAGCTCCCCTCTCTTTGAGGAGGTGTGAAATGTTCCCACATCCTGCCTCATGGGGGGAGAAGGAAGTTCAGTTAGTGTGCCAGCCACCCCGGCTAGGGGAAGGCTGTGCTGGTAGGATCTCCCAGTTCTAGGGATCCCAGACCAGGATCTTGTCTCGGCTGAGACGAAAAATAAATCATCATTCCCAGCCTGAGCCCTTCAGCCTCAGCTGGTGAGAAGCAAGCAGCCACCTCCAGAACTCCAGGAAGAACCATACCCTGTGAGCATAACTGTGAGTACCATCCAGAGACCAGGAGAAGCCAAATTCCTCCTCAGCTAGTCAGTCCCATACACAGCAGAAGATAGAGCAGAAGATAGTAATTCCTGCCATATTCTCCAGGCATATCATAGAAGCAGAAAACAGATTCCTGTCATACATTGCCAATACCTGCTGGGATCAAAGACTATTGCTGTACCTCATATGGATTACTGCTGCACCATAGTAAAGACAAGTTTGAATTATATTACAAGTCTGGATCTCATTCATTGCTACCAAGTTCCTCAATTACTCCTACTAGCAACACACTCATTTATTGCAAGTGAGCCAGGATCCAGGAGTCCAGCCGTACCCAGGTAGGAAACACCATTGACACTATTACTGCTACCACACAGAGGCATTACACCACTTTGGCATTCCTAACCTGGTACGTGAGTTGCAACACCTTAAAGGCCCCTTAGACTGTACCCTGCGCACGCTGCAATTGGCGTCATGAACAAAAACTATTAACTATCATTTACACCTGACCCAGTCATTGCATATTATAGCATCAGTGTGCATAACCCCAATCCGGCTTACTGCAGATGTATGCGATCAGCCTTATGGCTGATCGCATACATGTGCCGCGAGTCTCTGCTATTTAAAATAGAAGAAACCCTGCGGCTAAGGTGCTCGCTGCACGTGGGGCCATGTTTAGGGATCGGACCCATGATATACAGCTACGTCATCGGTCCTTAAAGGGTTAAAGTAGGCATATTGTAAAATGAGTGGATATGACAGGCCTATAGTAAGTAGTCTTATTGCTACAGACTTACATTAATATTTACAAGTTAGCATTTAAGCTTAATTTTGACCATTTTTAACCGAAACCTACCATTGTACATAAATATTAAAATATACATTAGTAGAAACATGTATAAATACAGTGGATATAAAAAGTCTACACACCCCTGTTAAAATGTCAGGTTTCTGTGCTGTAAAAAAAATTAGACAACGATAAATCATTTCAGAACTTTTTCCACCTTTAATCTGACATATAACTGTACAACTCAATTTAAAAACTAACTGAAATCTTTTAGGTGGAGGGAAGAAATAATATGGTTGCATAAGTGTGCACACCCTCTTATAACTGGAGATGTAGCTGTGTTCAGAATTAAGCAATCACATTCAAAATAATGTTACATAGGAGTCAGCATACACATGCCATCATTTAAAGTGCCTCTGATTAACCCCAAATAAAGTTCAGCTGCTCTAGTTGGTCTTTCCTGACATTTTCTTATTCGCATTCCACAGCAAAAGCCATGGTCCACAGAGAGCTTTCCAATGCATCAGAGGGATCTCATTGTTAAAAGGTATCAGTCAGGATAACGGTGCAAAAGAATTTCCAAGGCATTAGATATATCATGGAACACAGTTAAGACAGTCATCATCAAGTGGAGAAAATATGGCACAACAAGTGGCATTACCAAGAACTGGACGTCCCTACAAAATTGATGAAAAGACGAGAAGAAAACTGGTCTGGTAGGCTACCAAGAGGCCTACAGCAACATTAAAGGAGCTGCAGGAATATCTGGCAAGTACTGGCTGTGTGATACATGTGACAACAATCTCCCGTATTCTTCATATGTCTGGGCTATGGGGTAGAGTGGCAAGACGAAAGCCTTTTCTTGCAAAGAAAAACATCCAAGCCAGGCTACATTTTGCAAAAACACATCTGAAGTCTCCGAAAAGCATGTGGGAAAAGGTGTTATGGTCTGATGAAACCAAGGTTGAACTTTTTGGCCATAATTCCAAAAGATATGTTTGGCCCAAAAGAACACCATACCCACAGTGAAGCATGGTGGTGGCAGCATTATGCTTTGGGCTGTTTTTCTTCAGCTGGAACTGGGGCCTTAGTTAAGCTAGAGGGAATTATGAACAGTTCCAAATACCAGTCAATATTGGCACAAAACCTTCAGGCTTCTGCTAGAAAGCTGAACATGAAGAGGAACTTCATCTTTCAGCATGACAACGACCCAAAGCATACATCCAAATCAACAAAGGAATGGCTTCACCAGAAGAAAATTTAGTTTTGGAATGGCCCAGCCAGAGCCCAGACCTGAATCCGATTGAAAATCTGTGGGGTGATCTGAAGAGGGCTGTGCACTGGAGATGCCCTCGCAATCAAGACAGATTTGGAGTGTTTTTGCAAAGAAGAGTGGGCAGATCTTGTCAAAATGTGCCATGCTGATAGACTCATACCCAAAAAGACTTAGTGCTGTAATAAAATCAAAAGGTGCTTCAACAAAGTATTAGTTTAAGGGTGTGCACACTTTTGCAACCATATTATATTTTTATATTTTTTTCTTCCCTAAAAGATTTCAGTTTGTTTTTCAATTGAGTGGTACAGTTTATAGGTCACATTAAAGGTGGAAAAAGTTCTGAAATGATTTATCTTTGTCTCATTTTTTTACATCACAGAAACCTCACATTTTAACAGGGGTGTGTAGATTTTTTATATCCACTGTATATTGTGTGGGAAAGTATTTCTTATGCGCTCTTGGCCTTTACATTTAATTTGAAAATACCAAATGATAAGATAATCTCTATTCCTATGAGAACTTAAATACACAACCATACTGCCTGCTTTATTTTCATTGTATTAATGCCTACAAGCAATAAACATATCCAAGTTTTTATAACTGACGAGACTAAAGAATAAAGAATCAAAATTTATTTACATGATTGGGATCCAAATCCCCAAAAACCAGTGATAAGTGGCGTTCCATATAAAAGATTATTTCTATATTAACCTCTGGCTTTGTTTTTATTCTTATTTCAGCGAGCTTTGTATTTGATTTTGTTTAACGGTTCTCCAGCTCGATAATAATGGGGATAGCATAATTAAAAGGATATTTGCTGCTCTTTGTATATATCAGTGTCTATTTATATGTCCATTCCCACCCCCCCACCCACCCCCCACATTCTATTAGCCATAACTTTCTTAATTATTTGTTCATATAGCCATATAAAGGCATAATTTGGGGAGATAAGTTGTATTTTTTAATGGCACCATTTAATGTACTAGTCTTGTAATGGAAAACAGGAAAAACAAATATTTGCAGGGTGAAATGTGCGATAAAAATGACATGACATCCTTATTCTGGCGATACCAAATTTGTATAGATTTTTTTTTTTTTTTGCTACCTTTAAAAAATAAAAACCTTTGAAAAAAGAAAATTGTTTTGCATCGCCATTTTCTGACAGCCATAGCTTGTTTTATATTTCTGTTCACATTTCTGTATGACGACGTATTTTTTGTGCAACGAACTGTAGTTTTTAAGTGTACCATTTTTTGGGGTATATACAATTTTTTGATCACTGTTATTCAGTTTTTTGCAGGGGAGAAAGTAACCTAAAAATGGCGAATTGTGTGTTTATTTTTTTTTTCTGTTACACTGTACAATTCAGACATTTTCAGAAGCAGCAATATATGTCATGTTTATTTTTTAATTGTTCATTTTTATATGTATATGTAAAATTGGGAAAAAGGGGTAATTTCAACTTTTAATTAAAAAAAATTCAAAATGACTTTCAACCCCCCTTAGGGGGATAGAACAAGTGATCTTTTGATCCCTTGTCCCATTAACCATGATAGAGAACTATTATGGTGAATGGTATTCCACTCTGCCATGCCTCATTCTCAGCTTTGCAGGCAGATTGCCATGACGGGCCAGGGAACCTACAGCAGGGACCAGGCTGTCATGGTAACCAATCAGAGCCCCCCCCCCCCTCCCCCACAATTTCAATGTAGGGGCTCCAATTGGAAGCTGTCTGACTCCACAGATGCTACGGTATTTTCCAGCTATGCAGGATACAATGAACTCCAGCAGGATGTTTCTCTGCCGAAATGGCCTGGCAGAAGATTTTAGCTCTCATGTGAAACTAGCCTTAGTGTATGTAACCTTTGATGAAAGAAATAAATGAATGAACTAAATAATTGTCTCCAGTGTTATTACTACGTGGACTTACACTCGTAAGGCAGCATTCCCACAGCTTTAAACGCTCTCTCTGGCAGCAGATTAATATGGCTGCACACCTGGTCCTGCATTGATAATCTTGTGCATGTATAGTACCCCAGACCTGTAGGTACTACAAATTGCCATTGATTTCCTAACTATTACTACCAGCAAAGAAGGTGTGGCAAAGGTTGGCAGGAACAGGGTTAATCACTCTGTTCCTCCCTTACCAAAAGGCGAGTAGGATTATCCTGCTTAGTGATGAGCGGCAAGGACTATATTCGAATTTGCGATATTTCACAAATATTTAGTAGAATATTTGTCATATATACGCAAATTCAAGAATTCAAGATTATTTTATTGAATGTGAAAAATCGGCAATGTAAGAATCGTGTAATGTGAATTCCCAACGCGAAATACAGGCGTGGGTGACTTCTCTACATTTTTCAAGCTGCTAGAAGTTTCATGAGTTTCTCCTGAGACTGGAGAGAATAGTTGGCACAGCAGAACATTACAATAGCTTTATATGCAGATAGAGTCAAGTGCTCCAATATATTCGCGATTGGAATGTGCAACTTCACATTTTAGCAGGTCTAACTACAGATTACTGATTGGTGCACTAGGTATTGTTGTGAACTTGACATTGCTTCCTTCTCATTGGCCCACAAGCAGGAAAAAGTGAACCACATTTCTTTTAGGGACATGAGTTTAGCGTTTATGTAATCCCCTTTGTTTTACTTTACTTTGTATTGTCCTTTCTGTATCTTTTTGTAGAGCCTGGAGTAGTCTGAGGAAAGTCCTCTGTATCGACCCTCAGGAAAGTGAGCATAAGCCTAGCCAAGGAGTAAGTGAAAGGTGGTGTAGTGTGTTGTGACAAAGGATTTTTACATCCGTTTTTGAACTAATAAAAGGGGTGTCCCCTGCTTATGATTAATATTTAGAGCCACACCTAATGGATGGTCTTGCATCCACTGATAACCACTTAACCAGTCATGACACGAGATACGTTGGATAATAGAGCTGTGACTGAAAAAATCTAAGTCCCACTTTCAATGACTGATCACTGTATTAATAGAGAAACAGATACTGGCTCAAGTCACATGTGCAATAAATTTCATTCCTCAGTCGTCGTCAGGCAGAGGAAGAAACATGTCATAATAAATACATGAACAAACTCTTGTCTCAGTTTGCCTGAAAGCCAAACTAAAATGCACGACATTTAAAAACAAAAAATATCCTTGTTAAAGATATTATGACTGCATAAGAATGGAGTCATAGTTTTCAAATCATCTACTTTGTGAGAGATGTTATTCTCATGGACTGAAGAAATAGTGTAAGTGGAGGGCATTTACAAGATATATATAGCATCTAATATATAAAGCTGAGTGTCCGCTAAAGGAATCCGCACTGTCGCTTTTACAATCACACAATTTGGCACTCAGGTACATCAGGTGTCCGGAAAGGTTTTAAACTCAGCTCTCTAGCACGTACCGTTCCTGAGATATTCCCCAAAAATGCATTAGCCAATAGAAGCCTAGTCACATGACCCTTATCAGCCAATATAAGCTTGCAAGCCCTTAGTCTCCACATACACACAGTTTTACACCAGGTTTCCATAACAACCCAGCCATTTTTCTTCACTGCTGTAGGTCAGCTTTAAAGGAGCAGGGCATTGTGGGTGACACTGTTCAGGGAGCGGAGTGCTGTGCTGGTCACAGTTCAGGGGCAGGTAGGGTGGCCATTCAGGCCAGCCTCAAAAGACAGACTTAAAAACCCTGCCCCCCAGGTCCCACTAAGTCACACCCTGACCCAGTTAGGTCATACCCCCTCCCACTCTGCAGCAAACAGGGATTGAAAAAAATTAAGGTCAAAATCAACTTCTGTCAGCTGCAGAGGTGGGAGGGAGGGTGACTTTCTCCCTGCAGCTCATTCCCAAACAGCACAGTGCTGTTGTCTGAGAGTACAAAAGGACATCTATGTGTCCATCCAGGCCCTGCGCCGTATGGAGGACAGGGTGCCTGAAAGCCGGACTGTCTGGTCTAAAACCGGACCTCTGGCCACCCTAGGGGCAGGCTGCTGTGGAGGTCACAGTTAAGAGGATGGTCCGCTATAGAGGTCAGTGTTAAGGGGCAGATTGCTGTAGAGGCCACTGTTAAGGGGACGGGTGTTGTGGAAATCACTGTTAAGGAGATGGGGAACTGTGGAGGTCACTAATAAAGGAGCGGCCACTGTGGAGGTCACTGTTAAAGGGGCAGGCTGCTGTGGAAGTCACTGTAAATGGGGGAGAATGCTGTGGAGGTCACTGTTAAAGGGGCGGAATGCTGTGGAGGTTACTGTTAAGGGGTCGGATTCTGTGGAGATCACTGTTAAAGGGGCAGGTGCTGTAGAGGTCTCTGTTAAGGGGGCAGGGGACGGAGGAGGTCACACTTAAGGGGATGGTCCACTGTAGAGGTCACTGTTAAGGGGGCGGGGTGTTGTGGAGGTCACATTTTAAGGGAACAGAGCTCTGTGGAGGTCACTGTTAAGGGGGTGGGTTACTGTGCAAATCACTGTAAGCAAGACAGGGTACTGTGGAAGTCACTAATAAAGGGACGGCCGAAGTGAAGGTCACTGTTAAAGGGGAGGCCACTGTCGATGTTACTGTTAAGGGAGCAGATCGCTGTGGAGGCCACTGTTAAAGGGGTGGGGTACTGTAGATGTCGCTGTTATAGTGGATACTGTCGATATCTTTTAAATACACACACAAACATTAAATGAAGTAGATGAAATATACCCGTGCAGCCAGGTCCTTCTGCTAGTATAATATAAAGTGGAATATTATCTGTTGTACTGTATATTTCACTTTTATAGAGCATGGGAAACAGACGAGAAACAGAATATATATCTTGGAAAGGTAACAAGGTTTTTCTGGCTTTTCAAATAACTGTTTATTTTGGACCCAAAATGTAGTGTGCCATATACTTAAAGGGGTTGTCCATTATCATAAAAATAATGGACAAAGGCAGGCAATGTAATAAAATAACAAAAAACAATTCTTACCTGTTAGATCCACTGCTGCTCCAGCAATGGTATTCTGGGCCTCCCACAAGTTGATTGCTTGGTTGCAGAGATGAAGCGCTTGTCTAAACTATGTGACTACTGCAGTCAGTCACTGACCTAAGCAGTGCACAGTATGAAACTGCTGAGGACAATGGCCTCAACTTTATAATTTTGGAATCCTAAAGCTTTAAATCCCCTACATACTCATACGGACATTTACTAAGACTGGCATTTTATATGCATGTGCAGGTCTATGCACCAGAAACTGAAATTGACTTGAGTTTTCTACTGATGTAGAGCCCTAAAAAAAAATCCTGATCCTTATATATCATCAAATTAATCAGCGTCAAAGTTTAGACCTAAAAATTAAATGGTATGAAAAGGCGGATATTGAAATTAAAATAAAGTTACCTTATTTTTCTCTTTATATGACTCACTTTTCCCCCCAAAAAAGTGGGGGAAAATATCAGTGCATCTTAAAAAAGGAATACTAGTGAGCACTTCCATAATGGAAGCGCTTACTAGCATGCAGGATTCCCAGGGAGTGGTGAGTGATGCGCTTCAAGTGCTGCCTCTACTCGCCCCTTCCTGGTCTTCTCCGGGCCTGCACCTGACTGCATACAGCGTCAGGAGATTGTGTGCATATTATGATCTGATGCTGTATGCGGTCAGGTCACAGTGCTGAGTGGGTCCAGAGAAGACCAGGGAGCGGTGAGTCCAGGAAACACCGCCGGACCTGCAGAGTAGCAGCGGAGCACGAGAAGTACGTTCGTTTATTGGAGCTCTGATGGGGGTCTAATCTGAGGTCTAATGGGGGTCTGATCTGACATTTGATATGGAGGTCTGATCTGAGGTCTGATGGGGGTCTGACATGGAGATCTAAAGGGGGTTTGATCTGAGGTCTGATATGGGGGTCTAACATTTAGGTCTAATGGGGGTCTCATCTGAAGTTTGATATAGGGGCAGATTTAAGGTTTCATATGGGGTCAGATCTGAGGTTTGATATCCCTTATATCAAACCTCAGATATGACCACATATGAAACCTTAAATCTGCCCCTATATCAAACCTCAGATGAGACCCCCATTAGACCTAAATGTTAGACCCCCGTACATTGAGGTCTGATTTAAAGTATGATATGGGGATCTCATTTGAGGTCTGATGAAAAATATTTTTTTCTTATTTTCCTCCTTTTAAACCTAGGTGCATCTTATCATCAGGTGGGTCTTATCATACAGTATTAAAATCTTTTATTTTACTCACAAGCATGGATGCACATGAATGCAAGGAATCCCTACAACTCCATAGACATAGCCAATGTTTACTATCAGATATGTCTATGTGACATAAAATATTATGAAAATGAAATAAAAAGAGTAAAACATTTTTAGCTCTTTAGGCTCGCCAGAGCAAATTAATCTGAGTGCCCATACTTCATCTATATGGAGCATGTACACTTCCATCTTCAATTGTGTAATAAACTGTTTTGTTATCAGTGTATACACAGGACGTACCATCAATATGGTCTAAAAAGTTATTGGTGATTCACCCCTTAAGAAACAGACATTACTGTGCCATAGCCTTGGCCTACTGAAGGATCTTTTGCAGCTTTGGTGTGCCCGTAGTTCCACTATGCTGAAGAAGTATGATAGTCATGTGGAATAGAGACTGACTTGATAGGATTGCCACTTTTAGAAACAGGCCTGGATTAATCCAGTTTTCAAATTATTAATCCCATCACAGGATAATTTTAATTATGTTAAAAAATTCTGTTCCAAGCCTTTTATTCATGTCATATACTATGTGATGTCTGATTTTTATTTTTATTTTTACTATTAATAATGGGATAACAACCTTTAACAAAAAGTAGAATGAGTTGTATAGATTTTTTTGTGGGACTGCATGGACTAGAACAGCAGACTGTGCTTTTTCCATAGAGCTAAAAAAAAAAAAGAATACCTGCCCAAGTCCATTGAGATACTTTTTTGTCTTATGTCAGGTGAATGTGGGCTTATGGACATGTTTGGCATATGCACCAGACTTTTCCTGACACATACAGAAAAAACACACTGCAAATGCAGCATGAATGTAGTTTTATCTGATTCAACTAATGCCTATTTATTTTTGCATAACATCTATGAAATATTCTAGTTGTAGTATTTATCCAAGAAAAGCAATACAGGGTCACTCTAATGCAGCGATTCTCAACCTAGGGGTCGCGACCCCTTTGGGGGTCGATCGGCCCTTTCCGGGGGGTCGTCTGAGGCTTCCTATTAGGGCTGCACGATTGTAGCATTACATTACCCTACTTCGTGAGATTTCCCTACCTCCTGACTTCCCGTCGCACTGCTAATGACGTGAGGAGGCGTTCCTGAGTTTTGACGATCTGCGCATGCGCAAACTGACAGTTTCTGGAAAATCTCAGCGGAGTTCAGCTTCACACCGGGCCACTGCGCATGCGCCGGCCGGAGTTAGCCGCGCTTGCACACTGGGCCGTAATATTTCGCTACTAAGGCTCTCCTGCGCATGCGCAGTGTCCCGGTGTAAAGCTGAACTCCGCTGAGATTTTCGTCACGTCATTAGGAGTGCGACAGGAAGTCAGGAGGTAGGGAAATCTCACGAGGTAGGGTAGTATAACGCTACAAATAGGAGAGAGATTGTTTCACACAGGAGTAACATACTTTACACGCAAAGCCAGTTATGTGCGCAGTTTAGGACACATAGGGCCATGAGGGGGACCAGCATAAGATTTATATGTCTTATGCTGGCCCCCCTCATGGCCCTATGTGTCATAGCACAGATCCCCTATAACAGCGTACTCCACAGATCCACCCCATAACAGTGCCATCCACAGGTCCCCCATAAGTGTCCTCCACAGATCCCCCATAACACTGTCCTCCACAGATCCCCCATAACAGCGTCCTCCACAGATCCCCCATAGCAGCGTCCTTCACAGATCCCCCATAACAGCGTCCTCCACAGATCCCCCATAATAGCGTCCTCCATAGATCCCCCATAACAGCGTCCTCCACAGATCCCCCATAACAGCGTCCTCCACAGATCCCCCATAACAGTGTCCTCCACAGATCCCCCATAACAGCGTCCTCCACAGATCCCCCATAACAGCGTCCTCCACAGATCCCCCATAACAGCGTCCTCCACAGATCCCCCATAACAGCGTCCTCCACAGATCCCCCATATAACAGTGTCCTCCACAGATCCCCCATATAACAGCGTCCTCCACAGATCCCCCACAACACAGCGCCCTCCACAGATCCCCCACAACACAGCGCCCTCCACAGATCCCCCACAACACAGCGCCATCCACAGATCCCCCACAACACAGCGCCATCCACAGATCCCCCACAACACAGCGCCAATTACAGAACTACCTAACACCTTGTAATAGACTGGCATACATCCTGCATATCAGATATTTACATTACAATTCAAAACAGTAGCAAAATTAGTTATGACGTAGCAAGGAAAAAAATTTAATGGTTGGGGGTCACCACAACATGAGGAACTGTATTAAGGGGTCACGGCTTTAGAAAGGTTGAGAACCACCGCTCTAATGAGTGCTTCCTTATATCCCTGATAGCTTTTATTCTGAATTGTTGGTCTACGTATATGGATATCTTCAGGATCAGAACTTTACTTTTGGATAACCTTGGCGATTGTATGATTTATATTAACCAGATTTATTAGTAAACCTATAATCACGGAAAAGTTTGTTTGCAGACTTAAATTAATTAACCTGTTATGGACACAGGGTGATGTCTCGGTACTTAAGGACACAGGGTGTACCTGTACGCCCTGTGTATTTCCGACCACCACCGCGCGGCGGGCGGTGATCGGAACTGGGTGCCTGTTGATATCAATCAGCAGGCACCCTGGGTCAATGCCTGTGACCCCCCCCCCCCCCCCCGTATTGGCGATCGCTGCGGATTAACCCTTCTTTGCCGCTACCGCGGCATAGAAGGGGTTTGTGCTTGAGGGAGCCCATCAAGTCCCCGCGCTGCTGTGGCAAGGACTTGATGTCTTAGAAGGCAGCCCGATGCCGTGCAGAGGCTGCCCAATGCCTTGCACAGAATCACGAACTGCCTTCTACGGGAGCCCAGGAGATCCAGCCTCAGGCTGGGTCTCCTAGGCAACCTGTTTGTGTACTACTCACTGTAGTACACGAACAGGCAATGCATTACAATACAAATGTATTGTAATGCATTGCAGAGGGGATCAGACCTCCAAAAGTGAAAATCTGAAATAAAGTAAAGGGAAAAAAAAGTTTAAAAAAAAGTGTTTTTAATAAAATTAGTAATAAAATTAATAAAGTAAAAAAATAAAAAAAATGCCCCTTTCCCCTTATTTTATAATAAAAAACTGAAAAAAACACACACATATTAGGTATCGTCGCATCCGTAATGATATAAAAATATCACATGATCCACCCTGTCCGATAAATACCATAAAAAAACGGTGTAAACAAAAAAAGCTATTTTTGTCACCTTACATCATAAATAGTGCAACATCAAGTGACTAAAAAGGTGTATGCCACCCAAAATAGTACCAATCTAACCATCACCTCATCCCGCAAAAATTGAGCCCCTACCTAAGCCAATCGCCCAAAAAAGAAAAAAAACTATGGCTCAGAATATGGATGCTGGTATTGTGTAAAACTTAAGTAAATATAAAAAATTATACATATTAGGTATCGACGCGTCTGTAAGAACCTTCTCTATAAAAATATCACAAGACCTAAACCCTCAAGTGAACGCCTTAAAAAGAAAAGTGTAAAAAAAGCCATTTTTTGCCACCCTACATCACAAAAAGTGTAATAGCAAGCGATTAAAAAAAAAATAGCCCCTACGCAAGACAGTCACCCAAAAAATAAATAAAACTATGGCTTTCAGAATGTAGAGACACTAAAGAATCATTATTTATAGTAATTACTTATAGTCATATTTGGTTTTGTATCGTCCATGACAACCTACTCTATAAAAATACCACATTATCTAACCTGTAAGATGAATGTTGTAAATAAGAAAAAATAAAAATGGTGCCAAAACAGCTATTTCTTGTTACCTTGCCTCACAAAAAGTGTAATATAGAGAACCAAAAAATCATATGTACCCTAAAATAGTACCAACAAAACTGCCACCCTATCCCATAGTTTCCAAAATGTGGTAACTTTTTTGGAGTTTCTACTCTAGGAGTGCATCAGGGGGACTTTAAATGGGACATGGTGTAAAAAAAACAGTCCAGCAAAATCTGCCTTCCAAAAACTGTATGGCATTCCTTTCCTTCTGCGCCCTGCCGTGTGCCCGTACAGCAGTTTATGACCACATATGGAGTGTTTCTGTAAACTACAGAATCAGGGCCATAAATATTGAGTTTTGTTTGGCTGTTAACCCTTGCTTTGTAACTGGAAAAAATGGATTCAAATGGAAAATCTGCCCAAAAATGTGAAATTTTGAAATTTGATCTCTATATTCCATTAATTCTTGTGGAACACCTAAAGGGTTAACAAAGTTTGTAAAATCAGTTTTATATACATTGAGGGGTGTAGTTTGTAAAATGAGGTAATTTTTGGGTGGCTTCTATTATGTAAGCCTTTACAAAGTGACTTCAGACCTGAACTGGTCCTGAAAAAGTGGGTTTTAGAAATTTTCTGAAAAATGTCAAGATTTGCTTCTAATCTTCTAAGCCTTGTTACGTCGCCAAAAAATAAAATGGCATTTCCAAAATGATCCAAACAGGAAGTAGACATATGGGGAATGTAAAATAATAACTATTTTTGGAGGTATTACTATCTATTATAAAAGTAGAGAAATGGAAATTTGCTAATTTGCTAATTTTTCCAAATCTTTGGTAAATTTAGTAATTTTTTATAAATAAAAAAGATTTTTTTTTTACTCCATTTTACCAGTGTCATGGTCTGCATAAGTAAAAGAGTTTTAAAGTTATTCACACATAAAGTGACACTGGTCAGATTTGCAAAAAAATAGCCTGGCCCGTAAGGTGAATTATGGCCGTGTCCTTAAGGGACAGGTCATCAGTATTTGATAGTTGGGGGTTCAACACCTGGGACCCCCACTGCAGCCTTCTCTCAGCTTTTCCTAGGCCAAATGATGACATGTTCATCAGTAACATGACCTAGAAGCAGCTCAGCCCCATAGCAGTGAATGGGGCTGAGCCTGATACCAAGCAAAGCTGCTATACTATGTACAGCCTTGTGCTTGGTGAGCACGGAAAAGGCCAGAGTGCTCACAAGAGCACTGACGTCTTCTCAAACAGCTGATTAGCAGGGTTGCGGTTGTTGGACCTCTACTGATAAGATATATCTCGAAAAAGCCTTTAAAATTCGAAATTCAGATTTTAAATATTTCAGATGCTCTTTAATTGATATATATATTTATAGGGCATCTAAATTCAAACATCTAGAAATATGTATAGTGCCCTCTATTATTTTAGTTTAAAGGTAAAATAAGAAAGCCTATGCAAAATGCACTGCCTGTCCAAAACAAAAAATCGCCACCAAAAAAATAAGGTCACAAACTATCATATTTTGTTGGACCGCCTTTAGCTTTTTATGGCACGCATTCTCTGTGGCATTGTTGCGATAAGCTTCTGCAATGTCACAAGATTTATTTCCTTCCAGTGTTGCATTAATTTTTACCAAGATCTTGCATTGATGATGGTAAAGTCTGACTGCTGCGCAAAGCCTTCTCCAGCACATCCCAAAGATTCTCAATGGCGTTAAGGTCTGGACTCTGTGGTGGCGAATCCATGTGTGAAAATGATGTCTCATGCTCCCTGAACCACTCTTTCACAATTTGAGCCTGATGAATCCTGGCATTGTTATCTTGGAATATGCCAGTGCCAGCAGGGGGGGGAAAACCCATTGATGGAATAACCTGGTCACTCAGTATGTTCAGGTAGTCAGCTGACCTCATTCTTGGAGCACATACTGTTGCTGAACCTAGACCTGACCAACTGCAGCAACCGCAGATCATAGCACTGCCCCCACAGGCTTGTACAGTGGGCACTAGGCATGATGGGTACATCTGCCTCTCTTCCAGTTTTTAATAATGTGTTGAACAGTTTTTAACCCAGTTTTAGTAGTTTCTGCAATCTCCTTAGATGTTTTCTCTGCTTGATGTATGCCAATTATTTTACCCTTCTCAAACAGACTAACATCTTTCCACGAGATGTGTCTTTCGACATTGTTGTTTACGAAATGAGAAGCAACTCATTGCACCAATTGTGGTTAAATAACTTGCTGCCAGCTGAAAGATAATCACCCATGCAGTAATTATCCAATAGGAGCAGTGGCGTAGGGATCGCCATAACAACCATAGCAGTGGCTATGGGGCCCTACGCCACTGGGGGCCCGTCCGGACCGCATACATTTTTATTTTTTTAATACACGACACACACAGGCAGCCAGCCAGGCCCGACCGCCCACCCAGTGTAGTGGGCGGGGATCGGGCGGTCCGCGGCTCGAGCCTGGCTGGGGTGATGGAACTAGGAAGCCAACAGGAAGGAGGAGCTGTAGTAGGAGCAGGCGGGCCCTGCTGCAGGAAAGATTTCCTCCGGCTCCGCCTCCTAGAGTCCTAGTAACTAGAGGGAGGACTCAGGAGGCGGACTCAGGCAGTGGAGGGGGCGGGACCGGGCAGGAGGGGGCGGGGCCGGGCCGGAGGGGGCGGGGCGGGGCCGGGCCGGGTCCGGTATGTACCTGTTGTGGAGAGGGGAGGGTCCTGCCGGCCGCACTGGCGCCAGTCAGATTCGGCGCTATGCGGCTGGCGGCTAATAATAGGCTAATCTGACTGCCCGAAGGCCCTGAAACCTAGCTGCAGGACTGCCCTTCCACTGCATGATGGAGCCCGAGGAATCCTTCATAAAAGTGAGTGCAGTGCATATGTGATCTGTAGTATGTGTCTGTATGTAATAACATGTGTGATGTGTACTATGTGTCTGTATGTAATAACATGTGTGATGCGCAGTATGTGCATGAAAGTATTTTCATTTTTTATTATTATTCCTGGAGAACCCCTATTAGGCTACTTTCACACTTGCGTTCGTCGGTCCGCTCGTGAGCTCCGTTTGAAGGAGCTCACAAGCGGACCCGAACGCCTCCGTCCAGCCCTGATGCAGTCTGAATGGAGCGGATCCGCTCAGACTGCATCAGTCTGGCGGCGTTCAGCCTCCGCTCCGCTCGCCTCCGCACGGCCAGGCGGACAGCTGAACGCTGCTTGCAGCGTTCAGCTGTCCGCCTGGCCGTGCGGAGGCGTGCGGATCCGTCCAGACTTACAATGTAAGGCTACTTTCACACTAGCGTTCGGCTGTCCGCTTGTGAGCTCCGTTTGAAGGGGCTCACGAGCGGACCCGAACGCCTCCGTCCAGCCCTGATGCAGTCTGAATGGATGCGGATCCGCTCAGAATGCATCAGTCTGGCAGCGTTCAGCCTCCGCTCCGCTCAGCAGGCGGACACCTGAACGCTGCTTGCAGCGTTCGGGTGTCCGCCTGGCCGTGCGGAGGCGTGCGGATCCGTCCAGACTTGCAATGTGGCTCAATCTTCAAGCGGATCCTTCCCCCATTGACTTTACATTGAAAGTCTGGACGGATCCGTCTGAGGCTACTTTCACACTTAGCTTTTATATGCCAATATAATGCAGACGGATCCGTTCTGAACGGAGCCTCCGTCTGCATTAATATGATCGGATCCGTTCAGAACGGATCCGATCGAACGCTAGTGTGAAAGTAGCCTAAGTCAATGGGAACGGATCCGCTTGAAGATGACACCATGTGGCTCAATCTTCAAGCGGATCCGTCCCCCATTGACTTTACATTGAAAGTTTGAAAGTCTGAACGGATCCGCTCAGGCTACTTTCGCACTTAGAAATTTTTCTAAGTTATAATGCAGACGGATCCGTACTGAACGGAGCCACCGTCTGCATTAATATGATCGGATCCGTTCAGAACGGATCCGATCAAACGCAAGTGTGAAAGTAGCCTTAACCACCACGCTAGCTTCAGGATGAATGTTCCTAGTTTTATCTTAGTTGCAGCCTATGGAGAGTATCCCCAACGTCTGGTAACTTGTAGCCATAGTGATGTCCAGTACATCCTGGCCCCGGATTCTGTGCTTAGCATCTGAGCATCTTCCAGTTTATTAAATGTCTGTTATGCCATAATAGAGCTTGCCCGGCTCACTTTAGCCTTGGAGGCCTGCTCTTGGAAGATAGCGACTTCAGAAATCTCCAGCAGCAGGTTCTCAGATCCTGTGAAGGGGCACATATCTGGGCATAACTACTGTGAGGGGCACATATCTGGGCATAACTACTGTGAGGGGCACATATCTGGCCATAACTACTGTGAGGGGCACATACAGTATCTGGGCATAACTACAGCGCCCCCTGCTGGCGATTTCACAGGGGCAGTCACCATCCCTTCCTTATGTGATTATTCTTTTTTTCTTTCTCACCACAGGGACCTTGTTCTGGATCCAGTGGACATCACGCCAACACCAGCGACACCCTGGATGAGGTAGGACCAGATTTTATTAGGACTGGGTGAGTGTAGCCATGCAGTGGGCTTAGGGCTCTTTAACACGAGCGGATCCTTTGCGGGTAATCCGCTACGTGAAAGAGAGCCAAGCCCCGTTCCGGACAGCAGAGACACGGAGCAAAATCACTTTGGCAACTTTATCTCACTGTGATTGTGTAGTAAAAAGATCACAGGGAGGCAAAGAGCATTATCAATCATGTTAGTGCTGCGTGTCTCTGCTGTCCGCATCAGGTCTTGGCTCTCTTTCACTCAGCAGATTACCCAAACGTCTCCACTTGTGTGAAAGAGCCCTTAGGCCTCTTTCACACGGGCGTGAGTTTTTTTGCCCGGATAAGAGCCGGGTGCGTTGCGGGAAAATGCGCGATTTTTTCTGCGCAAGTGCAAAACATTGTCATGCGTTGCACTCGCGTGAGAAAAATCGCGCATGTTTGGTACCCAAACCCGAACTTCTTCATAGAAGTTCGGGCTTGGGATTGATGTTCTGAAGATTGTATTATTTTCCCTTATAACATGGTTATAAGGGAAAATAATAGCATTCTGAATACAGAACGCATAGTAAACCAGCGCTAGAGGGGTTAAAAAAAAATAAAAAATAATTTAACTCACCTTAGTCCACTTGATCGCGAAGCCCGGCATCTCCTTGTGTCTCCGCTGCTGATGAACAGGACCTGGGGTGAGCTGCTCCATTAAATACAGGTTAAGGACCTTCGATGACGTCACTCCGGTCATCACATGGTACGTCACATGATCTTTTACCATGGTGATTCACCATGGTAAAAGATCATGTGATGACCGGAGTGACATCATCGAAGGTCCTTAAACTCTATTTAATGGAGTAGCTCACCCCAGGTCCTGTTCATCAGCAGCGGAGACACAAGGAGATGCCGGGCTTCGCGAGCAAGTGGACTAAGGTGAGTTAAATTATTTTTTATTTTTTTTAACCCCTCTAGCGCTGGTTTACTATGCATTCTGTATTCAGAATGCTATTATTTTCCCTTATAACCATGTTATAAGGGAAAATAATAATGATCGGGTCTCCATCCCGATGGTCTCCTAGCAACCATGCGTGCAAATCGCACGGCATCCGTACTTGCTTGCGGATGCCATCCGATTTTCACACACCCCATTCACTTCTATGGGGCCTGCGTCACGTCAAAATCGGAAAATATAGAGCATGCTGCGATTTCAACTGAACGCACAAGTGATGCGTTAAAAACATCGCTCATGTGCACAGCCCCATAGAAATGAATGGGTCAGGATTTAGTGCGGGTGCCATACGTTCGCCGCACGGATCGCACCCGCACGGAAAACTCGCCCGTGTGAAAGGGGCCTTAGTGTAAAGAAAATCTAACACCTCTTTGTAAAAATAGGGGGTGTGGGGGCATTCCAAAGTTTGCACTGGGGCCCATAACACTCTAGTTACGCCGCTGAATATACAGTATAATCTATACACCATGCAGTATAAAACCTACACTGTGGGGTTATTGTGTATATTGTACGGCATGGTGTATGGATTATACTGTGTACAGCATGGTGTATGAACTATACTGTATATTGTATGGGATGGGGTATGGATTTTATAATGCATTCTGTACTGCATGGTGTAGGGGTAAGGGTCCATTCACACGTCAGCAATTCTGTTCTGCATTTTGCAGAACGGAATTGCAAACCCATTCATTTCTATGGGGACACACTATGTCCTGCCCGCATCCAGAATTACGTTCCTGAAAAAATAGAACATTTCATATTCTTGTCCGCAATTGCGGACAAGAAAAGGCATTTTCTATATAGTGTCGGCGATGTGCGGTCCGCAAAATGCGGAACGCACATTGCCAGTGTCAGTGTTTTGTGCGGATCTGCAAAACACATATGGAGATCCGGGAGGGGGGGGGGGCCATAATTTTTTTTTGCTATGGGGCCCAGTCATTTCTAGCTACGCCCCTGAATAGGAGGCTCATAACTATTTGCTTAGTTAAATCCAGGTGGCAACTTTTTTTTTGGACAGGCAGTGTATAAGAAGAAGGTGTTATAGCCTGCAAACATTTTGCATCATGATCCATAAAAGACATGAGGACAAACTATGAAAGAAAGAAAAATAATGAGGCAAAAGAAATGCTCAAGTACGATAACCAGTATACAGTGCCTTGCGAAAGTGTTCACCCCCCCCCCCCCGACTTTTTTCATGTTTTGTTACATTACAGCCTTAAGTTCAATATTTTGTTAATTGGACTGTGATGTGATGGATCAGAACACAACAGTCTAAGTTGGTGAAGTGAAATGAGAGAAATATATTAATAAAACTATTGTTTAGAAATAGAAAACAGAAAATTGGCATGTGCGTATGTATTCACCCCATTTGTTAGGAAGCCCATAAAAAGCTCTGGTGCAACCAATTACCTTCAGAAGTCACATAATTAGTGAAATGATATCTACCTGTGTGCAATCTAAGTGTCACATGATCTGTTATTACATATACACACCTTTTTTGAAAGGCCCCAGAGGACGCAACACCTAAGCAAGAGTCATCACTAACCAAACACTGCCATGAAGACCAATGAACTCTCCAAACAAGTAAGGGACAATGTTATTGAGAAGTACAAGTCAGGGTTAGGTTATAAAAAATATCCAAATCTTTGATGATCCCCAGGAGCACCATCAAATCTATCATAACCCAATGGAAAGAACATGGCACAACAGCAAACCTGGCACAACAGCAAACCTGCCAAGAGACGGCCGCCCACCAAAACTCTCGTACCAGAGAGGAGGGCATTAATCAGAGAGGCAGCACAGAGACCTAAGGTAACCCTGGAGCAAAATGTATGGAGGAAGGTGCTCTGGTCCAGTGTTTCCCAACCAGTGTGCCTCCAGCTGTTGCAAAACTACAACTCCCAGCATGCCCACACAACCAAAGGCTGTCCGGGCATGCTAGGAGTTGTAGTTTTGCAACAGCTGGAGGCACACTGGTTGGGAAACACTGCTCTGGTCAGATGAGACTAAAATTTAACTTTTCGGCCATCAAAGAAAACGCTATGTCTGGTGCAAACCCAACACATGATATCACCCAAAGAACACCATCCCCACAGTGAAACATGGTGGTGGCAGCATCATGCTGTGGGGATGGGACTGGGAAACTGGTCAGAGTTGAGGGAAAGCTGGGTGGTGCTAAATACGGGGATATTCTTGAGCAAAACCTGTACCACTCTGTGCGTGATTTGAGGCTAGGACGGAGGTTCACCTTCCAGCAGGACAATGACCCCAAACACACTGCTAAAGCAACACTTGAGCGGTTTAAGGGGAAACATGTAAATCTATTGGAATGGCCTAGTCAAAGCCCAGACCTCAACCCAATAGAAAATCTGTGGTCAGACTTAAAGATTGCTGTTCACAAGCGCAAACCATCGAACTTGAAGGAGCTGGAGTAGCTTTGCAAGGAGGAATGGGCAAAAATCCCAGTGGTAAGATGTGGCAAGCTCATAGAGACTTATCCAAAGCGACTTGGAGCTGTGATTGCCGCAAAAGGTGGTTCTACAAAGTATTTACTTTAGGGGGGTGAATAGTTATGCACATTGATTTTTTCTGCTATTTTGTCCTATTTGTTGTATGCTTCATAATAAAAAAAAACATCTTCGAAGTTGTGGGCATGTTCTGTAAATTAAGTGATGCAAATCCTCAAACAATCCATGTTAATTCCAGGTTGTGAGGCACCAAAACACAAAAAAAGTCAAGAGGGGGTAAATTATAGTTCCAGCACTTAACTGTGTGAACCCCTTTTTCTTGCAAAGAAATATAGTTAAGAAAATATCGGGTCACTTTTGGCATTATTCTGTCTAGTTTTCTCAATTAGATGTCAGTTATGATATGATCTGGCTGTTGCTGTTAGGAACCTGTTGACAACCAATCTACCCCTGTGCCATCTCTTGTAGGGGAAGAATATTTTTTATGACAAATGTTAGATATGTATCTAAATGTACTATTCCCAAAATTCTCTATTTTAGGAAAACCCCACCAGATGTCAATAAGATAACCTTTCGAGTAACATTGATGCCAGTACCGATCAGAGTAGGTAGGAAAGGACTTAGTAATAACATTTGCAAAGACAGGTGCACTCTGTGGTCTTACTAAACTCATACTGATGTTAAAATTGAGAGATTAGCCAACATATCCTACTGTGGACTTGTCTGAGCCTGAGCACCGTGCCAAGGTTTCTCAAATAGTAGGATGTCTATTATGGTACTTGTGGTCCTCTGCGGGCATCCTCCACTGTATGCATTTTTGCTGGGGCTCGCCATTATCAACGGGCTACAAGTGCAGGATTTGCTCCCCTGTAGACACATGCACAACTGCATATGGGTTTGAGCACTTCATGCTTATTTAACACCACGCCATTTTTTCTGTTGGTTTGCATCTAGGAAAGGACTTAGCTAGAGTGGCTGGAGTTACCATCTTAATAAAGTACCAGCTTAACTATAGTTTATGAATGATTTGTATTTGTGGATTTCTCAGACTACCTTAAGACTTGATGCCAGCATTGTAAAAAAAAATTGATTTACAGTAATTCTTTTTCCCAGCTGATCATGTAACAAATTTTTCCTCTTAAGGGTCTTCTGTTATTTTGTGAAAGTGTTTCAACAAATACATATATACTGTATAAAGGAACCACTAAATAAGGAAAACACAGAAATAATTTAATAAATACCAGCAATTCCTTCCATAATCTCCTCATCTCCCGTGATCCTATTTTGTCTCATAGTGTAATCAAAACTGTGAGAAATAACTTTGTCCCAGGAGATCAGCCACCCTCCTCCTCTCAGTCCTGTGGCCCTAGAAGTAAGACAACTGGCTACAGAAAACACCTCCCAAGGCTCAGCCTGTGATAGGAGGAACAGTAAGCCACACCCCTAAACTAAGCGCCACTCTTCAGCCACACGCCAGTGGAAAATGGAAGAGATCAGCAGGATGTCTCTTATGAAGGATATATATATACAGGGTATACAGGGTGGACGCACCCTTTTCAAAGTACCAATTGGGGTGGGGGGTACATTATTTGGTCAAGGAAACATTTTTTGCCATTATGAAATCTGCCATATTGAATTCAGCTCAAGTTCTTCCAATGGGAAGGGGGTCATGTGATGTATCAGTTCAGGCTAGAATTTAATCAGAAACACAGTGCCAGTTTTGACCTAATTTTGCCTGCCTAGGAGTTTAACTAGGTCAGTGATGGCTAAACTCCGGCACTCCAGCTGTGGGGAAACTATGACTCCCAGCGTGCTCCATTTATTTCTATGGAGTTCTGAGAACAGCCAAGCAAGTGTACATCTTGGGAGTTGTAGTTTTACCACAGCTAGAGTGCCGGAAGTTAGCCATCTCAGAATTAGGTCAAAATTTTCTAAAGTGCTTTAGATGATGTGTTCTGTGTGGCCGCATGTGCAGGGTTAAATGTTTAATCAAGTCTTAGGCCTCTTTCACACGAACGATACGGATTGTGAGAGGATTCGTTCAGGGTGCCTTCAGTAAAACTTGCACCATTTTGCAAGCAAGTTCAGTCCGTTTTTTTCTGCATTTTCGTTCAGTGTTTCATTTTTTTCCGTGCGAGTGCAATCAGTCTTGAAGCGTTTTTTACGCGTGTGAAAAAAACTGAAGGTTTACAAACATCATCTCTTGGCAACCATCAGTGAAAAATGCATTGCATCTGCACTTGTTTGCAGGTGCAATGCGTTTTTCACTGAAGCCCCATTCACTTCTATGGGGCCAGGGCTGCGTGAAAAACGCAGAATATAGAACATGCTGAGATTCGCACGCAACGCAGAACAGATGCGTGCACAGAGCCATTGAAATGAATGGGTCCGGATTCAGTGCGGGTGCTATGAGTTCACGTATCTCATCCGTGCGGAAAACTTGCTCGTGTGAAAGGGGCTTTAGTGATCACGCTAAAGAACCACAGGTGATAATTCTTCACAGCACTGTAAGATTTGCTATTACAGGTGAGCCATACTCAATATATCACATGACCCACTTATGATTGGAAAAATCTGAACTGAAATCAATATGGGAAATTTTTCTAAATTTGTGGTGGAAAATGTTTCCTCTACCAAATAATTCTTCCCACTCAATTAATAAGTTCACACATTGGAAGTTCACATTTTTGCCTCATCGTATATATCCTGCATTTTTCACTCCATATGGCCTCATGCACACGACCGTTGTTCTGATCCGTGTGCGGACCCATTCACTTCAATGGGGCCGCAAAAGATGCGGACAGCACTCCGTGTGCTATCCGCATCCATAGCTCCATTCCGTGGCCCCGCAAAAAAAATATACATGTCCTATTCTTGTCCGTTTTTGCGGACAAGAATAGACATTTCTACAATGGGCCGCCTGTTCCGTTCCACAAATTGCGGAAGGCACACGGACGGCTTCCCTGTTTTGCGGATCCGCAATTTGTGGACCGCAAAAAACAGAACGGTCGTGTGCATGAGGCCTATTAAGGATTTTTTCCCCCCAAAAGTGGAAGGGAAAATGGCAGTGCATCTTATTTTATGCGGAATACTAATAAGCTCTTGCATTATGATAGCGTTCATTAATACAATAGCACCAGGGAGCAGAGAATACAGTGCTCCTGGTGCTGGCTGTACTCACCGCTTGCTGGTCTTCTGCTGAGTGCCTGCTGTGCTGTGTCCTGACTATGTATAGTATCAAGATGTAGCACTTTATGACCTGATGATGTGCAACATGAGGTAACAGTGAAGGGCGGTGCTAGCAGTAAACTTTGGAGCGGTGAGTGCAAGAACAGTGTGTTGGATCTTGTGAGTGGCGGCGCCATCCAGAGCAGGAGAGGTAAGTTCTTTGATTTATTTTATGTCTGATATAAGGTCTGATAAAGATTGGGAGTCTGATTTGGGGGTTTGATGAAGATTGGGGGGTTTGATCTGGGGTCTAATGAGGAATGGGGGTCTGATCTGAGGTCTGATGAGAAATAAGGGTCTGATTTGAGGTCTCATGAAGATTAGGGGTCTGATTGGGAGGTCTGATATGAGGTCTGATAAAGATTTGGGTTCTAATTTGAGGGTCTGATTTGAAGTTTGATGAGTGAGGATTGGGGTTGATTTGGTGGTTGGATGAAGATTGTGGGTCTTATTTGAGGTCGGATGGAGATTGTGGGTCTGATTAGTGTTGAGCGAGCATGCTCGGCCGAATACCAATACCTTCTTCCCGCAAGTTTTGCGGCTGCTAAGCAGCCAATAAACGTGCAGGTAAGTACTGCCCTCACTATAAAGCCAGTAGCCATGTTGGCTACTGGCATTACAGTGATTGGCTGTCCGAAACTCATCAGGTGCTATATAGCACCCGATGATGCGTGTTCGGCTTATTCTAAGTCAAGGAGAGCTGAGCATAGAAAGGGACAGACAGTGTAGGGAGTGTAATTGAATTTAATTTTTCAGCAAAAACATTTCATAGACCCAAAAGTCCTTGTAAGGACTATTCTGTGTGACAGCAGCAATATATATTTTTAGCGCATCCTGCGCAAAATACTGTGTAGTAGGCCGCTGCAGACAGTTAAATTATTTGCGCCACATCTCCTGTGTAAATTGTGCACATCCCTAAAATATCAGTGACATCCAGTGCACTTTTTTTGTAGACGTTGTCCCCTTCGGACAGTTAAATTATCCGCGCCAAATCTCCTGTTGAAATTGTGCGCATCCCTAAAATATCAGTGACATCCAGTGCACTTTTTCCATAAATGGTGTCCCCTGAGGACAGTTATATTATCCGCGCCACATCTCCTGTTTAAAGTGTGCGCATCCCTAAAATATCAGTGACATCCAGTACACTTTTTCCGTAGACACTGCAAACTGTGACGTTACCTATGGTACCTGTCCTGTATAACGTTTTCTCATCACAAATACCTTTGTAAATTTTTTTGCACATACACTTCCAAATCCTACACTACTGTACGTGTGACATACTTTCAAGCATATATCACATTTAAAATGAAGAAGGCAAGCAGAAAAGGAAGGGGAAGTGGCCGTGATGTTGATGGTGCACGTAGAGGCCGTGGCCCTGGGCACCGAGAAACTGCGCCTGCTGCCAGAGCAGAAGAAAAACAATCATCCAAGATACCTAGCTTCATGTCCCAGTTTGCAGGGTGGCGCAGGACACCACTCTTGAAGTCAGACCAGTGCGACCAGGTGGTCATTTGGATTGCAGCAGATTATGCTTTCAGTCGGTTAAGCACCACCCTGTCTTCCACCAAGTCCAGCCTTAGTAGCCAGGAGTCTGGTCAACACAATCCTCACCCTGATCCTCCTTCCTCCCAGCATTTACAGTCTGGTCAAACAAGTGATCCCACACTTGGATATTCTGAGGACCTCTTTTCATCGACATTACTTGATTTGGCCATCTCGCCAAGCACGCTTGAAGAGGAACATGAGATCTTGTGCCCTGATTTCCAACCGCTTGAACATCCACAGTCACAAGAACATGACGGTGGGGAACGGCAATTAGCGTTTAATGAGGTAGATGATGATGAGACACAGTTGCTAATGAGTCAACGCAATTACTGTCTCAAGAGGTTGATGAAGAGGATGAGAAACAGTTGTCAGTCACTGAGGTTGTGGTTAGGTCAACAAATCAGGAGGATGATCAGAGTGAGGAAGTGGAAGAGGAGGTGGTGGACGATGAGGTCACTGATCCAACCTGGGAAGGTGGAAAGCCGAGCGAGGACAGCAGTACAGAGGGGGAGGGATCTGCAGGACTGCAATAGGCTGGAAGAGGCAGTGGGGTGGCAAAAAGGAGAAGGCGGGCCACACCACACAGGCCCGCATCTGTTCCACGGAGCAACCCCTTGTGGAAATATTGCTTGCCAGGGGGTAGATGTTCTGCAGTCTGGCGCTTTTTTGAGGAAAGTGCAGACGACAAAAGAATAGTAGTTTGCAACCTGTGCCATACAAAAATGAGCCATGGTGTGAACACTAGCAACCTCACTAACACCAGCATGATCCACCACATGGCATCCAAGCACCGTAATAAGTGGGACGAACGCCTGTGTCCACAATCTGTGTCTGCGGGTCACACCACTGCCTCCTCTTCCCCTGTGTTACGTGCTGGCCAATCCCCCGTAGAAGGCGCACCTCAAATCTTTTACAAGGCCAGCTCACCAGCAGGCCCGCACCTCAAATCTTTTACAGGCTCAGCTCACCTGAAGGCCCTCACATTTTTTTTAGAGGTCAGCTCACCTACATGCCCTTGCATAAAATGTTTTACAGGTTCAGCTAACCTGAAGGCCCTTGCATATAATGTTTTAGAGGGTCAGCTTACCAACAGCCCGCACCTAAAATCTTTTACAGGGTCAGCTCACCAGCAGGCCATCACATATCATTTTTTACAGGATCAGCTCACCAGCAGGCCTTCACCTACAATCTTTTATAGGGTCAGCTCACCAACAGGCCCACACCTAAAATCTTTTACAGGGTCAGCTCACCTGCAGGCCCTCACCTAATTATACCTAATAGGTAATTTGCTCGCATGCTGCCTTGCTTGGATGTGGTAGCTGTAGCTGTTTGTCAGGCTCCCTCTCTGGAATCAAACCATGATTCCCCCGTTACCCATGGTCTACATGCTTTGGGCTGAAAATAACATCGAAAGTTGATAGAGCAGACTTCCGAAAGGATCGTCGTCGTCACCGGGACGTGCGATCGTCCCCAGGTTATCTAGAGTCACCAAAGCGGCTGCAGGCCCTCGCCCATAATGTTTTAGATGGTCAGATCAGCAGACCCTTGCTCCAAATGTTTTAGAGGGTCACCAGCAGGCCATCAATCATAATTTTTAAAGGCTGTGTATGATGCCCTCCTTTATGTGTAACAAAGGGTGTATTGGAGTGCTGGTTCCTTGTAATTTTTGGCAGCCCTTTCACTTAGTGCATAGGCTTTATGAGTGTAGGAGTCCCACTACCTGAACAATTGTACCACAATGTGAATGAGGCCCTCCTTTATGTGATATACAGGTTATATCGGAGTGCCTCTTCCTTGTAATTTTTTGCAGCACTTGCACTTTATATACAAGTAAATATACAGTAAAGAATGTTTCGTATACATTTTTCCTCTAAAATCTTTTTTTCTTCAGTTTTGTGCATATTATTGTCAATCTGTAAAAGTGGCATACTATTCGAACAACATCGTTCCCAGCAGCGACCTGCGAGTGCAAGATGCATCCAGACATCCTCCCCATGCTGGTACAGAACCATTTTGGTGGTGTTTCCATGAATTTCGGACATTTTCCTATGAACCACGCACCCTCCCCTCTTCAGAACAGGGAGTACTTGGTTTAATGCTCGGGCTCTCCCATTGACTTCCATTATACTTGGGTGCTCGACCTGTATCGGTCTAATAAAAAAAAATATTCCCCCCCCCCCCCTTCAAATCCTAGGTGTCTATGTACGTCATAAAATAAAAACAATATTGTAGGGTTTTTTATTTCTTTTTTCCATTCTAACCCGATATTACAACTTGGCATGACTGACAGGGATTGTAGATAACCCTGAAGACTGAAGAGTGGAGAGTTATACACAATAGCTGCTGCCATAAAACAGAAGTCAGCTCTTAGCACACTGTCAGGCTACAAAACGTTTTTCATACTATTAGTTAAAATAATGGTCTGACTGGCCAACCAGAGTTCCATTAGTTCTGCAATGCAAGGACAATGTGCCATGTAAATAACAGATTTTGGAAGTTCTGCACTATGTATCTCTAGAAGTTTCAACGTTTTTTGTCTCTTGTGACTTTAGTATAAAACATTTTTTTTTATCTTATGACTTATGCCCAAGAAGTAAACATTGTGTCACATTGATATACTGGCAATGCAATTGGAAGTGCAAATGAATTTCTAAGAAAAAAGTTGCCGATGCAGCTTTACAAAGTGGTGATTTTACAATATTAGATGGAGATACAGTTCTTAACAAGATGAAAGCTGATGAGTCCGACCTAAATTCTGCTAGAGAGAAAATAGAAGACATTTAGCTGCAAACCAATATGCAAACAATAAGTCATCTTCACAATGCCTATAGAGACTATGTACACAGTTAAGAATTATATTTCAAGTGGTTTCTGGTTTATCCTTTCAAAACCCTCATCTATCAGCCAGCGTGGAGTGGAGCTCTATCTAGGTAGCATGTAATGTTGTGTGAGAGTTGTACTTTTCATTGATACCATTAGGGTGTGTGTGGCTTTTTGTGGGAGGTGAGGAAACCAAAAAATGGCAAATTGGCCATTTTGACTTCTGTTTCACCGTTTGCCTATAGGATAAATATTTTTATATTTTAATAGTACGTGCGTTTTCACATGCGGCGATGCCCATAAAAATGTATTTTCATTTTTATTTTGGAGAAAAGAGGGGTGATTTGGAAGTTGTTTTTACTGACAAAAGTGGCACTGTTTCTGAAAGAAAGCAGCCAATGTCAAGAAACTACTTTATGGTTATTCTTCAGACATTGGGGAATAGACGATGAGAGCCATTATCCTTTGTCATTTGTCAGAGTCACCTTTGTCATTTGTCAGAGTCAATTAATGGCTTTTGAGTATATATCATTTTACAAAGTTGCCCACCGAACCCAGCTTCCAATTACTTATTCCTGTAATCAACTGCCTCACTGGCTTATCACTTATGAAACAGGAAGATATAGATGGACAGTGGTGTATTACCCAAACTGCACCATGTTTTTAAAATGATCTAGAACAGTAAGATGAGAAATCAAAAATGGGATTTAAATTGAAATAGAAATATGTTAATAATGAAAAAGAAGAGAAGAATATTATCAGAAGCTTCTGCAGCGTCCCACTCAGGACATGTGGGAACTGCAAAAAACTGTAAACTGCATTACCGTGTTGCATGTCATTCTGCATTACATCACCTGTTGTATCCCTGTTCATAGGCTGGTTAGATGTGTTTTATACATCCCACCACTAGAGGGGAATAGCACCCAGTCTATATATATACCTTAGTCAGGCCTAGTGTGGGTTGTTGTTGGTGGGAGTGATTCAATTCAGTTAAGACTACACATCACAGAGTAGTGAGTGGAGTCAGAAGCAACAATGTGGTAGTGCCAAGGTATGAGGAGCAGGAGAGCGTTTTTTCTCCTGTGGTCCTCTTAGTTCCTTTCATCCTACAACCAGAGGATAGAGTTTCGTCCCTGTAAGAAATCCAGACAGAGAGACATCGGTGATAACAGCCACTATCTAAGTCTTAACAGGCACCTTTGCACATGGTGGAGGACAATCTGGCTACAGGCAGCCTCGCCATAAAGTATAGAAGACAGATTAGCTACCTGTTCAAGAGCTTTGAAGATACAGAAATTATAGGACTAAGCATACCCGAAAAGAGTACTACTGAACCACAGCCTGAGTCAGGACCTAGCCAAAACCTATTAACAGTGGATCAACAGAATTCCTCTATATACCCAGAGACTGTATTCTGTCTGGATGTTTATGCTGCAACTTAAACCAGCTACAGTAAAAGTTGTGAGTTGTATCCTACCACTGTCTACCTCATTCTTCAATACTACCAATACAACTGGTTGTACCACCATAAACCGTACCACCAAGGGACCCAGCCGCCACAAGCACCCTAAACACCGCCGTCATCAAGGGCACCTCAACCTTCATCTAGGCTGGTGCTCCCCTACCACAGAGTGTGCCCCAAAGGTTTCGTGCTGTCTTCCTCATCACTGTGCTGCTGGCCCAGGGAGGCTTTCTGCTAGTTGTGAGTAAACCGATGAACTGTATTACTATTCCCCCTCATTGGCCCACCGTACACCTCACGTGTCGCCCCTGCGGTTCTGGCATG